>NC_141252.1:8390683-9004433 GCF_054856555.1 Leptonotus elevatus
AGGCGCCGCCATCTTTCGTGTGTGCCTTCCATGAATCATCTTTGTCTCCTGGCTGGTTGAGTCACGTCTCACCCCGACGGCATTCCAATCTCGCGCTGCAGCCGCTGCCGAGCATATGAAGCAATAATATGCTGTCCAGGAGCAGAGAAAGCGAATCCATGTTTAGATATATCGACCGGCAACATTGCTCACGTGATGTTTTAATGTGAAAAATAATGGTAGGATATAACGGGAAAACGGTAGCGCTGTTTTTATTTATTTTTGCCATTTTCTCCGGTCTTACAGCATACAAATACAAAGAATGTGATTTATTTTTATTTATTTTTTTAATCACAAAGCTATCACTCAAATTCTAGCAAGTTGAGCTACATGTTGCTAGGCAGATTACAGCCTTTCTTAGCGTGGTGAAAAAAATGAGGTGTTCCTCAAAAGAATCACTGAAGTAAATGATCGAAGTGTGCATACCTTTCAACCCAGTTTAGTTCTATTAAATCTAAGTATGATATACATTTACACTTTCTTTTACAGCTGTTACTTTTTTAAAAGGGGATCAAGAGTACAATCTTCTCAGTCTTCATTAAAAGCATTTCAGAATATTAGCAGTTCTTCAGAACGTGAACAAGATCAATTTATATATTTAATAATTTTATTTTTATTACAGCATTGCATTATTTATTTATTTTCTATATTGTTTTATTCTTTAATTTAAGAATGCCTGTCTGATTTCTGGAGCATCACAACTTTCTCTGTGCATTCAAGACATGTTTGGTACATCTGTGCTCAACAAAAGAAATAGTCTACCTCCTGTTTTTCTTGTAATTGGCTACTCTTGTCACCAACCTTTCTCTTCACGGGGCCGCAAAATATCATCCTGTGATCCACAAATTGTCCCCGGGCTGCGAGTTTGAGACATTTTGATTTCTTTTTTTCTTCACAGCACGCCTTAGGATTTGTCTGTGGTGTGTCACAGAAATTAACTCTTAAAACAATCATTGCTCTGTATTAAATATAAAATGTATATTGCAAAGAAAAATGGTGGCCCTATTTTTTATTTTTTTAAACTTTTTCATCATTTTAGCTTTATCTAAAGCTTAATATAAATCTTTAGTGTTGTGTGCATCTTATATTTCACATACCTTTTTATATATATATATATATTTTTTTTTTCTTATTATTTTTCATTTGCTATTGCTCCTCATCTGAAGTCCTCTGAAATGTCCATTTTGGACTGTTGTGACCTGGAACCAAAGCCAATTTCTCTTTCGATTGCAACTTTTGTGCAAACTGTTTCAGACGTGGTGCCGTGACCCGTTTAATGCAATGTTCTCCCTGTGAACAGGTGCGGACATTGTTCAGTGGCTGATGAAAAACCTCTCTACAGAGGATCCAGGTATGTGCACGGCGAAGTCATTACATGCGAGCACAATGGCGCTTGCTTTTAAAAGCCTCGCTCGTCTCCGCAGCTGAGGCCATCCACTTGGGAAGTCTGATTGCGGCTCACGGCTACATCTTCCCCATCTCGGACCACGTGCTGGCGCTCAAAGACGACGGAACCCTTTACCGCTTTCAGGTGAGCGGATTTATTGTGCGACGCTATGACGGCAATCCTCGCTAAACTTACTATTCAATTTGGAACCCGGGAACTGTTCGCATCCAATGTGGGGAAGTGCTGACCTCTTTTTGTCACATGGACAAGAAATGTCCCCAGCTGCTCCTTGCTATGACGTCAAAAATGGCCAATTTGGCTGACTGTGCTTTTTCAAACTAGCGCCACTGTTTGGAGCTATTTAATTACAAGAAGTGCACATCAGCGAGACTGTGCTTTCAACTATGGAAGCTGTTTAAAAAAAAAAAAAAAAACTTTATTGCCCAGTCATAGCTACACGTAGATTTAATGATCTACATCTGTTTCTGGCTATTACAACAGAGATACTAGATTAAATGCAGATTAAAATCATCTTAATCTGTCTGTTCATTATCGGCACAAGCGAAGTCATCATCCATTTCCTTCTTTGACGAACTGCGGCTGAAAGATGTTAAAATATCACCAAGTTCTAATTCTGCTCTGCCTATTAAGAATGCATGCTAGATAGGAGCGATGAATTATTAATAGGCTTGGGAATGAACTTGTGTGTGTGTGTGTAACATCGGTTGCAAGAGATAATTAAATATGGATAGCGGAGAATATAGCTACCACTTCACAGATACGGCAGGGAGCGTCAAAAAACAGAGTCACGTTTGCAGGCAAAAAATAATTACATGGCATAAGATTGCAGAAAGCGATTGTTTGCCTCAACTCCAAAGAATGCTATGCTGATTATATAAGATCAAAGATGTATGCATCTCTTTGCAGTCTCCGTACTTCTGGCCTTCAAACTGCTGGGAGCCCGAGAACACAGACTATGGTGAGTCGCGTGTGCGCCGTGCACCGAAAAGCCACTTTTATATCAACTACATGGACACAAGTAAAAACTTCTCGTTTATAACGAGATGAGAATGTGAAGTTGGACTGTAATCTCTATTCAATCACAAAGGAGATTGATCAAGTGTCAAATCTCGAGTAACAGCTAATTCCATAATGTAATTTAAGTGGTCGTCAGTTAGCCAAAAAAATTCATTGAAGAATTGCAGGCAATGCGTTCTGTCCCGATGGGCGAAATTGGACCCATGATGGTCTGGTTCTGACCCGTACGTTTGACTCGCCTGTCCTAGTGCACCTTGAGATAAGAGTCCAGTTTGTTCCCAGATAATACTCGTAACTCAAAACACTCAATCTTTGCCCATCGAAATGAATAGAAAAGGCATTAAGCCGTGCCATCCCTCCCCGAAAAAGTAATTATTGTATTGGCGGTAAAATAACACTCCCTGATATTATGCTTTAGCGATCTATGTGGAGGATGAAGAAAATGACTGAGTATTGTTTTGTTGCTGCACCAATCTGCACTGCAACATGAAGGCTATTTAATGTTAGCATTAAGATAGTGGACTGAAAGGCATATCATGTGATTGTTTTAAATACACCAGGTGTAATTTGTTTTTTTAAGGTCCCTTGTGTCCAAAATAATTCCTGTACTTAGCCTCTCTAGCCACGCCCACACAAGATGTACATGCTGTATGTGTGACTCCATTGTCTTAATGTGTTGTTTCAACTAGTAACTCATTCACTGCCATTGACGGCTATAGACGTCAAAAATTCATTTGAACTATTTCTATTAGTTCCACATTTTTCCACTTTTGTTAACAATAGTATGAAAACCTAGGAAAAAAATGTATTGTACATATAGAAGAGATATAAACATGTTGATTAATCTCGAGTTTAATTAATTTATCAAACAAAAGAAAATATTTAAAAATTAGTGGCATCAGACGATAATTTTTTTTAATTGTAATTAATCGCATGACATCAATAGTTAACTTACAATTAATCACAAATGTTATATCTGTTCTAAACTCTAAAAATCTAGGTTTTCATACTTTTGATAACAAAAGTGGAAAAAAATGTGAAACAATTTTTTTTTTTTACGTCTATAGCCGTCGATGGCAGTGAATGAGTGAAGTGTTCCATAGATTAGGACGGTCAGAGCAAGAAAGGCCACATTTAATGATGTGATAAATCTAACACGTTAAAAAGAAGTGACAGCAACAAAGACAATTAATTGCATGTTAAATTAGGCATTTGCTTCCCTCAGAAATTGTGTGAAAGCTGAAGGATGTTCAGAGCTGAGATGCCAAAGGAATTACATGCCGTCTTCTGTGCTTATCACATCATGAACTTCCTCATATTGTGTAAATAGGACCCAAGAGACGAAGAATGGGACAACATCAGCACAATGGGATTGTCTTGCTTTTGATTCATTAAAAAAAGAACAGCAGCTTTGAATTGTAATACCAGTACTTGCCACAAGGTGGCAGGCATCAATCACAGCACAGATATTGGGAATTTTGAAGTAAACTAGTAGAATTCTCTCACTTGAAGAAATACAGACATGGTGTCCTGACAGTATATTTTATCAAATAAAATCTTGCCATGATGACTTTTTGTAGAACATGATCTAGTTTTCTGAAAACAAACTAATTAGCCCCTCTGCCCTTTTTCTACGGTGTGGTCCTGCAGCCATCTACCTGTGCAAACGCACCATGCAGAACAAAGCCAGGCTGGAGCTCGCCGACTACGAGGCTGTAAGTATTTGCTCGCTGACGTTTTTACACTCTTCCCAGAAAATGCCATTATTAAATGACCAGCTTTTATGTCATCTAGCAAATACTTTTTTTGCATATTTTTAGGAGCAACAAGTGCGGTTATTTACTGGCAAATGAATTACTGGCCATTTCGCTGAGCTCTCATTCTCATAAGAGCGCTTTAGTGTGCGGCAATATTTCCAATGATTCTGCAAGTATTGTCCAGCTTACTTCCCCTCTGTCATATCCAGGTCACTTTGTGGCTGCGGGCCTCATTAGGCTCACTGTTTAACACCCGCTTGATGTTTTTTTTTTTCCTCTTTGTAAATGGGGTCATAACTGCTTTGCTGACAGATGCTTGCTGGGTACTTTTTATGAAGTAGACTCGAATACAAAAGGTGTGTGCACAGATTGCGACCAGATCATGTGAACGTTGTCATCTTTAGGTTACATGGAATTAAATGCATTTGCTTGAATACACATATCTCAGTATACGAACAACCGTTGAGGTATGTGAACAGATGTTCCCTCACGCTGTGTGATTGGATCCTGCAGGAGAACCTTGCCCGCCTGCAAAGGGCTTTCGCCAGGAAGTGGGAGTTCATCTTCATGCAGGCTGAAGCTCAAGTCAAGTGAGTCATCAGTGTGGAGCTATTATATAAATGCAAAGTAATCCAGTGGCTGCGTGCACGTTTGGGTTCCTCACTTCATTTACGTTCCTGGACTACAACACAAATAGTCATCATCCACGCCACAAGACTTGTTTTTGCAACACTGCCCTCTGTTGCATAGCATCTGTAAGCGCATTTTGCCATCTTTATGGTAAAAGTGCATTTTCAAAACAAAATACTCAAAAACATTGGTTAATTTTCTTCATTTTTTATTTTGTTTATTTTTATTATTATTATTATCATTATTATTATTATTATTATTATTTTTTTTTTAGCTATTTGAATTTGAAGGACTGGGGCCGCTTTACAATGAGATTTAATCATTTTGAGTGAAACCCCGATATCAGAACCACTTTTTGTCAAAATTGTATTATTTAGTAATTAGTAACATTTTGCCAGACTGCCGTTTTTAAATGCACCAGTACTTATAAATGTACATTAATTAATTTACTTAATGCAAACATACATCATAATTCAAATGTGTTGAATTAACATTCTATATATTTAAGGGGAAATTGTCAATTTACCAAATTTTAATCATGTGCTAGTTACTTTTTCGCCGCTTCAAGTGTACAAGCTAACACAATGAGCAACGGTTAAGTATTTTTTTTTTTTATGGTTCATTTAGATGTATGGCCTAGAAGTGTTCCTTATATTTACTGTAAATATGACCACTACTGTCCACTACTAGATGCCCTAAATACACCCCCCCCCCACCCCCACCCCACCCTCTCTCTCTTTTAATCAGAATCGACAGAAAGAAGGACAAGGCAGACAGGAAGGTCCTGGATAGCCAAGAGAGGGCCTTCTGGGATGTCCATCGACCAGTGGTGAGTCACTCCCAAAAGTTATACTGCTGAAATGAGAACAGAAATTAAACTTGGATTGATTTATTCCCAACAGTTTTATTTTGTAGCATTTTTGTCATTTTCAACATTTTGATCATTTGTAAAAATACTAGTCCCAAATGGTCCACATTATATAGATCAGTGAAAAAATGAATTGAACTGACCAAATTGGACTGATTAATTAGTCCAAATTCGCCACTTTTAAAAAAAATGTTTTAATTTCAATTATTGAACATAGATGAATATTATAAATATCAGGCAATCAGGGGGGAAAACATAAAATAACAAATTTATGAGTTATTTTGAATATTTCTGCATGGATATTATTTACTAATTGACATTTCTTGTTCGTTATCAATTTCAGAGACTTAAAGCAAATTGCAATTTCAATCAAAAATAATTGGAATAAAGGTTTTCAGTTTAGAAATGTACATTTATGGATGTAAAATTATTCCAACAAAACAAAATAATGTTGTTCTTTGATTCCAAACCAAATTCGCCTCACAGGGCGAGCTAGCTTGCTCGCAAAGACATTTTTCCATCTTCTGATTGGTTGGCCAGAGTGAAACTTGTGATAGCCAAATTTGACTTGCAAAATGCATCTATAGCGATTTGCACACAATAATTGGCATCTGTGGTTGTACTGAATTCAAAAATTCTGTCACGTACACGGATCAGAAGCCGCTTCACACTTGTCGGTGATCTAACTCTGAATCGCTTTCACCCGTCTTCCACAGCCAGGCTGCGTCAACACCACCGAGATGGACATTCGCAAGTGTCGGCGAGAAAAGAACCCGCACAGGGTGAAAAAGGTGAGACGAGCTCAAACAAGTTGGAGGATTTTTTTTGTTTGTTTTGTCTTTGGCATTAATAAGCTCACGTTTCATATCCACGACCTCCCCAGTCGGTTTACGGGGTGCCGGATGACGGGCAGAGCCAGCCGAGTCCGGTCCACATCAGCTCTCCGCCAGCCAGAAAGCTCACCCAAGAGGACGTTGAGAAAGAGGTACGGTAAATGATGGTGCCCCCTGCAGGTCCATTATATAACGATTGATGGCTTCTTACCTTTTTATTTAAACTTCTCATTACTGGATCTCTCCGTCAGATCTCTTTCCTCAACATCCAGCTGGGCCGACACTGCATGAAGGTTTCCAAAGTGGCCGACAGTCTCATGGGCTACACTGAGCAATTCATGGAGTACGACCCACTCGCGTCAGCCGTCGAGCCCTCCAACCCTTGGATCAGTGACGATACCACCTTTTGGGACCTGGAGGCAAGGTATGGTGGAACGGAAGTTCTGAGGGTTTTCAACAGACCAGTCGGCTTTCAACGTCAATGCGGCGTAGTGAAGCTTGAAGTCGGCTCACCGCTAAGCATGTTTTTAGCATCTTGTCTTCCAATTGGCTGATTCATTTTCTTATCACTACTATAGAGCCCTTTTCACACTGCACTTGCTCAGTATGAAAAGTGTCATATGAGAGTAAAAATAAAATTTTTGCTGTTGATTTTGAGACGCAGACTACTTCTTCCGTTGTCTCATGTAGTTACCTTTAAAGGCAGCAGGAAAAAGTTAATATTTTGTCCAGAATTAATTTGATAATTTCATTACTTTTCATGAATAATACCTTTTTTAAAAACCCATTTGTCAACTGAAGATGACATCACGCATGCTGAGGAAATGGGTAACGACCAATCATGGCTCGGTTTGCGGCCCAAACCCAGAAAACAAGCGAGTCGTAATTGGTTGTTACCTACACTCTAAAAATTAAAGTAAAACTTAAATTATGAGGTCATTATCACCAGAATGTTGTTCAGGTCTCAGATAAACACCAATCACAGCTCAGCTTCAGAAAACAGGTGGTCTGTAATTGGTCGTTGGTTTAGCCCTGAGCAACTGTGATGTCATCTTCAGTCGACAGCAAGTGGCAAAATGGCCGCCCCCCCCCCGAGATGGATAAAAATGGCTGGATTTTACTTCATAGCTCGTATTCCACAAATGTAATATTAATCATAAGGGCATGTTTAGACTAGTGATGTCACGTATTATATTATTTCAAGAAATGTTTAAGGTTCACTTCCACTTTAAAGCAGACAGACCGGCATGCTAAGCTAAATGTAGTTAATAGTCCGTGAGCCCTGTGCTTTTTATTTATTTTTTTTTTACCCTCCAATGAACCGGTTCGATCTTGGGCTAATGTGAGACATCTCAGTGACATTTTAATTGTCCAGTTTACTCCTTTTTATTTTAGTCGTAATCATTGTTTTTTTTTTGTCTGTTTGGAACAGTCATGAGCCCACCCAGCAGCGAGTGAAGAAGTGGGGCTTCTCCTTAGACGAGACGCTAAAAGACCCAGCAGGAAGAGATCAGTTTCTGAAGTTCCTCGAGTCAGAGTTCAGCTCGGAGAACTTGCGGTGAGATGGTGGTCTTTGAAACTTCCGTTTCTGACTAGCCTTTTTTTTTCTTTTTTTTCTTTTTTACTAGTCTGTATTAATGGAAAGAAAGCAATTTTGCTGGATTTGGCTTTTTTTTTTTTTTTCTTCAGGTTTTGGTTGGCAGTGCAGGATCTGAAGCGTCAGCCGCTGCAGGACGTCCCCTCGAGGGCGCAGGAGATCTGGCATGAGTTTCTGGCCGAGGGAGCGCCGAGCTCCATTAACCTGGACTCTCACAGCTACGAGCGCACCAGCCAAAATTTGAGAGACCCCGGGCGCTACAGCTTTGAGGATGCTCAGGTGACGACCGCGACGCGTTCCTCACGCAAACTATTGCCATAACAACCTTGAGGCCTTGTACCACGGCGGACATGATGGTCTTCTTCAGGCATGACTAATCAATTTCCGCCACAAGGATGGCATAACAATTAATGAATTTATTTATTTATTTATTATTATATATTTTTTTATATTTAGTTTTATAGTATAGCTTGTTTTTAAAATGTGCTATAGAAATAAAGTAGATTGGATTGTACAATTGTCTTCATGAGGCAGTCAAATCCACAAATTTTTCCATTGGTCCATCCTCCATGGATAAGGTCCTTTTCAAGTGTGACACCTTCTTCTTCTCCCCCTCCTCCTTCTTCCTCCTCCCCTTCCTCCATCTTTTTCCTCCTTTGTCTTCTCCCCTCCTTCTTCCTCCTCCTCCTCCTTCGTCTTCTTCTTCTTCCTCCTCCTCCTTCGTCTTCCTCTCTCTTCTCCCCCTCGTCCTCCTTCTTCTTCTAATCCTCCCCCTTCTTCTTCTCCTCCTCCTTCGTCTTCTTCTTCCTCCTCCTTCTTCTCCCCTCCTTCGTCTTTTTCTCCTACCCCTCCTTCTTCTTCTTCACCTTCTTCTCCCACTCCTCCTTCTTCTTTTTCTCCTCCCCCTCCTTCATATTCTTCTCCCCTTCCTTTGTCTTTTTCTCTTCTCTCTCCTCTTCCTTCTTCCTCTCTCTTCTCCCCCTTCTTCTTCTCCTCCCCCTCCCCCTCCTTCATCTTCTTCTCCTCCCCCTCCTCCTTCATCTTCTTCTTCTCCCTGCTCTTCCTTCTTCCTCTCTTCTTCCTCCCCCTCCATCATTTCAGGAGCACATCTTCACACTAATGAAAAGTGACAGCTATGCACGCTTTTTGCGATCCAACATCTACCAAGACCTCCTGTTTGCCAGAAAGAAGGTGAGCCTGTGACCTTCACTGACCTTGATGTCCTGCATTTCTCATTCACGGCGGCTTTGATTGCTTCTTTCGCTATGCGACCGCCGTCGCCGCCAGTGAGGCAAACTGTGACTTGTAGCGCAGTGATTAACACATCATTAAAACTTTAATAGCCATTAAAAGTTCTCTCACTCCAGAGATGCGCCAGTGTACATAAAATGCGACCGGATGGAAACTTTCTACACGTTTGAATCTCCAAATGTTCTTTTATATCCAAACGACGGAAATTGCTTTTGTTTGAAAGTGTCAATATTAAGTCCATCTGGGGCGGGGAGCCATATTTTGTCAAATGTGCTTGTTCCAATAAAAAGGTAAAGAAGTGAAAATCTGGTGCCAATTATGAAAGTAAAGCTTTTTACTGTTACCATTTTTTTTGCCAATAAAGCTTTGAGCTTACAAGTATTTTCTAAATTGTAGGATTGTATAACATAACTTAGCAGTTTCTAATATTGCTCAAGTAATCTATTAGATCTAGAACATTTCCTTGCACTACTCATATATTTAATACGTACTACGTATTTAAATAAATATATATACAGTGCTTAAAGCTGCTCTACGTAACAATTTGTCCCAAAATAACTTTACAATAGCCTTTTTATTTGACCATTTATGACTTAAACATCTTCTAATTAGTAGATTAACATCTTAGCTGTTTAACGGGCGCTCCTGCAAGTCTTTGTCTTATAGTTTTCAGACGGAATTCAGGTTCGAATTTCCCGCCGTCTGTCTGTGACATGTGCACGTTGTGAATGTGCAGAAGGGAAAATGCAGTTTCATTTTTCAGCCACAGGTGGCAGTAGCGATTAAATTTTCTGCGTCGCTTTAACAAATGTATTGGACCAGTAAAAAAAAAAAAATCAAAAATGTGATGATACAGTACACTAATATTTAGAAGCATTTCAAACAAAATGGTACTTTTAATGCTAACCTATCACTGTTTAAAATGTTTCAGTTTTGCAGATTGTCAGAAACTGAAAGTAGTAAATCATATGTCTTGATGTCAAAAGAGTTATTTACTTGCTGGATATTGCGCTTGATTTTCTTAGCTCATTTAAAAAGCATAACTAAGTTTAAAATGTTCTTTCTGTGCTCACTGAAATTGAGTCTGTATCGAGTCGCATTTCATAATTCAGGATGCCTATGACCAAATTTGGTAATCGCTCTTTATAGTAAGTATAATTGAGTTTTTTCTTATTTCTGAAAAAATATATAGGCAGATGTCTATTGTAATGTGTTTTGTTGCTTATAACGCCATTTTCTCTCTGTTGTAGAACACTGTTGTAGTGTAATTTGGATCTTTCTAGCGACTTGTGTTCACGCCGGCCTTTTTGTCCCTTGCTGTCGCAACACCGCTCATGCCGCTGCCTGCCACCCTCAACCCTCCGTGTTTGTGTCCTTGACCCTTCATTTTTGCACTTCCTGACCATCCCCCCCGCCCCCCCCTTAATAACATCACCGCTCATCGACCCCTGTCCTTGACCCAAACCCGAAATGCTCCTCCCATAGCAACAACCTGCAGACCCTGAACAAGGCCGCCGAACCTCCTTGGAGAAGTTCACGCGCAGTGTGGTAAGTGGTCCGATGGTCAGGCCAGGCCGTTCACTCGCTTGGCACAAAATGGCTGCCTCAGCTATCACCATTTTTTTACACTGTCAACCTGCATTTAAACTTTGCAACAGTTAAGACATCTTAAAATACTCCTGAACGTATTCAACTCTGATCTCGAATGGCTTTTCCAGGGCAAGTCATTGACGGGCAAACGTTTATCAGGCCTGATGCAGTCATCCTAACACACTCTGTTTGCGGGGGGCGCGGTGAGCCCCCCCAATGAGGGGCGACCACACGGGTCAGAGCTGGTCGTCGGCACTCGAACTGTACCGCTCTCGTGGTACTGAGCCTGCTGGGGATGGACTTCCGAGACCAGACGCGGCGGCGGCGGCGGGACGTGAGCGCAGATGGGAAGGGACGTAAAACGTGACATGGCAACGTTAGCCTCCTTACACAATGGGTTGTTTGTTGGATAAGCGGATACATTTATATTTTATATCAATGTATACTGTGTATGGCTGTATTAATAAAAGCACATTATTTGGAAAATAAATGAAGGCTGTTTGATTTGCTCAGCACGGGTCCATTCATTTGCAGCAGTAAAGACTGGTTTGTTAGTGAAATTTGCCAGACTACAACTGCAATAAAAAAAATATTAGAAAAATCCCTGACAACATGAGGGGTAAAAACGCATTTCTTTACAAACTGTTTTTTTTCCCCCATAGAAATGTTAAATAGGTTTGCTTTTGTTGCCTCGGTGTAGCAGTGCGCTAAATCGTTGTATGTGAATAGCATGAATGCTAGTAAGTAGGGAGACCGGGGCTAGTAGTTGTCACGTTGCAATTTTCTTCTCCACCAGAGGGCGCAACGAAAAAGTGGAATACTAGTTTTCTTCATATAAATGGTCAGGGGCTGTGTACTGTTTGAGAAGAGAATATCACATTGTGAGCTCAGATGAGTGCCAGTTATGTTTTGCACAACCAAAGTAAAAATTGAAACCCCAACCCTTGTTTAAACCCGAACCTGAGTTTAAAACCCCAATTTGAAACCCTTACTCAACCCTGAAAAATGACTTTGAAACCCTAACTCAAATCTGAAACTCTAATTGGAAACTTTAAAACTAGTTTAAAAACATACTTTGAAACCCAAACCCAAGTTTCAAACCCTAATTTGAAAGACTAACCCAAGTTTGAAGCCTTACCTTGAAATCCGAACACTACTTAACTCATTCACTGCCATAAATTAATTTTAAAAAAAGATTATTAAAAATTAGTGGCAAGAGGCGATTAATTTTTTTTATTGTAATTAATTGCATGACTCATGATTAATCACAAATTTTATATCTGTTCTAAAAAAAACAATTCTAGGTTTTCATACTCAACATGAGTGGGGGAATTTCATTTTAGTGGTAGAATTGAATGATCTGGTTACTGTATTATATAAATCGGTTTCAGTATTTTGTTACATGAAAGCATGACCTCTCAGAAGCAAATGTAGAGCATTGTGAAATTGTGCTATTGTTTAAAAAAAAGAAAAGAAAAAAAGAAGACAAAATATTGCAATTTTTTATTTTTATTTTTCCAGAATAAAAATAGTTTAACAAAGAACTTCATTGTGTCCATTTTGACATGTATTTACAGCAGAGGATGAAACAACCACTGTGTGTTGTCCGTTTCATCTCCTCTTGGCTCCATTCCCAACATAATCACACAAACACACGCACGCATACACTTCCATCGCTGCCCTTCACACAGCACCAGGGGGCATGGGGTGGGCATGGGGTGGGCATGGGGTGGGCATGGGGTGGGCATGGGGTGGGCGCGGGGGGATTCGGGGGCGCTATTGCTGTGTCTTGGTCGAGGTAACGATGAATTTTGCATTCAGGAGTTGATGCGGAGGACTTTGGCCACCACACTCGAGTCTCTTCGTTTAGAGCAGGTAACGTCGAAGCAGCTCTTGCATGTTGGCTTTCGGCTTGCTGAATAAACACACATGGGGAGATGACCGTGGCGGGGTGAGGGTGGGGGTGGGGGTGGGGGTGGGAGGGTGCCTTGACACGGAAGTGACACTTAAGCACAAGGACATAATGCATTTCAGGGGATGGACATCTATTCATCGGACATTAGGAATTGTGTCAAAATAGAGTGCACAATTGAATGCTACAGTATTGGGGGGGGGGGGGGGGGAGGGGGGGGGGCGCAAAATAAAAATAAATAAATAAAAAGAAAGATGTTGAACTGTGAAAGGAAAAAAAATCAAACATTACAAGAAAAATGAAGTTCAGCGAATATTTTTTCAATTGTGTTATGAAAATAGGAGAATAACTTCTTTTTTTTAATAATAAGAAAAAAGTCCAGATTACAAGAACAAAATCTAAATGTTGAGAGAAATGTAATACAAAAAGCCAAAGTTCCGAGAATTGTTATTTTGAAAAGAAAAAAAAGATTATGAAGTCGTAATGTAATAGTCGAAAGTGAAAAAAAAAAAACTGATTATTTTAATTGGTTTTGGGTGGAAAGTCAGAAAAAAGAAAAAAGTTGCATTAACCGTAGAATAAGTCATTTTGAGAATAAAATTATGAGGAAGCTTAAAATTGCAAGAATGGGGTCTTATTTTTTGAGAATAATTTATTCCAAGAAAAAAGTATGAAAAAGAGTCAATGTTACAGATTGAAGTTTGTAGTTACAAAAATAAAAATCTTGGGGGAAAGTGTACAATTATGACGAGCCATCATATAACGCGGACAAAGTTCTTTTTTTTTTTTTTTAATAAATAATAGATGGTCTTCATTAAAACTATCGAGGAATGATGTCAGATGCCCATCCCCAACTGATACCTTCATTGCATAATGACAAAGACCACAACTACTGCGCCTTCTCTCCTCGAACGCGCACACATGCTCGCACATCAACGGAATTATTGCATGCGTTTTACCAGCGTTCCTGTTACTGTGCGCTCATCATGGGACCCGTGTGTGGCGTTATTGTCCCTCCGTGCCAGCTCAATACAATCACATGATGCTGGCCTGTGACGACAAAAGGCTGAACAATCAACAGCAGAGTGTTAATGAAGGATGCCTGAGTAGTTTGGTGGCCAGCGGTACCCCGCGATCGCTCACGCAAAAAAAAAAGAAAGAAAGAAAAAAAAAAGCGGAGCGAGGAGGCGTGGCGATTCAAGTCAAGCAATGAGCAGAAAGGTTCAGAGGTCAGCTTGTATTCGTGGTGGCGTTAAGCACCAACTCTATGGCTGCGGGGAGGGTCTATTGGTCCAATCAGGTTGATGGGGGTGTTGGGGATGGCTATGGCTGTCAGAGCTGGTTTGCAGTGCAGAGCGGCAGGCTGGCACAGTGATGAGGGTAATGACGTCTTAGTGTCACATCGGATCACACGCAATCACACGGCACGAGCGGACAGGCAGGAGTAAAGCAAGGGGGGGGGGGGGGGTTGGTTTGTCCAGGCCCGACAAGTCCAAAGGTCTTCTCGTTAGTCTTGCTGTAGTCCTCGGTGAGGCTGGCTCTGATCCAAAGTCCCACTCTAAAACCGTTGGGTCAAAAATAACCCGATTATGGGTCAGATAAGGACAGACCCCCAATTGGCGACCCAGGACAACTCCATTTCTATAGTTATTTTTGTTCAAAACACCCACATTTTGGGCTTTGTATATATTTAGTGAGAACGATGAGTTCAACAAACCCATTGGCACGGATATCGGCGAAGGAACACACTTAAAAAACGTTGGGTCAAAAATAACACAAATTGGGTCAAAAAGGAGTCCACCCAACTTCTTGGGTTATTTAAACTCTAGTGGGCATCAAATGCTTGGATTTGCGCACTTCATTTAACCCAAGCTTTTGGTTTAAATAAATAAATAAAAACAAATGCTGGGTCGTTTATTTAACAACAAAAAAATGATGAGTCAAATAACCCACCAAACTGCCCCATCCAAAAAAAAAGGAAAAAAAAAAAGGTTATTTTGTGGGTTACTCATTTGACTCTACATTTTAAATAACCCAACTTTCTCAGTTCAGTTGGGTTATTTATTTAACCCAAAAAGTTAGGTCAATATAAAACACACAAAAGACAGTTTTATATATGCAAAAAAAAAAAAATCTTTTGTGGGTTAATCATTTGCCACCCCCTCAAAAAAAAACATTGGGTTGTTTTGTACATGAAATCCAAACAATTGGGTTTTGTGGCTTTCTCCTAAGACCTAACTTTTTGGTTAAACAAATAACCCAATTTTTTCGGATTAGTTAGGTTATTATTAAACCTCAAAAGTTGGGTTAAATAACCCCCACCTCCACCCAAAAAAGTGGTTTTGTACATACAACCCCAAAATTGGGTTATTTTGTGGGTAGTGGCTTATTTTACCCAACTAGAGTAAATAGCCCAACCCAAATTTGGGTTGGTCCCTTTTTGGTAAGTAATTTGCGACCCAACTGTTTTTAGAGTGGATGAGATGCACACGTCTGCCTCAGGTTGACCGTAAAGGTGACAACAGTCTCACTACACAGCCCAAAAAGGAAAAAAAAAAGTTTTGTGCACAACAACTCCAAAAATGAGGGTGTTTAAGGTTATTTATTTGACCCAACTTTTTTTGGATTGAATGAATAACCCCCAAAATTCCAAGCGGCAGTTGGTCGGTCCCTTTTTGACCCAACAGTTTTCAGCGTGGCGAGATCAGCTCTTCACATGGTCAGGAAGTCACAAGTTGGACCGTCTGCTCCTCGTCGCGTGCGTTTAGGCCCAAATTCAGGAAGGCTCGTTAAATCCTCACGTTTACTATGTCTGATTCTCCTGTGCCGAGTGCTCCTACAACACAGGAAAGTCAAGTTAGGATAACCTTGGATTTCCTTGAATACACTGAGCTGCAATAGCCCAAAAAAGATTATTTAACGTCTACCCAAATTTTTTTTTGTAATTGCCTCGAGCCACAAGATGGTGTAAAAAAAACCTGACCCTCCTCACTTCTGTACAGATCATTGGCTACAATATGGCACCAAAGCAGTATTTTTATATTGGATAGTGCTATCGACTTGGGGGAAAAGCAGCAAATAGGTGAGTTTGAAAAAAGTTGTTACTTGAAGGAAAGTTTTATTTTTACAGAGTAATTAAAATAATAATAATAATAATACTTAATAATTATTATTAATAATAATAAAACAACAAGTTGTTATGAGACTAATTTATTAAATCCTTCAAAGTCTGAGTATGAGAATAGTCATATTTTCAAGATTTAAAAAAAATATATATTTTGGGGGGGGGGGGGTTGAGAAAAGTTGTTATATAATTAACAAGAGGCTGTAGTAGCTCAGTGCCTGGCCTTATTTCAAGGTATTGGTACTACCAATATCAGCATCCTCCTTTGTGGCAGTTTTACTATCAGGATATGGAAATTAGAAGATTAGGAAAATTGCCATTAATTTCATGTAATTTGAAGAAAAGTGCTAAATTGGAACATATAGGTCTTTCGTTAAAATTGACATTGTTTTTTGGGGAATTTTTATGTATGAAAAGTACAAGTGGTATCAGTATTTGGTATCGTTAAAGAGCTGAGTACTTACTGGTATCGGACTGAAAAAAAGTGGTATCGAATGTCTCTACTTGTTTTGAAGTGATAAGAAAAAACAATAATACAGTGCTTTTATTATTATTATTATTAAAAAAATATATATATATGTATGAGAATTAAGGATAGGACTTAAGTCCCATTATAAGTAAAGAATGTTAGGACAAAAAAAATCATATTACAAGAATAGTAACATTCCAATAATCCTGTTTTAGTCGACTACACTGTAATGCCTTTTATGTCGCAAAATGATTTATGATTTTTTTTTTGCCGACAAGCTAAATTGAATTTTATGTATCCCTTGATGAAAATGTGGACAAAGTAAAGAGGGGAAAAAAATGCATAGAGTACGAGCAGGCTGATTATTTCCCATCGCGTCAGCTTACCTTTCATTCACTAAGCGGCTCGTGTCCATAAAGAAAATAAATAGACTCCTTCATCTGCAAACATTGGCTTGCGCCGTTGCCTGCTTCCTTCATGTTTCAAAGTACAATCCAGAGTCACGGCGCACAACAAGGTCCGAGCAAGATCCTTCGGCAAGATCCAGTCAAGGCTCTTAAATGACATTCAAAAAGCCTCCAAACATTGAAAGGTTACTTTGTTCAAAATTTTGGATTGCTCCAGTGTTTGTTTTTGTTTGTTCACACATTAATATGCTCCTTCTGTTCCAAAAAGGGGGGGGGGGGAGTTTTGCAAGTCATTAGTTGACTTAATTTATAGATATTCATAAATAAAATGTCATAAATTAACGTCCAGTAGATAAAATACAACTTATATATATTTTTTTGTCCTGAAGCGATCACGTTGTGCTTTCAAACAAAAAGTAAAAAAAAAGAAAGAAAAAAAAGAAGCAGCAGATTTTTGCCAGAGATGAATCCAGATGTTTTTTCTTCTTTTTTTTTTTTTTTTTGCAGATGGAAAAGGCTAGTGTCTATCTGTGTCGGCTGGATAATCCATTGCTGTTAGCGGCGGGCTCTTCCAGCTCGTCATCCTCGAAGCCGTGAAAGGTGGAGGCGTCGCTCTCCGACGTGGTGGCGAACAGCTCCTCGGCGCCGCCCACGTTGCCGTTGCCGCCGCCGCCGTCCTCCTTCTCCTCGCCGCCGTCAGCTGGCTCGCGGGACAAAGAGGAGCAAAATCAGTCCGATCATAACGATTCCAACTCGGGCTAAAACTTCCCTTGAGACTCTTTGAACAATTGAAAGTTGAATGTAAATATATTAAGGCTTTCAATACCACGATTAAATCTTTAGACATTTCTAGAGTTATAAATGACATACAGTAACCCCCCCCACTATTACTGATATAGCCCTGCTGATTACACAAGTAATTGACACCACCCTAAAAATGTCTCTGCTTATATTAATAGCCTGTAAACTGTAAACACACCACAAACTACTGTCCTAAAACAGTAACTTGAATTAACACTTATCTCTACAAGGGGTTTTATATATATATATATACATATATATATATTTTTTTTTTGTGTGTGTGTGTGTATATATTTGTAATTATATATATAAAAAATGTGTGTGTATATTTTTAATTACGTATTTATTTATTTATTTGTATTTATTTATTTTTATGCGACACCTCTGGGTTGTGTGTGTGTGTGTGTGTGTGTGTGTGTGGTGTCATCATAGAAAGTGATGACAAAGAAGAGAAGCCGGACTTATGATAAGCAGAGCAGCAAATGCGCTAACTCACTTGTGCATTGGCAGGCTGTGCAGGGGGCGCCAGATTTCATGAACTTCTTGTTGCCGTTTTGACATTTCTCACAGTATCTGTTGGGAATCCTGGTCCCAAGTGGAGCCTTTGGACCTGAGAGAAATGTTTAAAAAAAAAACAAAAAAAAAAAACATTTAATTCGGATCCTCAGAAGTATTAACAACTTGAGCAAGAATTTCACCATGACACATGACATTGATTAATCATGACAAGTTATTCACATATCCTTCCACGTCACAAAGTCAACTCGCTTTTTTTATTACCCGCAGCCATTTTCACTGAAGCAACCCCCTTCGCTCAAAAACATGGAAAGATTCGAGTCTCTTTTTTCATCAGGGAAAAAAGTATATTTGTATCCGTTTTGCAGCAATTAGCATTAGAATATAAGCCAAGTTTCCTCATTATTCACAAATCTGTTTACAACAGTGGGGGGAAACGGCTTTGTTTGTTATACTCTGATGCCACCTGCTGGCCGTTTTTTGTAATAACTATCATTGCTTTAAGCGACTTCTTCATGTCAGAAGCTGTATCAAAGCATTCTGTATGCTCTAGCATAAAAAAAAAATTATAAATACGTTTTTGGGACAATATTTAAAATAGAAAGTTTTTATAGGTTTTAGGAGCAAATGAGTTAAGGAAAAATAACAACAAAAAAAACAGAAAGGATCGTGGAAAAAGAGCATTCACATCTTTATAAGTGTGAAGGGGAAACTATTCAGTAAAATATGCAAATACGTCACTTTGTAATAATTCAAGATGAAATATTTAACTGTATCTACATCTAACATTGTTTTTTTTTTTTTTTAGTTTCAGGTATTGTGTTAGCCTTCGTTAACTATACCAACCTCAAACATCCTAACCAAAACAGATGAAATCCTATCGGCAGACATTCTGATTGTTACAATAGTGACTAAGAGCTGGCAGGTAATTAGCAGACTATCAATAATATTGCTCCCATTGGTTCCCTGTGGAACGCCAGAGGACATGCAAATGGCAAAAAACACCAGAATAAAGATAAACACATGAATCCTTTTTTTTTTTTTTTTGCTGAACGCTTGAGCACTGAAAGGCAAAGCTGGCCAACGACATGCAGTGGGTTCTTACGTTTGTGTCTGTCAGCGGGCTGTACGGAAGGAGACGGCACAGAGCTCCTCCCCCCGGCTCGGTCCTCCTCGGCAGGGTGGGAATTGGTATAGTGGTAGCTTAGCCCCGTGCGGCTCCTGTAGCGCTTCGCATAGACTGTAACACGCGCTCGTCTCTTCAATCTACACCCACATTAAGTTGCAACGACACCGTAGTTAATAAACTAAGTTACCTGAGGTTGTTGATTTGGAATTATTCCTTTGTTTGTATCTGTCTGGAAGAGAAAATGAAGAAAAGAGCCTTAAGCGAGTGTTTCCCGTGTCCTGGAAGTGCAACGTGTACTTACTGTCACAGACGTATGGCTTGTCATCATCCAGGTCAGCCTTCCTGCGGCCTGAACCCCGACCCTAGAAACAAACATGAAACCACACGCTTAACCTTGAGCTGCATTTATTCAAAGTATCGATTTGTAATCTAATTACTTACTCTTCCTTTGCCCCGGTGTCTCCTCTTGGGAGTGTCCGCCTCGTAGTCGTCGTCGTCATTGAAAGCATCTTCTGCCGCGTCTGCTTCGAGGACTCTCTGACGTGAGAAAGATGAGACGCGAGGATGATGCCGTTTCAACAGACAAGTTGTTTTTGGTCTGCTTAAGATTATAGTGGAATTGAAATACAGGATTTTGTTTTTGAGAGTGGAAATTGTTTAGCATTATTTGCAGGCTTGATGGAGGTTTACGGAGGATAAAGAGACGGATCAACGAGGCTTTACGGGGAAGTCGTCCTCCCAAAATTCTTTACAATATGTTCGATGCAGCCCCGCAAGTCTAAACATGGTATTCTGATTAACTCATTCACTGCCATTGACGGCTATAGACGTCAAAAATTCATTTGAACTATTTCTATTAGTTTAATTTTTTTTCCCACTTTTGTGAAAAAAACTAGATTTTTTTTTTATTGTACATTTAAAACCTGTATAAAATTGGTGAATAATCATGAGTTAACTAGGAAAGTCACGCGATTAATTATGATTAAAAATTAATCACCTGATGCCCCTAATATTTAATAATCTTTTCTTTTTTTATTAAGAAAAAAAGAAAAGTTTATAAAAACTAAAAATTACTTTTTTTTTAAATTAATAAAAAAAGAAGAAAATATTAAATATTAGGGGCGTCAGATGATTAAAATTTTTCGTAATTAATTGCATGACTTAACTAGTTAACTCACGATTAATCACAAATTTTATATCTGTTCTAAATGTACAATAAAAAATTTTAGGTCGTCATACTCTTGTTAACAAAAGTGGAAAAAATGTTTAACTGATATAAATAGGTTAAATGAATTTTTGACGTCTATAGCAGTCAATGAGTTAATATTTCAGGGGGCGGCCATTTTGCCACTTGCTGTTGAGTGAAAATGACATCACAGTTGCTCAGGGAATGACCAATCACAGCTCACCTGTTATCTGAGTTTAGTCATGTGACGTTCACAAGCTGAACCGTGATTGGTCATTACCTGAGCAACTATGATGTCATTTTCAGTTGACAGCAAGTAAGAAAATGGCCGCCCATGAGATGAATAAAAATTGGTGGATTTTGCTGCTTCATTCATATTCCACAAACCCAATATTCAATTAGAAAGTGGTGTTTAGACTAGTGGCGGTGCATACAATCTATTATTTTCAAAAGAAAAGAAAATAGGAAATTATAAGCCATTTTGAGGAAGGTGTCAACTACCTGTGGATTTGGACTATTTTGCTCCACTGACTGAAAGCATTCAATGGAATGCGTTTCCTGCTATTTGATTTTAAAGTGAAATAAAAGTGACTGCCCAAAAGAGAGCCGAGCTGCTGTTGTGGAAAAGAAAAGAGAAAGTGACTTTTTGATCTCCTTTATCTCGATTCTTGCCGGCATTTAAAGGATTCTTCCTTGGCAGCTTACACCACCCTCACTTTTGTATTTTTTGCTCAACCGTAACGAGGGTTGATTTTGGCAGAACGCTGTGCACCTTTTGTAAATTGGGATGTTTAGAGCTCTGTTGTCAAGTTGAGCTACGGCTAAATAATAAATAAATAAATACAAAATTACACAAGCGCACAGCAGATTAATGTGAAAGAAAGCACCTGGATCTCCAGCAAACTCTCCTCGTCGTTCCTGGAATTCCTCTTGTCGAGACCTTCGCCTCTTAGCAGAGCTTCTAACGTTGTGCTCTGGGTGGGCAATGTGTCCTTGGCCATGAGGCTGTTATCTGCCCCCACCCCAAAAAAAAAAAAAAAACAGCAACATGTGAAGAACAATCCAAACTGCAACTCAGTTTTCACACTAATCTTAAATTGTGTGCGGTTTTTTTTGTTTTGTTTTTAAATCACTATAAAAATACAAATTAAGTACCAAACACGATTAATAAACAGTAATGGGGGGGGGGGGGGGTGCTTTTGTAATACATTTGAATGCAAAATTAAAATGAATAAAACTGGCACAGTGGCTGACTGGTTAGCACGTCCGCCTCCCGGTGCAGAGGACGTGAGATTGAGTCTGGCCGTCGCGTCTTCCTGGGTGGAGTTTGCATGTTCTCCCCGCGCCGGCGTGGGTTTTCTCCGGGTACACCGGTCTCCTCCCACACGCCAAAGACATACATGGCAGGTTAATTGAACACTCTTAATTGTGCCTAGGCGTGATTGTGGCCGTGAATGGTTGTTTGTCTGTGTGCGGTGAATACGCGGCTAAGAAAATGGATGGATAGAATTAAAATGAATCCGATAAGTCGATTAATCGATTCTAAAAATATTCGATAGTGACAGCACTAGTTTTCACACTGCATGTTTCTGTTCATCTTCTCTTTCAGCTGCGCGCCACTTAAAAAAAAAAGCAAGTATCAATTTGCTCTTGCATCTGTTTGCTATTGTGCATGTTTCCCTTGCAACACAAATGTGAGTCACAGCCGCCACTTTCACAACCGAGAAGAAAAGGCGTTGTCAATAATGTTGCACTATTTGGATATTGTGCTGGCTCGGGGACCCCGGAGATACATCACTTGGACTTGAGCACATCATCCAGAACTCGCCTCCAACAAAAAAAGTGTGTAGGAGGAGGCAGGTGGAGAATGAATAAGAAGCTTGGAGACCGACATGGTGCATCTGATTTGAAAAGTCTCTTCGCCACAGTTGATGGCGATGCAGATGTGTCATGGATGTTGGAGAGGAGGACAGATCAGATTCAGCTGTCGTTCTATTCTCCCACCCCCTCCCCCCTCTCACCTGACATGCCTCCTGCAGCACAAGCGACAGAAGGCTACATAGGTGAGGAGCAGACACACAACTCCTCTGCAGCCCCTCACCATTGTGTCTGACTTTCAACTCTCCGCGACGAGACAGGGGCCCACCTCCCCTCCCTCGCTACTCACCCATGGGAGCCGGTGGGCTAAAAATAGAGCCGGCAGCAGCCTGCAGCACGGAGGCTGATTGTGCATGCAGCCCAAGTCGCTACCACGCCATCAGCACGACAGTAAGCTCGCTCGCTCGCCCGCCCGAGCGCAACTTTGCCGGCTTGCTTGTGCTGATCCACTTCTGGCCACATGCGCAGCGTGCTTAGCATCCCGAATGACAAGTGAAATCAATGTGCGCGTGTCGCCTCTGCTGGGCTCTCCCTGACACAGCACTCAGTTGGGGTGGGGGCAGTCGAGGGGGAGGGGGGGGGATGTCTCAGTGGAAAACAAAAAGCAACAATGAGATGTGCTTGGGAAACAAAGGCAGAGTTCAGACGCTATCTCTCCAGTTTGTTTTGACTTACAAACCATGAAATGGACAAACCCTCAGATGAACTTGAGAGTTGTGAATTTTCCGAGACATCAAACGTACTACGTAACTAAAGACAGATATCAAGTTGAAAAAATATGGCACAACAGTGACATTAGCAAGAGTTGGGCGTCACTCCAAAAGTGATGAAAAGAGAGGAAGAGAAGAAAACTAAACAGGGAGGCCCACAGTAACATGGAAGGAGCTGGGCCAATTGCTGGCAAGTATTCACTAGTAACATGTGACAACAATCTCCCATCTTCGGCATGTCTGGGCTATACATGGGGTACGACATTGAATTAATAATAACGAATATTCAAATTCATGTATTAATAAATGTAATTATGATCATCAACTCATTCACTGCCATGAATTCATAAAAAAAAAAAAAATATTAAAAATTAGGGGCAACAGGCGATTAACATTTTTAATTGTAATTTATTTTCTTAATTAAAAAGAAAAGAAGAAAACATTATTAAAAATGGCATCAGGCGATTAACATTTTTAATCGTATTTAATTGCATGTCTTCACTAGTTCACTCACAATTAATCACAAATTTTATATCTGTTCTAAATGTACAATAAAAAAAATTCTAGGTTTTCCTACTCTTGTTAACAAAAGTGGAAAAAAATATTAAACTAATAGAAATAGTATGAATAATGAATTTTTGACGTCTATAGCCGTCAATGGCAGTGAATGAGTTAATATGAATTAATTTAAAATATATTAATAAATGTAAATACATTTCTAATAAACTTGGAATGAATGTTGATCGTTTGAGTTCAGGAACTACTTGCATGCACGGCGGCCATCTTACGTTGCCACCTGCTAAGTGTGCCTAAGTTGAATAAACTGATTTTGCTGCGACAAGTTCATGATTTTCTGTCTCTGCGGCAAAAACGTCACAGTCTGTATATACAAGTATACGCGTGTATATAAGCCTGTGTGTCTGGTGCACAAACCACCAGATATACGCAAGTAGAGATAAACAAACATGGCGAAATTCAGACACAGCACAGAACCACACTTTTAGAAACTGATTGCATTTATTAGGCGAGTGAGATGAATTTATTGACGGTAGAAAGTAAGAAGAGGAAATGACATCATTTGCGTCATGATGTTGTCCGGGCAGTATTTCAATTGGTGTATTGCAATTGTGATGTATACGGGAATAACTCGCGCATTTAAAACGGATTTTCCTGAATGTTCGGGAAAACTGGAATTTTGACTTTAAGCCAAATATTGACTGCATGTAAATATTAGTCAGTGAAGCATAGAGGTGTCCCAATCAATGGCTGTTTTTCTTCAGCTGCCGAGTCAAGGTGGTAGGAATTATATACAGTTCCGAATAGCAGTCTGTGTAGAAAGACCCCCCCCCACCCCCCAAAAAAAGTGTCAAGAAAAGTCTACTAGAACATCTGGACTTTATTTGAGGTTACACAGGCAGTCTGAATAACTTACTCGTTACCATTTAACGTGAAATTAATTCTCAACATAGCCACATCCCCAGTTAGAAAAACGTTTGCAAACATTATCGCGGTTGCATTTCATTTGGTTCTCAATTAAGAAGGTTATAGGTCAAGATGGTAAAAGTTTGCCAATGATTGATCTTGATCTCGTTTTTTATAGCACAAAAACTTGCCATTTGAACAGGGGTGTGTAGACTTCTCATATCCAGCAAGTTACCCAAGTCCTAAGTCCTGACTCCTGAAGTAGCAAAGCAGCCCCAGACCATCGTCACACTGCCACCCTCTGCATTTTATGTTTACTTTGGTCATGTTTGATGTTTAAATTTGTTTGATGATTATGCGACAAAATAATTTTAGATTATTGTCGCCTTTCTATCAATGTTTTTTTTATGTAAAAAAAAAAAAAGGAAAAAAAGAGTAATATATAATAGTTGAAGATTTTATGAAAAAGTTATGTTGTTTTTCAACTGAGTTGCATGCGGATAATTTTTTCCTCTTCTAAATCCATGTTGAAATGTGAACGCATACGTTTCTAACCATCAGCAAGGGATCAATTAGATTATCAATAAATAGCCACGAGCAAAAATCAATAAGGAAACCAGCAACTACCTCAACGTACAGCACGTGCACTATCACTGTTATTTTTATACGTACAGATTGTTGAAGTAAACAATCAGGAAATAAACTGTGATGAAAGGGATATAGTTGATACACAGTGAAATGATACCATAATATTTGGAATTAAATGTTTATGTTAGTGAAACGTCCCGGCGGGTTTGCAAGCCTTGGACAGCACAAACAAGTTAATTGAGCTAAGAAACTGCTTGCAAGACACACAAGGAGATAAAAGACAGTTACTAGCGCTAAAAACCAAGCGGGAGTAAATAGCGGGACAATATCAAGGAGCAGGGTCAATGTAACATCTCAAGAGGCACCCGGGAGAAGGCCTGACTTTATTCCATAACATGCATTATTAAATACCCTCTGCAGCGGAGCTCTCGGCAGAGCTAAATCGAATTAGGTGTTCTCGACACAAAACACGAGTAAACGTGGCCATGTGGAAAAATGACGGGCTTCCGCTTTTGGCGTCCACTCTGATGCAAAAGCTACAGTGGGATTTTTTTGTGAGATGATTCCACAATCGTGATTGAAAATCGCATATGAGAGACAGAGGAAGCGCATGGCGGCAGGCGGCAAACATACCGAGCTTGAGACCAAAGATGCCCAGGCTGGGGTCGGTGGCGGTGTGCAGCCGTCTCTTCTTTCGCCAGCAGCGGGCCGGATACGTGTACATCTGCCCGGCCGCCACCCCTGCATCATATTTTTTTTAAAACGTGACTTAGCAACAAGTCTATTGACTTTTGGTGGTGGCGTTTAAGAATTCTGGAGACAGCAAATGTTTGCCGCGTGGGTGAAACCACAAATCGTTAACACAATTGATCAAAACTCACATTTGACTGTTTTCCAATACTCTTGTTTTTTTGGATGTTTTACAACAAATAGAAAAATCAACACGTAATCAGCTGATTTTATTACCAAGGGTGTCAGGTGACTTTTTAATCGTAATTAATCGCATGACTTCAATAGTTAACTCACACATTTTATATCTACAATAAAATGTACAATACATTTTTTTTCCTAAGTTTTCATACTCTTGTTAACAAACGTGGGAATAAAATGTTAAAATAATAGAAATACGGCTGCATCTTTTAGTCATTGATACAGTAATTTCATAATAATTCATAAAATTGAGTTAAAACAAAAAACAAAAACGGGTGATATTGATTTGTGTTGGTCATTTTTCTGCCACTAGATGGCATAACTACATTTAAAAAAAACGGGTGACAGCTCAGTACATTTTTCTTTTCATATTAAGAGTTATCTCATCTTTAACATGAAGTAACTTGTGAAATTCTGCATTTTAAAAAAATGTAAAATACAACTTGACCCCAATCTCCACCAATTATATGCATTATTATGAAATGCATTCCTGCTAAATTTTTATGTGGACGTGTCTGCTGCGTTGCGACTGGAATTCCTCCAGTAAGGCTTTCCAAGTGAGGGGTGGTCGTTAATCGCACGTTTAAAAAAAAAATGTGTGGCATCAAAGGAACTTTAATGTTGAATGTCATTATCTTTGTCTTATGTTATAAAGAGTATTAAAAAATACAATTTAAAAAATCTTGTTCGGAATACTATATAGATCTCACAGCCATGTTGTTAGTGTAAGCAGTGCATAAACTACAGCAATTGGATTATTTTATCAAATTAAATTATCATCCAGTTCCAAGGATTTGAATAAAAAATTTCAATTTAGCCGTTACGGTCCACTTGCATCGGGGCAATGCACACCTGCTAACTGCAGCACGATTTATTCACCCAGAGATGTCAGACATGTTTGGGGATTTTGGCAGAAATTTGAGCTCCACTGAGTGACAATCTGGTTTTATGACGTCTTCGGATGTTATGAATAAAGATGACCTCAAGCGCAATCATTATTTCAGTAATTGTTAGTTAGTAGAGTGTGTGTGTGTGTGCGTGTTTCCACCTGGGCTGCGGTGATGGCGTTCCATCCATATGTAGCAGTTGTTCTGTGCCACGCCGGTTTGCGAGTCCAGGAATGGCAGGCGCACGCTGCGTTCGGCGCACAGGCGGGCATTGTAGCTGCGGCACTGCTCAATGGCGTCCTTATAAAACTGGTCACCCAACCTGACGAGCAGTTGCAGAAAGATATTGAAGTTCATTTAAATATTTATGTTTCAAAGAACCATGTAGTTGAAAGAATAATGGCTAATGACTAGCGTGAAAAGGACAAATTGTTTCCTGTTGAGCTACGGATTACAAATTGGTTGCGCGATTCCTGCCCATAGAAAAATGACCATTTATCATGCGTGTTATTGGCTCCTTTCCCGTCTGGCTTATATGAAGTGTCTCCTGCGACAAGAGAGCAGTTAAGACTCCTCAGATTTAGTTCCACTTTCCTGAGCACCACTGAGACTTTGGCTGTCCCTCAGCGTTTCAGTGTTAATATTCAGAGTGGGATGGCGAAGGATATTTCACAGTCAAACCCTCAATCTCTGCCACATGCCTGCTATGGTAATTAGCCCACTTAATTAATCTCGGCCGAGTGGCGCGCGCACAAGGGCAGGTTCTAATTTAACTATGTCAAAGATGGAGGGGTAAACGCTGGGGCTCGTGAATAGGTACCAATCGTCTGTTGTCTAGTGGGGGAGCCCGACGGGGCAAACCATGGCCACCGGTCGTCCTAGTTGCAACATGGCATCTTTGCACGGCCGTAGCATAATGAGCTCCTGCCACGTGTTTTCAATTACAACACGAGGAAGACAGCCATTTTGAAGGCAAACTAATGAGCTGACGGCTGCGAATCGAGTCTGGAATCGTTAAGTGGACCTGGGGAGGCGGGAGGCTCGCTTGTCCTGCGCTCACCCCCCTCTCTCTCCGCCTCCAGCCCTGGCTCCTGACAAGACAATGTGCAGCAGATGAACAGTCGTGTCAGGAATGCTGTCCGCACAAAAGCCTGATACATGGTGGCTCGGACAAAGCCACAGTGTGTGAGGCCGCGGGGAACAAGTGGACAGTCACAGGTACACTGAGATTTGAAGACGATACGATGCAAAAAATATACTATTGGACCAATTACAGTCAGACCTGCCAATTTTTTAATAATCATTTTAATATTATTTATAAATATAATATACGGTAAAAAATATATTGATTTTTATATGCTATATTTATTTATACAAATTTAAAATAATTTAATAATATTTATTTATTTATTTATTTAACTAATCCTCTGAATTTCAGCCTCAACAGCAAATATTCAGTAAAAAAATAAAAATAAAATAATAATAAAAAAAATCGGCAATTTCTGTCCTCCATAAAACAAGACTGATTATCTTTGTGTTGAATAAAAAAAAAATCTAAATCAAAAGTTTTTACTTTGGAAAACAATGATCAACATTTTTGCCTATTTTCCGACATCTCACAGGCCAAACCAGTGACGAATCATAATTTTATTATATATTCTGCACTGTTCATATTAAATAATGTCCTGAGATGGAAATTAAAACGTTTGCTTTATCTGATTCATTGATTAAATCGACACAATCGACTATTAAAATAATCGTGAGCTGCTGCCCTAGAATGCATGTTATAAATCAACAACAATAATAATCGAGGATGGTGAAGTATAAAGGGGATTTGCGGGGGTTAGAATGGGTCGGCCGGCAATTAGTGAAATCCATGTATGTTTGAGGCCCAATAAAGAGCGATGGAAAAAATATAAATATATACTTTTTTTTTAACCCAAGAATATGTTGGGGGGGGGGGGGGGGGCTGAAACATTAAATTAAAGTAAAACGGGAGGAAAAGCAATGTTGAAAACAAATTTGCATATTCGGAGACTTGTTTTCAGCTTTGCTTTTCCTGCTGAACCGCATGTATGTGGTGGCCCAATATTATTTTAGTGCATCCATTCATGCGAGTTGGCCAACAAAATAGATAGTGGTTATATACATTCCAGACCCATCTGTAATGGGTGAAAGTCCGCCAAACAAAGAGATCATATGAAAACGCTTTAAACTTAGCAAAACGGACACACAAACACACATTTGAAACAAATGTGAATACACACACACAACAATTACCAGTATAAAATGTAAAGAAAATACTTCATACATTGTAGTGTCTATAAGTATAAGTAAGGTTTTTTACAGCACATTTTAAAACACGCAGTTACAAAACACTTCACAAATACGTAAACATGCAAAATTGAGACAGATTGGGTTCAAACAGACAAACGTAGACGAGGACGCAAATATGACACTGCTGGAGAAATCCACTTGGAAAAAAAGAATAACACAAAAGATGGGATCAAAAGGGAAGTCTGTAGAAAGGCTTAACGATATAAATGAGTTCCGAGGCTTTGTTTAAAACAGCCCAAGGCTTCGGGAGCTCTAACAGATTGTGGAAGATGGTTCCACAGAGTTGGGTCTGAGAAAGCAAATGCACGGTCACCTTTTGTGTGAGATATGTGCCTTTAAGAGGCGGGGCCTTTGAGAGTGAGGGCCTGGGAATGAGCTGAGGCAGTGAGCAGCTCTTGGAAGAGTGCGCTCTTTGCGATCATGCGTTTTACTGCTCTCCCAGAATTCAGTGAACGACTGAAAAGGGCATTGGTGACAGTGGCTCCCCTTTCCCACTTGTAAAGGCATTACAACCAGTAAGTATGCTGTAAAAATGCATAAAAAAAAAAAAGCTTAAAAAGCTGCAAAATCATAAAGAACCGGGATACGAAAGAAAGAATATTAAAATAATAATAATAATAATAATAATAATAAAACAATAATAATTGACTGCCAATTTTACATAGTCAATCAAGAAACTTCGAACGTGCATCTCTAAATGTGACATTTTTTTCTCAAAATGCACATCAAACTCCAAGCTTTGCCCTTCGCTGCCATTCCTCGACATCAGCACACATCAGTGATGGAACGCGACATGACATATCAGCTTACAAAAGCGCACACCAGCTGTAAATGGTCCCTGAAGTGGACTCAGCTTCGAAGGCGCACTCAAAAGGGCACGCCACATGAAAGCAGCTCTTGAGACCACTCAAGTTGAACGTCGGATACTAATCAGGCTCAGTGACTGCGTTTCAGGAGTAGGAGCGGGGTTGCCGGATGGGTTGAGACAACAAATATGTGGTTAGTTAGAAGTATTTTGGTTGGTCCAAGATGCTTTAAGAGTCCCCAGCTGCAAAATAGGAGATCCTTCTGGTTCATGTAAAAGGATACAGAGTCAGAGCTGCTCACCTTTTACTCATTCAAATGCATGCAAATACGCTACACTGTTTTTAGCCTTCCTCTTCAATAACTGAATTGCATCGTCAATCTCAAATCGTAATTAAGACATATTGTGAGATGGCAAGAAATTCTTTCTTATAGACCAATTATAGGCCGGACCGTTTATCGGTGCCGATGTTCAGCATTTTGACATATGTCCGCATCGGCCTTTTTTGATGAATGATAGGCCGATAACTGATCCATTTAAAAACATTAACTTCATGGAACTATTTACATTTTCAGTTAACTGCATAGGAAATGCTGCTGACCCTGGGATCGCTCTGCACCTTCTGTTTTTGTTTCACATATTTGGAAATTTTGAAAAACTTTATTTCCTATACAAAATTATCAAGCTATTGTTTATGGTTGTATTTAACTTCATTTTTTTTTTTTACACCAATATTTTCCCATTTAGTGAAAATATCGGCCTCAAATATCGGTTATCGGCCCCCTTGACTACTAATAATCGGTATCGGCCAGCGGTCTCGCTCCACTTTCTCATACTATATCCGGAATTGCAACAAAAGTACATTTACTTGCCATTTCATATTTTTTTTCTTTCAGCAACCCCAGGTAGCACAGTTGAGCTTGAATGACTTTCCCATCTGCTGTTTGCTGTCCATCCGCCTCAAGGCATAGAAAACACAATATTGTAGACTGATCAAACTCAACATGATTGACAACAAAATATCAACATTTCTCATGTCCATTCTAACTTATGACCAGCACAGTTGTGTACAAACTTGGTCGGGATCAACATTTAGAACTCACCAAGTGAATTTTTTTTTTTCTAAGCTACATTTTGAAGCGATTTTTTTCCAGTGAAAATATTATATATAATATTTTATATATGATATTTGTATTTTGACATGAGAACAGATCGGATTGTTCTAACTCAGTGAGGTGTTCCTTTTATCCTTTTTTTTTTTTATTCCAAATGAAGCAGTTCAGTCACACAGCCTCTTCTTGCTGTCTGTGTCAAAACTAAGTCACAATTTGGTGTGGTTAAGTGAGCCTTCCAGCTCCGCTTGTGGCATGTGCTACACACAAGCTTCGAATTATACAGTTAGCGGTGTGCATGAAATGGAACAAAAGCTAATCACACAACCAAGCGTAAGGCCTCCGCTATCAATGTGTTCCTGTCAACAGTCCGCCGCAGTTACATTGGCTGCGCCGGTAATGTGACAAATGTGTCAACGCTCATTTTGCATGTCACTTTGCATTTCTACTTTGCCGTGGAGACTCTTCAGTGAGACGCATCCAACGACAACCCAGACGACAAGTCGTACTTCATTTACAACGTTTGCAATGTGTGCGCAGCTCATTCACAGGAAGCAGCAGCTACCACACCGACGCAACCAATCGCAGGAAACATAGCTCGACAGTGAACGGGATTGAACCAGACCACATTTCACCGCGTCGCCGACTTGTCGGTGAACAGCATACATGACTCACTTCAAAATAGGCACGATACCACTGGGCAGCGCAGCTCCTTTCAGTTTGGCATGCAAATACAAAATTTCCCAAAATAACAGACCTAAGCCGTACTACTACTACCACCACAGTGCGGCTGCAACCGCAAACAAAATGCCTAAAGAGTGGAGATACTGTAGACACACTGCAGTACAGTGAATAGATTTGCAAAATTCAAAACCGGGAGGCTACAATTTGGCTGAAAATGACACATACAATGAATTCTCACCAAATGTCAGTCAATCTTCATCAACGGGGGAAGATGGCCGACATGCGCCGTATCCTATTCGGCGACCGGGGGGGCGCTTCAATCGCTAATGCTAAATGCTATGGTTGACAGTTCAACAGCGCTAAACAAGACAATGCAAGTCACCATTATCCAAACTTTTTTTGCTCCGTCCCGGCAACTACTGGAAACTGGCTGTGTCGTTTACCCGGCCTTGCATTGTAACATTGGAAATATACCTAAAAAGCTCAGTGTGCATTGGGTCTAATCGGCGAGCGGCATCCGCAGAGGATAGTAGGACTACATTTCACGAAAGCGGGAAGTCGATGTCATTCCGGTATGACCAAAAAAATAAAAAATAAAAATAAAAATACCTGCTGGCGGTTATATGCAGATGAGAATGCAAACTAGAAAATAGGAAATGGGTTTATCAAATGAATCACTTTGACAACTTGTGTGATTGGCATACACATGACAAAAAAAAAAAAAAACGAAATGCCGGGACGGGACATGGTGTAACCTCGGGACAAAATGCGATTGGCGAAATCTGCTGGGATTTGGATCCCAAGACTCAAAACAGAGACTGTCCCGACCAAAGCGGCACATCTGGTCACCCTACGTAAACAACTGGAGACAACCACAATATATCCCACCCAGCCATGCTGACCCTTGGTTGCAATAGCTCATCTCCTTTTAAGCCCCACCCAACAACAACAACAACAACAACAACAAAAGTGACAACAGAGAGGGTGAAAACGAGTTTCACGCTGTATCCCAGCAATTCAGTAAAATTTACTCCGCCTTTGTACATGTTTTCAACACTTGTTCAGGAGAAGTTTTTTTTTTTTTTTTTTAACATTTATTAGAGTATGATTTTCATCCAACAATTTTTAAATACATTTATATGCACCGGTGGTAATCATTCATAATAATGATAGTAGCTGTAAAGATTTATTTGCCAAACATTTCCAGACCATACAGCAAATACAAAAACAAACACTTAAAAAATGGAAACTAGAACGGTAAGTGAGCGTTCCTTCTTCTAGTTCAGCGCGTACCGTTCATAACCTTGAATGTCGAAACTGTTGTAAATCATCACCCCCCCCCCCCCCCCTCCCTGTATTTATACGCACTATAAAAGTAGTTCTGCAAAACAATCAGGTTCGAATAGAAAGATCTGCTTCAATGAAACCTTGAACTGACTGCTTGAACGACACTGAATCGATAATACCAATGAAGGAACACGAGTGATACTATTGTGGGACGAGGTTGAGATTTCTAGTATGTTTAGTATGTTACCAAGACAACATTTGAATGCCATCCAAATAAAACGGCAATCTGTCTTCAGAAGGACAAAAAAAAAATCTCTGTGGTGGCCGTGGTAGATAAAACGACTAAAAATCCTATTGTATCCCCTGATGAGTTACAATTCACCAGCCACAAGCCAAGAGGACAGAAGGAACAATTTCTTTAATATTATTTTGATTGCTGTGTCAGATTTCATCATCTGAAGTTATTCGGCACCAATTGATCCGTACGTTGGCATTTTTCACATCGAAAATGTTAAACAATTTTAAACATTTATTGGTAGAAATGCGATTTGATTTTCTCTTCTTGAAGTAAAACAACAAGCCACGAAGAAAGAACACGAAATCATCCACTGGCTACTGTGTTTTTTCTTTGTTGGACTGATTGACAGGTTACACTGTATCGCGCCATTATGATGTCACAATTTAACAAAGCCGTAATATCTACACACGGGACTCATAGGACCGGTTAATCGCTGCACCCCTACGCGACATATGGGTTGGATCGGCCCGGTGTGATGTCACTAGCCGGACGACGTGCCTATCCTAGCCCACGAAAAATATCCATAAGAACAGAAGCTTAGTTTTATTCAATTAATATTCAAAGCGCCATCTTAATCAGCCCAATTTTAAACCATTTCCCTAAAGTGAATCTTCCTAAGGTCACGCTGGCCCTCTGGAGCAACATCCAATTAGTGTCAAGTGCAACTAATTATAAATCTAACTATAGTGTGAAATGAAGTCGCAAACCACAATTTTATAATGGCAGATTAGAACAATTCATTATGTATCATTTAACATTATAGTAACAACGTATAACCAGAACTAATAATTTTTGGGTAAAATACACTACGGAAGAGGATTGGGTCCAGTGACGAGAAATATTGCTAGAAAAATACTTGAATTATTTTTAAGTAATATCTTAAATATTATTGCAATTTGATGACAATAAAGTTCATCTAGAGTATATGAAAAAAATGTACAAGAAAAAACTATTTGGGGATATTAATGATTGTCGAAGGATGACATTTTGTCACATTAACACCAACATAAGTATGAGCAGTTTAATGCAATTATTGATATGATGACAGTCGATTAATAAAAATTCAACTTTTTTTGCACTCAAAATAAACTATTTGTATTACTTTTATCATATACACATTCTTTATGACATGACTATCCGTTTAGCATCATTTTCTTCCTTCTTAAATAAAACTACCAATATGCTTTTTCTTGTTTACTTTTCATAGGAATTGAGATATTCTATGACAATTTATTCTCAGATGAGGAATATTTTCCACTCTGGGGAAAAACACTGCATTCTCGTAATATTACTACTTTTTTTTTTTTAATCATGGGTTTTCCTCTTTCACAAAAATAAGCATTCTTGTAATAAACTATTGTGCTTTTGCTCTTGGAAAAACAACTTCATACAATTGACTTTTTATATGTTTTGTGTCTTTTGTATCTCTTATAAGCCTAACTAACCCTCAGTATATTCTCGTAACATTACAGGCGTTTTGGCATAAAAGCACATTACCAGAATTTAGTCTCGCAACATTCCGCTTTTTTTGTTCTTCAAAATATGACTACTCATAATATTACGAGCTTATTCTAAGAACAAAACAAAAAAACTGCACACTCTTTTCACGAAAAAAACAACTTCCTCTCCCTAACACTAGGCTCAGGGTTTTTGTTTTTTTTAACGTACAATTTTCTCATAAAATCCTATATAACAAAATACATTCAGAAAAAAAACTATTGACTGCTTACATACATGACATATTCTGCTGCCGACACTGCTTTTCTCAGCAATAATCTTCCATCTGTGCGAGTTAATTCGAGTTTTTAGAGCAAGTGTCTGCATTTAAAACATGACACTAATTTTGACGTCTCAGAATTTTGGCCTGAAAAAAATTGGTGAATATTTTTTAACTGAAACTTGTCTGCGGCTCTGCCAATCGGAGAAGTGGGTTCCCCGAGTAGATGACAAAATGGAGGAAAATAAGGCTAATGTCAAAAAACAATGCTGGCGTATTACTCTATGGAGGTTGTTTTTTGACCACATTTTCTAAAGGCGATATCACACAAAAACATTCCTCAAACTTTCCCGACAAAAAGCTCAATTTCTATATAACACTTGGTCCGATTTTCTAAATTCTTGCTGCAAAGTACTTAGGTTCAAGTGACCTTTCCAACCAGATTTTGCATTTTGACAGATTTGTTTTTAAATCCTGTCACGTGGCCCTCCTACATACACTATCATTGACACCGGACAACAATAAATACACGGTAAATGTTATGCTTTAAAAACCAGCACACCTTCAAAGTCAGCCATGAAAAAACACAAGTGGTAAATATTAAAAGGATTTTGTTGGGCTCTTAACATCAAGTGCTGCTTTGAGCCTTTCGGCTGCCAACAAAATAGAGATGATTGCACAGCTAGCAATAAATGCACAAGCAAACGATACAGATTTAGGTGAGATTTCCTGCTCGGTGCGAATACAGGCGGGGGTCCGTCATGCTAAAGAATGACCACAGAACAGCGCCCAACGCGCCTACAACATGGCCAAAAACATTACATGCCACAGGCTGTACACACTCAGCCATAAATTATATGTTGAAATACGGTCGCTGGCTCGTCTCCCCCATAGTTGCACGTGTGAACTGGCGAATACGACACACATCCATCCCATATGTTGTGTGAGCTGCATGCATTCGATTCCCAATCCAATCACAAGGAGGGTGGAAAAGCACTGGGCAACAATGGTGACAGGCGAGCTTGTAGTGAGGCCCACCAAGCTCCGGGCTAAGGAAGGAAGGAAGGAGCAAGAGGGGCACCTCTTTCTGGAGGAGCAGATGGTTCTCCTGCTTGTGCCCAACACTTCCTCCCTGTTGGAGCATCTCTCTGACAGATGGGCCCAGGATCCTGGACCAGACCAGGCTAATCTCTCACACTCCTCCACTTAAAGGCACAGTGGAGCACGCTTGCTTTAGTTGCACGAAGATGAGGAGGAGGATGGACTGACTCAGTGTGCAAATAATCATAGTTAAAGAAGAAACAGACCTGCTTTCTGGACTGTATGTACACCAGTGAAGCACTATGTGAACAAAGGATACATGGAGGAAATAAGGTGGAGCGTTGTAGCATTGAAGGGATAAACAGGGAAACAATTGCACATATTGTGGCAGAAATGTTCAGTCTTTTATTTCCCCCAATGTCTGTGCTGGCACTTTGGTCGATTTGGCCAGCAAAGCATGCAAACACAAAATGCCTCCTCCTCCTCCTCCTCCCCCCTCGCCGGCTCCTGACCACGTCTGCGCTCCGACGAGCCAAAGTTGACATGTCGACAAATTGCAAAAGTAGAAAGAACTCTCGGAATGTCACTCTAATATTCCGCCGCGTCGCTTGACAAAAAGCAAGCGAGTAAAAAAAAAAAAAAAATCGCCTCTCAATTCGTCCGAAAGCAGCGAAGCACAGTGTCGACACTTTGCTTTGCTAACTAAAAATATATAGCCGAGGAAGGCGACAATCTCCGAAAAGACTGTTTCGTCGCAAGCTAATGTCACATTTGCAGGCGACACGTTGAAATCTTGTGAAAATAAAACAACTATACCGAGGCTACTTTGCCATGCAAGAAGTACACCAACATGAAATTAGACAGCCGTCGCGGCCGAACACTCGCGGTCGGGGCTCGCATGCACGAACAGCTAGCTGTACCACGCAAGTTGGTAATAAAGTAATCAGTCACAGTTTACCCCAAAACGTCTAAATTACTTACGCTTTTAGTGGATTCTGAATGACAGCCGCCATTTTGCTACAATGTAATGCAATATCGGCGTCTTGCAGTTCTGAGGGAAACCTATGGAAACGGACCAATCAGAGCTCGGGATGAATTCGTTGGCCAATGGACGTGCGGTATGTGCTGATGGGGCGTGGCTTAGTGGTGGTAAACTGTCAAAATAATTTTAAAGGGTTTTCCCTACATTATATATTTTACACAACTGACTGAGCAACAGAATGTATAACTAGAGTCGCAACTTCAATGAATATGAACATTTGTTTTGGCTCGTCACGGACACGTAACGACGCCAGAGATTGGGCACACGGAAGCAGTGTTTAATTATTCATTTAACTAATTATTAATTATTTAATGGCATCATCAATAAGCTCAAATGGAATGCTTTTCCTCACTTTATCTGAGGCTGCAGCGGTGAGAGAAAAGTACAGAAAGGAATGCAAACACTATCTTCTCCTCCCACATAGGACTGCAGTTAGTGGGTTTACACACACAACGCCCCAAAACACACATCAGAGACACAGAGGCGAGTCCCACTTTATGTCTGACACTTTTTATCTTTGTCAGATACTTTCATCCATACACACGTTTTCTAAAACACCATAGAAGATATGTGAAGCAACAGATTGCACATTCTTTTAATAGGAATGAACTCCAGTAATGTGACATGTAGTAAAGTTCCTATTCTATCCTGTGCAACGTAATGTGTGTTTTTGGTGTGTGTGTGTTACATTTTTGTCAAATGTATTTTCTGTGAGTCACACATGACATGAGGTCTTCCTAGACCAGAGAACTTCAGGGGCAAATATTTGTATTGATACAGGATTACCAGTATTATATTTATTTTCCCCCTATGTCTATATAGCAGACTGTTTTGTTCACTTCAATTTAAAATAAAATAAAAGCCTTTCTAAGGCTAAGGCTGATCTTTCATGACATTACACATTAAGTAATGGCAGAGGACATGTAGTGATGCAAAACACATTTTCAACAGATTCATGGCATCTCAGTCATTTCATATTCAAGTGGTAGTAGTAACTATGTCCAATTCAGAAAAATACTGTTAAGGAAAATGGCAACTATATTTCCAATGACAGAGATGATGTCATTCAGAGAGCAACCACAAAAAAAAAAAAAAAAGCCAGAAGGCTCTCATACATTGCCATGCATATCAGAGTGCTGTTTTTTTGTTTTTTAAATCAATTCTCAAACATAAATACATTTGCAAGCTGCTAAACAGGTCTACATCATCATACACTCACAACTGACTTGGTAATATAGAAATATCAAACCAGCACGGACACAGTGACCTGAATGATTTGGCACGGCAGATACATCCAAAACTTTGGACATCTGTTATTTTGGCCATGGTAAGCAACAGCCTATAACAGCTGGAAAAAAAGAAAAGGCTTAGTGCAAAAACTAAAAAGTTGCAACACGGCATGCATGCAAATTAACCTGCACGCATATAAAACATCTCTTTGCCATTACACATACAACAAACAAACAATGCTCCTCGACATAAGAATGGCTGGAATCTAATAATGCTCAACTAGCTAGCACTTTTTAAATGATTATTTTTTTTTATAATATTTTCTCACAGTAGAAAAATAGCTCATCAGCCTTATCTATCATACAAATGAGGACGTGTGTCAACTTGAGTTCAAATATACACGCTGAATAATCAAGAGTGGAAATGCAGATTACACTCTCAGTCAAGTAACTCACAGATTCTGGCTGATTTACAAAGGCCACATGAACGTTTACCTTCCCAAATTTGTTAAGTGTCCTATGTACAGTATAGCTAAGCACTTCCTCTCCACAGATACGAGACAAAACCGCTGGCTGGGGAGCGAGCGGTTCCGTCCAAGTATTCTGCGTAAAGGAAGATCGTCTCTGTTAAAGATCTCCGGCTTTTTGGTTGCAGCTGGTGCACACGCGCACGGGATGGTCCCAGCCACGCGACGGCACCGCTCGGCGCTCCGGGGAGCACTCGTCGCACACTCCTTGGCCACAGGCGCGGCAGTGGTGCTTGGACAGCTTGGCAGTGAATTCGCGTCGGCAGATGCGGCACGAGAGAATGTCCTGGTCGGGCACCCAGTAGGCAGGACGGGCGGCGTCTTTCACCAGGCCTTCAAAGAGAAAGTTGAGAAAATTGATATTAATGCAGGGGTGCGCAACAGAAAGGCTGTGGGCAATATACGGCACACGAGCGAATTGGATCCAGACAAGCCATGCTGTTCTAAAAACATGACTCATCTCAGAGGAACTGTTACAAAATGTCCGAAAGCACTTAATCTACATGCTGCTCATACTGTATAATAATGAACATTTGTGCAATTGTGGGCAGCACTCAGGCCTCATTCAGTGATTCCAAACCACTTTGTCGTGGCACATTATCATGCTCTGAGAGGTCATCGGGTGTGACATGGGAAATTACATCTTTTTTTCATCCATTTGTACCTGCGACATATGGTGACAAGTTGAATAATTCAGTGCGCTTGAATAGAAGAAGGCACAATTAACCTGTGTAGCCACCAAGGTAATTATAGTTAACAAAAAAATGAAGAAAAATCTAAAAAGAAAAAAATGCTTTTATCAAAATGAAAATTAACTGAAACTTCTTCTTACATTTACAAAACTAACTAATAATAAGTATAACTATAAATTAAAATGTAAATTTCAGCATCATAGATAAGCTTTCTGGGTTTATTTTTTAGTGTATTTATTTTAATATTGCTGTATATCTGTAGCTACAAAAGAAACAAGGGTCAATGTTTGATAAGTGTAGTTTACTTTAGTACACAATACTTAGTATATATATATTTTTAAATATGTTGCACTCAACAAATGCTCCATATATATTAAAAACAAATAAAATAATAATAATTATAACAATAATAATAATAATAATCATAAAACTAATCTGAAATGAAGCATTTTCCCAAAAATAAAAACTAACAAACTTGCTCTAAAACTAATTAAAACTAATTGAATTTAAAAACAAAAATTCTAATGAAATAAATAATAACTAAAATAAATATCCAAAACTACTATAACCCTTGATATTGGGGATTAGTCCACGACATCAGTTTCCTATACCGACCAAAAATGAGCAGAGGTGTTGGTTTATTTTATTTTGACACCAAATGGCTGCATTGGCAAATTTAAAAATTGCATTCGACTACATTGCAATATTGATTTGAATTTCATTGATTATTTAGCCTTACTTTGGGGATTTATTACTTTGGTATTGATAATAAATCCCTTTATTGTTTCCTATTGTTTGCCCGCTTTTAAACTTTTTGTGCAGTGTTCATCATACATGATCATTTTTGACTGTTTGTTTATTGAACGTGTCCCACTGCCATCCTCTCCATATGGTGGCGGCTTTTTCGCACATCATCCGTAGCATCTGTGACAGCTGGCTCACGCCGAGGGTAATGGCAGAACACCAGCAGCAGCGTGTCACACTGAAATACTTGACTCCATGTTATTTCCTGTCTCATTTGAGGTCCTCATTCTGTCGTTCCAGACAAAGTGCAAGAGAGTATTGCGTTCAGTAAAGAAGATGAATTGGCTTTCAGGACTGTAACTGGAGGCCTGTTGATATAACGCACACCACATCAGCAAATACTGTTAAGTCCATTTCTGAAAGTGGAAAGCGCTCCTTCAAGGCCAGGTGGGTCTATAAAACCTCCTTTGGATAGTTTTCACTTAAGTTCTCTTAACCTCTTCCTCATCTTTTTTTGACAACCAATCACAATGCAGTGCTTATGGTGCTTGTACAAAGGCCCAGTGGTTAACACAGTGGTTCTTAACCTGGGTTGGATCGAACCCTGGGGGTTCAGTTAAGGACCACTGGTCTAACAAATAACAATGCAAAAGCAGCACTAAAAAATAAATCAAACACTTTATCCAATGATGCTATTTGTTTTAAGGGGAAGTAAACCTTAAACATTTCTTGATAATAATATGTTTTATGCGACCTCACTAGTCTAAACATGACATTCTGATTAATATTACATTTGTGGAATATGAGTTATTCAGAAAAATCCAGCCATTTTTATCCATCTCAGGAGGCGGCCATTTTGCCACTTGCTGTCAATTGAAGATGACATCACAGTTGCTCAGGGCTCAGGCAACGACCAATCACAGTTCACCTGTTTTCTAACGCTGAGCTGTGATTGGTTGTTACCTGAGACCTGAGCGACTGTGATGTCATTTTCACTCGACAGGAAGTGGCAAAATGTCTTCTGATATTGATAAAAACTGCTGGATTTTGCTGCTTAACTTATGTTCCACTAATGCAATATTACCAGAATACTGTATTTGGACAAGTGGGGCTGCATAGAATATATTATTGTCAAGAAGCTTTTTATTTTTGGGGGGGTGGGGTTGACTTCCCCTTTAACGCATTCACTGCCATTGACGGCTATAAACGTCAACATTTTATTTTAACTATTTATATTAGTTTAAAATTGTTTTCCACTTTTGTTAACAAGTGTATGAAAACCTAGAATTTTTTTATTGCACATTTAAAACAGATATGAAATTTGTGATTAATTGCGAGTTAACTAGTGAAGTCATGCGATTAATTACGATTAAAAACTTTAATTGCCTGACACCCCGATTTTTTAAATCTTTTATTTAAAACAAAAAAAATCACTCACTGCCATTGACGGCTATAAACGTAAAAAGTTCATTTGAACTATTTATTTTAGTTTAACATTTTCCCCCCACTTTTGTTAACAAATTACATAATTATTATTATTATTATTATAATAATTACAATTACAAATTTTAAGCGCCTCTTGCCCCTAATTTTTAATAATCTTTTTTTTTAAATTAATTTATGGCAGTGAATGAGTGAATATGATGATTTTTGAGTTGCATTGGTGTACATCCTAATGAGAAGTTTATAATATTTGAAACACTGCATTTAAGATCAGATTTTGATTTTACAACCGTTACCTAAATAAGATGGCTGGTGAGTGTACAGGTACAATATGGCCTTATTTACTGCTATGGGATGTTTTCTGTAGGAAACTCGAAACAGCAAACACCCTAATTTAATATACTACAAGAAATTGCATAAGCAGCTCCAACAACCACTATCAGTGACATTCAAATTATGTACGACGACAGTGAATTTGAAACGAGGGCCCTTAAAATGAAATTAACTGAGCTATTGAGCATCTGCTGAGTCTCTCGATTACAATAAGACTGCGCAATTAATGACAGAGCTGATTGTTAAATGGCCGAGCTTGAGCACTGACGCTATGGAGCCACCATAAAATCTTCCAGGGTGTGTCAATTAATGACTTTAGGGACCATTTTGATATTAAAAGTGTTGGCATTTGGGACATTTTCATTTACAAAGCATGTAAAATGTAGTCTGTTCGTGGAAATATTTCTTATCAGCGCAATTGCAGGCTGCTCATGTTTGAGCGATGAAACTGAAAAAGGATCCTACTACTTGAGTGTAAAGATGATACGTCTCAGCCACCAGAGGGCAATGCATTTCTACGGCAATATTTACAGAGTGACTTACTCCGGTTACACAACAATCCTCTCTAGGTTTTGCTTTGGGCAACACTCACCAAGTGGGATGTCAATAGCGGTGACTACAACCCCTATGGTGTTGGTCACCGCCTCGCCAACCTTCCTGGCGAGTGTTCCGCCTTCCTCCTCCTCCTCTTCCTCCTCGTGAGCTGCATGAAGATAAAATTATCACTGAGGTGCACTTACTAGGACAAGTGAGGTTAGAGTGGGGGTCATGTGACACTAATGAGTAGTGATAGAAAGTTGTTGTTTTTATCAAGGCCAATAATGAGACCGATAACTGATTTCAAGCTGATATTCATTTGCAGTAAAAGAGAAAATATTGTGTCAAAAAAAAATAAAAAAAAATAAAATACGTTTTAATTTTAAACATACACTATAAAAAATATACAAATATTTACTTGTAAAAATCTAGTCGTTTTTTCACAAAGAAATCCGAAGTAACTTTAACAAGGAGAGTTTGAGTACATTTTACCAGTTTATTAAAAAAAAAAATGCAATGTTGAGGAATGAACTCATGAACTTCAACTTGGTAGACAGTCACTCTACCAGCTGAGCCATGCCCCACTCTTGCTGTTTGCAACTATAATGCGTTTCTGCTGTGTCTAATACGAGACCAAAGCAGTATGGCTCAGGTGGAAGCGTGGCTGTCACCCAGACTGAAGGTTGTGGGTTTTAAACCTCAACCCATAATTATGTTTAATATATATATATATACATATATATATATTTTTTTTTTTTTATATATAAATAAACTGGTAAGATGTATTCAAAACTCTCCTTGTAAAATGTACTTAATTTTTTAGTGAAAAACTTTCCTTGTTTTTTTTTTCAAGTAAATATTACTTCTTTTTTTTTACAGTGTATAAAGAATTGACAGCTTTGTTTAAAAACTCTAAAAAAAAAATTGGAGGGAGCTACCAGGGTCATCAGAATGTATTAAGCTAAATCAAAAACTAATCATGTAAATAGTTCCCTAAAATGTTCTACTGTTAACAGTTTTCCAAAATTTCAACATAACTTTTTTAATTTGTTGTTTATTTATTAAAAAAAAAAAAGGTGTAGGGAGTTCCCAGTGCCAGTATCATTTTTTATAAAGTGGAAATTTAAATAAAGCCATAAATTAAAAGGTTCCCTTTATCTCACTGCGCGACAAATGAATGTGAAATACCAATGTAGCCAATTTGGGGTTTTCGTCAGGGTTCGTATAAGGTTTCAAAAGATCTTCGCAGACAGTGAAAAATTGTCTGAATATGTTCAAAATGTCTTTAACAACAAGTAAAAACTGTCTGTTAACATCTGAATCTGATGAAAACCCTAAATTCACTGCGTTCGCAAGCATTGACCACTCAGTGACATACCAGCTTTATCGGCCTTCATATTCGTAAAAACTGATATTTGTCAAAATGCCAAATATCGTCCCCGACCGATAATCGGTCTATCCCCACTAATGATTGTGGTCATACCTGCGTGTGAGGCTCTCTGCTCAAAGCACACATCGCACACTCGCACAGGGCCGAGACCCCAGCCGCGTTCGGGGACGGGGGCAGCTTTGGATGAGCAGCCATCGCAGAAGCCCTCCCCGCAGGCACGGCAGTGATGCTTGGTGTCGTTTTCCAGGAAGACCGCTTGACACTTATGGCACAGCTTACAGGAGAGATAAACAAGCCGCTGTTATTGACCTGTTTTGTAATGTCGGTAGGGGTTGGGCAGGAGAAGTCCACACTTTTATCTTGTGAGCACACATAAAGATTGTGTAACAGGAAAGGAACAGCACATAAACATCCCTCGGGACACCGAGTGTTGACGAAGGCTGCTGGTGTTGTGTGGCGGGTGGGGGGTCGGGGGGGGGGGGGGGTGTATTATGGGTCGCTCACCAAGATAAGGGAATTGGGTTTCCAGTAGGTGGGGGCGATCTGGTCTGTCAGCCAGGAGGTGACGGCCTTTGCAGGCTTGACACTGAGCTCCGACACAGACTGGGCCACCAGGTTCACTCCGTCCAGAAGCCGCTGTGCTGCGTTGCTGTTGTCCTTTAAAAAGCCCTCCGACTGCACGACACAGGCATTCAATCATTGTTATTTATTATTTTAGCTCAGCTGCAGAGACAGGATTTTTTCATTTGTACAAATACTTGTGGTGAAATACGCCGCTGTCTAAATTAGCAGTTTCTATTTTTGTGTTATTATTGTTTTTTTGTCTTTCAATAATCCCCATTTGCAGATAAGATTGTGTTTTACACTGTCCTGCTGCTCGATGTCTTGCTATTTATGGATCTCACGCTGCTATTTGGTTCCTGCCTTCATAGCGACAATCGGGTTGTCAGGTGTCATGTACTAAACCAAACTGTACCACTTGATGTAAAACTTTGCAATGGTAAAGTCAATTGAAGAATTTACAAATGCAATTGATCAAAAAATAGATTGTTGGTATTTTTTGTTGATCTAAAAAAAACTTTTGAAACAATTAATCATTTAATCCTTATTCAATAAGCTCTAAAAATATGGAATTTATCTGAAGGATACGGTGCCATCCAAAAAACGTAAAATTTCTTGTGGCGTCACCCAGGGGTCCGTACTGGGGCCAAAACTCTTTAATTTGTATATCAATGAGATCTTTAATGTATCCCAAGTACTAAAATCCATTATTTTAGCAATTGTTCCAACATTTTCTATAGTAGTGATAATTATAATGACCATAACGAGTGTGAGCAAAAGATTAAATACGTTTTCTTCCCACTCCCTTTCAGGGAGAATTGGTCTTTGTTAACATCTTGCTTTTTTTTTTGTTGAAATTTGACACTTACTGCGTTACTTTTGTTATTGCCTGAAAGTTGAAACAAATAAAAATGTGTGCTGTCAAAGTTAAAGCGTTAACTTATTGATTAATCACAAAAAATGATTGCGTTAATCGGGTATTAACACAGATTAATCACTATTAATTTTGACCGCAGATGATCCTTTAGCTTGATGGCGGATGCTTGATGGCGGATGGTTGCGTTAAAGGTAGCGCAGGTTGTGTTTGAGCAATAAACATAACATGCATTAATGAAAAACATTTAATAAAAGTTTGCGCATGACATTCAGAATATTTGTTCTAGTCAAAATATTGAGGTCATATTTTTTTTATCATACAACTAACTGGTCAGAAAGAGAGGATGGTGAGAATGTGAAGTGGATAAAAAAAAAACATCCTCATAACATTAAATGTGGAAAGAATTAGCACACAACAGGCCCTCTTCAAATTTGGCAAATGTTGATAAAAAGCCTTTTTAATTAAGTGATTAATCATGATTAATCTGATTTAAAAATGTAATCGTTTTGAAAGCTTTAATAAAAAATTTATTAAATGAATATGTGGGTTTTTTTCAAGGTCGTCTTTATACAAACAATAAAATAATCTACAATAAACTAAATCTGATTTATCATACATAAATATTTTGGGTCTGGTCTGGAAGGTTTGTCTAAAATAAAGTCAAATGAACCATGAATTGTTAACTTAAATTAATTGCATTAATAAAATCTGACTTGCCGTCTTATAAGCATTTACTATGACAACTTCACAAAATTCTAACAATCAAGTAAACACAAACCAGTAAATCATAAATAAGATGACAACAATAACACAAACAAATATATGTGCCTTTATCACTTTCAAGCATTAAGCCTATCTAGACACTAAAAATAATAGTAAATAAATAAGATGTACATAAAGCTTGCCAATGGCTGAAATGAAGCAGTGGTGTGTTTTTTTCCTTCCAAAATTGTATTCTACTCAATTGAGATGTTGATTTGAATGTGGCTAATTGTTCAGAACCCAAAAGTTGTTTTGACACATCCGAGCAAGTGACGTCACTTGTACCGAAGGCTACTATTTGAGGTATACAGTAATCTAGCCTGCAACCCGTTCCTCTTACCCCTGGCCAAACGTGCTGGATCTCGGTGCGGACCACTGTATCCACTGGGTCCTGATTCCCATACCAATACTGACGGCTCCGATAGATCACGCCACAGTTGGGGCACTCGATAACATACCTGATCATGAATACAAAAGAGCTGTGAAAAATGTGGAGAAACGCTCCACTGGTTCATGCTTGTGCAAGAAGTGGAACACAAGTTCATGCAGGGTAACAATAGCGCCGACTAAGCTCATTTATGCCTGACCCTGCGGATTCCTCCCCTCCTACTCACCCTGACCAGGCGTACTTGGCGAGGCCCATCCAAGGAGAGTCCGAGGAGGCTGATGTCTTCGGGATGACAATCACTTCTTTGCCTCCTTCATAACAAGCCTGAGGTGATGTAACCTTGAGTTACTGGCCGGCATACTAACATCCGAATTGTGTGCAAAGAACTAGTTTGCGTGAACATGAGGGAAAAATAGAACCCACTGCACTTACCTTACAGGTGTAAATGCGATTATCATGCTGAAGAGAATAGCGACAACGATGCTTTGCCTCGTGGCAGACTCCCTCTCCGAGGTGGTTCATACTGTTCTTGCAACCAGATCTGCGATGACATCAGTGGGCCAGAACGTTAAACAAAGTACCAACAGGAGGAGAGTGAGGGCGGGATTTAACAGACACTGACCCACAACTGAGGCACGAGCTGGAGCAAGTGAAGTACTCATCAGGGAAGAAGCAACTGTGAGCTACCAGCTCGTCTCCAATTTCCCCGCTGAAGCGCACGCTTAACGCCTGTAAGGATATCAAACAGAAAATACTACAAAACAACTCAAAGGTGCTCCTTTTTGAACATAAGCATAACGTGGAGGTTGTGAACTGGTTTACGACGAGTAGTTCAACTTTGTAATTGCTTCGATGCCGCCTTACCAACAGAGCTTTAAAGATGACCACAGGGGTGCGTGGAGAACGCGTGGCGTTGTTGTCCAGGAGCTGCTCCAGTTTATTCTGCAGGCCGCAGAAGTCCGTGGGCGGGGTCAGAGTCTGTGTGCCCAAGTACTGAACAGAACTGAAAGCCTCCGGGAAACGGGAAACCTTTTTAAAACGGTCCATCAGCAGCCGGTCAAGGGATTCCTGGGATTTATCTAACACAAAGCACAAATATGTTTCATTGAAATATATTAGACTGGGCTACTTCCGTGATCGAGACATGGAAGTAAAGCTCAAGCATACACATTTGACAGAGATACAATACAAACAGCTTTTCCAGCTACTACTACAAGCAATCCTTAGGTTAGCAAAGCAAGTTACGCAAGGAATTGATCTGTATGTCGCTATTTTAAACACAACCTAAATCATGGTTTGTTTAAAAAAATCAAAATCAAAAATATATATTTAGTGCAATATAAATCAAATGTAATGTAATATGTGTTCAACTATTGTTAACACACATACTGTATGAGAAGGATTAACTTCATCAATTAAATGCATTGCGCTACACAATGCATTCTGGGAACTGAAAATGTACCTTTTTTTTCACTATATTGACAGTTCACCCCTGCTATTCACAGAGAATAGGACTGAGGCCGGCCCACGAATAGTGATATTCTGTGTATAATTGACGTCCACAGAAATGCATTGGGGAATGCATTATATTATATATTTTTATAATTAATCGACCCATTAATCGGTAATCTGTATTTTTTTTCTGCTAAAAATCTGTATCAACCTAAAAAAAATTCATATCAGTTGGTCCCAGAAATTTTGACATAATCTCACTAATGAATCTATTGCATTTCTTGACTTCAGCTAGACTCAAGTATACATTTATTTGTTTTATGTTTCTAATACTTTGTTTTTATTTATCATTTTGTTATTATTACTTATTGTTATAATAATTATTATATCATTATTTTGCACTTTTTTTTTCATTTTTTTGATGAGCTGTTTTTATTTTATTTTTTTAAAGTGGAGCATTTCATAAAAGCCACTGAGCTTCAATTCCTCTCCTGCACAATTGTTGTCAAAAGTCTTGCTATCCTGTAATTCTGTTTTAATGTGCATATAAATAATCAAATAAAAGATGGAATTCTCAACTTTTGTCTCATAGCATGTTTTGATCTGAATCCCAAATGTGTACAAAAAGAGGGCTTGACCTTGCTGTTCCAATACTGTATAAGCAAAGCTACCAGAATTCCTACCTGTACCAAGAAGCTTAGTATGGACAGTTTCATGGAAGATGATCACAGCGGGACCCAAAGTGGAGAGAGGAACATCCAGACCGCAGCGAGCCGTGGTGGCCTTCAGTTCCTTGGTGAAATGCTTCAAGTAGGCCTCCGAGGCATCCCCAAGAAATTTGAAGAGGTCGTCGTGGAGACGGTCTGCGTGGGTGCGGTAGATGATGAGGTCAGAGATGGCGAGCACCTTGAGCAAGAGACGGGTCCTCTGGCCCTGTTTGGAACTGTTCCCCAGCAGCCCCTCCGTATCGATGACCACCACATTATGGAAGGGGTCGAAGGCCGCCCACACACCGACCGTGCAGGACTCCTGCGTGGGAGAAGTCTTGAACACTTCCCTGCCCATAAAGAAGGTGTGGTTGAGGGTGTGGGATTTGCCCTCTCCGGTGTTACCAAAGATGGACACCACTTTTAGGAGCTGGCCAGCGCTGCAGTTCAGCTTCTTCACAAATGCAGAGTCATCTTCTATCTGAGAAATTTTAAATCAAATGATTAAGACTTTGATTGACTTCTTTAATGCACTACTTTTGTACAGCGTACCTGCATTTCCTCATTTTCATCAACAAGGAGGAAACTCGAGATATTTTCCAGCAATTTTGCCCTCAGTGACTTTTTCTCATCAACGATTTGGATGGCAGGCTGAATAGAAGCTTGAACAGTCTTGAGCTCCACGTGTTTAGGTGGCGGAAGATACGATATGAGCTGGTGTTTCTTCTTGTTCCCGCCACTGTGAGTGCGCTTTTGACACTCTTGGCACAAATTCACTTTGCAATTCTGGCAGCGGACCACTGACCTGCTGCGCTTGCCATTGTCCCCCTCTTTGCACTTGCCACAGTAAGGGATGTGGCCCGGCCTTATCTGGAGACGCTGGTGCTTCTGGAGGTGCTCCTGACTGTGAAGCTCCAGATCACAACGAACACACTGCAAGGTCCCGCACTCTTCACATTCGAAGGAGGCCTCCTCAAAGCCACCACAGGCGTAACTCTCTTGACATGTTGGACTTGTATTGACTCCCTTTTCTGAAGAAGATGAGCCATGCCCACTCATCGTTTCTTTTCTGTCACTTCAAAAATACAGCTGATTGCCTTTTGGAAAAGTTTTAACTGTAGCACCAGCGATTTCCAATAGCACCTTTTTAAGTTAAACTTGTGATAATACTCGCTAATTGAACAAAAAAAATACTTAAATTTGCTGCATTCTGGCAAGGTTACTGGTTAAATTGAAAACAATAAAACAACTTACTTCAGCCAGCGTGTAGTTCAAGCATATAAAAGTTATAACTAAAAACAAAGCATGCACATTAACATTAATTACAATAAATGAGAATTAAAATATAGAAAGATGACTATGAATCAGTTAGCAAACCGAGAAAACGAACTCTTCCTTGTTTATGATGAATGAGCAAATAATGCTAACAACAAGCTACCTATCAGACTGGCCCTTAGTCATAAAAATAGCTCGCCGGCTAACACGGCAAATATTATCTGGCATCCAAACAAGAAATGCTTTGCTCCAAGCTAGCAGTTGTGTGCGTATCGAATCTTTGTCTAAATCAACGCCGTCGTTTTGGAGCAAGCAGCAGCTAAAAACAAGCAGCTAGCGAGAGACACTTCAAAACATCAACAAAACTGCAGTCAGTCGATGTCAAACAGCTTGAATAACCGCAGACACTACCAAACAAGGAGGGGGATCCTTACGACGTCGCTATAAAAGTATATATTTTTTAAAGAGGCACCTCTTTTTTTTAAATCCGTCCGAGCCGTGTCATTGTTTTTGTTCTTGAGTCCCCTCCCTAACAGATTTCTCTAGCTACATTATGTTGACGCCAGGACAGATCAGCTGATCAGATTATTTTCAGTCATAGGGTCAGTGGAGGGCGGTCCGCTACTGCATCATGGGAACTGTAGTCCAACAGTGGAAAACGCAGTCGTCGTCAATTCAAGCCACAACACAATTCATTTCCACCAATTTATACCAGAATTTTGTGCTCAAAGGTCATATTTCATTCTCAAAAAAGGACAGATAGACCAGGTTTCATTCATAAATAAGGTCAAATAAATAAATAAATACATACATAAATAAATAAAACAAATTACAAAGTGGTATAACTGTCAAATATATAAAATTGTTTATTTAATAAAATAATTTATTTTAGATTGTATTTATTTCATTTTAATCAAACAATTGTTTTTTGTTGTGGTTGTTTTGTTTAGTTTTTAAAGCTATTGTAAAACATATACCGATATGTAAAATTATTGATTTTACTCATATATAGACTAAGACTATATAGAATAATGGCTGGATGAATGGATGGTATTTTTAAAACAATATGTATATTATACACACAGTATGTATATATATATGATATCGTAATTAACCAATTTTAGGAACGATCAGCTAAATTAATGCAATAAATATTACAGGACAATTGATCATGTACATTTTTGGTGGGCTGGATTAATTAACGTTTTGAATCCCTGCTCTATTCCTTAGTAATGGTGTAACTATATATTCTTTAATGGCTAAAGTAGTTATCATAATTTCGTCTTTGATTTAACAACAAAAAAATGTACAATGAAATCACTTGTACAGAAGTAGAGGTGCATTTAAGCAATAATTTGGTACAGGTCAAACAGATGCGTAGCCTTATAATAAATAACAAATAAATTAAAATAACATTTATTTGAAAAATGAAAGTTGCTTGAAAAAAAGTATTGGGAGTTACAGTAGTAATTAAAGTCTTTAAGAATTTTAATGAGTGTAACGGGGATTTCTGATTGGAGGACATCCCCCAAAGTAATCTTTCCTACAGAGGATGACTTTAAATGGCCTTTGTCTTGCAAACAAGCACTTCAAAGTGTCAGCAGGTGACCATTTGTTCCAAATAACACTTGGTTGCTGCTACTTTCCCTCCAATTTCTTCACTGACAGTATCTCACGCCACTGTTTCTTTTTAAATGGAACGTTAGTGAGTAAAAAGAAGCACAATGGGAATTAAACATGTGCTGCTCGGTAGTGCATTTATTTCCACTTAAATACAAAAAACACATACAAAAACATGAAAGACAAAAATAGCGACAAGACAGGAGTTGAAAAAAACAAGAAAGAAGAAAGTAGTATGCAGACTCACATTCATTTAAAGATTCTCCTCCAGCCACATTCACAAAAAGTCTTAAAGCATTTAACCAAACCAAGCTTTTGTTTTTTTGCAGCATTGTGCTTGTGCTTCATAGCAGCAAAGATGGCGCAGTCAAACACATCTTTGAGGTGATGCTGGGTCAGAGCCGAACACTCCATGTAGCCGTAAGCTCGGATCCTGCGTGCCAGCCTCTTGGCCTGGCCCGGTGGCACCGGTTTGGCACGCCGCCGGGCCAGGTGAACGAGGACGTCCGCGTCATGGCAAAGGTCTGACTGGGTACCCACTAGGACGATGGGAGATGTGGGGTTCCGTGCACGGATCTGCCGGATCCACTTCGAAGCGATGTTGTCAAAAGAGACAGGATTGACGAGGCTGAAACATAGGATGAAGACGTCCACGTGGGCGTAGCATAGAGAGCGAAGATGGCCAAACTCATCCTGTTGACAATCATAAACACAAATTCATATATCATTTTTGAAGACTTTTTACAGTCACCATGTGAGGCATTTACCTGTCCAGCTGTATCAATCAGTTTAAGTCGTATTTGCACTCCATTCACATAAACCAAACCTGTGAATTCATAAATATCAGTTCTACAATATCAACTTTTTAAAATGATATGGTCCTACCAGTAAACACGTCGAAAGCCGTCTGCCTGTACTCGCTGTTGTACCCGTTGAAGATGTAGCTGATGATCATGCTCGTCTTCCCCACAGCTCCATCGCCAACCAGGAGGCAGCTCAACTCTTCCCTTGGCCAGCCGGACTTCTCATGATTCTGAGGAGCCTGTTGTGCCATCATTTTTTCTCCTTCTTATTGTCTACACATCCTCGGCATCCCACACTAGTCAGAGTCCGCACAGCATGGTTACATTACTGTAATGAAGAGATCTTCTCCCTGTGAGTGCCCCCCCCCCCCCCCCCCCACACACACACACAAAAAAAGGGAAGCGGGACACTTCCAGTTCAAAAGAACAAAAGCAGCCAATCAGATGAGTTATGTCCAACAGTCACTGTCCGATTCCGTTTGCTGCTCATTTGCATAGGCACGCCCACTTTCACCATTTGATGTTGTTTTCAGATGTTTCTTTTTACAATTTTCTCCACAATAAAGAAATAAATTAATTCATAAAATTAGTTGTGATAGGGTCCAGCACACATGTGAACTAAGTGAAGATAAACAATAAATAAATAACTAAAATCAGCTGTGATAGGGTCCAGCACACATGTGAACTAAGTGAGGATAATCTAAAGATGGATGGATAAATAAACAAACAAATAAATAAATAATAGGAAGGTTTAACAGAACAGCAAATAATGTAAAGAAACAGTTTACTTTCACTTTAACTTCAACTGATCACCTCAGTTGGTCAAAAACATCTTTTAATGTGGTTCTCAGATCACTTACGAGAACATTTTCGTCACAGTACAATGACAAAAAAACAAAACAGTTATTAAATCAATTGAACAAATAAATATATATGTATGGAGAATGACTAGAACAACAAATAGAGTCATATGACGAAAAAGAAGAAGAAGAAGAAGAAGAAAACGCAGCAGCAGAAGAAGAAGAAACAAAAATAAATAAATAAAAAGGGTTACGTTTGGCTTTACTTCCATAATGCAATGTCAGTTTTGGCCCACAGAGGGAAGTGTTGCTCTGGTTTGGAGACTGTACAGTAACAACAACTTTCCCCCCTTTCCCCCCTCTTTGCTTGTTACGCTTTCTCCTAAAACAACGTTTATTACTGAAATGTCTTAGTCCCCCACAATCATCAGCACTTTACTCCCTTGCGCCAAAGAATTATTCAAGCTATATACACAGTGCCCCACTGTTAATACTTCATCTGAAGTATCGTGGTTGTGCTTTACTGTATTGCATTGTGACACATTATCACTATTGCTGATATTATGTTCAGATTTAAATACTCAATACTCAGCTCAACTCAATTTTATTTATGGTTAACATTAACAGCAGCTGCTGCTGTACATCAGTTGCGGCATACAATAATTTCATTTTAAGATGAATTCACATTCACAATATTTATTGACATTGTCACAAAGGAACTAAGTAATTTGGCTACAGTGAAACGTCCATCTTAAGTATTACACAATTCCAACCGAAATGTTAACCATGAAAAGCATGACTCTGAAGTCACTCAAAAGCTATAGCTATCAATGGGTTCATCCATTGACACATATGCAGTGTATATGGAAGGATATAAATATTTTAATTTTATACAGAGGTTGACAAACTTGGCTGCTTGCTACAATATGCCCCCCTCCAACCCCCCAAAATAGAATGTGCATATTTGCATTTGGGCATTCACCTATCGCACACACCTTGTCACACACAGACACACAAACGGTGGAGGATATTAACAGCCTTATATACGTGACTGTTTCTTCTTGACGGATAACAAACTTGTCGTTTCACTTCCAAATACTTACGGTTGAGAATTGTACGCACATTGTAAAAATGTGCTTTTAGAGCAGCGGGAAATGTTTGGGGCTGAAAATATGACTTTAAACAAAGTGTTGTCCCTTATCTGTCTACTCCTGCAGGAAACTGTGCGTGCATTGTGTTGTAAGGTCTCTGCTTCCTGTTGGCCGTTGTTTCAAACTCAATCCTTCTCTTGCCCCTTTCTCTCCCACTCTTTCCCACCACCTGTGGTGTTACACACTTTTAAAGGTAGGAGGGCAACATCTGGGTCCCCTGGCGCCCATCATGGGCCGCCCTCTGCCAGCTGTTGCTTTCAATGCTGTTCCTTCATTCAAGGTAAACGTCCAACACAGGAAATACACCCTTGCACCATTACCTTCCCACCCCTCTCAAGGAGAACTTTTCCCCTCATTACATGCTATGGAGAGGGCACATGACTGAACCCGAGTTACCAATTTCAGGATTTGAGACTTGCTCAGCAAAAATTCATGGAAGAGTCAAACTTGACTTTGACTTGGTATTCATGAGACTGTACTTGCCTTTGACTTGAACTTTATGACTTGACAATTTTGAATTTTCAAGATAGTGTGCCGTTTGTTTTGTTTGTTTTGTTTTTCAACCCACCTTTGTGCTCTATCTTACGGAGAAAGTAATGACGATTATTGACAATTCCGAGCTTACGTCACAAGTCAAAATGGCAGTCTTATGCTTCGAGGAAGGTTTGAAGTTGGATTCAGTTCTGGCCTCAAACTGTTCAAGGCAAATGTGAACAACAAAAATGGCAGATTCGGATCAATTGTTTGTTCATCATGTTGGGTCACGTGAGCATATGTTTTGTATTTACATTTGCCTTGAAAGCTTTGAGGTCGCAACTGACACAATCCGAGTGGGATAGATCCGATTTCCTTTCCTCAAATGCAGCATTTTCCCTCGGTGAACGGATGCTCTCCGCTCATTGAAAAGCATTGAACTTTAAATCATTGAAATTTGATGTGTGAGGATTATTTTGATTTGAAAATGTGATAAAATGTTGTTTGACTACAATATGCCTGGTTTGTATGCAAAAGCAATAGAATACGCCGTGGAACATTGCCTTGCGGAAATTCCCAAATGTTTGGAATTGTCAATTACATTTGAATTCATGTTTTTCATGACATCTTTATCCATCACGATAAACCTACAAAGACACGTGACGTAAGTTATGTTAGCGTAGCAGTTTAGCTAACGGATAGCTAGTCAAACATGAACTAAGCTTCATTTCAGCAGAGGTGGCAAATCTAGGTCCATAAAGTAAAAACCCTGCCACAGTTTGGCTTTAGCCCCAAGTGCTAGCTAGCTAACTCCATTGGTGCTCGTTTACCTGCTAGGGAGCTAGCAAACTAGCATCAGGGCGAAAGCCAAACTGTGGCACATTTTTTACTTTCTGGACCTGGATTTGCCACCTCTGCATTTCACCTACATGTTTAATTGAGAAAACAAAGTAATACTTTATATTCAGACTGTTTTGAGACCATTAATAAAACATTGACTGATTGTGAATATGTTACTAATGAAAGTATGGATACTGAGTGCAAAGTAGCTAATGTGCGAATTTATCTTGACTTGACTTAAGACTTACGGCTTGTTCATGGCTATGATCCAGTCAGCATTCCTTTTTCTTGCTCTGCGCGTGTGTGTGTGTGTGTGTGTGTGTGTGTGTGTGTGTGTGTGTGTGTGTGTGTGTGTGTGTGTGTGTGTGTGTGTGTGCGTGTGTGTGCGTGTGTGTGCATTACTTGTACCATGCAGCAGATGTCAGCAGTGCACCGATCAGCGTCTCCAGCCAGCTGACTGCACATCTCTTAATGTAAACATGTTGTCTGTAAGCATTCTCACACGCTCCACCAAGTGTGGCTATTAGTTCTGTTGGAGAAATGTATCCTGACATTGTTTGAAAGATGTCATCTTTTTAGCATAGGTCTGCCTATTTAGGAGGGTACCCCCTGTATGTAAAACTCCCCTCCAACAATTCCAAATGCTTCTTGTGAATTCAATTTAACTTGTGCGTGTCTCGAAATACTGTATATTGAATTGGCTGCCGTGTGTGGTTTGAACGGCTACCAGCAAACACGGTCTCATAACAAATCTGACAACAATGGAGAAATCTGTCATATAGGTGTTAAAGGATTAAGCCCCACCCTAAGCCTAAAATCAACATGGCAGACAGCACACAAAACAAGTGGCTGGCACAGAGATGAAGTGATCAAGCCCCCATTTGCATAACATCTCTCACATAATGTCGCTTTAAGCAGATATTCGCGCGCCTTTTAAAGGCTGGGGATTACACAGGGTTGGCTCTCCCGTCACACGGAGCGACAGCGCTACGGAAATGCTCCTTCCTGGACGCTAGGTGCGACTTCAGGGTCGCGACTTCAGGGTCGTGACTGGGGTACCGCCGCTTGCTTGCGGCACATGTTTAACCTAATCTCATCTGCCATTGTTTACAGTCATGAGGTCAAAGGGCTCGACCTGCTTGCTTGAATTCCACATAGACACCGTGATGGATTAACTGGAGTGCTTGCGGTCGTTTGCTTTAATTGCCCTTTCTACATTGCGTGACATGTGCCCCGCGGACTGGCTGGCGTTCACCCCACCTCAAGCTGCAAGCGTCCCCATGACCCTGAGCTGGATCAGCAGCATAGAAAATGAATGGATGGTTGGAGGCATTGCGTGACAATTGCATGACCTGCGTTTGGATAAACCGCCCATTTACATCATCTGTATGTTTTAACCTGAATAGAGTGCCACCGGCCAGAGTGACAGATAATGTAGGTAGAAATGTGATAACGGTCACACTGCAAAGAACAATGGTTTCTGCTTTTCAAGAAAAATATACACAGAAAACCCCACCTACTTATTTTTCTCTTGAACGATTAAATATAAAACATTAGGGATGGGCGAGTTTAGCAATAATAGGCCGATACCCGGCCTGACTTCAAGGTATGTCAAGGTACTCGTGTCATCGACACCGCCACAAGTAAAAAAAAAAAGAGAAAAAAAAGGCAAAGTTCTTTCCATTAAAAATTCCGGGACATTGAAAAAATACATTTCCCCATGATTTTGCGCGCTTTCTGTGATGCCTTAAGACACACGTGTCAGAGTCCGGTCCTCGAGAACCTGAGTCCTGCATGTTTTCGAGGTTTCTTTACTCCAACACATCTGATTCAATGATCAGGATCATTATCAGGCTCCTGCAGAGCTTGCTGATGAGCTTAAATATGAATCAGCTGTGTTGAACATGGGGAAACCTCTCAAACATTGCAGGGCTCAGGCCCTCGGGGACGGACTTTGACACCACTGCCTTAAGATGTCACCCAAACACAAGGCGCCATGTTATTGGAGGGAGAGCTAGCATAGTTGCAATACGTGTTCTCCTTAAAGGGGAAGTCAACCTTAAACATTTCTTGACAATATGTGACATCACGAAACATAAACACAATATGTGACGTCTGAACACGACATTCTGATTAATATTATATTACACAGCAAAATCCAGCTGTTTTTATCCATCTCAGGGTGCGGCCATTTTGCCACTGAAGTTTTTCAGGGCTCAGGCAACGACCAATCACAGCTCACCTGTTTTCTGAAGCTGAGCTGTGATCGGCTGTTACCTGAGCAACTGTGATGTCATTTTCACTCGACAGCAAGTGGCAAAATGGCCGCCTTCTGATTACCGTATTTAAACCCAACATTGGCATTGTTGGCATGATGGTAGCAACAGCATTACGCTCTCAACTATTTCCAGTATCAACAAATGAATAATATGTTGTTTTAATGACTCAAGAATACCTACTGTATACATGACATGTCTCGTCTGTCAGAGTGGAAGAAGTACAAACGTCATAACAAAGCAACGAAGATTCAAAGGAACGCTGTTTATGTAACAACTGTGTGTGTAATATAAAAACAACACGTAGTGTAACTATTTGAGAGCATTTACCTTAACACCCCAACGTGCTCTCACCTTTTCTTTGCCACACAAAAACACATTTGGAAAAACTTGTACTCAATTTAGGTTCTTGTTGCTGGTTTTGTTAAACATCTGCCATTTGTTAGACATCTGCCATCTGCCACAATCTGGTCATTTATTGTCATACGTTATGGCAACATGTTTGCACTTTTGCCTTTTTATCTTGAAACTAATTAAAAAGTAATAATTAAGCAGATAAAGTCCCATATGAGAAGGTCAAACGAAATAGATCCGAAAGCAGAACAGAGTTTATGGGTCAACATGAGCAAAGTTTGCTAACCAAAAAATAGCATCAAGTATGAGACATCAGCGGCAATTGTGCTTGCCACTTTGATGTGGCGAATATGGTGCTGAATCAACTTTCCCTGACAGGTCTAAGTTGTGGTGCAGGTGGTGTAGCCAGAAAAGAAAAGAAACTACAAGGAACGCTAAATCGTAGTCTTTTTTTTTTGTTTGTTTTTTGTTCGATCAGCGCATTTACAGTTATTCGGAATTCATTTCATAACCTTTATTTGTATCATTCGGATGAGAACCAGCTTAGGGTAAACCAGCGGCCTGTCCCAATTTCTAAGTAACGCCTAAGTGTTTTAAGGCCTTTGTTGGCCACTAAACAAGCATCCCCCAGTCAATTCAGCCATTCCTGCTCCATTAAACCCCGGCAGGAGTCCAGAGGCGGCAGGACTAATCCTACTTTACCCTCCAGAGAGCGCCGCAGGGGGTCGGCCCTGGTGCCTCGTGGGATATGCAGCAGTCCTGCTCCCCAATTGTCATGCGTGCATCCTTCGTATAATGTGCCATATGACTTGGACCCTGTCAATATGCATCTAAATTACATAAAGGGATTGATTAAATACTCAATTATAATGTTCTTAATTCTGTCTTGGGCAGGCGGATTCCCATTTTTTTTTTAATTTTTTTTTTATTCTGAGCTAGTTGGAACAAACGTCCCAATATGTTAATTCTCATTTTAAATACTATATAGCTAGATTTGTTTTCTACAAGGGATTTCTATTCCAAATCCCCCAGTGGGTTTAACCAAGCAGATTTTGATTTTAATGAAACTTGGTGTACTTGTTGATAGTGCTGGCACAAGACGAAATCTCAAATTTTAGATCAATCGAAGCAAGGGTTTGGGAGCTACGGCCCGCCAAAGTTGGACTTTTTTGGGGAAATTGGAACCTGGTTCCACTCTGAAAATTCCAGTCTGAAAATGAATGGCCAGAGGCTTGCAGGAGTACTCATTGTGAACATCTAAAGTGTTAATCTACTAATTAGAAGATGTTTAGTCAAATAAAAATGCTATTTTAAAGATATATTAAATTGTTACAGGGAGCATCTTAAAAACAAACAACAACAAAAACCAATAGCATTAAATAAATTAGAATAACACCATTCCCTCACAGCCGTTTTCACTGAAGCAACCCCCTTCGCTCCCAACTATTTTACTGTATTTTGACAGATTTTCAAGGCGCACAGAATATTGTGATCTATTGCTATAACAACATGGAACCGATCAAAAGAAAGATTATAGTCTCTTCTTCCACCAGGAAAATGATGTTTGTATCTGTTTCTGTTTTGCAGCAATTAGCATTAGAATATAGCTAAGTTTCATCTTTATTCACAAATCTGTTTAGAACTGTTTTCAACATGGCCCTGGTTGATCTCTGCTGCCACCTGCTGGCCGTTTCTGTAATTACTACCATTGCTTGACCCATTCTCTGCAGTTCAGAGGCTGCATCAAAGCCTTTTTTATGCTCTAGCATAAAAAAACCCCATTAAAAAACATATAAATATGTCTTTGGGACACTTAAAATATTTAAAATAGAACATATTGGGAGCAAATGAGATAAGGGAACCAAACAATAAAAGTTCTGCCTGAAACTTAAATTTGTTAACTTGTCAAAATCCTTCTCGAAGTTGTTTCGAACAAAACTACAACAAAAAAGTGACTAAAACGTTTAATGAGAATAAAGAGTGCTCAAAACAATTATTAACTCATTCACTGCCATTGACGGCTATAGACGTCAAAAATTCATTTGAACTATTTCTATTTGTTTAACATTTTTTTCCCATTTTTGTTACCAAGAGTATGAAAACCTAGAATTTTTTATTGTACATTTAGAACAGATATAAAATGTGTGATTAATCGTGAATTAACTAGTGATGATGATTAAAAAATGTAATCGCCTGACGCCCCTAATTTTTAATTATCTTTTCTTTAAAAACCAAAAACAAAGAAGAAAATATTCAAAAACAAAAAATAAAAATAAAATTACTTATTATTAAAAATTTGTGGGCTCAGGCGATACATTTTTTTCCGTAATTTATTGCATGACTTCACTAGTTACCTCACGACTAATCACAAATTTTATATCTGTTCTAAATGTACAATATTTTCTTGGTTTTCATACTCTTGTTATCAAAAGTGGGGGAAAAAAAGTTAAACTCATAGAAATAGTTCAAATGAATTTTTGACGTCTATAGCCGTCAATGGCAGTGAATGAGTTAATTAAAAAATGTTGAGCAGTATACTTATCAGGTTCAGAAACAGGTGAGCTAAGGACACTTCTCTTTTCTTCAAGTCAACCTTGACACTGTTCTGAATGAAGGTAAATCGTCAAACCTTTTTGTTGTTGTTGTTTTGGAAGGCTTTGTCTATTGCATATCTTTTGTATCTGTCATCAATGCTCTTCCGTCATCAGATACGTACACCGTAGAATACCATCCTAATAGTTCCCCGCCATGTAATTAAATGAGCGCGAACAAGGCGCGGTGTTCATTTGTAAGTGGCATCGGAATTAGGTCACAATCTTGTATGCTGCCATTTGACCTCATTTATTTTATTTATTTTATCACTCAAAGAGAAATACTTTTTACAGGATAGAACATTCCGAAGCATCAAATTATTTGCCTCAAACATTGTGACTAATACTGCAATAAAAAAGAGAGCGAAGGCTTTGCCACATCTGTTTCGCAGTTTGGCTTCCTCCCACATTCCAAAAACAAAACATTTGAGGACACAAAATTCCTCTGATTGGCTGACAACCCTGTCATTGTCATTTGGAATAGGACAAGTAGTTGAATGGGTGCATTGCGTAATGACATCACATTCCGTTTTTGTCAAAATGCCTCAGATGCGGTTTTTGTTTTTCACGTTTTAACGAGATTGTGTCACCGATGAAGAACATAAACCTAATGTTTGAACGCCCAGGAGTGAATCATGGGCGTAATTAAAGACCGAAACAAGATCTTCAAGCTGCTGCAGGGCAGTCGTGAAACCAAAGGTCTGTGAGCGTGTGGGAAACACCAAATTGCTTTGCGTTTGCTTGAGAAAAAAACACTTGAGAGAAAAATGACTCATCTCTAGGGTCTTTTTATTCAGGCTGATAAAGTGGTACGAACATGAGAGACACAGAGACCTCCCATATTTGGTCACATGATATCAAAGACGTCTATCAAGAGCTTAAAATGAAAACAAATAGTAGTAGTAAGTGTAATAAGGTCCGACTTAACTCATTCACAGCACATTCTTCCCAATTATAGGAAGGGGATTATTGTTTCATTTTTACTGTTGGGCCGATAGAGTGACCCTTAAGTGTAAGTGAGTGAGACACGTGGGAATCCATGAGGCCAGTGAGAACATGTTAAAGAGGAAACTTGTATGCTAATATGGTAATCCATTACGGTTAGAGTCCTGCAACGGACTAAAACTGGCAGCTAGATGTTGGTCAGATGAAATGCATCTTCCACAATTTGTTTCAAGACATGGATTCATTGCGACAGCTGTTTCTGGGAAGCAGACCCTGAATTATTGGACGGGGATTATTGTTTTGCTTTTTGTTTCATTTTGACTGTTTTGCAGGGCTGACCCAAGCTTTTTTTGAAACGCATATCCAAGCAAAAACATCTGAACCCAGCTCGGACTTGAGCAAAGGAATGGGCCACAACCTCGTGTCAAGATGAGTTTTGACGAGTGTAAAAATCGTTGCGCAACTCAAACAAACACATGTCAAAAACGTCAGCGGGTCAGTCATGTCTTTATGATAAATGTGCGTGAGCTTATGAGTAGGATTAAGAAATATGGATATCACAATACTGTATATGGCATCATCTGTCACTGTACAGAGTCGAAACAACATCAAATATTGATATTGCTAAAGTCCGGCAAAAATATTGCAATAAACTATATCACACTCCTGTTAATAAAATGATTTATTATTTTAACTAATAAAAAAAAGTTGCAATGAATTTTTGACTTCTACAAAGATTTGAAGATGTGGCTTAACTGTTGAGGAAGAAATCGTGACATTTTGGTGAAAACCAGGATCAAAAGGTGGATAATATAACTTTTTTTTGGGGGGGGGGGGGGGGCTTGTCCCATTATACCATTGTGTGCTCGAGAGATCATTAGGGCATGCTGTGGAACATATTACAATTGAATTTATTATTTACATCCTTGCTCATTTATGCCTATAGCGTAAAAGTAACATCAGATTAATTGACGCCCCTCCTAAAATGTTTTTTAGACGCAATATCAAAGGACTATTTTTCTGTAAGGGAAGATCCTCAAATCACTTCAAATTGCTTACTTGGCACCATGATGTCATCGGGTGGTACAAAAAAAACAACAACAATGAAATAGAGATTCGGGGAGATGAAATCAAGTGCGTCGTGAAGTGCGATTCCTCGGAGATGGAGGAGCAGAAGACTGCTCTCTGCTTGGGCCTTTAATTTAGTCGAAGCAGGTTCACACAAAAACAAACGCGCCGGTGTAACGTGAGTCATGTCTACAAACACAAAAGCGCGAGTGATGATAAGTGGATTAAAGAGCAACAGGCACAATGATGGATGGGATCTTGCATGATGACGCGAGTAACCCAGACCTAATGTAGCTTTTAATTTAACATGAAGGTCGCACTAGCTTGCGTTTCTGTTGCACTGACTGAAGAAATATTTATGACAGGAACAACCACTTTATGAATGCGCCAACTTCCTCTAAGTGGTCTCCATGAGCACATGGGGGTCCACGAAAGGGCTACGATGCACTTTAGTGACCTTGTGTCAAGACACATTAGGGGAGGGGCTTCTTCACCCATTAAAGAGGATGGACTCCATTAGTAGCCCAATCGCCTACTCTTTAACTCTTTATTTTTTGGCTGCTTGTTAGGTTATGTTAAGTCAGGTTTCCCCTTGTCTTATGTCTTTGTCCTTCTCCTTATCATGTTCAACCGAAAGGATAAGCAAGACGGCAACAAATGACCTCAGCCCAGCACGTTTTAGATACATCGTGTTCAAATTTAGAACATTGTGGGACGCCTTGTGGATCTCTTGCGCACATTCACACTGCACCTTTCAAAGGACTTGTAACGCACTTTGGTGAGATGTGTTCATCAAAACACTCCCTAAAGCGAAACAAGAGAAGAAGCCCATTTCCACCCCCATCTAATTGTACAGTACGGTTTCAATCTGTTTAGGAAATTTACATATATTTGTATAAGGGCAACAATTCAAAACATATTTATGTCTGTGGAGGAAAATATGTTGTAAATCTGTAAATACTGTAAAAAAAAAAATTTAAACAATTAAGGGGATACTTTGCGCCTTTAATTTAATAATAATAATAATTGTAATTAATTTAATAATTAATCAGTATATATATATATATATATATATATATTAGGGGCGTGATTATTTTTTTTAAATCATAATTAACCGTATTTAATGACTTCAATAGTTAAATAGCTGTTATAAATGTACAATAACATGTAAAATACCCCCCCCCCCAAGTTTTCATACTCCTGTTAAGATAAAAGTGGAAAAACTAAATAAACAACTAATAGAAACATGGCTGCATCTTGTAGTCATTTATACAGTCATTTCATAATAATTCATAAAATTGAGTTCAAATTAAAAAGATGTACTGTACTGTAAAAAAAACGAGTGTGATATTGATTTGTGTTGAAGTCATTTTTCTGCCACGAGATGGCATAATTGCATTTGTAAGACGGTGACAGCTCAGTGCATTTTTCTTTTCTTATTAAGAGATATCTCATCTTTAAAATGAAGTAACTTGTGAAATTCTGCACATTTAAATTTTTTTTTAAATATACTTGACCCCAGTCTCCACAAATACATGCATTATTATTAAATGTATTCCTGCAAAATTTTGACATGGACGTATCTGCTGCATTGCGACTGGAATTTCCCCAGTACTGGCTTTCCAAGTAAGGGGCGGTCATTAATCGCGCATTAAAAAAATGTGTGGTGTTAAAGAAACTTTAAATTAACTAAAAATGAACGCACTAATTTTGACACCCCTAATATATATACATAGGGTATTGTAGTACGGCTAATTCCTTGAGTCATCTAACATCTTTGGTCCAACGGTTGTGAAAACAATGACACTCCTTCTGTTAGTTTAAAAAGATCTGCACACACCAAGAAATTCCCTCCCTGTACGTTCTGAACAGTACACGACATATACACATCGGTTTATTGCAGAACTGACCTTTTGCCTACTTGTACTTGCACGAGTCAGAAGACAGAGCAATGTACCATGGGAATTTTGTCCTTACTGTTTGCTGCTGCTTTGTTTATCTACGAGTGCAACTTTTTTTCTTTTTTCCCCTTTTTTTTTTAGTCCAACACGTGTACAAGTTACGACCTTGCGATTAAAGTCCAGACAGGGTGAGTAACCCGATCTGTACAGTACTAACAGAAGTCTGTATATAAATCCCTGATTGAGCACTAATGACAGAGCAGTGCATGCTGGGAGTTGTAGTATTAATCAGGCCAGTTTAGATAAACATCTGCTTTTGGGTTCAAATTAAATTTCTCTGCATACCTTCACTCTGCTTTATTTTGGTTTTACATAAAGGGATATAAAGTGGGTCCAAATCCCAAATGCAGTTTGCCCTCAAGTCGTGTTTGCTTATACAGTATTGCCCAGACGCTCTCCTGAATAGTCAGCATTTCCTAGAAGGCTGCAGCTGTACATTCCTGAGGCACGTGTTTTGTAAGCGTGAGCTGGACAGAAACATATAGCACATTCCAAGCGGGACACAGAGCACCATTTGATTAAGGCGTGTTTATCATTGAAATAAAATTGAGTGCATACAGTAAACGGAAAATGTAAAAGCATTTAGTAAGGTGGAAAAAAAAACACATCACATACATGAATCAAGAATAAAATGTAAAAAAAGTGCTTATCATTCTGGTGATAACATCTGCTACATCCGATTCATGTTGCATTTAAACTGAAGGAGAGTATTAAAGTGCTTTGTGTCAATGGCGGCAAATGTTCAAAACGGCGGCCTCGATGGAGAAAAGGTGCTTGTCCTCCACCCCGGGGCAGCAGACTCGCATGAAGTCCGCTAGCCGCAGCAGGTATTCGATGTTGTGGCCCGCCTTGCCACTGCAGACGGCGATCTGGTCGGCAATCTCCTGGTACGCGGCGGGGCCAAGGTAAGCAGGGTTTTCGGACGTAGCGATGTAGACCAGAGCGTGGATGGCGTCACCGTCCTTTTCCCGAGGGATGAACTCCACCATCTCTGTTATGTATCCTCCCACCACAGTTTCTCGTATGTTAAGGTACTGCAAGGCGTCTTCTATTTGATCGGGTGCCACTTCATAGGCCACGCCCCACGTACAAGCCTGCAAGGGGGAGAAGTGGACAGGAACTAATCATTCACTGGAAAACATTGCCGGGCCCTTGTGTAATTTGTTGTTAATAAAAACAAAAAAAAACAGTCCCTGATGTTTGCAAAGTGGCATGATGATTATTTTATAGCGGTGGACCAGCTGCTGAGTACAGAGGCCAGATTTGTTTTTCTTACTATAATTTTCGAATGTATGTGTTTAACAGGAGTCCAAAAATATCAAGTGAAATCTTTGATTATATTTTGAATATTTGAAAAAGCTGCAACTAAATAGAAAACGCAAAAAGGCTTTTTCTGTTATTCAAGAAAATCCATCCATCCATTTTCTGAACCGCTTTTTACATTTTTCACAATTTTCCCATAAACAAATGGCAGCAATATAACTCATTCCATCGAAATCCCACTCAATCGAACCTTGAATTGTCGGACCTCATCAATCAAAACCTGCTGTATCAAATCAAGTCTTCAAAATACTTTTTTTCTTCCTCTAAAACACAAAAACAAATTTGATTTGGTTATGTTAGTTTGTTGAGGCCACAACATTAGGAACACCTGCATAATCCAATGAATTAGATCCAATACAAAAATGTAATAATACACAAAACAATGATAATCAGTTTTGACTGACACCAAATGATTTATTTAAAAAAAAATAAGAAAATGTTTATTATTGTGTTTGTTGTTTACAGTGGAGTAATTTTATCCTTTCCTAGAATGAGGTTACCAAATTATGGCAAAGTGGTCAAAATATTGTGACAAAATATATTTTTTGTTGGTGTTACTTTGCATACTTTTTATACTTGCAACTCCGGTCTCATGTTGAGATACATATTCTATTATTGCACGCAACATGAAACTTCATTTGATATGCTTTTGTGAGCGTGTGAAAACAAGGATCATGAAATGCATAGCTCAATTATTTTTAATGGCTTAGTACGGAACGATTATAATTGAGCAATAATTTTGATATTGCCACAGCATGTCAGCGAGATCACCGGGGTGACTCACAAGCGTGTTTAACCCTCAAAATCTGGACCTGTCAAAATGTGAATGTGGCATATTATACTGCATGCTATTTATAGTATATATATATTTACAGTTGTCATAAGATATCCAGTGTCTCGATGTATGAAGACACTTACCTCCTGGTCCTCCACTAGGGTCACCGCTCTTCCTGGCTGTGGAGATATAGAGCACATCTGGGCTCAGTACGAATTAAATAGAGACAATTTTAGAAGTTGACAAAAATGATGTGTAAAGACTCACATTCTCCTTGTCTCCTCGATAAAAGTCATCTCCTTGCCAAAAACGCCGTTTGTAGCCCTTGATGTAGCCTATCTTGCTCCTCTGATAGACAAAATCAGGCTTCCACACTAAGGATCCATAACCAAATACCCACAGGTTGCCCTTCCACTGCAAGATGTCTTGACGTTGCATCGCAGCGAGCTGCCTAGCTTTCGACAACGAAGCGAACACGTGATGTTTTCAAGTGTTTTAAAAAATAAAAAGTTTCTCTCTAGAGGCACATTCTGAAAGAATAACTAAAAGTCGGAGGCACTTAGAAGATATCTCAAATTCCGGAGCGCTTCTTTCGTTTGGAAGAACACGTGTATTTGTTGTTCGCGTGACGTCACGTTAAGGCGAATTCGGCCAATGGGAGTGCGACGGGGGCGGGGTTTGGGACAGACATCCACAAGGAAAAGTGGTGATGCTGCCAGCTTCCACTCGATGAGGTCAAAACAAAACACAACTCCTGTGCTCATTCTGAATCGGAAAGGAAAAGCCCAAGTGTTTGGTATCGTTATGACTTTGTTTGGGTCTTATTCAGCTACTTTTAAGACAGGATAGTTTGTGTTATCAAGAAGAAAAAAATAGAATATGAAAATATAATATTAAAAAATATATACTAACAGGACTAAATTATGCAATGAAAATAAGTTGAATAATGTTTGTACAGTAGCAGCAGATAAATATCTTAAAATGTAAAAAATAATAATAATGATTATAATCACAATACTAAAACAAATGTTAGTGTTCTTGTATATCTTATTTTCCAAGTAAAAGCACATCTTGCATAGTTGAAGGATGCTGCATGTGGTAGGTAATCACATTACCCACAAATAGACCCATTGAGCTGAAAGGATGTGTTGCACACTGTGTTCTCTTAAGCTCCTTACATGTGCTCGGTTCAGGTGCAGACCGGTCATTTGTGAGCCACTGCAGCACCTGAAATGTCTTCTGCCTGTCAATGATGTCAAGATATTTGAGGAGTTGTCGTTTGGAAGAAAAAAAAAAAAAATCCAACTCATATAAAAGCTAGTGCCCTCAAGTGGTGACTGATGACATTGCGGCATGAACTCAATAGGGTTTGCGACCTCCCACTTTCTATTTTAGACGCAATATTGTCTTTACTAGGCGTTTGTCTTTGTGTCCTGCGATTGGCTGGTCACACTGATTTACATTCTGATTGCTACTTTCATTTTCATGTATTATTGCTCATTTATGATGTGTTTATTTTGTTTTTTTATATGAGCAACTTGACGAGCGACATTAGACTTCATTTCACCAATCAAACGAGGCCGGGCAGTCACATGACCACATACGTCTACGTAACTCATTTACGAGACTTATGGCAGATGAGGCAGACCACCACCACTTGCCTCATATTCACGCTGTGTTTATCTTACAAACTACAGAAAAGCGCAGCTAAGCCATACATTGTCATATCGGCCCACATTTCAGCCTACAAGAACTTCTCTTCACGCTTTTTTCTGTGTAGTGTTTGCCTAGCTAGCCCACTGTGCTGTTTCATTAGCCACTGGTGTAAATGAAGAAATTTAATATAAGAATTTTTTTTTAAATAAATGTGTTTTATTTAAAATTAATAAAATTAAATATTTTTATTATTAGTAGTAGTAGCAATATAACATTTTCTATTAATGCTTTGATTTAAAAAATAAATAAATCAGAAGTTACTCTCAGTTAATTTTGCACCAATTACTTACGTATTTACTCGGAGGACACATTTTTTACTTTTACTTTTCTATAGTACGGGGTGCAAGTAAAATGGGAACTTTTATCTTCATAACACTGTGGTGAATAATGGCAGCAAAAATTGTTTATGCTGCCTTCTGCCACACAGGGCCATACTATTTCCCTTTTTTTTTTTTTACATAACATTTTGTTCATAAACTTAAAAAAAACTAAAACTGCAATAGTCACTGGCATACACACCAAGATTCAAAAATCTCCAATTGCAAATGGACACAAACTTCACTCAAGATGAGTTAAAAGAAGACAATGATTATTTATTTCTGCATACAGATTTAAAAAAAAAAAGTATATATCTCTTTCTATATATTTATATTCATAACTGATTGATTAATCTTTACATTGCTGCCAATTATAGAGGAGTCCACCGACTTATGATTGCTAGCACACTGATTTCACGTCACACTCACAATGATGTCATTAAACACAGACATGGAACCCATAAAATGCTACCAAATAGACTCTAGATGACTTGAAATCACAAATTTCTATTTGACCACTTATTCACTCCACCATTGAAGACCGACAAATAAACAGTGTACCAGTTATGTAGTAAGGGCTTCTGTCCTTGTATATCTATATAATAACAACCAAATAATCATAATAATTAAACACCAAAAAACACTTGAAAAATAAAAATTCACACTTTTGGTACATCACCTTACAAACATACTTCTAATCTTAACGTATAAATATACAAATGTACAAAATAATCTTATAAAAAAAAGGAAGAAAAGATCAGTGCGTCATATTCTTAAATAACTAATGAAATACTAAAATAACATAACATTATTGGTTCCGTAATTTCCGTTGAAGGCGTCCTTGGTACAATAGTCACTTATTTCTTTGTCGTAAGTTTGATTTTTTTTTTGATTTTTTTTTGCATAAGATTTCAAAACTTATCAAGGCCTTATCATGAGTTTCCCTGCATGTGATTCTACCATTGCATCGCTTTGCATCTTTTTTGTGTGTGTTCCTTCTACAAAGGAATCAAGATGAGATAAGGCTGGGGGCATAATGTTTTTTTGCTGAAATATAATGTAAGGCTTTGCACTGGAGGCTGCATACTGAACATTTTGTATTTTTCAAACCTGACCTGCCAAAAATGAACCGCTTTCAGGAGGCTTTTAGACAAGCGCCGTGCAGGTTTTTAGTTTGCGTGAGGGGCCGGAAAAGAAATAGTAAAAAGCCAACAGGCTTGTCGCATTCTTTTAAGTGTTCATTGTCACAATAAGCTACAGGGGGATGGCATCAACAAAGTCCTCTTGTCCTTGTTAACATGCAAGTAAAGTATGAGCCTCCAGGCCTCATCTTCACACGAACACGGATGTCGGAAAGAAAAAAAAACAATCCCAAACATCCGGATGCAAAACGTTAAGTCCCAAAGTCTTTACATTCTTCCAGAGTTTAGTAGCTTCAGTCCTATTGCATTCGTTGAGCACTCGGGCTCCGTCCAGTTATCAAGTTTTCAAGAGCAGCAACTTTGCATTAAATAAATCCCAGTATCTCTCCCCACGCTTGTAAACAGTCCACAAGAAATGGTGGTCACGTCTTCCATTGGTTACACCTAAAAACACAAGAGAAAGACACAACATTAGTCAGCTCAACGGCATGACGGGGATAGACATTGAAAAATTGATAAAAAAATATATATATTTACACGGTGGCTGTGCTGAAAAACAGATACTTCAAACTTAAGGAAGCCCAGTCCCGTCAGGGGATTTATTTTTATTTTTTTAATCCACCACTGGAATGTTTTTTCCCCCCCTGATGTATTTATTTATTTATTAAGAACTTGTCAGAAACCCATTTCCGCCAGTGCAATTTGTTTTTCTGATGTTAAATAAAAAAAAGAGAAATAAAAAAAGAAGAAGAAAATGAAGAAGAAAAAAAATGAAGAAATTGAAAAAATAAATAAATAAATATATATATATATATATATTTTTTTTTAATATGTTTTTAGTTTGTTTGTTTTTCTATTTCTTTTAGTTAGGGAAAATCATAGTTACATCACGTCCAATACAATTATTTTGTTAAACACCTCTTCCCGTGTATTTTTTTTTTTTAACAAACACAAGTCATAAATTAACTATATCATATTTATTATTATGAATAACTTTTTGGGTCTACCATGAGTCAGTAAGTCATAAATCAGATTGCAACAATAATGATAATAGAAAAACGGAAGTTGAACTGATTTCCACTTCCTGACATTCTGGGAAATTTGGTGCGTTCGCATCTGTGCAAAAATTCAATGGAAGCACTAAAGGTCGTGACCTTCCTGCACGGGATAGTCTCCACTACAGTCATGAATATCGGTACTATAAACCAGAATTTTTTTTTTTTTAAACATCTGAAATCAGGTTGAAAGGTGTTCATCAAGCATGGAAAAAACGTACCTCAGTTGCAATGATGCATTCCTGTTTCTCTTCTGCTATCACAAAGACCGACTGGTACATGGACTCTCCGGAGGAACATATTGTTGATATTCTGCATTCTGGCCTTTCACTGTAACCACATATCATCTCGGTCAAGATCATAACTCATTAAACAAGCTTGATTGAAAATGAAAATTGATTGAACTGCCATTAATCTGTTCTGGCCCCTTTAATAGGTGACGTCGTGTGCTGGATTTGGGGTTGGCTTAGTTGCTTGGGTTAGTCTGCGTGAGACACTCTATTGTTGAACCAAGGGATTTTGAAAAAGTGACAAATTAATCGATTGTTCAAATAAGCATGAGTCGCAGATAGGGGTGTGCATCTCTTCAGTAAAAGACGATTTGATATGCATCTGGATACACTGGGTGTGATATGATTCAAGGACGGTTACATTTATTTTCAGTGGGATTACCATTTGATTCGGTTCGAGAGATTTTTCTTGTTGTTTTTCAATATTTTTGGGGTACATTTTGGGGGAAATTTTGCCACCTGTTTTTTTTTTCATGGAAAATTGAATGTTTATTTGTGGTTTAAAAGTTATTAGTAGTACCTAACCATCCCAACGATCACCCCCTCAGCCCCCATTGCAATTCAATAGGTGTCTATTTTAAGCGTATTTTCGCTATTTGCGGGCTGGCCTGACCGGTCGACTGTATATCTCTCTATTAAAAGACAATTTAATGTGTTTCTTTTTTTTTCCTTTTTTCTTTTTTTTAACATATTTTATTAAGTGGAACGATACGATTTGATTCGATGCAGTCATATCTTTTAAATGTTCACGTTTTTTTTTGCACCTTTAGTTGCAGCCCTAATTACAAGAAAAACAAAGACATCAATCAACATTCAAAGCAAAAAAAGCGGGAAAAAAATCCCGTTTTTAAAATGAAACAAACACAAAAAATATATATTATTTTATTCATGATATATTTTATATATATTTTTTGTCGGAATTTTATTTCAACCAAATATCCATATTGGTCTGGCTCAGATAAATCAAGGTATGGCTGTATTGACTCACGTGTGTGTATATGGGCACTTACCTGTACATTCTACTCAGATGCTTTTTATCTTCTATCATCTTTTCACAGTTTTCATCTTTGTCTAGGAGGCATTGTTCATCTTTGTACCCCGTGGAGGTTTTATAGTCCGTGTGGAAGTGGTTGATGCGTTTGTGGTTGGACTTCTCACTCGAGCAATCCACCTCCAAGTCCATCTTCTTGTTGGTGTTTTTGAGCTCCAACGCGGATACAAGGTTGTCTTTCTGGAAATCCGCCTTGGAAAGGTTGTTCATGGTCTCGGAGGCCTGCTGTTTGCTCCTCTGCTTCCTCACCTGCTTCATGACCACGATGAGCATGCACGAGAGCAGCAGGGCCGCCACCAGGGCCACGCCCGAGCTGACGGCGACCCAATTGAGCTTCGTTTTGGAGCTGTCCGGTAAAGGCACGTTCGCGGACCGGCACTGAGGGCCGCCGTAGTGGGCGGGGCAGAGGCAGGAAGGCTGGCCTCGGGCGCCGGCGGCGCAGGTGCCGCCGTTGAGGCAGACCCAGGAGGCGCAGCGGTCCACGGGCCTGTCGCAGTGGCGTCCGGTGTAGCCTGCCGGGCACAGGCAGGTGTAGTCGTTGATGCGGTCGAGGCAGGTGGAGCCGTTGGCGCAGGGATTGGCGGCGCACTCGTTGATGTTGATCTCGCAGCGGAGGCCCGTGAAGCCTGCGCGGCAGCTGCACACGCGCAGGTTGCCCTTCATCATGCAATGGCCACCTATTGGACAAAGAATATCCGTCGGTCTTGGAAGAGAAGTTTCTTCCCCCCGCAAAATACAACAAGGGGTGTGTAGACATGAATGATCTATGGGCTGACTTAGAGCAAATCACAAGAAGGAGTCATGCCATGTCACCTACAGTATGATAAAACTCCTTTCAACTCTGTTGCTACAGCCCTGACAATAACTGGTGTGATCTGGTAATTTTCGGTAATTCGGTGATATGTTTGTTTGTCTCTTCCACTAACACTTCCAATTCCATCATTTCAAACTTAATTTTACGGTTATGATGCTCTCGCAGGTTTTGGAGGGGGCCACAAAAGAAGGATTTTGTTCATCAGTGCTACTGGGAGGCCACATAGGATGCACTTCCTAGCCAAATACATGACAAAAATAAATTAAATTAAATGGACAAAAGACGTGCATGCGCGTAAAATTTGACTTAATATGTTTCAATTTTCATAATACATTTCTAAATGCATTTATAAATAAATAAACCCAAAATAAAAATACAATTAAAAAAAGCTGATTAAACTCCAATATACATTTTTCACCCAAAATAAATTGTATTCTCCTTCTAAAATTAATAAATTAAAAAAAACAAGAGGACAAAAAAAAGAGATTTTTTTTTTAAATATTGAAAGAAATGAAAAAAAACGCTGATCAAACTCCAATATACATTTTCCACCCAAAATGTGGGTATTCTCCTAAAAAATTTTTTTTTTATAATAACAAGATGGGGAAAAAAAAGAGATTTTATTTTTAAATATTGAAAAAAGCGTTTAAAAAAAAGGCCTCAAAGTATTATGTATTTTGGTACTAGCCACTCCAAATGATACAATACTCAGTAGAGATGGGAGAGTACCGATAGCAGGTATTGGTATAGGGCTGAAAACAGGCCTTACTTCAAGGTATCGGTACACGCAATGGTGACCAGGTTCAACCAGGAACGAGAAATTAGAAGAAAATTGCTACGTTGGGATATTTAGGGCTTTCTTTAAAATGATCTGTCATTAATTTTAGGGGTAAATTTTAGGTATCAAAAGTACAAATGGTATCTGTACTTGGTATCAGTATCAGAGACGACTCAAGAGAACTTGCACTGGTATCGATCTGGAAAAAAAGTGGTATAGAAAATTCCTAGTACAAAATAATGAGTTCAGCATCTGGCGTGTCGGACAGTGAATCGCTTTCAACACAAAGCAACGGAGAACAAAGTGAATGTCACTTGTCATTTCTATCGATCCAGACGTGACGGACGGTGCCTTACCATTGGTGCATCGCAGCCAGGTGCATTTATCCACTTTCTTCTCACAGTTGAGTCCAGTGTAGCCCGCTGGACACTCGCACACGTAACTGTGACCGTCGTCGGTCTCGCGGCACTTGCCGCCAAGCAAGCAGGGCGCGTCCTCGCAAGTCAGCGTCCGCTGTTCACAGCGCGGCCCGGTAAAGCCGAGCGGACACTCGCACCTGTATCCACTCTCCGTCTCCTGAAAAGCATATGAAAAAAGCTCGGCGTCAGATGTTTTCCTTTCATATCCTGTTCACAAACGGCCCCCTGAACGAGCCCCCTCGCTCCTTTACTTTGCATCCTATTTACAGTAGACTGTAAACTGGGAACCGGGTCATCCAGGACTTGACAATCAATGGCATCCTCCTGCGCTCGCAGATAGGCAACGGCAACAACAAAAACAGGAAAGTGTGTGTTGTGGGAAAGGAGAGCGAGGGACTTCCGCACTCACTAAGCAGTTGCCTCCGTTGCGACAGGGCCGTCTGTCACACTCCCCGACCTCCGAGTCGCAGTTGACCCCGGTGAAGCCCGGCAGGCAGGCGCAGGTGTAGCTGCCCTGGCCCGTGTTCATGCAGGTGGCCCCGTTGGCGCACGGCTTGTGGTGGGTGCAGTAGTTCAGGTCTGGGGAAGGGAAACGGGAAAAAGATACGTTTGATATTCGTGCCGCTGTTTCGCAGTGGAAAAGTCCGCCTACCTTGGTCACAGAGTATCCCCCCCCAGCCTTCCTTGCAGGCGCACTCCCACGGCTCCGTGCAGGTACCATGTTTACACGACGGGTGCAGTTTACACACATCACAAAAGACGCCCTGCCAGCCTTCTCTGCATCTAAAACAAAAGGCAAGCAAAACAGAACGACTGTTATTGGACCAACATCACTACCATTAAGTGCATTTTTAATGACTACACATTTCAATGCTGTTATTATTGTCATCTAGGTAATAGATTATAATAACAAGAACGTAATGATAACAAAAAATTAAAACAAAACAAAGAAACATTTATATTACTGGTAGTTAAAATATCATGGTCATTATTTTTATACACTATATACCCAGATATCGATAGATTCATACCAAATTTTAGTCATCGATCACTGGTACTTTTGTTTCATAAATTAATCATTAATAAAAAAAAATTTTTTTACCGGTACTTATTGCATTCACTGCCATTGACGGCTATAGACGTCAAAAATTCATTGGAACTATTTTTATTAGTAAAACATTTGCTCCCACTTTTGTTAACAAGAGTTGGAAAATCTAGATTTTTTTAAATTGTATTAGAACAGATATAAAAATTTCGATTAATCGTAAGTTAACTTGTGAAGTCATGCGATTAATTATGATTTATGATTTTTTTTTAAATAATCTTTTCTTTAAATTATTTTATTTTTCGTAAATTAGGGGCGTCCGGCGATTAAAATTTCTAAACGTAATTAATCGCATGACTTCACTAGTTAACACACGATTAACCACAAATTTTACATCTGTTCTAAATGTACCCAAATACGTTTTTTTCTAGGTTTCCATACTCTTGTTAGCAAAAATAGATTAAAAAAAAATTTGAAATAGTTCAAATGAATTTTTGAAGCCGTCAATGGCAGTGAATGAGTTAAAATGCATGAAACTAATGCTTTCTTTTTTTGCAATTTCTATTTCCTGATCGTAAAACAGCCAGAAGAGGGCGCGCTATACTAGTATTGACTTCTGTCATGAGTAACGATACCTTGAAATAAGGTCAAGTCTCGGCATGATACCTCTACCTAGTATCTGTACTCGCCCATCCCTAGCTATTCATGTCATCAAAGTAACACATAATAATAACAATAAAATCTAATAATAAAACAAAAATATTATACTCGATAAAATATCATGATTATTATTTTGTAAATGTATCAAAAGTACTAGTGGTATTGGGTACTTGGTGTCGGTAACTATTCAAGTGTACTCGTACTGGTATCAGTATGCAAAAAAGTGTTATTGAACATCTCTAGTTACAAGTTTACTTAATAAAATGGCCTGTTTGATGGTGACAGTTTGTCCCATTATTTTCTATGAGAACATGTGTTTTCCAATGTCTCACAATTTTTTGTGGAAAAAACTTTGCTAAGTATTAAATTCATCTATTGTCCTGTATCTCCAATTATTTTTCTTTTTTTTTAACCCCTTCCCTCTGGAAAACAACAAAGGACATTAAATTCTCGGACCATGAGGCTCAAAAAGATCTTCTACCACCGAGCTGTGAAATGTGTCTGCCCCCCCCCCCCCCCACCACACACACACACCAACACACAAACACACACCCACACACACACAGACAGGTATGTTTTACTATCGTTGTGGGGCCATCTCATTGGCATAATGCATTTCCTAGCCCCTCCGCCTAACCCCAACCATCAAAAATGATTGCCTACCCCTATTCCTTACCCTAACCCCAACCATAACCCAATTCAAACCTAAACTCTAAACCCAAGTCTTGAACCTCAAAAAGAGGTCTCAACTTGTGGGACCCAGCAATATGGCCCCACGTGGACGGTTGGGCCCCACAATGTAACAAACTAATGACAACACCCTCACACTTAAGTGCAATACTGCATAATGAACAACATTCTATGCAATACCTACATGCAAATAATCAGTCTACTCCAATATCATATTCTATGAAATATGAGTAACTTTTTTATCATTGTTGTATTGTGAGACGCCCAACTGATTTTCATTGTTCTCGTGACTGTGGCAATAAAGTCAATATCAAATAATTGCTTTATAGCAATTTTGAGTTCCTGTGTGAAACGTGAAAAGTGCACTGATCTGTAATTAATACTCACTTGCATTCTCCAGGTATTGTGCAGTTTCCATTATTTTCATTGCACCCTTCCAGACAGATTGCTGTGAGAAAAAATATATAATAGAAGGATGTTAAAGGTTAACCTTTTCCTTGTATTGGGTCATCTTAGTCAAAGTTGCTTCCTGGTGTTTGAATGGAAAGGCACAATTTTCCCACTGTGTTCTGCATGTGACATTGATTTTGCATGCTGTTAAATGGCTGGTTGCTTTGGTGCAGAGCAGATGCTTGTTCTTAAAGCATCAAAAAAAAAAAAAGCATGACAGCTGCCCCATTGTTGTCGGTGGGCAGTTCGAGCCCCGTTTGCAGCTGCTGCCCTGTACGGCCGCAACAATAGAGGCCGCAATTTAGTGGCGCGTGGCGGACTATAATGCCGCGATTAACCCGGCGTGTGCTGCTCACTGAGCACTTCACTGGATTAAACGCTGAGAGAAAGTGCGCCAATTCTTCCCATTGGCCTCACAGTCAAATTTAGGGGGTGGCCGAAGTTTGGCTCGGGTGCCATTTGGGGCCTGCTGCACATTTTTATTAGCATGATAATAAAACTAAATAGGAACAAAATGTTAAAATGTTGAAAGATTGCACATTGCTTAAAATAAAAATAGAGGGTTAGATACCACTTTTTTCAGTATGAGTTTACACTCTTTAAGTACTCACCAATTCCGGCTAACCAACTTTACTATTATTTTTTATTTATTGTATAAAATTTCATTTAGCGCAATGACAAAACATTGTGAACAAAAACTTTCTTTCTGACGCACATAGCAATTCGCCGATGTGTCAAACTGTCACACTGTACCGCCATCTACTGGTGAGGAGGACTTACTCAATGTCAGATTTTCTTTCCTTAAGTGTCAGTAGCTGGTATCGGCAGCCTCTAGAAGTACCCGATATTTAAAAAAATACACACTCTAAAAACATTTGGGTGAAAATTAACCCAATTATAGATCAAAAATGGACCAATCCACTTTATGGGTCAATTTGACCCATAAAGTGGATATACAAAACAACCCAATATTTTGACCCAAGTAAAGGAACTGACCAATATTTATGAGTTGTTTTACGCTGAAAGAACCATTTCTTGACTCAAGTAGATGATCGGTCCATTTTTGACCCATAGTTGGGTTATTTTTGACCCAACTGTTTTTAGAGTGCAATGCCTGGTATTGGTACTCGCCCATCCCAACACTTTATATTTTAATTTTGAGTTGTAATGTGAAAAATACAAAATTAAATTGATATCACACCATTTTTTAAATGGTATCATGAATAGTAACTTCCTGCCTTACCACCAAAATGACATTTACGTTTTTTGTCTTTAAACGCTTAGCATATGTTGACCCCCCCTGCAAATCGAACTGTTCAGAAAAAAAACATCCCTGGATAAGTGAAAGGTCCAAATGTAACAACGCATGTACTTGAGAGTAAATGTTTGCAGCCCATTTATAGCAAAAACAAAGTCAAACGCAGAGCAAACTGCACAAACTGAATGTCTACTACTACAAAGCCGAGCAAGCAAACTACTGACTTGTGCCCTTCTAAAACAGACAAAGAAAAAGTGCCCATATGGTGTCTTTACTCGTGCTTACGTTCTTGGCAGTATTGTCCCTTCCATCCTGGCAGACACGCTATTTGCCCGTCAGGCTTGCAGGTGTAGTGGCCAAAAAGGTCGTCTCTGGCAGCGCATATTTTGGAACAAGTGTCCCCGTAGTAATTGTCATTGCAGATGAAGCGGTATGAGTACCTTAGCTCCGTCTGCGTCCCGCTCTGCACATCCTGGGACCACTCATTCCCTATTCCCAACTGTCTTTGGATGGCAAAAGAGCCAATCAACAATTCAGGGTTGGTGGTGTCTGGAGGAAAGAATACAGACAAGTTACTGATTAGATGAGGAGAAGTTGATGTTGAGGCATTATAATGAGCATTTGAAAAATAAATAAAATACACCACGGACTGGGCTTGATTTGCAGACCGCCACAATCACCCAACAATAAAATACATTAATAATCAAATCAAATAATAAAAGTATATTTAATATTATTCTAAAACACAGTAACATTATTTGAACTTAAAAGAAACAGAAAAAGCAGATGAGTTAAATAAAAATGTAAAAACCTCTCAAAGATGAAATGCAATTGTATGGTCTCGTACTTAAAAGTTAAATACAAGTTAGCTGCAAATGCATTTTACGAAAGCATATTGCAACGCAATAGTAATAAAATGCAAAAAAAAATTACTGAGAAAAAAAAAAGAGATTTAATTTATTAATATTTGAGATCAAATTATTTTTATGTAGGGTGTATGTGGGATCGTTTTTTTGTGTTTTTGGAATATTTTTGTTTCTGTTTTTCAGACTACTATTAAATGTTGTTCGGATTTTTTTGTCTGATTTTCTGAATTCCCCTCCCCCGAGTTTTTAAAAATTATTATTATGACACAAAAACAGAAAAAAACACATTTTCCATAAAACTTAATTTTTTTTACCCCCCAAAAATGTTTTTTTTTTTAGTGGATGCAATATGCTTCAAATAAAACTGACGAAGTAATAAAATGTACAGCAAATAGGTCTACTTAAAAAATTTGATATAAATGACAAATGATACCTTAGTCTTAAAACTATGTGGAAAACATGTTGAATTTACTTTCTTGAACATTTCACTTTTTATAGCACACTATTCTTCCTCAATACTAATACAAACTTAAAAAAAAAATACTGACAAATACAAGCGCTGTTAATTGCTCTTGGGGGCCCCCTCGTGGTGAAAGGACCACAGACAGTTGCTTATTTGGCCTGTGCCTCTGATTTAACACTTTGTTAATGATCAATATGATCATTGTGGAGACTATGTGAAAGGGTGGGGATACTTTTTTTTTTTTTGGCAAAGCTTCATGTGCTCACTTAACACGGTGCACTTTCCCACGCAGGGCCAAAATAAAACAAAGGAAGTTGCGATTGTGTTGGGAGAGCTTTGCCTGCGCTGTGAGTCACAAGACATCCTAGTGGACACAAGTGCAGCGCTCGGACAATGCCATATGGATTTATTGTCACGTGACCTCTCTCTTGAAGACTGCTTATTGATTTTCGGGAAATAGGTATGACGTAACAGGCCAATGAGTGGTGTTTTTGTACATGTCTCCCTCTAGTGGATACGAATGCTGCGTTTAAAAAAAAAAAGATTAATTAATTTATTTATTAAAACTATTTACCTCCAGGCTTCTCCGCAGACGAATGCCAAGCTTCAATAATGAGTGAAAAGGCACCCTAGGGAAGGACAAATTGGGAAATAAATTTCATCAAAAATGGCGCAATTGTGCAGTTCCACGCGTAGGCCTAATCTAAGATCACATTGCAGTTTGAATATCTGTAGATAGATGGATAGATTAAGCTATACAGTAGGCATATAGATATTTAGAGATATGATGTATTAATAGCAAGAAGGACAGTATGGAAACGTAATAAATATAGTTATGCATACACAGACTTTAAAATACAAATACTGTTTTAGATACATTTCTAACACAATTACTTTTATTAAAATAAATGATATATGCTAATTATGACTATCACATCTGTATAATATGATTACAGAATTTATGAATATATAGACGTGATCATCATTTAAACTTCGTATAATTGATTCTAATTGTAGTTGGTATTATTTGCGAAAAAACAAGCCACATAAAATAGCAGTTATGATTTAGTGACTTTTCATAAAACAAATTGCTGGCCATATTTTAGTTAAAAATCATCTCCAAATACAAATCGGCCAATAACCGCAAGCAAGTTCCTTACCGGCCAGGTGAAGTTGAGGGGCAACCGCAGCCTGGAGTCCGGCTGCATGCTGAACGAGTCGGTGCCCAAAACGGGTGAAGTGGCCTTGGCAAAAAGACAACCTCCGGGAGTCACCACCGTTTGGAAATTCTTCAGGCAAACCGTGAAAAAAGTCCTGCAGCCGCTCACGCTGCAGCTCTTCCCATTGGCCAGCGAACCTTTGGAATTGTCAAAGTGATGCAGATCGATCTCGAACACACCTGATCCCAGAACCTACACACGGGACGAAAGTTCAGCAAGGAAAATGCAATTTTTCACACAAACCACCTCTTCTTTTGTACAAAGCGGACACCGTACCTGAGTAAAACATGTTACAACTATTGCGAGGATAGATGTGAACCTAACGGCCATCCTTTAGAGCTTGATGTGCGTATCCTTGGAAGTATTTAGTCCACAAATCCTGGCGCTGGGAAGGAGATCCAAAAGGCAAATAAATAGAATCCCGCGGTAGAAGCTCCAGCTCGGGGGAAAGTTATCCAGTGCAAAACAAGAGGTTAGACCAATATCAAAATAGTCAATATCCACAAGTGAGTCATTCTGCGGTCTTTGTGATGTCCATCCATCGTGCCGGTCAATTGTGTTACTTTGTTGTTGTTGTTGTGTTGTTTTAGGGGCACTTGTGTGGCCGATAGTGATGCGTGTGCATGCATGAGGACGAGCATCAGTGCATGGTGTCACCCACTGTGGACTCTGTCACGTCTCCCCTCTTGCTTATATATGCCCCAGCTGGCAGAAACATCACAATAAACACCGCCCTCTCTCATCTACGCCCCCCCCCCCCCGCACACACACACACACACCACCCCCACCTCCTTTTTTTACACGGTGTGAGCGTGCTTAATTTTTATTACAGTGTTTCATTTTGAGATAACTTAGAATGTATTGTTGATTTATTACACAAATAAAGTGCCATTTAGGGAAATTATGTTTGCAACTATTAAATGTGTTGAAGATTTAGCCTATGCATTATTAGCAATTTGGGCTTTTTTTATGAGATAATAATCCACTCACAAAAATAAAATACATGAACATGCAAATGTGTAAATTCTTGTTGCCCTAAAACCAAATCTAACTGTAACTGTAGTAAAACGGAGTAGTTAATAAAAAAAAAAATATATATATGAAAATGCCACATAGCACTTGTGCCCCCTGGCCCTAAAATGACTCCTTTTTTTTTCCTTTTTTTGGGATGGCCGATATGGCTGAAAAATGTATCACGAATCACGACATAAGTCTTTTATAGTAGTCTAAGATGACATTTGTTTTAACCTAATAAAAATAACAAAAATGCATGATAAAACACTATCCAGAAGAAAATAGCAGGGCACGTGTTGTTACATTAACATTCATTCATTGTTCATACAATGAAAAAAATCAAAAAATCTTCACAAACTAATAATGTACCGTATTCTCTTGGAGTGTCTTAGGTCTAATTTTACTTGTTAGCGAGCTCATTATTGGCGTAAGACATTTTATTGTTCTACTTCTGATCATGACTTCAGTGCCACGCTGGGTGTTGCTGCCGGCTAACAAGCTAGCATGGCATAGAAAGGGAACTCTTTGCCTTATAAGCCATGTAACAACCACAGGTGTTGTTTAATCATGTTAGTTTTCACTATATAATCTCGCAAGTATTGCATTGAGGTCATTTATTTGAACAAAGTGACGCCACACTTTTGTTTGGTGCGTGTATGCTGTCCGTTGGCTCAGCGACTTCTTCATCGGGTCCGAGTGCTTGTCATAGCCTACTACGCCAAACAGATTATACAGATATTGATTTATTGGCCATCCCTATGATGACCAATTTACATATCAAATAAAATATATTTTAAATCAGCATATGTTAGTATGATTTTGTTGATGACTTCCTAGTAATCATGTGAAATATTTAGTTATAACAGACATATCTTAAATAATAGCAAATAGGCTCTGAAGTTGAAGCCCTGCTACGAAAATCTACAGGAAGAGAAAAAAACGGAGCCACGTGACTCAGCAGAAATGACATCATCAAGCTAATTTCACGGACCTTGGGTAGACCGAAGATACGTTCTTCCTTCTGTTTTTCATGATTTCAGCCATTAGGGAGTGTCACTCAAAGAGGTATCAGATCGGGACTCAAAATGAGGTGACTCGGACTCGGGTCCAAAAAAGTGTGATCTGGACATCCCTAATTGCAGCTAACACAGTTAACGTATACTCTTGAGCAAAACGTTAGCAATTAGCAAAAAAAAAAAAAAAAGCATTCATTTGCAATCCTATCAATGTAATTAGAGTAATACTAGAATAAATTAGCATTCAAATTGAATTTAACTTTAATTGTACATCATTTATTCAACAATAACAATAAAAAACACATTTAGATTTTCCTTAAAATTGTTTTCAGCTGGTGAGTATCTTTAAATCATTAGTACACTTATTAAAAAATAAACTTTAAAGAAGAGAAAGTTTCCATGCCAACAGATACTGCAGTAATGAGAATAGCGTGGGGAAAAGCTACGACTACACTATATTGTTTATGGTTGGTAAAAAAAATAAAATAAAAGAAAGAAAAGAAAGTCCCAAACAATTGTAAGCACCCAGCTGTTATGCGTACATTATCATACATCATACCAATAATGTCAGCAATTGAAAAGCCATTTGTATCAATTGGAAAGTGTAGTGGCACCGTGTTTACTGAAATAACATCCACTCGCGCCACTTTAAGAACACTTTCATCTCCTTTCAAGTGTGAGCAATTGTTCCAAACGGGGAAGAGAAAAATCAAGTGAAAACAGTATAAAACGCTTTCTGAGCAAATTCAAATGCCTTCTACTGTACACTTTTTCTCAGCTCATGCTGGGCACAGGGCATTGTGTGCTTTATCACTCCTGCAACAGGCCAAACGTGTCCGGGCGGGATTGAGAGTGAGGGAACAGGATTTTGCCACCGTTCCCTGGCCATGAAGGAGCGTGGCTCCACGGCTCGCCAACAGCGATGACTTCATCGCCGGCCCCCACTTGCCTTTGACTTAATGCTTGGAAACTCCAATTTAGGGATCAGACAATGGACTGTTAAGTCCAAAGCAGTGTGAGTAAGAGGACTGCATAATTCATACCTAGCTTGAAATGTTTGACGTTCCCACCGCTGACTGGCTCATTAACATGCCGTCTTTAAATAGCAGTTAGCGTTTTCACCCAATTTTCAGCTTCCGATGTGTGGAAATGACATTCGTATTCATCCCATGGGTTTACACAGGTGCTGTAGAGAAAAGGCTGTTGACAGCAGGAGTTGCGGGAACTCTTGGGGGTGGGAGGGTCTTCAAAATGTAATCCTTATTTTAGCTTTGGACCAATTAGAAGCTCTGATGTGGTTGCGACATCACATCAATCATAAATATCATGAATGCAGTCAATAAGCCGTGGCTCAGGGTGTAAAGACGGTGGTTCAGTAACCAGAAGGTCGGCTGTCCATGGGCAAGGCACTTCCCACACATAGCCTCCAGTGCTACTCACACTGGTGTATGGAAGGTGCGAATGTTTGGTGGTGGTCGTAGCCGCACACTGGCAGCCATGTTTCCGTCAGCCTCCCCCAGGGCAGCTGTGGCTACTTAAGTAGCTTACCACCGCCACAGTGTGAATGTGTGAGTGCACGAATAATGCGACCACTGTAAAGTGTCTGAAAAAGCGCTATATAAATCTAACGCATTATTAAAAAAACTAAATATTACGTGAATAAAATCTGATTTGTTTTCGAGAATTTTTTCTTAATTCTTATGGCATTCATGGGTACACATTGCAGTTTAGTTTGATTGGCGTTAGGATTACGAGGGGCTCCTTGGAAACATTTCTCAAAGTTTGAAAAGCTCTAGTGGTCTCACCTTATACTGATACACAAAAACACATTCAACATTGTTAATATTTGATGCCAAAAAGTTCTCAACAGTAGCTCAGGTTTCATTCGCTTTTTAGGATGCTGCCAAATTTGAACGCATGGACCACATGGTGCAACATAAAGGAGATTTTTATTATAGAAATTTATGTATGGGTTATTTTTTAGGGGTGTAACAAAAAATTATGTGATTTTTTTGTCCAGAACTGATCATTCTTTATCAATCTATGCAATTTAACATCCATCCATTTTCTTAAGCGCTTGCCCTCACAAGGGTTGCTGGAGTCTATCCCAGCAGGCTTCAGCCAGTAGGCGGGGTACACCCTAACCTGGTTGCCAGCCAATCACAGGGCACACAGAGACAAACAATCATCCACACTCACAATCACACCTATGGACAACTTGGAGTGTTCAATTAACCTGCCATGCATGTCTTTGGAGGAAACCGGAGTACCCGGAGAAAACCCACGCAAGCCCGGACTCGATCCCACGTCCTCTGCACTGGGAGGCGGACGTGCTAACCAGTCACCCACCGTGCCGCCCGCAATTGAACATTTGGCTGTATAAATAAATGTAAACATGGCATTAAGTGCATTTGGGTTATTCACTCTGGGCCAGTGCAAACAATCATCTCGCAGGCTCTTTTCTATGGTGTTGCTCGAGAATAAACACCGTTTCGGAACGTCCGTGGTTCCATCTGCACTCACAATAGGAAATCATTTTTCTCTGTGACAAGTGTTTTGCAAAGCTGACTTGCAATTGTTCTATGGCCTTTCAGCTGGCGTTCAAACCTTATAAACAGCGTGTTGATTGGGGGAAATGAAGAGTTACATAAGGGCCTCTCGTGTAAGACAGGGTTGGGTGCCTTTATAAGAGATTTGAAACGGCCTGATTGAGTTTGTTTGGTTCGGCTACAAACAATATTCCTTAGTTAGGGATTTGAATCATGGAGCTGCCAAAGTCAAGATGTTAGAAAAGTTCAACAAGAAGTTGCTAATTTCTCAAAAATTGCTGAGATTTTCATCCATCCATTTGTTTCTACTTAATCGGGGTCGGGGCAGCAGCTTTAGCAGGGAAGGCCAGATTTTCCTCCCCCCTAGCCACTTCGTGCAGGTCTTTTTTAGGGAATCCCAAGGCACTCTGTCTACATCTTTTTTTATTTTACATTGTGTCGTCACATACGGAGGTTGTAAAAGCGTAAAATACTCATTCCAGCAAAGTAGGGTTACACACATTTTATTTCCCATTTTCATTTCATTTATATTTATTTACCTATTTTTAATTTATTTTACTTTTTATTTAGCAATTTTATTTTATTTCATTTAACTTTTCATTCTTTTTTCCTTTATTTTCTCCCCCATTGAGTTTAAGAACCTCTTTTTCAAAGTAGTTTTGGCAGCAGCAAACGTAAAACGAAATTATAGTTGCTTAATGTATTTGCATAAATATGACACATTTACAAACATTTAATGAAAAACATGCATACGGGAGAACTCATAGAACTCAACAGTTATTTGATTGGCTACACTCTGTAGCTACCGCTAGCCTCGCCGCATTCAAACAATGACAGGCAAGAAGTGAAAAATCAGCAGACAGTGACATTGACATACTGTTGATAGTCACATATTTTGAAAACACAAAATTGTGGTAAGAGCTCGAGAAAATTGTACTTAAATGCCATGTCTGACTTCATCTTACCTCCTCTGCAGCTGAGCTGCGGTGACCCGACATGGCGATGTGGGCCCTTCTTTCAAATAGCACCACCAGCCTTCACGCCAAGGCCAAAAAGGAAATGAACTAGCAGTTCTAACAGATGGCCCCACCTGCCATGTTTAATGAGCGGCAGTTTAACACTTCTTTACAGCACATTTGCTCTCTATGCCACAATCTGTTCAGCCAATCAATGAGGCTTTTGAGATGCGCTGCCAACGGATGTCGGGCATCGAAGCAGATTGACTCACCTGCCATTGAAGATGAGAAATTGCCTCGTGTCATAGCTGGGAAGAAAAATGCTTAAAAAAAAAAAAAAACTGTAGTAAAATAATTTGAAAATAATTGATTTTATTTAAAGGCAGTGGTTCTTAAATTTTTTACACTTACCACGTAAAAAAGAATACTTGGCTCTCCAAGTAGCGACCGAATCAACAGCTCTTCTGCTAAGCCAAGTGATGCACTCCATTTGGATTAAATCACCAAATTCGTAACAATCAATTACTCAACATGATTTTGACTAATCCTACCAGATACAGTACGTCAGTTCATCAGTTAATGCCTTTAAAGGAAAGTCCCAACAATGCATTCATATTCAAGAGTATATATATTTTCTATCTGCTTTAACAAAGTTGAGATTCCACTTGTCTCTATAATAAGAGCACGTGGAAGTTGTGGAACTTTCCAGACGCCCGCTTGCTTGTGTGTTGCCACAACACGGCCATGTCAGCGCTCCTCTATACCCTTACACTGCCACTAACAACACGCTGCTTATTGAAAGCGTTGAATGTTGGTGGAAGATTGTACGTCGACACGACGTTCGAGCCGTCGGCTTGATAAAAGCATCATAGCGTCAGTTTGGCTTGCGGGTAGAATTCACACATCGCCAAACCAGTAGTTGTATGTGCGTCATTATGCCGGCCAGAAGGAGCACCCGCTACCGCTTTTATTGATCCACCTTTGACACATGGAGGAGGCATGAGCACACCTGCTACGCTCTAGCTCAAAGATGATGTCACTTCCTGTCACAAATTAAAACGGGTATCAAATGAAACTATTTCAAGGCAATGCTGTACTTTTTAATTGGCAATCGCCAGTTCACTCCATTAATAATGGTGATTTATTTATTTATTTTTTTGTTTAAATGTTTTATTTTATGTTGTATGTTAAAAAGATGGTTCAAAAAAGTCAAATGTCCATAATATGCTCCCTTTAATGCAGTCCACAAAAACCAAATGCTCTTTTAACCGATGCAGCTCCATAATGATTCCTGAAAGCAAGACTAGGACTGAGGAAATCCTCATTTTACCGGCGTCAAAGCACCACGTCTTTGGAACGAGACGAGCCCTCCGTGACAGGAAATGGACAATGGGGTAAATGGACAAGAGGGAAGAGCGTGCTGGTGTGAAAAAGACAGTTGGGAAGGACCATGGGGTGAGTGCTAATTGTTGCGCGACTGTCATTCTCACACTGCTAGACCTGATGTGAACATACTCACTTTTATTCTTTTACTCTCAATATGCATCATGAACGTTTATTATTATTATTATTATTATTATTTTTTTTTTTTTAAACAAATCTCTGCCAATGCTCACATTTTCAAAAAAATTTCTACAAAAATATTAGGAAATCACAATGTCCCATCAATAGTTATCTGTATTCGACAAAAATATAAACGCAACACTTTTGTTTTTGCTCCCATTTTTCATGAGATGAACTCAACGATCTAAAACTTCTTCCTCATACACAATGTGACCATTTCTCTCACAAGCCAGTCTAAATCCGTGACAGCGTGCACTTCTCCTTTGCCGAGATATTCCATCCCACCTTACAGGTGTGCCATATCAAGATGCTGATTAGTCACCATGATTAGTGCACAGGTGTGCCTTAGACTGCCCACAATTAAAGGCCATTCTGAAAGCTGAATTTTTGTTCTATGGAGGGGGGGGGGGGGCTTTTTTGGGTCTGACTGACTGTTACTGACCAGTTTTCTGGCACCACATTGGCCGCTCCCGTCTATTCATCTGTTCATCTCATTACCTTGCATCATCAAAGTAACATTAATCATGGAAATGCTTTGATATCTGTGTCACTGCAGGAAATTTACTGTAATCACCGAACTCTATCAGTGTGATTAGTATTTGTCATTTAATCTTGGCATGTGTCTCACTGTTGGCGTTTTTGGTGTGATCAGAATCTGCTTTCATTTTCAAACGGGCTTAATGATGTCTTATCTGTTGTTGTTCTAACATTTCCTGACCAAGGGCACATGACCTACTTAGTTCCTCTGGGACATCGCTTGTTTACATGGATACATGTTGAAACTGCCCTTACTTGAATTCCCATTTTCCCATCATTTAGTTCACAATCGGTCACCATCCTTTGACTTTTGCTTCGGTGGAATTCGTCTTGTTGAGTGCCAGAGGTTAGATGATGCGTGAGGGTGCGGCGTTGTGAGAATGATTGATGGCGTTTTCGAGGTGCAACACACCTTTGAACAATTGTGAAAATTGTTCTGAGCATTTAGGGTTCATTTACACAGCAACGGCCTATGAAAAACAGAAATGTGTTTTTTTTCTTTTAAGCTTGTAAAAAGTTACACTTACAGATGACTCTTTTAGAATGATCCATTCGTCATTATTCAAGTTAAGTGAGTACTGGTTGAGTTCAACAAAAGCCGCCAGCTATATCGCAGGTTTTGTTGTTGTTGTGCTTAACATGCATTAGGACACGAAAGGCACAGTCACTGATGCACTTTCCAGCCGACAGAACACTGTGCAAACAGTTAACTCATCTAAAACACAATAAACACACTCACGCAGGAGCTGTTGTCAGCCCCGGCTCACGGCCAGATACTCACACGCAGAATAATCTTTTCTTTTATGCTTGCAATGTGTTTAAAAAAAAAAAGTGGCATTAAATAAGTTCAAATATGTTTAAAGTGTGTGGGAGTGGTTAAAAATATTTTTAAAAGGTGTTTATTTGGTCTCATAAGTGGTTGGGTCTGGAATGTATCCTACAGGATGAACAGATGTTCACTCTCAGTCTAGTAACGGATGATTCAATATCGCACATGTATACAATTATCCTTCAATTTCACAGTTGTAGCATTTTTACGCCATTTTCCAAAACACACCAATGTTGAATGTGTTTTTTTTTTTTTTAAGCCTGCAAAACATCACTGAAACGAAACAGACCGATGCTGAAAACGATGTCATGCAAGCCGCCCTCTTTAGCGCAACTGAACTGTAAATGAACTCATACTGTACATACTGGACATTCACTCATCTCCACTCGGGAAAGACAAACAATGCATGCAAATGTTTTTGGGCTGAGTAATTGTTATTGAAGTCAGCATGATGGCCAGATGTTAGATATAGAGCTTAGTGGGCTTGATGCCATTTTTGATCACGCTCGTGCTTACTCAGCAGCGCACTGAGGTTGTGCTCTTTGACGCCCGATTTATCCTCCTTATGGGAGCCTTGTGGTGAGGGGTCCGACTGCGGCCTGTTTGTCTGGTGACGGCTCACTGACGTTGGATCTCCAAATATGACGTTTATTGGAAGGGCCTCATGTTGGTGGCAATGGAGGGTTTCCCATAAGTGGACTGAAGCGGCCATGTGTTACTGAGGTAACTCAGGAGGAGATCCCGCCTCTGCTGGGCTACAGAGGCTGAGGGGTGTTGTTCCAGCCCGAACCCTCTACTCCTAAATTGGTCACGTTCTTATTCCTCTGACGTGCCTCTCCGATGCAATTTTCTTGTCTCTGTCCAGTTGTTGACATCTCTCAAGAACCCTGGATAATTTCCATGTGTCCTATTTGTTTTTGCTTTGTGTTTGCATTTTAGTAGGAAGGTCACTCAGTAGAGTATTCAAGTTAGGCTCGCTTAGCGAGTGCCAATATAAGATGGCTGCCGTACATAGTTCCTTTACTTAAAAGACCGAAATTCCTTGCAAATAGAGCATGCGCAGAACACAAACCAATGTTCCGTTCAAAGGAGGCTCCCCGGTCGCGTTTATATGACCAAATATTTGGGTTAGAAAAGACAAAGAATTTGCAAACATATCGTAGTTACCAGATAGAAGCTAATAGACTGGCTTCGTTGGTTTCTTCTTCGACTATTAGTCATTCTTCTGCCAGGTTCCTCTCAAAAGTCAGCATTTTTAAAACTGCTAGGTCAAAAAGTATAGCGATTATAGCCCAAAATTAGACCAACCCGCTACCGGTCAATTTGACCCAATGTTCTGTTTGTTTTTTGTTTTTTTACAAAACAACCCATAACCTAATTTTTTTTTTTTGATCAAAGTAGTGGGTCAGTCCAATTTTTATTTTTATTTTTTTATTTTATTTTATTTTTTACCAAAATTGGGTTATTCTTGACTCAGTAGATGAGAAAAGTTCTGTGTGCAATGTGCTGTTTTGGTTACCTCAAATACAACTATCCATTTTAAGAGCAGGAAGCTGTGCACACTGTAACAGATTTTTTTTCTTGTCATGTGTGAGCTGTCTCACATTTTGACAATTGGTTGTGATGTTAAAAATCCATGTGTGTTTTGAGTTTTTTGGCCTAACACTACATTTTATGGAAGATGTATAATTTTTCCCATAATCTTGCTAAGAAGCAAATAGATAAAAAACAGCATTTAAAACAATACCTCTCGCCTTGCTGTTTTGCTTGACGAAGGTAATGATATCTTTCGACCATACGTGGAAGAAATGACTGGCGTGATTGCCAGCGTGAAACATTCACACATTAAGAAGCTACATCCAGACAGAAAGTTGGTATATTTCCAATGCATTTAGACAAACAATTCGCTCCATTATCAATCTTTCTGGAAAAGAATTTCAGCTCTCATGCGCTCCACAGTGATTTATTACCGCAGCTGATGAATGACACTAATAGTACAAGTGCACGTGTGGCACATTTGAGCCCTAATTTGTTTATGTTACAATCCACAGCAGCAGGAACAGGATCCAAAAAATGTGGTGCGGTCAATGTTTTGCAAGGAGAGAGAACATCTTATATTTGTCATCTGCTGGGAAAAGGAGAGAATCAGTACATGACCATTTATATTAACAACCGTATTTTAGGCATAGACACTCAAAATTGAGGATTTATCAAAATAACTAAAACAAATAAATACCGCACACAAATTCAGTGAAATATGTCAGCGGTGATAATGCCTGAGAGAGCAGCGGTATGTATCCTCTCACGGTAATAATAAACACGGTGCTATGATGATCTCATGCAACCTTTGAGAAGAATTGAGCTAACCTGCAACACAATAAAACACTTCTTCTTTTTTTTTTGTTTGTTTGGGGAAAGGACTCGATTGAACTTGCCCAGGTTTTTTTCTTGGCGAGTCAATGAGGATTTATGACACAGACATCAATTCTGACTGTGCTATGCCGACAGTAGCGTTTGCATTGGCGGCATAAAAGAGTTTATTTTCTTTTTGTGACATGCCGTAATTTTTCTACGGGTTCTGCTTTACTTTACCTCGCGTCACCCACTCGGGCCGTAACCCCTCCACCCTCCACCTCCCGCCCTCTCACCCTCGTCCCATCCTCCGCCTTTTTACGCCGAGCCTGGGAGCGGAATTCTGTGAGCATTTTTCCATGTGAAATGCCGAGGTCCAGTCGAGGGGTGTGACGCCAGTGCATTGTTCCAGCTGCAAAAAAAAGAACCGCTTGTGATGAAGCCAATTCCTGTCGGTCCCGAAAGAACAGGCACTTTCTCACACTGGTTTCCTTCCTCATTGGACAGCGCAAAACAATCACGCAGCGAGCAGCAAAGCCGAAGAGAAAGAAAGAGGAGGAAAATGGTGATCGGGAGACAAAAAGGCAATCGAGTGAGGTGGCCAATAGGAAGAAGTGTTTCCCTTTTTGCTGCGTATATTGCTGGCAATCATCATGCCCTGAAAATCTCCCTTTATCGGCACAAACAGACATTCTACAAAATATGCTGCCCTGCAAGGTGCACTTATCTTTACTGCCTTGTATATTTGTCATCGCCTGACTCATTCTCGCTGCATTTTGCTTTTTACTGTCCTGCCAATCAAGAGGAAACACTCAGGGATGGAAGGTTCGAGGCCGCAAGCAAGCCGTGAATGCCGCTTTTAGGAAAAGTGCGGCAAGCAGGGCAGTCGGCGCAGGATTCAGGAAGCACCTGCCCGCGTGCACTATTTATCTCAGCCGGCTCACATCAGGTGATTTCCTCGTTGGCTTGGTCCCTATTGGCTGCCCCGGACCACTCCTTTTACCATTCATTGATCTTGCCGGGACGCCCCGCTTCGCATTGGTTCCTATTTTCCCACCAGGATCCCCTCCGAAGAGACACTTAACCATGATGGAACTCGCCGGCAAACGGAGGGAGCACTTTAATGAGCCCAAACTCAAAGCTCTTCCTGACATTTCACCTCTGTCCTCACTACACAAACACGGCAGCCTTGAAGACGGCCTTCCTTTTCCTCCGCGTGCCTATATACAGACACAGTGAAAACAAGGAGGCTCATCAATTAGCCTGCCTCGAATAGCCTTAACCCTGCTGTCCTCCGTGTCACCTGTATTGCTGAACCCTAACCCTCACAGCCACGTTTCAAGCCGAGCCTCACCATTTCATTGCTCAAATTATTTTTACACTGTGTTCATTCATTTTTACTGCTAACGTTCATCAGTCGCAAGCAGCTAGCTACAGCGGGCCAAAATTCACATCCAGAGGCTCCTGGCGTCACTCATTCGGACCCGCCCACATTTAAGTCACACATCTCAGGCGCACAGTTGACGGGACTTCCGGTTACTCGCCCATCCCAACAAATAAAGTACATACAGTACCTTAGTTGGCATATTTACTCATTTAGAGTTCCTCAAAAGGCTGACAATGCCACAAAGTCACCAGAGGATTTTTCTCAGGGTACCAATGGAGAGTCCAGTTTTGGTCTAAGATCACATCAGGACCATGATCTTGGTATTTTAATATCTCCAATACTACAAAACGTAGTGTATTATCAATGTCATACAAAAGCTAATATTTGTTTTCTTTTTTGTTTTTTTTTAAGTGTATTCTATTCCTTTGTAATTATTCAGTGTTATTGAGGTGTGGCGCACCTGTTGATATAATTATGCTTTGTCATGCATGCTGATGTTGACTGCAGGTGGATCGGGCACAGGTGGCGTCTATAATTGTGGAGCACGGGGGATCCCAAAATGATTATTTAGACGGAATACATATATATAATCAAGCAGTGCAGATGCACACTTTTTTGTGACCAGGCTGACTTGCGTGTATTCTGTGGAGAAGGGTGCAACCGTCATAACTGCCCATTGGTGATTGCATTGGCAGGGCTTCAGCTGAAGTGATGCCACACACACCCAAATGGCTTAAATCGAATTTAATATTAGCCGAGTTAACTCCACAGATGCCTCCCACCCCGTGTGCAGTCCCGCGTGGCCTTTCAGTGGCCCTGCCTTCCGTACTATCTTGTTGTCTCAGCAAGTGTTTCCTGTGAGCACCTCGCTCTTCTCTGGGGCATGCGGTGGAGCTTGTGCCGAGTTACGTCCGTGGGGTATTGTTCTCCCACAGTTTGAGCGTCGTAAATTAGCTGGAAGCGATTTGTCAAACATGAGAGCCAGGAAAGGGTGAAAAACAACAACAAAATCAGGGGCCTGATGTGGCCCCTGCACTGAACCATACATGGCACAGATATGGTAATGAGTGCTCTGATTACGGCCACTCGGGCTTTTCGGAGAAGTATTATTATCCAGAACACTCATGTACGAGCAAAATGAATGGAATTTCAGACTTATTCCCCATGCAGCAAAAACGACCACGTTCAAGGAATTTCTATATCTACTTGGCAAACACAAGAAAATTGAGTACGAGGCTTCTTAGATCTACACATCTCATTAATGCCCTTCCATGTTGCGAAACTGTAACCTCCTGTGTTTACTTGAGATTTCAGGAGGGACCACCCTGTGTTTATCCCAAATCCGGATTCCTAATAACCTTTGACGTGACACTCTTTAATGAGGGAATTCCTGCGCATTAGAGGATGTCTCACACACATCCTGGCTTTTAATCAACCCTCGTGCTCTCACCTCTGAGCGTCAAGGTCCCATAGTACTGTCGCAACCTATTTTAGGGTGCAGTGTCACATCCTTATACTCTGCAGAAGGAGTGTACAATTAAAGCTAAACCTACCTCAGTTTGGCTAAAGCTCAATAATACAGAGGAATATTTAAAGGTTAACACCCAATTTAGAAAGCCTCTCAAATACAGAGAGTCCTCGAGTTACGCCGTTTCGACTTTACGGCGCCCGTGCCTCGTCCGTAGCGCATTCTGTTTTGTTAATTTCTCACAGCAATCACGACATTTTAAGTTATTTAAAGTTGCGTTGTTGTTATCTTAACAATAACGGGCGTCCGTCTTCCGTGAAACATCATGAGCACATCCGACAGAACAGCGAGATCTCGCGAGACGCCTCAGAAGCGAAACACTCAATGGAAACACCTACAAGTCAAAATGATACTTTATCGAAATAGTACAATATCGCTTTTATTTTTGCAAAAAAAAACTGTAATGGAAACACAGCTCATGATACGTTAAATGCGGTTTGGTTAACTTCCTGTACTCTTTTGAAGGCCCCCCCAAACTGAAGTGAGTTGAGCCTGTATTGTGCAGTGGAAAAGAATGAATGTTAAAAATGATTCTCAAACAGATTTTTTACATTCCAATTGTGTTGTATGAGGAAATTGTTTTGAAATTAAAGCAAATTAGTCAATAAGCATCAAAGATCATTTTAGAAAGCATGCTTCTTTTTTTGGCCTCTGATTGGTTTCTGTCAAGAATGTTTCTGTGCTCTCCCCTCGGGGGCTCCCCTACTGTCACGACCAATGTTCCCATGGTTGGACGTGACGTCGGGGGATGCTAAGATTGACAGGGATGGCGAATTAAAGGTCTCTGCAGAGTCAAGATGGAGGTCAAAGGAGCGAGAATAAAAACATGCAGTAAAGTATGCCAACAACAGCAGTGTGCCCTTTGCGGTGATATGAAACGCCCCCAGGCCAACTCCCGCTATTCACAGACGGGACTATCTGCAGTCACACACAAGCACGTCAAAAGAGGCCGTGCCAAGATGGACTACACTGGGAACTTGTCACATTAAAAAGATAAAAAGAAAATCCACTTAAGTAACATTTAACAAAATTGCTTTGATAAGAAAAAATGGCTCTGACAGGCCATGAAAAAAGAACAGTATTTTTACAAGAGTGTGTGTGCGTGTGGAATCAAAACCAAGTTCCTTCCTTATAGCAGAGTGGGATTGTTCTCCAGTTTTGATTGTTTATGTAAAGCTTCATGTTTGCTTTAAATTATGTTACACTTTGTGACAAGAGTGCTGCCAGTTTAGGACAGGAACAAATACTACATTCGGACTGCGTGTGCATTTATTTTTGCACTGCATTTATTGGCTTCCCATAAGACCAACACAAACTTGATTTCTTTTGTTCTTAAAGTACAAACACAGGACTGGTGTCAGAAAATGTATTTCTAATTCAAACTCCGAGTTTTCCCCTTTAGTGTGGACCAGACAATCAACCAGCAGGTTTACAAAAAGATCTTACATGGCGAGCATTGCGGTAGGACAACTCGTAGTTGCTTCAACATGACGAGCCTGCTCAAAATGCCCCAAGCATTTATTATTATCAACATAAAGGGTCATCTGTTCAGAGGATCATAGTAAAGCTCTCTTCTCAAAAAGAAATACTGTAATTAACTAAATTTTAAATAAAGTTTTCAAGTGATTGATGGGTGATTCTAGGTGGCATATGACAAGTTGGGTCAAACCATTCTGGTATGGGTGAAATGCTGGGTTTTTAAGACACACATAAAATTCATTTTATTAACTTATTATTTTTGTTATTTAGAAATATTTACATGTACTTTTAAAATATACTTTAAAATCTCATGTACCCCATGGAGTGCCTTCACGTAATCCCAGGGGTACTCGTACCCCCCATTTGAGAACCACGGTTCTAATAAGTAGATTAACACCTTAGCTGTTCACAATGGGTACTCTTGCAAGCCTCTGGCCAATAGTGTGCAGACTGGATTCGGGTTTGAATTTCCCGCCCCCTGTCTGCGGATGTGACGTCATGTGCGTATAGTGTATGTGAAGAAGGGTGTGTGCAGTTTCATTTTTCGTCAATAGGTGGCAGTAGCGATTTCAAATGGAATTTTCTTCATTCAGTAGCTTTAAGACAAACAAAAATACTATTTTCACAACCACAAAATTTGAGAAATTTCATTATGCTCACCGGGTGGCCAATGTCAATGCCGGACTATTTTGATAATCTGATCAACTTTATTTCAAGCCTCTTTTGAAGGAGTACATTCATTTTCAGAAATAAAAACACAGTTGGACTCGGTCAAATTAATAACAAATACAAATTGCGAGTCCAGTGGCCTTGTCCTAGACAGTCTGACTTTTGGTGTTCTTTTCGCCACTCTACACAATACATCATTTGACTCAAAGGACTGTTCAAAACAACATTTAATTTTCCAATGACGAGACAGTTGTCACGAGAGAACAAGATAAGCATCTGGGCTACATTGAAGTTGGTTCCTGTTTGTCCTTTGGGATACTGACTCTTTATTCCACACTGTGACTATTACTACTGCTGCCAAACCTATCATGGCCTGAATGAGAATCTTTGCAGACAACATGGCTCCCCCCCGCAGACAATAATGACTCTCGCCTGGGTGGAAGGAGGTGGGGGACTTGTCGGACGGCCACCTTTTGTTTGTTTGTTTGCAGAGTAAGCTACAGTTACTGGCATTTATCCATCCGTCCATCCGTCCATAAACCCACCGACTCAGCAAACCAGCATCCACAGCACAATGGGACCTCCCAAATGGTGAGTTTGACAACTGTGTCATTTCCCTTCACTACACCCATCCCCACCCTCTCTCCTCAAGGGTGGGTTCATCTTTGGGTGTAACTCATCAAATTCAATACGTTTTTGCACAATATGCATTGTTTTACAGGCATAAAGTACTGGACAATATCATTTGGACATTACACCTACAGGAAGTGAACACGGTGATGGTCAAAGATTACTTGCAATCTCGTTCATTGCAAATGTGTTTGATGGGGTTGATGTCAGAGATCTCCTGTTCTTCCATACCAACAGGTGAATAATTATCTTTATTTGTCATGTACGCACATGTACACAAAATTTGACCTCTGACCTTGACCTATCACAGTAGTTGCACACACTGGAGCAACTCAAATATGCCCTTATTTGGGTTATTTGGGTTTTTAAACACAAATACTAGGTCAATTAAATGCATACATGCTCTATTGGCAGGGAATCTTGGATCTTATGAGCACATGCATGTTCATAAGTCTAATGTGCAACCCACCAGAAGTACACAAGCATGGCGAAATTCACAGACACGGCACAGAACCACACTTATGAAGTGAGGAGGGAGCCGACTACTTTATTTAGTCTGGTGAGTGACATGAATATGATGTTTTATTGATGGTAGAAAGTAAGAATCAGAAATGACGTCTATTTGCGTCATAGCATTGCCGGTGTGGCGGTTTACATCCGGATATATAAGTAAGTCCACTCGCGCAACAGGTTATCCCGAATGCTATAGAAACTGGAATTTTGACCTTAACCCGAATATTGACTACACAAAAACGTAGCCAGTGTCTTGCTCAAGGACACCATAGCCATGTGTCCTGGGGATGTTTGGGGTGGATGGTCTTGAACCAGGTCCCCACGGCGGCAGGTGACAATTTTAACCACTTGGCCATTACTGCGTGCTCTGGGAATAGACATTGGACTTTCTAAAACCGTTCCTGAAAGGAAAGCGTAGGACTACAGTTGTTCAAAATGCCATTGCAAACTGGACAGTTAAATTCAAGTGGTTAATTCTAGACCAGCCCCTACTTGATAAATCGATTACCGGCACAAAAAGTGGTGTTTTTTTTTTTTAGTACAACCACACACTGAAAGTTTTCAAATATCATGATACATTGAAGTCCAACCTGGAAGCCATTTGTAAGGCGGCTCCTTTCTAATGACGGGAAAGTGCTCAATGCTTGATGGGAAGTCTGCAAAAATGTTTCCTTTTAGGGCACTTGAAGCTCTCCAACACCCACATAATAAAATGTAGTCACAAGTTCTCAAGTCATTGAGTGGTTGTTATCTTTATTTATACAAAACCTTTTTTTTAACTAAGGAAGAATGTAAATGACAAAGAAAAAGCTGTAAATTCTCACAGTGGAAGCCAACTTGAGCCAATAAGTTTTTTTTTTGGGGGGGGGGGCACTTTGGACCAGATAGTTACTTGTCTTTGAAAGCTATGTGAATCATTATTCTACAATGATCCCCAGTTTGTGCACTTAAAATACATTTCAAGGTTTCCAGTATAGTATAAAACATTTAATTGTTTTTACTTTCACTATATGTTGCAGGCAAAAATTAATAAACAAAGATGCATTTGTAATGAATAAATCATCATTTTCAGACGAATACAGCAAATAATTTTTGCATGGCACCCCTGATGATCCCTCACAGAACAATAAAGTGCCACCTCCACAGTACCCTGGTTGGGAACTACTGCTCTATATGCAAGGACAATTATTAGCATGCACGTTTGTGGCTGGTCGATGGCACTCAAGAACAATATTAAGCATCCTGCTGATTAGAAGAGTGGCAGACTAATTACACAAGGACAAAACCCAGACAGACATGTTTCAAACACTCTGTTGGTAATTGTCATGCTATAGCGGAGGGTTAATATTAGTTATTATAAGAAACACTGTCAAATTAGACAGATCAATTTAAAACAAATCAAGAGTAAAAAAAAAAAAAAAAAAAAAAGAGTAATTGAAACAAATCTGTTGTTGCTCAGTTTTGATGATTCATTAATTTTCCGAACCGTTTATAATTTGACACTATTTCTGTCAATTGATTATTATTGCGGCTTTAGTTTGCAGTGGTGTTCAACTTCACAGTTTCATATAGAAAACTGTAGTAATACTTTGGCTTCAATACTTAACTACAGAATATAGACACTTTCTCTCCTAAGAATCTTTATTGTCATTATACAAGCATAACGAAATTTCGTTTCAAGCAGCTTTCGGCACAATTTAAAAAGGCACATAGTGTAAAGACACCAAACTAGACTACATAATAAACAACTGCAAAGCAAGTATTATACAGTCTTCTTACAAACACATAATGTGTGCAGATGTGCGAGTGATTGTGTTTCAGATATCACTCCTCGTTGTGGAAGAGAGTGAAGGAACACCCACACGTAACAATGAATGCCATAAATCTTTTTTTTCCCGCTGGTGGCCGGTGGTGTCAAGCATAGCTCATGGGTTCAAGTCGCGCCTGGCGCTAATAAATTGTTTAACGATCCTTTGATGGATTTAGATAAAGACGTGCTTTATGGGACGGCCTTCTGAAGAATATTTTTTGATTGACTAGGGGTTAACAATAAATTATTACTTTGTAGATTGATTGATATGGAATGTCTTTTAATATTAATCAATACCAGTGTTAGCAGCAGAAAGTTTAAGTGCCCCGCTATATCCTGCTAATTTTTCTGCATGCGGAATTTGGGGCTCTCATGTGGTGGTGAAGCAATGCAATGATTGTCAAAAAATAGTGAGCACCAGCAGCAGCATCAAAACACTTTGGTCCCATTAGAGCGCGGCTATTGTCCACCGGCGGTAATCGTCCATTTTGCTTTCCCCATTACAGCACAAAGAGAGGGGAGGTAAAAACAGTTTGCCCACAAATCTCCCTCTGTGTGCCAACTGGTTTACTCCACTTATTCAGGCCGAGAAGCAAAGACCATCTGCTCATTTCAACTCCCGCCTCAAAACACTCGATAATGCGCATTCACCGCTCGCGTTTGTCGTTTGCCAGCACACGATTTGACCAAACACTTAGTAAAACTCCCTCCAAAACATCTAAAGCTAGCTTGACCAAGCCATGAATGCGGCCGCTTTGAATGCGTGAGTTCTTGCCCCGTCTCCTCCTGGCGCGACTTGAATGGCATCCACCAAAGGAGAACTGGACAAAGCCGGAGTTGAGGTATAAGCCAAGATACAGTCAGCTTGCAGGCTACATTGGTGAAAACGAAATGATTTGGCAGTATGCACATACAACATTGCTTTGTTGATCAACTTTTTTTTTAAATTTCTTCTTTAATTGGAGGATGTTGGATTGAGGTATTTTGAGTCTTTATTTATTGCTTGGCCAAAGATCTAAAGACCTACAATGTGTTTTGGCATGTCTCGATATGACACTTTGATCCAATTAGCAGCAAACAGGGCCAAACAAACATGCTTTGTATGAATATTCACATACAGCTGTCTGGGGCAAGGCGATAGCAGCTGGTGCGCTTCAGACCCGCAAATAGACCAAAGTCGTGCCTGGACTGGACATGGACAGCTACATCTGGGGCCAGGTTCACCTCGCCAAATCCCACCACCAGATCGGTGTGAGGCCACTTTGACGACAGATTACTCGTAGTTCTTAGGAACCCTAGGAAATTGTTGTTGTTGGGTTTTTTTCATTATTATTGATGATATATAATTAGACTGGTTATTATGACTTCTTTCAGTATTCCAAAAAGCACGGATGGTAGGTCAATTTAAGATTCCAAAAATGGGATTTCGCTATTGAATATTTATCGAATATCTTTTCTTCTTCTTCTATCAATGAATGGCATTACTGGGTAAAATTGCATTTTGCATTCAAATGTATTTCAAAATCCTTTTTTCTAGATTACTATTAACCATTTTTTTGTTGTACATTTGCTACTGTTAAATATCCCACGAGAGGGATCGATGTACTCATCAACCTTTTTGAAGCTGACCCAATTGCTGGTTTGCAAATATGTCTGCAAATGTCTTGATCTTCAGTTTTCAATACGGACGATAGAAGTAAGAGACGACTGTTGAGACACTGTTGAGAGGTTGAAAAATACGAATGGCCAGACATTAAATAATGAATTTAAAAAAAAAGAAAAATCAAAAAAATTAAAAATAGCAATGATGATGACATTACTGAATGAACAATACTGAGCTCTTTAAAAAAATAAAATAAAAAAATTAAAATAAAAATGAATTCAATTACTTGTTGATTAACAATTAGTTTTGACATGTCATAGTCCAAATTATCCATAGATATGAATGTGAGTGTGACTGATTGTTGGTCTATATGTGCCCTGCAATTGACTGGCGACCAGCCCAGGATGTACCGCACTCTCTCCAAAGGTCACCTGCAACCCTAATGAGAATAAGGGCTATCAAAAATGGGTAAAATTCACATCTTTTTTTGTGTGTGTTTTTGTTTAGTGCCCTATTGTTTTTCTTCCTTGCTGATTCGTAGAAACATGACAAAACATGGTAAAGGGCAGATGTTGACTTTAATAATTCCCCTTGTGTAATCTTGATAATAAATGTGTTTTTAATTAAAATGAACTACAATCCCACATTGTACTATTTCAACAAAACAAAAATACCATTTGGTCAGGTTTCTTCATGATGGTTAAATATAATCAGCTTAAAATGGCATTTCCCCTTTCCAGTAAATGTAATTTTTTAATGAGCAAATTTAATCTCATCCTAATCCAATGGACTCGCCATAGCAAGTACGGCGAGCGGGCTGAAATACAAAAACTGCTGTTGTGAGAGTTTGGTGTGCATGGTCTCGATGCCCCCTACCACTCATGGGTTGTTGGTTGGCCCTGACAACACGCCTCAACACGGTGCCAGGCTGTCAGGGTGCCAAGGCCGGGCAGCAGCTGCCGGCCCAAACCAGCGGGCACTAATTGAGGCAACGGCAGGGAGCCCCATCCTGCCCTGGTCCTCCCACTGCCTCCTTGAGGCTACAACCACCCCTCATCCGCACAACACACACAATGCTGCTTTAATGATGAAAAATTAGCCAAAAGCTAATCTCTCATCTTTTCAATCAACGATGTGCTGGGCATGCCACTATAATAACAACTAATTAACAATTTTAAGCAAATATAAACACTGTTTCCTTTGAGGAACGCTCATCTTTCTCCCAGAAGCACCACGTGTTTTGCACATACCCTGTTTCACATGGAAAGAGGTTTAAATATTCAAGATGATGATAATAACAATTTAATTTAATACCCATTTAATCCAGCTTTATTGTCGGTGTGTTTTTTGCATTATTAATGTGCAGGACTGTGTTAGAAGTGAACCAGGTGGCAGCAGTTTACATCTACGTTCATTGTCAACTGTATCAGGTCAAATCAGACTTGGTTCTTATTACTGAGAGTTCACAAAGTTCCGCCGCACACCAAGTGGTCCACTGCAGAAAAAAATTACAGTCGGCACAGTTGAACCACAAAAACATGCCGTGATTGTCAACAAGTGGAAACAAGCTAGAATAAGGAAATCAACAAATGCAATTTGGTGACATTGACCCGGAAATATTTCTGTGGGGAGGAATTGAGGCAACTCCCGACCAATCGGAGCGTCTCCCCTTCCAGGGTATTACAACTGCACCCGATGCTTGACATTACGGAAGCAGAAATGGACTCGCTGGCGTTTAAGCATGAGACGCGTTTATTCAGATAAACTGCAAAATCTCCCCTTGCGATCGTGCATACGTGTGGAATCTGTTCCCAATCAATGTGAATTGTTGGGCAACTAGTCCAGGCTAACTACTTCAGTTCCCACAATGAGTGGTACTAAAAATAGACGGATAGGCTTTTGGACCTCCCCATTTAAGTACCGTACCTAATAAGTGGAGGTCAACACACTACAGGCCGTTGATTAGTTGGCAGTCAGCCGTCACTTCAATTTTGACGCTGGCAAAGCAATCGGAAGAACACGTGGAATGTTTTCCAATGTGGTCCTTTGTTTACTGTGCTCCTCTTTTTTGTTGACTGTTTTAGTGGCTGATGCTGGTATGATGTCACACTGTTTCCATACATGCGGTCATCCTGCCTACACGCCACACAGTGAAAAATTCAGGTTGACTGTCCCAGACTGTACTATGCTGCACCATGCTGTGTATAAAACATGCTGTCATCTACCAATGGTCTCGATTGGATTAGTATTCAGGTTTGTGTGTGCGTCTTTTTGTTTTGATGCATTTTCAGGGGAACTTCCTGAGTGCAGGTACACATACCGTTAATAAGGAAGCCTGAAATATTGATGCTCTGTTTTGTTTTCATTTTTGCTGTACTTGAGTGGCCATCTGGACAGGTCGTCCTTTCTCACGTTAAATATTCAACGACCTGGTGAATGTGACCAGGGGAGAGCAAAAGAGGGTCATTTTGTAACGTGAGAGAGCTGCTGTGGTGGTGGGGGGGGGGGGGGGGGGGGGGGACTGAGCGGCATTCAACAATAGCTTTGGCTAACAGATGGGTGATAGTGTGCGGGTATATAGTTCAGTGTCATAGTAGAACCTGATATCTGATTATATCCAGCCCGGCCTATAAATACAAAAGGATTACATGCGGTTTCATGAATAATGAATTTGAGATTATTTTGTTGACATGCGTCTAATTTGTTGTGGCCTTGCAGAATGCCACAAAGGAGCAGCGGATCATGTTCCTCCAGCGGGCCAATTAAATAAGTTCCTTGTGACCGGCTCTCACGTGGTAGTGCGGCTTTTAATTAGCGGAGAAATGTCCACGTTAGCAGGTGCAATCAGGAGAACATATTTAACAAGCTGGAAAAACAAAGTGCTTATTAATGGTCCAGCGCTTCAAACTGTTTGGAACTTTTCCCTTTGTTCAGCAGTCATGATAAAATGCAACGTGGTGCGAGTGTACACAGAGTCAGCAAACTCCACAAATAATTATACTGAACACACAAACAAAGGGGCTGCTTTTTGAGTAAAACGCCTCTTAATATTTAATGACAGTCCATCAATTATGAACAAATCTGCGGCTGAGCGCTCATTAAGAGGAGGGATGGTTGCTTAGGAGCGCCGGTATGTTCTGCCACTTGTGCGGCGATCGTAACTGGACACCCTGCAGTGTGACAGTAATATGGTGGAAAGTAAATAAGGCAACGGGTGCGGGGACTTTTGTTGTGGGGGCTACCGCAAGCGTGCTACAACTCCAAGTGTTCAATAATGCAGTCTGACACGTGTCTGGCTTGCTTTGTTACCCGGCACCCTGGACATGCTGCTGCCTAAGCGTGCTCTACTAAACTAACCTTTCTTCAACTTTTTAAGACAGACCTGAACAAAGGACAGCCCGGGGAGGGGGGGTCACATCCGGCCCACTAGGTAGCGTTCGCTATATTTAGCGACTTTTCCGTGTAGAAATTTTATATCTACAGAATGAATGAATGAATTTATGTGCCCTTCGAATTGGCAAGCGAACGGTCTAGGTTGTACCAAATTAGCCTGGAAATCCAGACTCACTCGTCAACCGCCCTATCAGTCGCATTTCTGAGGCAGTGCAAACCTGAGCTAACAGACAGTGGAATGAACCAATGAGCGAAGAGCGAACAGAGCGTCAGAAAAACGACTGTTTGAAGTCTTTTTTTTCCGGAGACGGAGTAAAAATCCTCTCACCCAATGTCAGATGGCATCGGCCAACACGGTAACCGCGGGCACCAAGTAGCCCCCAAGGTCCATATGAGTACCAGGCCTGTTCTAAAAAATAGCTCACTACTGATGGGACATTGTTATTTTCTAGGAATTTTGTAGTTATTTGAAGTGGTTATTTGAAAATGTGAACACTGGCAGAGATTTTCCATACATTTTTTAAGCGTTAAAAGTGCTGCCTATTGATATTTATCTGTTGCCTTTATCACGAAAAATCATTAACATGATGACTATCTTAATAAGAGCTGCCCTCTTGTGGCTGTTTTATGATCAGAGCAAAAAAGGTTGGATAATGGTGAGTGCACTGCGTTGCCTTGTTTAGTGCTGTTGAACTGTCAACCAAGATAGCATTTAGCATGACCTAAAGTAATATTATAATCAGCGGTCAGTAAGACTTCTGAAGCATATTAGGTATTAAAAAACAAAAAAAAACTTTGTTTGGTTTTTAAATTGTACACGATTTTGTGGTAGCATGGTAAAGTTGAATGTACTGAAGTGCGGATGATTTATTTACACCACAATCGGAGTCAAAACAATCGTTGTCCTTGCGCAGTCAAGCCTCCGTTTTTTAGGAGATAAACACAGCTGGACACCCTAAAACTTTTGGTGTTTATGTCTGTTTGCTACCTTTCCAACTTGAGGCTAAAAATAGTTTGTGTGCATCCGGCTGGGATGCTAACAGTGCAGTCATCTTTCCCTGTGAAGGACACAACACTGTCTGAAGTTTTGGGAGCAGGGAGAAGGGGGAGAAGGAAACGGTGACTACCGTGTGACAAGCGCCCTGTTCCTTCCTCTCAGGCCTGGGAAACAGGAAGTGCTACACACAAGGCATTATTGTGACGGAGAGGAAATGCAAGGTCCTCTAAAATAGGAGCCTCAATCTGGTTGTCAATGACATGGGACTTGTCCTCCACAGAGACCCCCCCCCCCCCACCACCACCACCACTGCCGCACACGCACACACACACACACACACACACGCACGCACGCACGCACGCACGCACGCACACACACACACACACACACACACACACACACACACACCTCCAACAGTGTGTGTGTTGATGTAGTGCTTTTACTTTAGATCCATGTGTAATAAAAGAAAATCCAGATATGGATGTTTGTTATACAGCCCGAATAATGATATGGAGGCATGTGTTTAGCAGACGTTGAGGAGGGGCTGGTTGCTAAGAGAGATGCAAGGCTTTGTAGCGGGCCGCCTCCCCGTTAATCAAAATCTTCCTTTATCTGTCTCATGCTTTCAATTAGACAGCTCTGGAAAGGGCCAAACCCTCTGTATGGCAATACTGGCAGCCCACTGGCGGTGCAGGCTGCAGCCACATCTTGCTGTTGTTGGCCATGTCTTATTTTGATTTCCCCCTTACCCCCATCATCCTGGCAAAATTGCAGCATTTCTCCCCCCCATTTGCCAAGATCAGCATGGCACCTCATGTAGCACATTACATGGATAAGATCTCCATTGTGCACCCTTGGAGAACATAGCAGATGTTGGCCACCTGACTTTTTTTGTTTTGTCAATTGGGGAAAAAATTTAAGGTCTGAATTGTTTTTGTTTTTCTCAATTAAAACTACATCCATCAATGTCGTTCTGCTTTTCAACACCAATTAAAAGAAAGGCAGAAGCAGGATATTAATCACACTATGTAAAGTAACATATAGCTGTTAATGCATTCAGGATACGCCACCACAAACTATGACTTAAAAAGATACACAATCAAAAAGGTCTGCCTTTACAAAGGTAATAATATTCTGTTTTTATTCATATTAACTTAACAATACAATGTTTTATTAATTGGTTTATGTTTTACAGCACTGCAAACTACAACCACAAAAATAATAATAATCAGTAACACATTATCATTCAATATAAAGGCAAAAGTTTGGGTACAGCTCTTATTTATAACAGATCTCATTATTTTTCACCACGTGGTCTCAATGGTGATTGTGGAGAATATTTGCCGAGTAAGACTCACTCTTCACACAAATCTGAAAATCTTATTTTAATTAGAATACAGAACTCAAAACTGGCAACATTCTGAACAGCAAATACAGCCTCATGCACACGTTGAACAAAACAAAATGTATACTGCCATCTAGTGGTCAACCTATGTACCCAAAAACATTTGTAACATCCTGACTGGGGTCTCACTTTGATTGGAGGCTTGAGGTTTCTGTTTCTTGGGAATATCCAAGCAGATATTGGAGCTGCCTCAATCCCAAATACTACCATGCTCCCACATCTCCCTCTTGGGATCTGTGCTGGAAGTGTCTGAATCACGTAGGCGGGTTTCTGGTTGCGCTTTCCCAAAAGGCACTCCTCGACCCATCACTCCCATGAGAAGGGATGTGAACCCTCTGCCTATACCACTCAAAGGCATTTCATTCACCGGCTCCGACAAGGTGTTTGGGACTGGATCTGGAGGGGCAACATACATAGTTGTGGGGAGCGGGTTCTGATCAGTTTTAATGGGGGGTGGCAATGATGATTCCACAGTCGGCTCTATGCATTTGTCTTCCTCGACCACAGTTGAGGTCAGGGGCGGGGTCTCCGTTTGAGGACTGGAGCGAACCAGCAGACCTTTCTCTGTGATGGGGTAGCGTTTGGCGGCATGATCCCGACGCTCACAGCGCATCTTCTCCAGCAGCATGAGCTCGGACGGAAACTCAAACATACTCTCCTGTGGATATAGAAAAAAAAGGAAGAAAGATCTTTTCTGTTTGTTGTCACACACGTCAAGGGTTTAACAACTCTGATTGCACTATTAGTAAAGAAACCCTTACAAGTACTCGACTGAGAAAACAGGGTACTGGCTTGAAGGATGATTTTAGCGTTCTTCTCTACCGGCAGTTTGAAAATGGGTGAAATGTTAGTAGGAAACAATTTGTTAAGGTAAATTGCTTTGCTTTAACTAAAGATGGAATGCCAGCTTTAATTTACATTGTAACTCGTAAGTTAATTCAAAAACAGATGTGAAAATTCAGACGACATTACCATGAGTGAAAGGTGAACTTTTTTTCTCCCTTTCTGTTATGGCACCGATGTGTGAAAACGATAGCATACTATAGACCTCAAGTTAGCTCGCAGGCATTATATTTTACTGTGCTACTCAAAGACAACCTTGTCAAACGTTTTACACATACCTGTGAGAAAGGGTCTGCAGTTTGATACCCAGTCTGTCCTTTTAGAAATGAATACTATGTGGCAGACTTGCGATCGTCTTTGTACAACTGTGCGACATCCACTCAATGTGTCCTCTTCACTCACAGGGTCCGCTGCGGCTGGACTAATTTTTTATTTTTTTCTAAATGAACATTAAAAAACAAAAAAACAAGAAAAGAAAAAAAAAACATGCAACTTTTTGAAGTCTATCTAGTTGTGCAACCCCAAAGACAAAAAGTCATATTTTTTCATTCAAGTCAGCACTAGTCAGTCACTTTTTGATACCCGGAAGATACAGCAACCAGGAATAACCCAACCCAAAAATTAATGAAAAGTATGGTTGACAGACAAAAAACATAATTTTAAAAGTTCCCTCACAGGATTAATACAGGAATCTATCTAAAGTGGAACCTCCGAAATGTACAACAATCCAAACCGTGTCGTGACCCCCCAGTTGACCTCCAAGTTGTTCTCATTTAAAAATAAAAACATACATTTGCCATAGGAAATAATGTAAAGTGATTAAACTCCCGGATAAACGTAAAAGTTATGCAGCCATTGTATTGAGAAAAGCGACAAGGCTCTCACTATAACAACCCGTCATTGAACACTATTTGTGGCACTTTGAAATGCTTGAATGACATTTGCAGTATATTTCAATGCAATATCACCCGGACAACACACTCATACCGTAGTAATGCTCTCCAAGTCGAGCGGGTACTGGCTATTTGAGAGGTAGGCGTCCACTAAGGTCATGTAGTCCATTAGGAGAGAATCCAGCATCACCATTCTGAGAGATTGCAAGTGGATCACTGACAGCGCCATCACCTTCAACACAGGTATAGGACATGGGCGCTTGTACCACACATTGGCTTCCTCCTGTAATTAAAAACAAAAAAAAAGTCATCATTAAAAGCTGACTGATCATGTCTAATCCCTTCCTCAATTTTAGTGTACCTCGTTGAGCTGGGACGTGGTCTCCAGAGCGAAGAGGTGGGAGGAGGGCACCTTCAGGTGACGACTCACCACCTCATGAAGAGTGCTCACTCTGTTTGGAAAGAATCCTCCCGTCTCAGAGTAAAAGCCCAAGACATCTGCCACCTTGGCCAGAAAAGGTCAAAGAGAAATAAAGGTTGGTAGAATGATAAGGATGTACCGGTAAACATTTCCACTACTCTTCCCTCATGTACCTGAGTGTCAAAGACATTAGTCATCTTTACGCCATATTGTGTCATCAGACATCCAGCAATAGCTCTGCAGTCATGAATTACCTGTGCCACATAACACAATCAACAAAGGCCCCCAAAAGTGGTAAGTACGCATGAGAATACTGCTCACCTTCAGTATGTGCTTATTCTCGAGAATCATGGACAGACCGTTTTTAAAGGCTCTCGCTCCAAGCAACAGGATGTCAAAGAGATAAACCTTGTGTTTTGTGGCAATCTAAGTCAGAAACAGGAAACATAATGAGATACAAATGATGTTAGAATGCCATTAATGTTGAATAATTTGGAATTTTCCCAAACATACACCTAAAGTATAAAGTTCACAAGCCATATAAACGATTCGACAGAGACTGATGCAAATAGCGAAAATCTGCAAGTAAATGATGATCCCTCCAAAAAGGTTAAGAAGAAAAGTAAATGCCTCAAAAAGGCCACAAAACATTACTTTTGTCTACATGAAGCTCCTCAATTCATGCGCAGGAGCTAATTGTACAGCAATAACTGATTGTAACATTTAATGTGGCGTGATAACATACTGTTTCACCACACACCATTCTCCAATTGTGGGACTAATAAATGCTATCTTATCATAACCTCGAAATGGACCCTCAGAATAAAACCAGGGTTCTCACCTGAAGCCAACAGAGTCGGCCGTGCTTGTACATGTCCACCCCGTCGGCTCCAACACTAAGCACATGCTGCTTCTTAATTTCCATCACCTAAAATGTAACATCACAAACATCATTCAATAATCATTGCAGAGATAGCACAGCATTTTCGTAGGGACTCAAAGTGCTTACCAAATAGATGTAAAGACTCGAAAACTACTTACAGCGGGTCCAAATTTCTCATGAAACCCGTCAATAACTTCAAATTTGATGTATTCTTCATCTTCGTCATCACCTATTAAAATAAACACATTTTTCAACAATCTATTTCTATTTTGGATGACAATGTTGATACGTTACTCACGTGGGAAGAACGTTTTGTACTGCTGGAACTTTTTCAACTTCAATTGGTCTTCCTTGTATTCAGGAATGTTTCTGTACATCATTTAACAACTTTAGATGAATGTTTCGCTCCCCAAAGTGACCCTTTGATCGTGACTTACCCTTGCTCTTTGTCCTCTTCGTTGGCGAACTCCACTGTTAATTCACATAATGTTATTTTGTGGACTTTTCACTTAACACTATATTTGTGGGATTTACTCACCGTTCACAATGTCATGACCGTAAAATAATTTAATTCCGGGAAGCTCACGTCCATTGTCGCCAAATACGACTGAAACAATCAAATGTATAAAGAGATGCTTACTTCCACTGTCATTAAGCGCAACGAATTATTATTTAACTTCAAACCTGTTCAACTGAATAGTTAGTTACACCAGTAAAACATTTTAACTAAAATATAAAAAGCCGTTTTTGTCTAACCTTTCGCGAGGACCAATGTTTTGCTGGAGGTGATGCGCTGCACAAAGCCAAAGCAAAACGACGTCTTGAGGGTAAGTTTAATACGTTTCCCTTGGAATATACTCGTGAAGTGGGTATCGTCGTCTACCATCTTGATATTCTACAGCACTCGAGTGTCGTTAAATTCAATAAACACATCGGTAAATTAAATTGACTGACTATTGAACGCGGATACTAACTTTGTCAAAAAGCAGTTTAGCTAACTCGATGTTGCATTCAAAAGCAACCCGCCCGTTTGGAAAGTGAAGTAGTAAAATGACTCTATTCCCTGCTTCATTGTTCCAGTTTTAAATAGTACACCCCCAAATATTACATGTGGGAATTTAGCAAAACTGCGGTGGTATAGATGAGTTTTTAGATTGATATAATGTGTAATCACTGGCTTTCGCGTAGTAGTTGTGTGAATTCCCAAGTGACACCAAAGCGTCCCTCAGGCGCACCTGGCTATAGATCAGATCGTGACCGCCATTTTAAGAGGATATTTTATGGAAAATCTACATTTGATATAATTTGGTCTATGACATATTGCCTCTCGTTTGTTTGCACATTCTCGTAGAAGCAAGACAAGCAAGAGACAGCCAAACACCGGCAGGAAGGTGCCATCGAGTTTCAACCCACTTAAATTAATCAAAAATGTATATAGGCCTAATGAACTCAATTAATTCAATTTACCTCATAATTAATTAAACTTAAAACATTAACTTAGATTAGCGTAATTCAATTGCGTTTTACCAATTGAAGCAATTCAATTGCAACCACAATTGGGGCAAAAATAATCGAGCCAGTAGCACCCAATTGGCGAGAAATATGCTTGAAAAACATGTCTATAATTTATTTGTCATCCTACCACCACAGACAAGACACGTGAGAGCAGTTTTAAATTGTGTTTGTGTGTGGTGGTGGTGGGGTGTGCACGTGCACAACAACTCTTTACTCTTATAACCTTTTTTTCAACTTGCCAGGATTCAGGATTTGCTGATTGGGAGAAAAACACAAAACGTTTTCTTTCTTTTTTAAAAATAGAATACCTGGAAAACGTGTGTTTATTTTTATTTTTTTGTTTTAATAGACGTGTGAGCATTATTGGTCTGAAGTTCAGACTCTGAACAATAGAGTAGCCCACATAATGCCATTACTGATTAGCCACATGGGGGCAGGCTTATTTCATGCAGCACGTTGCAAGCAACAATTAAACTATACAAGGAAATGCTATCCTGAGATATAGATGTATCTAAATGTGTCTATAATATAAACATTGTATAAGTAGAAAAGATGTGGAAAAAGCTCAGTGTTTAGTGTGTTTGTTCTGCAGTTCTGCAAAAGCCAAATTTCACCTACTGTATGTCTTTCCTTACTGCTTTATGGCCTTTGTATGTCCACCTGCTTGGTTTTAATCATGTGGACCTGCTGTTATCAGTGCACATGCAGGAATAGTACATCATGAGCCCACTTATTCATGAAGTTTTTTAAATTTAAATGTTAATGTATTTGGACCACCTATTAGATGTAGACGATTTGATAGAGATATGTCAGCAAATGTTTTAAATAGAAGAACGTGTTAAATATAAATATAGATATAATGCAATCTAGATCAGCGATTCTCAAGTGGTTGGTCGGCACCCAAAAGTAGGTCGTGGGCCCATTTTGGGTGGGTCGCGGACAGCTCGCAAAAAATTACATGTACAGTATTTTTATTCAGATTTTGTTTTCAGAATACTGAAGCGTAACAAATTTCCAATTAGAACAAACAATAGGCTATTGGGTAAGCGTTATGTGAAATGCTACTCTCTTGTGCTTTAGTCACTATGCTTCTCTGTAAACAAATACAGTGCAGCTCAGCATTTGGCCTTTATGTCAAACTCATTTTAAACTGTTTAAAAATGTAGCATATCATAGTGTACAGAGGCTATTTCTAAACAAACAAGCAAAGTTTTTTGTATTTTTTGGTTCATAACAAATAAAGCAGGTTGTGATTTTGCACAGTTGGAAAGATGCAAGTCCAAATTAGTGACAACATTTGATAATCACTGATCTACAGTAGATCTCATCTGGTTTGAGATCACATCTCTTGCCTGCACAAAGCCTTTAGTTCAAATGCAGATGTTCAGGTGTGTCCTAAGCTCCTAACATGTTAAATTTGATTTTTTTGTGTTAAATGTGCATTACTGCCAAATTCACAAAATGGAACAGTGGTGTATTGAATTGGTTTGTCATTACAGCATCTCTTTCACTTGAGATAAAACATGAGACTAAGATGTGATTAATCACACCATAAACTGGATTTTCTATCTATTAATAATTTAAATTGTAGCCACATGCATAATGCGCAGTAAGAATCAAAACTGGATTACATTTAATTTGAGATGACACCATTTGACCTAGCATGTGCAAAGTGAATTTGTTCAAATTGACTCAAATTTGACAGAGATATACATTAAGTATCTGAACAAGTTTAATTGGAGATATTTATAAATAAATAAAAAGCGTCAAATCTAGATCTGATCTGGAGCTTGGTTTGACACCACAAACTCTGACCCCTGCATTCACATATTTTTGGGCATCTGACTTTGCATTGCAAAGCACATTTCTTTTCTATTGGGATAAAAATGACAAAGACATAGAAGATTGAACATATTAAACTGTATTTGTAATTTTACATTGTTGTCACATTGCGCAATCAGAATCTAATCTGTATTAATTTGGCTTGACATGACACCTTCTGGCCAAGCATACACAGAGCAAATTTGTACAAATGAGTTGACAGAGACATAAGCATCTGACTATTAATAATGAATTTACATGTTAAATTCATTTTTTTTCTTTTCTTTTTGGCAACTATCCAATCAGGTTCAGAACTGGATTAAATCAATTTTGACATCACAATTTCTGATTTGCATACCAACTGCACATTTCTTTTAATTGGGATCAAATATGACAAAGGGAAATATTTTCCATGGTGTCATCACGGTAAGAGTTCCGGTAAAAAGGATCAGATGACAATCATCATATACTTTAGGAACCTGTGAGATTCTTCACCAACCTAAACACCTGTTCTTAAGTTCTGTCAAGAAAAGTGACTTGCAACAAACAGAGCGTGACGCTCATAGGAGTTCCTCTGCCCACTCGGCAATGCAGTTAATGACATGCCGGCCACAGTGCAGGCTGCCTCCCGCCCACAGACAAGCTGCGTCTGAATGTTGCCTGTTGCTTGTGTCACGTCCATTGACGAGAGTGTGTGTGCGCGTGTGTGTGTGTGCGCGCGTGTGAGTGCGCACGCAGCACGCTGCTCAAAGCACCGGTAAGGCGAGCACAGTGGATCAGATGCTCCCAACGAGGAGGACGCAGATGGACAGCTTAGTGCAGCCTCTCGTCGCCCAGTATCTCGCCATGGGCTGTCAATCAAAAGACAACAACAAAAGTGAAAGTATTGCCACGGACGATAAGGGGAAAGACGATGAGTAAGTGTCACAGTAATATTTTACTCTTTTCATCTCGCGCTTCTTCATGCCTGTTCCTGTCACCCGTTCTGTATGTTTACCTACTTTTCAATGAGTATATGCACACTTTATTCATATGCTCTTTTAGTAGTAAGTACAGTAAATCTAATGTGACATTATTAAGTAAATTTGTAACACCAAAATGAAGAATTGTTGCCCTTTCCTCTCCTTTTAATAGAAAAGATTATTATTTGCCGGTCAGCCTTCAAGCTGAAGTGGATGTCCGTAATTAAGTGGTATTTCCCACAGTTAAAGGAAGGAAATGAGAACAATGCAAACTATCTCATGGGAGTTCCTTTAAACAGAAGCCAACTTTTGTACTTTACATTTTGTGCGATAGATGCTGTGCTATGGTTAGGCTGTGGTGGCAAAATAACTCACACTTAAAGGGAAACTAAAACCATGGCGTTAGCATTTTTTTTTTTTTTATGTGCATATCTGCTCTATCAGCTGCTGTTTACGTAAATCTTTAAAGTAGCTATTTATTGTAATGGGAAAAAAACATTTAAAACATCACATCTGCTTTTGTGTACTTGTATAAGAGTGCGAATTTCTGAGAATGCGAAACAGCTAAGAATGTGTATTTGTCAGTTCCGGCCTATTATACAGCTTCATTTACTTGGGTAACCGCACAGAGTTAGTAGATAATCAGACAAGCTACGCATCATCTTTTTCAGGCGAAATCTTGGATAACTACTTTTCAAAAAGTTACATAAATGTCATCTTTCTTCAGTTACCAATGACTGCATCATTTAATTACCATAATGGAGTATTTGTACTTGGTTACTTTACACCATTGCAGTTATTTGCAGAAGTATTTGGACAATCGTAGAGTTTTGCCTTTATATATTTTCACCCCAGTGGATTAGAAATAAAGCCTGGTGTTACAGATATCATAAATGTGTTAAAAATGGTGATACCTCTTTTTGTTTTCTATATTACGTGTATCCTCATGTGAGTCGCGGTTAAGCTGTAGCCAATCGCAGCTTACTTTGGGCAAGTGGCAAACCATCAAACAGCCCAAGACCTACAAAAAAGTCTCTTGGAGCCATATGTTAAACTCGACAGGAAGGCCGCCATTTCGGATTTACTTTCAAATTTTTACAAATTTTTGGCCTATTATAGAGGTCACATTTTAAAATAACTCCTCCCACAGATTTTATCCAATTGACTTGAATCTGTGAGTGTTTCAGCTAAAGATGTTACCAATGAAAAATAAAAGTAAAACTTTTTATTTCGCTGAATGCTGCTTGCAAAAAAAACAAAAAAAAACATTATCTCATAAACCTGTGTGAAAACTCACGAAACTGAATAAACATCAAGCCCCCCCCCCCCCCCAAAAAAAATAAAGAAGAGAAAAATCCATATGTAAAGTTTTTTTTATATGTGCCAAAATAAAAAAATAAAATTCCGATGTGCCAGTACCCCAACGTGCAAGTACCCCAATGTGGCCGCAGCTCTAGTTAGGGCCCAAGGGTCCCTATTGTATCTGTAGAAATTCTTTTTTTTCCCTTTTATTTTTTTTCTCTGAAATCAATCGCATTTTTGTGACCTAAACATGTACGAAAACTCACCAAAGTTTGCACACTCTTCAGGCATGGTGAAAGAAAAATACATTTTAAAGTTGTCACAACGATGAAAAGAAAATGGCTCTGAAGCACCCCCTATAGTGGAAAAACAAAACCCAATCCTGGCACACAATGACCTCATGACCCAACCCAAAATACTGTTCCATACGACCCAATCAAATACACAGTCATAAAAATAATCCCATTAACAATTTTGTGTCGGTGCATTTTCTAAAAGGAGAGGGACTCCAGGATGCAGCCCCAGGTCTAAAGTTTCCCCCCCAGGACGTCCTCAAAGATTCCACAAGCCAGGTCAGGTCCAAACCCCCATTGAGAAACCTATGATGTCAGTGGGACATCTCGCCAAAGGGGCCAGCTGGGAGGAGCTCATCCAGGCTTGTTTGCAGGCCTTTGGTAAGCCTTACTTACCTGGCCTTCCTTGGTATGTTGTTTACATGTGGATGGATGTTCAGTGGATATCAAAAGTCTTAACACCCCTGTTGGTGACTTCCATTTAACACGAGTTGGAATATTATTGGTCAATTGTGAACACAGTCAAATCCATGTTACTGTATGAGAGGCTGTGCACAGTTGCGCAACCACATTTTCAATTGTTGATTTTTTTACGTGCCCTCTCAAAAACAAGAACAACAAAATACATTCAATTGAGTTGTAGAGGTTATCGGTCACATCAATGGTGACTTGCTCTAATTTTTTATATCACAAAGTGTGTTTACATTTATATCTGCCGTATCTTTCAAATCGACATTTGTTTAAAGAAATGCTGTTAATGTAAGTTTTTCTATTGTGATTTGACTTCCAGTCATCCTTATTGAGATCTGTAGATGGACTCCAGTAGGTGTTTTATATGTTGCAGATGTTGATGAATTATTATATTTTTTTGCCTTATCCTGGCAGGAGGGGTGTTTATAACAGCACAGCAGGTCAGTTGAGTAGGTTGGATCAATCAAGCCAACACAATTGGCTTCATTAAGTTGTCAGAAGAGGTTTCCGAGTTTTGGTGATTATATCTCTGGAAAGAGACGCTTTCATGGTGCTGTTGCCCTGGTTACACAAATGGAGCAATAAGGGAGGCGTTACAATGGACTGCACATAAAAGGGCATCCCATAAAGAGCATTTGTCAGTGGCGAGCTAGAACCAGGTGTAAGTTTTTCTGTTGCCACAAAGAATTTCAGTAGGTGCGTGGGCTTTTAAAAGAGTATTAAATTGTATGAAACGAAAATGACAAAAAATTGAGGCCATTTCGAGGACAAATGAAAGTAGGATTGTAGGAGGCATCAACATTTTGTTGTATTTTTCAACTGGGTTAAAATGCTTAACGTTACACTTTTTTTTTTATAGGCATTAAAAAGGCATTAAATGATTACTGAAGATACACTTTCCCGAGTATTATTAATAATAAGCAATTATCTATATATTTAAAAAAAACAAAGCATGATCATGATTATTATAGTGTCAAAAACAGGACAATGCCATCAGAGACACCGTGATGTTAATATTTTGTCCCACCCTAATCAGTACTAAAGAGGGGTTGGCTAGTTTCCATGAGCCTACATCACATAGGGACCCCTAAGGTCGGCGAGTTCCATCTGCTCTTCAAAAAAACGAGCGTGCAGGTGAGAGTTATTTGAAGGGTGGCCCGATGGTACCTTCTGGCTCAGCTGAGCCCAAAGGTCAACTGTCCACACCGCGTCGCTCACATGGTGACCGGCCTTTGAAGAATGCGCCACGGTGATGCGTCGATCAATAGTCCCTGAGATCATCACCCATCAATCTCGAGACCTCACTTCACTCTGTGCTTTGAGTGGCTTGTTGTACCTCAGCCAGATTTACATGTAAAAGAGACATATTGGGCCTTTTTGGTGCTTTCATAAAGTACACATTTAAATCCAATTCAAAAGTGGATTTTCTACGATACATCCCCTATCATTCAAGTCAGTTGATTATTGTTTCAGTACAACATGGTCATGTAAACAGGAGAGAAAGGATTGTGTCTGTCCCCCGACTGAAACCCTACACTATAGGCTAAACGACTGCTTACGCGTTACATTTGCAAGAGAGTGTATACCACCATTCGAAACCGTTAACCATAGCTACTACCATTTTCAGTCAAGTACAACTCTTTTTCAGGGGATTCAATTAGTCACAGGTTTTGACAGTTTGTATATACTGTAAAAATGGGGGTTCACATACAGTAATACACTGTAAAAAATAAAAATAAATAAAAAAAATTGTTAAAAAAAAAAGAAGAAGAAAGTAATTTTCCGGCAGCTGGGGCACCAGAAAAATACTATGAAATAACAGAAAATTACTTTCTCGTAAAAACACACATTTTTTTCTATAATTAAGGTACAAATTTTAACTGTAATTTTAACAAGATTGTATGTAATATAACAGCAATGACAAAAAATGTGATTCATCTTTCAAAACATGGCCTATAACTGTTGAAAAACTAGATATTGGGTTAAAAATGTAAATTTGGTAATTCATTTATATAGCATTTTTCAACTTACAAGGCACTCAAACCGCTTTACATTTTGACTAGTTATTCACCTTCTGATATTACAGCATTATTTTGCTCAAGGATACTTGATACAACATGTTCACCAAGGGGATCAAACCCACAACCTCAGGGACACCAGACGACCACTCGACCACAAATCCATGATGCCACTGTTGATCTCATGAAATGTATACTTGGTAGTGCTGATGCCTTAGCAGAGGCAGCATTCATAAGTCCAATTCTTTGCTTTGCATATTATTCACCCTCTCAAGCTTTCCCCTTTACCTATATTTCACTAGATGTCCTTTCAAAATAAATGTTAACACATTCACTGCCATTGACGGTTCTAGACGTCAATGTTCCATTTTAATGGGCTGGCCGTAAATTAGTTAATACAATCAATGCTACCATGTAGGACATTACCGAAATTGTACTTATTTTCACTTTTTTTTTTATTGTCAATTTAGAAAGAAATTAGGGCAAAATTACACATTTTTACTGTTAATTTCTCAGTAAATATAAATGTTTTTTCTTTTTTTTTGGGGGGGGGGGGGGTTGTTAAAGTGGAATTTTACATTTTATTCCATTACATTCCAGACAAATATTTGTGAAATTACGATAAATTTTTGAATGTATTTCAACAATCAATATATGTAAGTCTAATGGAGTTTTTTTGTAAAAGAACAGAAATATTGTGTGTTTTTACAGTTACAGTGATTTCATGTTATTTTACAGTTGACATATAAAATCAGAGTTTATTTTTGTAAATTAAATGATATTTTTAAAATAAAGAAAAAAAACTGTAAAATAAAAAGTAAAATTCTGTTATTACAGTTTTTTTGTTATTGTTTTTACAGTGGATGTACGTTAGACTCAAACTAGGTCATAAAAGTCAATTATAGTGCACGCCAAAAAAATGAAATTTACTAACCCAGTGTTTCATATTCAAATACATAATGCCTCCTTCAAAGTCTAAATGTTTTCCAGAGTTCAAAGGAAGAGCCATAAAAGGACCATTCCGTCTGATAACATCTGTCAAAACAAGGAAAAGCGAAGCACAGATTTGAGTATGCTGATGAGTGTCTAAGATAACCTTAAAAGCAGCACGCTAGCCTGGCGTGCAGTTCCACCACCGTGGGCGTCTTTCCTAATTTTCCAGACTCCAACAGATAGTCTAGAGGGGATTTCCAACTCCACTTTAACACTGGCTGTGCTGGCAGGTTTAGTGGTTGTAAAAACATGGATGGGGCAATTGTTTACCTTCCGTGGAATCATCCCTTCCTGTTGTGCACTTATGCCTTTATGGGTCTCACTTTGCAGCTTGTAATGGGTATAGAAGTGGGTAAGACATTTAGCAAATATGCTGGCATGGCATAAAAACTTTTCCGAGAATACACCATTGTGTTTTGGGTAATTGTTTATCTTTGGGTAGTCATCCCTTCCTGTTGTGCATTTATTTATGCCTTTATGGGTTTCATTTAGCAGAATGTAGATTGTTATAGAAGTAGGTTAAATAGTAAACACTGAAATGAAAAGGGATGCTTGTAAGCGAAAATTCACCATGTTGTGGACTGGTGAGGCGGCTGTCTTAAGCAGGTAATGGCTGAGTGGCACCACCGGAAACACTGCCCAAGCAGGATATGACGGCCGGAGTGCAGCTGGAGAGGCTGGTTGCTTACAGATAACGCAGATTGGAAAATGTGTTGCCATGGTGTGCAAAGTCTATCCGAGGTGATAAAAGTGTGTCCAATCACGCCATGGCCTTAAATTCTCGAGGGGAGCTACGCTACTGAAGCATGAATCAAAATGTTCAATCTTATTGTGATACATTTTGTCTACCATCAAGCCTCTTTCCATTCTGTGTAAACACTTGGTTGTGGAATGCAGCGGTGGTTTTTCTCGGAAGATAAATGGCCAGGAAAAGGTTTGCATTCTCTGAAAATGTAGCTCAGCTCAGCGCTGCTGCTGCTGCTGCTGCTGTGCGGTTTTTGCACCGTTTTGTGCATTTTGTCCTTTTTTTATTCTTTGTGTCTGTCTGGAGGAAGTGATTCCGTATAAATTGGAGGAAAAGAGGAAGAGAAAATGTGCAGACACACAAATGACAGACGTCCACGTAGTTACAAAGGTCAATGGACCCTATGACATCATTTATTGGCGTGTGTCCCTCAGTGGTTTCCCCTCTGGGCAAAGGGACGGAAATTGTTTGCATCACCCAAATAAACGGATTACAAGCCCCTTGTGTTGTATTATTCTTATTTTGTCAATACATTCCATTATTTTCACATCAAATTGTGTTTTATACATCATAACAGGGGCTTTAAATCACATTGTACACTGGGGGGAAAAAATAGTGTTGGATTTACATAAAAATGAATGGGTATTGGTTGCATGCATTAAAACTATGCTTCACCAACATGACTCAGATTTAATTTTGTGCAATTGTCATGAAAGATGATTTAGATGTGTGCAACCAGTGATTATGCTTTTTTTTTTTTAAACATAAATCCATGACCACTGCTCTATTACTGATGCTAATCAAACAAAAAATAAAGCTGTAAGGAGTACTTTGAAGCTCTGTTCGAATTTCTGAAGTTGCGTGATAAATTTAAAGAGGAAGTCAAGTCAAAAATGTTCTTCACAATAATAAATGCTATACGCCCCCACTAGTCTAAACACCGCATTCTGATTAATTTTACGTTTGTGGAATATGAGTTTCAATCACAACTCACCTGTTCTCTGAGTTTGGTCGTGTGACGTTCGCAAGCTGAGCCATGATTGGTCGTTACCTGAGCCCTGAGCAACTGTGATGTCATTTTTAATTGACAGCAATCGGCAAAATGGTCGCCACTTGAGATGGATAAATATTCATCAGAACGCTGTGTTTAGACTAATGGGGCTGCAAAGAACGTATTATTGTAAAGATTTTTGGGGGGGTAGACTTCTACCCAAAAAGCAACCTTTTGTTATGAAATCCTGCAATTTTTTTGTGGCTTCAACTGGTTATTTTCCTTCTCTCAGCTCCTATTAAGGAGCGCGACTTTTTTTTTGGGATAGATTTAACATGGAGTACTGACTGCAGGAAAATTACTGTTTTTGTGCAATATCGCACCGTTCAATCCAGATGTGATGAATCATACAGATTCTGGCTTGGTGAGACAAGGACAATCATGAATCATTGATGATGGTTTTTATTCTATCTTTGACGTTTTGTATCAAGCAATTTCTCCACATTAGGTATTCAATTTTTTTCCCTCCAGATTCAGACGGTTACGCATGTGAGCGCAGCAGCCACTTGTTGAACGTCACCCTGACCATGCATCGCCTCCTCATCTCCTCCAGTGATCTGCTGGATAAGCTCACCGATTTATATCCTTCAGCAAGCTTACGGAACGACATTATTGATATCGCTGATACATTTGTAGGCATTCTGAGTCGTGTGCTGTTAGTATTTGGTTGCCAAAAGTGGCTACTGCTCGGCTCACACTGCTGGCTCGCCTGTGTAAAATGTGAGCAGCATGTTTGGATTGATTTATTTCAGCTTGCATTTTTGTGCAAAACTCGTACTAATTTTATTCTTTTTTTTTTTTACCACAGTCATTTTGACATGGGGTGTAACTAGTCATTTGGCGCCCTCCACATCTATATACTGCACTGACAATAGCTTTAATGTCACCCCAACACAAGGTCTTTTGAAACATGTTTCCATTATCTAACATCTTACCTTACAAATGACTTAACTTTATATGTTTCCCTGTCCAATGATTAGTGCTGGGTATTGCCATCACCCTCAAAACAACACACCTCGCAATCTCTCCCGGCGCACTAATGATCCTCAGCAAAGTGGTGGGATTCACCGGCTTGTACCTTACTGCAGTATCGATCCCCCAATTCCTACCATCCATTAAGTCATCCACCTGCAACCAGGAAATAGCCTGCTATCTAACAAACAGTTGGGCAAACAAACACAAATATGCATTGCAATTTGCAATTTGTGCATTGCTGAACCAACACATCTAATCTTTGTTGTATCCTCTTCTTATCCCCATCGTGTTAATTGCTGACGTGTGGCATTTTCCAGGAAGTCAGCCCAATTTATATATATTTTTTTGACAAATAATATGTTCTATGCAGCCCCACTGGTCTAAATATGGTATTCTGGTTAATATTGCGTTAGTGGAATATGAGTTAAACAGCAAAATCCAGTTGTTTTCATCCATCTCAGGGGGCGGCCATTTTGTCACTTGCTGTCGACTAATGATGACATCAATGTTGCTCAGGTCTCAGGTAACCACCAATCACAGCTCAGCTTCAGAAAACAGGTGAGTCGTGATTGGTCGTTGCCTGAGCAACTGTGATGTCCTCTTCAGTCGACAGCAAGTAGCAAAATGGCCGCCCCTGAGATGGGAAAAAAATGGCTGGATTTTGCTGTGTAATGTAATATTAGTCAGAATGTCATTTTTAGACTATTGAGGTCACATATTATTGTCAATAAATGTTTAAGGTTGACTTCCACTTTAAAGAAACCTTTGTCTGTGAACTAATGGTTTGTTTGGTCTTGTTCGTTGGATCGTTTCCTTTTTTTCTTACGTTGTGTAATCGGTGTGGAGGGCTTTCAGTCCTAGCGATGGTGTTAAAGCCTCTCAGAGGAGTGCACCGGCTTAGAAAGCAGCCTCAGGGTTTCTGGTGTTAATTACCTGTGGGTTTTTTTCCCCCACACATAGACACACACGCGTCTTCTTCAACTATATACAAACACTTCTGCAGCTTAAAGAGGCGCCTGCTCGCGCAAACGACGTCAGAGTGCACAATACAAAGCGTCCCTCTGCTATTTTTAACTCTCTCATTCGGAACCCGAGCCCCAGAAGGATCCATCAAATAGATTGAGAGTGTGTGTTATGATCAGGAAGGAGACGCGGGGGCCATTAACAGCCTTCATCATCACAGTCCGGTCCTGGGATTGCGTGGGCGCTTCTTCTGCTCCCATGACGACATTAGCCTTTTTATGTGCATCACTTCAAGATGATTCCTGCCAAATGAGAGCCGTAGTCTCAGTCCATTTATTAATGAGCGCTGACTCTCACATCACACCTTGTCTTGATCTCCTTTTGTGTGGCCGTTCCATCTACAGTATGGCAAATGGTCAAAATGGAGCCTCGCAAGATATGATCAAACTGCCCTCAGAAATGACACATAAATGATCATAAATGCAATAACCAATGATCCCAGCATGCCACCAAATTATTTCAACGGTTTGGAATTGTAATTTGGATCATTCTGGTTTTGATTCCGGTTCCAAACGATTCTCAATTACAATTCTTCTAATCTAACCAAAGATTTTTGGGGGGGATGACATCGTATGAACTTATATTTCATAAGAATTGTGAAATGTATTTTAGAGAACCTCAAGAAAATATTAGGGATTATGGATACGCACCGATACCGAGCACCGATACTTCTTGCGTTTTTGACATATAAAATGTAATTAAACACAATGTCAAAAAAAAAAAACGAATGAAGAATAAGACCTTTTTTTTCTTGTGCAGCTGATGATTCGCCAATGTGTGAATCTGCATGTATAGCGACAAACTACTGCAGAGGAGGACTTCCACAATGTCAGATTCGTTTTTTGTTTTTTTTGTCTCAAGTATCAGTGGCCGGTATCGGCAGGCTCCATGAGTACCTAGTACTTTAAAATAAGGCTGTATCGGCCCGGTATCTAATTTAGTGAGTGGAATCTTCGTACTGTCAAAATAACAACTTTTCAGGAAATAAAAAAAAAGACTAGCTTGCTTGAGTTCTCAGCATTTCTCATTTAAAAATGTGAGCCAATTTAAAAAAACTTAGATTTTTTCCCCCTAACAAAATGACACAAAAATACATTTTTACTTCATCCTTGGCAATGAATGACTCGCTTGGTGCCAGTAACTTTCTGTAATATTAATGTGCATAAAAACCATATGAATAACATGAGTTCAGTGGCAGTTCATCATCATTCAGCATCCTTAACCATAACCTTTACATTTAAAAGTGCCATGGACAATGAGCAGCCAGCAGAGTGCCAGAGAATATGCTACTTCATCAGGTTTGATCATTCACCAGATATTGATATCCACAGCTTTTACTCCCTTTGCTTTGTTTTGCTTATGTCATGTTTTTTACCTCCAGGCATTGGATTCAGGAATTCTGGATGATGTTCAGGTTGCACCACAGCTTGTCAGACAGCTTGGATCAGCTCCGGGAGCTGATCAGGGAGCAGGCACAGGAGCATCTCTGCTCTTTCCTAGAGACAAAATGGATGTAAGTGTGACCAGCTGTCAACTGAGAGGCCTGAACACGACTCAAGAATCAGCAAAAAAATAATAATACAGTCACGATCATAAAAACTTTGTAGTATAACAGAGCACACTTCCTTCCAAAAGTGCTTCAAATCTGTCATTTTACGAGACTTTTAAGTCTTACACTCATTTTTGTTTTTGGTGAGCTGGAGCCCATCCCAGCTGATGAAGGTGATAAGGCAAATAGTTGAGGGTTATCAAGATTTTTGGGGTGGCCTTGGCCCTGTATCCCACGAGACTAGCTCCACCCCTGCACTGAACAGCGACCAAATCCCATCTCCACATTCAAAACAATTAAAAGAGCAAACTGTAGCAAACTGACAATTTTTAAAACAGTGACTTAAGGATCTTTAGTGTTCATAAATCAGATCTTGGCACAAAACAGAAAGTGGAAGAAGCAATTTTTGCTCCGAAAATTAAATTACCTTTATTCGCCACATTATTATTGTTGGTATTATTTTAGTTGTAAATAGTTTATTTGTAGCTTTACATTTCTAGAAAACCTTTACAATATATATATATACCAATTTGTATTATTAGTAATAGTGGTACCTATTTTTCGATACCATTTCTTCTCACTCTGCCCACCTCCACCCCCCAAAGTCATTTTAGTATATGCCGCAGGAAAAATGACATGTTGGACCGCAAATGGCCCCCGGGCCATAGTGTGGACACCCAGTCAAAGGCAATTTGCGAACCTTGAGGCACTTTGCTGTGCTTGTCCAGAATTGCAACCGAAAATGGAGACAATTTCTGCTGCAATTAAAATGCAATTCATAATAACTAATAGCTAATAACAATGACGTCGTTATTGATAATTCTATTAGAGGGAGTTTTTAATGGTTATTGTTTGGTTTTAATGTTAAGTGCCCTGAGACAACTACTGTTGTGAATTAAAACTGAACTGAATAATTTGGGCTCTGATTTTAAAGATGCATTTTTTTTTTGTATGTATGTTTTGGTTCATTATCACACTAAAAGGTGAAATTCCTCTTCATCTTCCAGGGTCCGACATTAACAGTCACCTGCTTGCCCCATGCCGGGCCAGTACGATTTTCATGAATAAATACGATGATATCATAGCAAATGTGTTGTTGCCATCTTGTGTTCTAGAAACGAACGGGACTGGTCATGGAAGGCCAGTCAAAAGATCAAAGCCAACAGCAGTAAAAAGCGGAAGGTATCTCTTCTATTTGACCACCTGGAGCCCATTGAACTGGCCGAGCATCTCACCTTCCTGGAGTTTAAATCATTTTGCAGGATTTCCGTGAGTGCTCGCTCATAACAGCATAAAAGACTTTTGGTGCGCTGGTGATTTGTGTATTTGGCATGCATGCAAGGTGCATATTTCCTCCCAGAGGAAATGTCTAGTGGGTTGCGTTCACCTCTTTACTGTCTGCTCTCGCCGCCAGTTTATAGACTACCAGAATTACATCCGCAACTGCTGCATAAAGGATATTCCTGTGATGGAGCGTTCCATCGCCCTGTGCAATGGGGTCTCCCAGTGGGTTCAGCTGATGGTGCTCAGCAGGCCCACGGCTCAGCTTAGAGCTGAGGTTTTCACCAAGTTCATCCACGTGGCACAGGTAGAGTAGTTTTAGATTCTGAAAGTGCAAACATTTGAGAATAGATCTCAAAGGTTTTTTTTTTTTTTAAGGCAACATTTTATTCCAACAAAGTTGTAAACAAAACACAACTTACACTAATACGGTTGTGCTTGCAAGTTCACATACCCTAAGGCAGTGGTGTCAGAGTCCTGCATGTTTTAGAGGTTTCCCACGTTCAACACAGCTGATTCATATTCAAGCCCATCATCATTTAGCCTTTTAGCCTCTCCTGATCATTGAATCAGGTGTGTTGGAGTAGAGAAACCTCAAAAACATGCAGGACTCAAGCCCTTGAAGACCGGATCTTGACACATTTGCACTGTATGTAAGAAGAAGGGCCTATACAATCCAAAATACTGTGTCAATTGTTGACATGAGGTTGAAGTTGACATGAGTACAGATTTGCATGTTAAATTTTGGTGACGATTCATTGCATTTTTGTGTCATTAAAGTGGGAGTCAACACCCCAAAAACATTTTTTGACAATAATATGTTCTATGCAGCCCCACTAGTCTATATACGGTATTTTGGTTAATATTGAGTTAGTGGAATATGAGTTATGCAGCAAAATCCAACAGTTTTTATCAATACCAGAAGGCGGCCATTTTGCCACTTGCTGTCAAGTGAAAATGACATCAAAGTTGCTCAGGTCTCAAGTAACAACCAATCACAGCTCAGCTTCGGAGAACAGGTGAGCTGTGATTGGTCGTTGCCTGAGCCCTTAGCAACTATGATGTCATCTTCAGTCGACAGCAAGTGGCAAAATGGCCGCCTTCTGATATTGATAAAAACTGTTGGATTTTGCTGCTTTACTCATATTGGGTATGAGATGGATAAAAAACGGCTGGATTTTGCTGCATAACTCATATTCCACAAATGCAATATTATGTCATGTTTAGACCAGTGAGGTCGCATATAACATATTCTTTTTAAGAAATATTTAAGGTTGACTTCCCCTCTAAGTGACATTTAGCTTTTGTACATTTACAGTTGTGGTCATAAGCACAACTGTAAATGCAGTGAATGTTTCTAGAAATTTCACACTCCTTTGCTATTATCTATTTGTCATATTAACGAGCTGCCAAAAATGGTTGGGTGTAATTTAGAACCAAAGCAGTGCTTCATTCGGCGGTCTTGTGAGCCTACACTGGTCTGTACCATTAAATCACCAGCCTGCTGCTGAGCACAAAGTCCATGGGGTGTGGAGACAAATTTCACACCATCATTCACCAGGGACAGCGGGAATTAGAGAGCTGAGAAGAGATGGGAAAAACGCTTCGGTTAAAATAAATAAATAAATAAAAGTGTGTGAAAAATAACAACAATTTAAGTGGTTTACGTAACTGTGGTTTTTGTGTATTATATAACAAGAACTACTTGAAACTTGTATCTATCATCACTGCAAACTAGAACCGCAATCATGAATCTATTGTTACATTAATACCTCTCTGACCATCTAAACTGAAATGTATTTACTTTTGTATTGGATCTCAATGGATTGCGCATTGACTAGTCGAATGACCTTGTATGTGTTTGTGTGTGCGTCCGCAGGGTTTGCACCTCATGCACAACTACAACACGCTAATGGCAGTGGTGGGAGGGCTTTGTCACAGCTCCATATCAAGACTGAAGGACACCACCTCCCATGTTTCCAGTGAGGTCATCAAGGTAATGAATAATCACAGAGCCGGCTGGCTCTAGGCAAAAGCGAACTAAGCACCTGTTTCGGGCCTCGTGGTTGTATTGAGCAAGGCTAATTAAAAAAAAAGTTAAATGTTTGGATTACAGAATTTATTTCGATTTACATTTTATTAAAGGTTTTGCCCATTTTTATATAGTTTTAAGACGTCAATTTTAAACGTTCTCTTTGTTTTTAAAAAATTTTTTGTCAGAAGTATTTGCATAACAATGCTGCGCCTAACCTTGGCCTCCTATCTGTTGCATCAAATAGGAGCTGCTGCACGCCAGACTTTTGATGTGTAAAGATTGTGCCCCAGGCAAAAAAAGATATCATGAAATCAGGCAGCTGAACAAAAAAAATTAACTCATCATTAACCATGCCTAATACTTTTTATACTGCTCATTTAAAAATAGGAATACGTATATTTTGAAATGTTTTTATTTTAATATTTAAATTTCAAGCAACTAACATTTTTTAATTAACTTATTTTGCCAAGTAATCGATGAGTCAATTTCCATCCCTTTAAAAACAAAAAAACATGACATTTCAAATTGATAGTGCAAAAAAAAAAGTTATAATAATGTAAAATATAGTAATGTTATGATTCAGTGATTCAAAATGTCCAATACAAATGTTGGTTTATTTTGTGCTACTTTTAGTAGGCCTACTTGATATCATTTTGTATCCCAGTTAGTGCTTTGTCACTTGGAATGTTGTGCAAATCAACCTGTTTAACTCATTCACTGCCATTGACAGCTGTAGACGTCAAAAATTCATTTGAACTATTTCTATTAGTTTAACATTTTTTTCTACTTTTGTTAACAAGAGTATGAAAACCTAGAATTTTTTTTTTTTAGAAATGCAGAAATAAAATGTGTGATTAATCGTGAGTTAACTATTATAGTCAATGCGATTAATTACAATTGAAAATTGTAATCGCCCAACTCGACTTAAAGATTCAGGCGATTCAAATTTGTAAACGTAATTAATCGCATGACTTCACTTGATAACTCACAATTAATCACAAATTGTATATCTGTTCTAAATGTACAATAAAAAAAATATAGGTTGTCATACTTTTGTTAACAAAAGTAGAAAACATGTTAAACTAATAGAAATAGTTCAAATGAATTTTTGACGTCTACAGCCGTCAATGGCAGTGAATGAGTACATTTTTTACTCATGATAATTCCTCAAGGGGAAATTCAACAATGTATGATGAACCTACAACATCATTGGCAAAAATACAGGGCCCCAAACAAAAACTAAAATACTTAGGCCCCATGAAGGCGCGGGCCATTTCTGAAAATACACTTACAAGCTCTCCATATGTACTCAGGAGTTTTCAAGGGGAGTAAACCTGTCCTTTTTTCCTCCTCAGGTGTTAAATGAAATGACAGATCTGCTCTCCTCATGCAGAAACTTTGATAATTACAGACAAGCATACAACAAGTGTACAGGTTTTAAAATCCCCATCCTGGGCGTGCACCTTAAAGACATGATTTCAGTCAACGAGGCCATGCCGGACTACGTGGAAGACAATAAAGTGAACGTGCAGAAGCTGCAGGCCCTCTACAGCCATATCAATGAGCTGATGCAGCTCCAGCAGATTCCTCCCAAGCTGGACGCCAACAAGGACTTGGTCCACCTCCTGACGGTATGGTAACCCCCTAACCTCTTCTCCCCCCCCCCATCCAACTCTCTCATTTGTGTGATTCACCACATTGTATCCAACATGATTCCAGCACAGAGGCAGATGAGTGTGTTCCCGCATGTGGTTTGTCTGCACGCGCGTGGGTGCGATGAGAGTCTAGGATCCATGAGTGTGTGGGTGACAATCTGAGTGTGAACGAGAGTGAATTTAAATTGCTGCGCTGTACTTGTGTGTGCCATCCTTGCGGTGCTTTACATGAATGCAGTAAAATATGCTCTTCTACCACGTGACCTGTCCACTCTCTCGCTCTCGCTCTCTCCCTCTCTCTGCCCCCCCCCCTCCATTTAGCTGTCCTTGGACCTGTACTACACCGAGGATGAAATCTACGAACTGTCTTATGTCCGGGAGCCTAAGAACTGTAAAGCCCCTGTGAGTGATAGAACCACAACACCCACAAGTCATGGCTGCATACATCCATGGTCACAACATTCGAGAAACTAACACAAGAAAATATATTTGACCCTATTTTCGTAGAGAGGTGCAATTGCGCTCGACGTAAGAACAAGTGGATCTTCATTTTCGTAATGAAGCAAGTCTAGTTTACAGTGTTTGGAAATTTGCCACCTTTCCCGGCTGCCAAATCTATTTTCTATTCCATGCCCCTGTCACACCTGACAATTTGGTGGCTGGAAGTTGACTGGACTTTAAACCCGGGAAAGTCAGGTCTAAATTGTGGCGCAGGTGGTCTAATGCGATGTTGGTGAATTTGATCAAGGCCCAGGAAGGTTGAAAGTGTAAATATGACATTGTGTCACAGGCATGAACGATCAGGGTGAAAGGTGGTCACCAAGTGTGCACTTCACAGCGGTGAACTAGTGATAGCCCTGCTGATAGGTCTGCTTGCAGTTCCTTATAAACGTACTTAGTGAGCTCTGATATTCTGCATGGACTCCAGTGACCCAGTGTGTGTCTCTTAGGCTGATTTTAAAGGGAATAAGTACCTTTCATTGGCCTGAAACAAGTCAACTGTGTTCACACCCACAACGGCGCAAACGCGACATTCTTTAGCGACAGGTGCTTCTAATTAAGCGGTAGGTAAAAGAGCTAGCTTATTTACCTGCCGGTTGAGTAGGAGTGCCAAAACTGTGACCACAAAACCACAAACATTTGTACAAATAGATGCATTTTTCAAATAAACATCTGGAACTCTCTGCAGTTGCGTAAATATGCACCCCCTGTTACTGTTTGAGGGGAAACAGTTTTGAGAAAATATACTTATTCACTTATCGAGATTTATTTTTCAACTATGTCTTAATTTTTCATTAGCCAGCCACCCCCTCTAGACCTCCAGTGGTCGTCGACTGGGTATCAGGAGTTGCTCCTAAACCGGATCCTCGAACCATTAGCAAACATGTGCAGAGAATGGTGGACGTAAGTCTTTTCTTTTTTTCTTTTTTCTTTTTTAAATTATTATTATTATTGTATTTTAATTTATTTTATTTTATTTTATTTTATTTTATTTTTTATTAAGAGCATGGTGGTTATTTTGACAGAGAAATGTTTACTCTAAAAATACTATATTCGGTCAAACACCTGGAAGAGAGTGAAATATTTATTTAAAAAAATAAAATAAAAAATCACTCAAGGGCTGAGGAACAATCACAGAACCTTCAGGTTGGGAGATGGCCAATCAACCCGCTGAGCCCTGCCAGTCCTATTGTGAGTCAGTATATCGCTGGTGTCAAGGGGAATCCTACCTCCGACCATTTTTCGGGCTCCTTTTGGACACACCGACAGTAGGCGTGGCATAGCTCAAGTGATAGAGTGGCCGTCCCCCATGCTGAAAGTTGAGGGGATTGTTCCTGAAAACGAGTATTTTTTAATTTAATTTTTATTTTACTTTTCTCTGTTTAGACTGGGACCCAATATAGTCTTTTTCAGAGTCAAATTTACTCTATGAAATGTACTGTGCAGCTGTTTATTTATTGTCAAGCAACTCCGTTGTTTACCTCTTGTCCTCCGCAGTCCGTGTTTAAGAACTACGATCACGACGAGAACGGCTTCATTTCCCAAGAGGACTTTGAGAAAATTGCCGCCAGCTTCCCCTTTTCTTTCTGTGTCATGGACAAAGACAAGTGAGTGCTGGGCGGGTCACGCTCTCATTCGCAGCTGCAGGGGGGAGAGCAACGTGGTTTTGGTAGTGACGAGCAACAGGAAGCGTCAAGTCGCTGCACAACTCACCTTAACCTCACCGCTTTCTAGTCTATTTTTTCACATGCGGACCCACTTATGTGCGCCGTTTGCAGACCACAGAATATCATGCAATCCCAAGCAAAAACTATCAGTGAAAATAGTGTGAGGCTTTTCATTGGTAATACAATACAGACAGTAATCCCTTCTTTTTTTTTGTCATGTGTATATGTACAGAGAAGGACTTGTCAGCAGAGATGAGATCACAGCTTATTTCATGCGGGCCAGTGTCATCTGCTCCAAACTTGGCCTGGGCTTTGTTCATAACTTTCAGGAGACCACTTACATGAAGCCCACCTTCTGCGACAACTGCTCTGGATTTGTAAGTCAGCAAATGAGCCAACACGCACCAAAACAACAAAATGAATCTCCTCTTTAGTGTTGACTTTGGACAATACTGCATGTTCTTCCCAGCTGTGGGGTGTCATCAAGCAAGGATACAGATGCAAAGGTAACTCTACTGAGTTAGTCATGCGTTGTCTTTTTAGTGTGGGCAGAAACATTTGAGTTTTTTTTCCTGACAATTTATACACCCAGCACCCTCAACCTTATGACCACCAGGACAATCTTATTAGAGCCAATACAAGAGCTGTGCTGTACTTGAGCTCTAAATAAACCAATAATTCGTCAAAATAATACCCACACGTGGACTGACAAAAAAAAGTATATTTTTTTGACCAAATGTGAAATTTGCTCAATTCTGACTTACAAGGTTTCGGCGCCACGCCAGCGATATTTTCAAAGCCAGGAGAAAGATGTGGTTGATAAATAATGTTAAACATCTTTCCATAATTTGTTAGAGATGGACAATTCGAAAATCAATTAAAAATATATTCGACAACTAGTATCAATCATCTTTTTTTTTAATCAATCAATCAAACACTTTACATGGGTAGAATCTCAGAATTATTTTTATTTTATTTTATTTTTATTCATATTTTTTCAATTACTTTTCATGAACAATTTACTCATTTGCTCCCAAAAATGTATAAATGCGTTCTATTTTTTAATATTACCATGGTTCCAATTTAAAAAAAATTAAAATAATTTCATGCTAAGCATACAGAAGTTTTTGATGCACTCGAAGCAATGGTAGTTATTACAAAAAATGCCAGCAGGTGGCAGCAGAGTATAAGAGATTAACCAGGGCCATGTTGCAAAAAGCTCTTTTCCCCAGCGTTTTAAACAGGTTTGTGAATAATGATGAAACTTAGCTATATTCTAATGCTAATTGCTGCAAAAACGGAAACAGATAGAAATATACTTTTTTTCCTGATGAAAGAAGAGACTCTAATCTTTCATTTGGTTCATGGTCCATGTTTTTATAGCAATAGAACAGAATATTCTGTGGACATAGCAAGATCAGTCAAAATCCAGTAAAACAGCCAGGAGCGAAGGGGGTTGCATCAGTGAAAATGGCTGGGAGTGAATGAGTTAAGCAAATAGCTTTGCAGGCAAAGACGGCAAACTACACTTATGTCACCAAAACTCGCCATCACGCGATGACGTCAGTTAGGAAAAGGGGAGTCGATTTCATCGGAAGCAGTGCTATCCTTTCCTATGTCCGAACGGAAGCACCTTTTCATCTCTCTTTAACCTGATAATGAAATCCAACAAAGGTTAAGAAAAGCGGGGTTAGGCGAGGCAAAGTTCTTGCATTGCATTAAATGTTGTCAGTTGTGTGTTTTTTTCCCCCATCGCATGTTGCTAGCTAAAAGTAGACCCATGTCAATCATTCGTTCTTCTAAGCGAGCACACAAAGTTCTGAGAGTTGCATTTGCAGCTGAGATTCAAACACAGTCGAGTTCCTGTTCTGACTTTGCGCTGCGTTTTCACAGACTGCGGGATGAACTGCCACAAGCTGTGTAAGGATCAGGTGGCCTTTGAGTGCAAGAAGAACGCCAAAGTGAACAACAACACCACTGGCAGTCCCACGCCCAGCTCCACGCCTGTTACCATGGGAACTTCGGAAGGTGGGTCAGGGCACTACAATCATCCCAGCATGTTATCAATCTATATTCAAATAAGAAATAGAACTGGATTATGAGGGCTCCAGGAAGTCTCTTTGAAACGGGCCATCTAGTGGCAGCGCATAGAATCAACCAAGCATTGTTATTTTGTCAAGCGTCCTTGAAATATTAGCACCATCTTATTTATATAATTTCATCTATTCTTACGAAAAGTGTTGAAAAGGTTTCAGAGCTCTTGCCTGTTATGGGTGGGTGGTTTCCCTCTAGCTATCTTTCATTTACTGTAAAAGTGAGCAGGCTGCCCTCCTGTGACAAGAAATCTGCATTATTCAGCTGCAGGTTAGACTTATAAAAAAAAAGAAAAGAAGTGATGCTGTATTTTAACACTTCATCTGAGTCATTTTGTTTTGCATTCATGACCTCCCCCAAAGGCCACATGTTTTCTGTGTGTGTGTGTGTGTGTTTAAATTTAACAGTGTAAGACAATGAGCCTATTACCAAATTAAAACATGGCCCTACTTCAATGCTCAAAAAATCCATTTTAATTTTGAGAAACATCAGTGTGTCTGACTCCAAAATAATCAATACTGTCCACACTGACTGTGCATAAAAATGTTCCTCTTTGACACAGCTGAAGTTAGGCAGTTCAGTTTGAGTAGTGCTTAGCTTTTCTGACTTTTCATTCCGAGGTCCCGGGTTCGAAAAATTGAAAAACTCAAAATTGCCTTGGGCTGCTCGATTATGAAGAAAATATTAATCACAATTATGTTGGTAATAATTGAAATTACAATTAGGGTGATTATTTATTTTTTGGTACAAAACAAGAACATCTTAAAGTAAATAAAATTATTTGAAACACTATAACTATGCAAGTTCCTTTTGAATGAAACTACTGTAAATTTATTAATTTTGTTTTTTTAGAATAAAATAAAAAGGTGCAAATGTAGGCATTTAAATAACTCAAACAACTCAAAATTAGTATTCATAATCCTTTTTTTTTTACGATTGTGTTAATTTTGTAATTGTGGAGTGTAATAATTGAAATTGTAATTGAGTTTCGATTAATTGCACAGCCCTACTTATAGGTGTGAGTGTGAATGGATGCTTGCTTATATGTGCCCTGTGCACACTAAAAAGAGAATTGTTGAACCAATTTAAGATTAAAAATTGAATTTTTAACCAACTTTATAAAATTGCTTCAATTGGTAACACACGATAAAATTACGTTAATCCAAAATCAATATATTAAGTTTAATTAATTATGAGTTCATTAAACTTTATATATTCATTTGAATTAAGTTCATCCAAAATTAATTCAAAGTAAATATGTTAAGTTTAAAAAAAAAATATTATCATTAATTAAACTTAATATATTGATTTTGGATTAACGTTATTCAATCGTGTGTTACCAATTGAAGCAATTTTAAGTTTTATGTTAGTAAATTTAATTTGTAATCAATTCTCTTTTTAGAGTGTGATTGGCTGGGGACTAGTCCAGGGTGTTCAAAGTCACCTGACACAACTCCTGCTCACCTGCAAGCCCAATAGAAAATGCATGGAAACTCAGTACCCAATGACAAGCGAGTATTTGATAAGAAGTTATGCTAAAACCAGGATCCTTTAGAATGGTGCAAAAGTTTGAACTTCCGCTAAAATTGTCCAATAACCTTATGAATAACTTTGAAGAAAAAAAAAAAAGGAAAATAGCAAATATTTCTCGTTAATATCTCTGTTACAGTGCTGTCTTTTGCTTGTAATTTCCAACCAAATCCGTTTTACTGTACTGTCATTGTGAGCGTTTTTGTAGAGTGGGAGGAAATGCCCACAGAGAACTCACACAAACACAACAATGCCGCTTAACTATCCACCACTGCCTCCCTGTGTCTTCTTCAGGTTCAGACGAGTGTCCTTTCCACTACCCGTCTGAAGACTGGAGTCCAGACTCTCCAGTCACCTCCCATTTGAGGCTTAACCAGGTCCACAGCGCCACTCAGACCGAGGGTCCGCCGCTGTCCCCCGATGCCGCTCACCCTCACCCCTCCCTGCTGATGCCGTCGGCGCCCGCTCCCTCGACGACGTGTCCCAGCCCGCTGCCCCAGAGGAAACTGCGCCACTGTGCCAAGTGGGAGAACCGAGTTTCTGTTGTACAGAAGCCCCGAGAGCCAGAAGAGGACAACAAATCCGTCACTGAAGCCCTGCAATCAGTGAGTGTGGCACCACATGTCGTTATAATCTCATTTGTTGGGATGTTTGATACCGCTTTTTTTTTTTTTTTTTTACAGCGTGAGTACTCAACTCTTGCGTATAGCATTTTAGCTTAAAATTAAGGGCGATTTTCTATTCTTCTAATTTCTCGTTCTTGACCATTGCGAGTGTCGCTTATCGGTACTCACGCGTTGCTACTCATTTATAATATTTCTTTATTTATTTTAATCAGGATAATGACAGGCTCCAAAAAGCCAACGAGACACTACACAGGAAGTTGAAGGAGACCGAGCAGGAAGTGGAGATGTTAAAGTTGCTGCTCAAGAGGCACGCGCTCCATCCTGTGGAGGAGGACGAATCCTACTAGAAACAACAAGTACAATACAGTATCAGATGCACACGGCCAGTTATGTTGTTTTATATTTAGTTTTTAGATGAAACATTGCCACAGAATGCAGTTATCAGTACTTGCACCTAATACATACAAACAATTGATAAAGTTTAATGAAGCAGTGAAACCTCCAAAGCTGAAAACAAGTGACTGTGTGAGGCTGACTTCCAAGTTGTTTCCCGTACAGGAAATAGTGTCATTAAAGTGTAATAGAAACTAGCCATGATCTACGGAAGCGTATTGCATTCACTTGAAAAAATATATAGTCCTGTTTTTCTGACAAATTTTGGGGGGGGAGCTTTGTTTTTTTGAGTTTTTTTCTGTTTTATTGAATATTTTTCTTCCCTGTTTTTTTTGTAAAATAAATTCGGTTTAAATGTTTTTTTATTTTACTCAGTTTTTCTGAATAATTTTCCCTGTTTTATAAAATAATAATTTTTCAGTTTTCCTGAATATTTTTGTTGTTGTTTTTCTGCATATATTTTTTTCCCTTTAGAGATTAGAGAACAAACCACAATACAGTATATGCGGGAAAGCGTCCGCTTCCGCTATTAGCGAGTCTGCTAATCACTTGGAGTTCAGAGGTCAAAAAAAAATAATTGTCAGAAAAACAAAACACCAGCTCTTTTTTTCGGATTTTTTTTTTTTTATTCAAGTTTAAAAAAATAATTTCCCCCCTGTTTTTCTGAATTATTTTTTTCAGCCGGTTTTTCAGAATTTTTTTGGACAAAAAAAAAAAAGTAAGTTAAACAGAAAAAAATATTCAGAATAACTGAAATTTTAATAAAAAAAAAATACTCAAAAAAACAAAGCTCCCCCCCCCAAAATTAGTCAGAAAAACTGTTTTTATGTTTTTTTTTAAGTGAATGCAATACGCTTCCGTAATCATCAAATCCTTAATTAGCTATACAGGTAATGTTTTCAGTAACAATCTAACTGCTTCTAAAATAGGCTACTCTATAGTAAAAGCCCTTTCCCTTTGAGGACACTAGAGTACAGACAGTAATGGAGAGTGAACAGGAAGTAGTTTGCAGAGTGATACTGTCACCTAGTGTCGGTTGCCTGAATTAATAAAACCTGATTCTAAATTCTCAATTAATATTATTGCTGGGATTGTACTGAACCGGCAGATTCTTTCTGAATGTATGCCACACTGAGTCCCAGCTCTGATTGAATGCTCATCCCCTTGGTGGCAAAAAAGCAAATCACACTTATGTTAATTTCAATTAATCCAGTTGCCACCTGCATTTGCCTATATTGCAAAATCATGACCCATGACAATAAGGAACATATAATGTTCCAATGAAAAAAATATTTTTTTCATGCATGACTACACATGCGTAAATATTCAAATTGCCTTTCAGATTACCTTAGAATCTTTTTAGGAAAATGCAACATCAATCATCTTCATTTTAGGAAATGAAGGTTGCAGACCAAAACAGCCGTATAACACACTATCAGAATAAATATGCTATAAAAACAACAATTGTATTTTGGATGTGAGCATCTGTTTAAATGCCGCTGGAAGATGCATTAACATCCCAAGCATTAATGACTCATGCCTGTCAAAATGGGGGGGGGGGGGGGGGGATCCCCAAGTAAAAGACAATTTTGCCCTGGGATGTGACATTACGTAAATATTTCACGCTTCCTGAGGCGGGGATTTTAACCCTAATTTGTGTCATAGTTTATCACTAACCTACACTAATGCAGTAAAAAAGTCATAAAGTCATACCGTTAAAAAAAAAAAAATATATATATATATATATATATATATATATATATATATATATATATATATGAAAAACACATTGAGGTCACAAATATAAAACAATCCAATAAAAAAAACTGTAAACATGGTGCAAACTGGGTGTGCCTTCTTTTACCACGTGAAGACTTACGCTGTCGAAAATGCCATACGCCATTCAACTTTGGAGGTGCCATTGTACTTTTTTTTAACTGGTAACTGGTCAGGTGCTATTAGTATCAAATTATGGACATTAAAGTCATGCACTGTAGTACTACACTGGAAAAAAGTGTGCCATAATGTAAAGGGAAAAACAAGATATTTATATTCAATTGATTTTGAGACTCACATGCCTGTGGAATATGTATAATAGTGTAAAAATATTTATTCGTATTGGGTTATAATTGCAGTAGAATGACACCTAATTACCTACTTTTAGTGCATCTTTTAGTTATGTAAAACACTACACAGTTCATATGAAGTGTGAAATTTTTTTTTTTGTATTTTGGTACTGTTAGATGTATTTTTTGCTTATCTGTGCATGGCATATCTCTACTTTTCTAGTTTTATGGCCAGTGTTGTAAATGGGAATTGTGGTTGTGTTACCTACCTGCTCATCTTTCATGACAATACTGTGAGCTTTTTGTTTAAAAAAATAATAATAATAATAATTGCTGGGCATTCAGTGTAAAAAAAGCATTACTTGTGTCACTCCATTTCATCAGTGGGGGGCACTAAAGCCTCATAAAATCCTAGGCTGTGTTTATCCCATCAGTTTTGGTTTGCTTTTGAAGAAACCTTTTCAAATTGACAAATAGTTACTTTATTATTATTTTATTTGTATTTATTTTTTACATCAGATGCCCCAAGTGAATTATCCTTTTGTCTTTTGCATTGCCTACCGGAGACATTCATCCCATAAACGAAAGAAAGCTCTCATTGAAAGTCATTGTGTGTGCATTTCTTGCAATGCCGTGTGCAGAATTGCCTCTGAGGTGTATTGCAGCGCCTCCCAAGCCTATCGCGCCACTGACAGCTCATTTAGTTCCATTTGAATGGGAAAGAGGGAAATAACACAAGCCCGAGTCCAGTCCAGCATGCTGTATGCACACTAAATACTGAATAGATTCCAATATCATGCTGGCTCATAGGGTGCGGGGTCTTTTCAAGACATCTTTAAAAGGCTGTTACACCATGCTGAAGATGAGAATTTACTGGATCTATTGACAAATCAGTCAGTTGAAAAATCAATATTCAACCCACAACCCAGACAAGTCATTATGGTTTAGCCTGAAGGACATATGTTGGCTAAATGAAACTTGCATTATAAAACAGCCAACAGGCTGCCTAATTACAGACAGACAGACACAGGACTTATCACCAAGACATCTGTGTGTAGAGGAACCTCCTTTCTAACACCCTGAAAGCGGAACAATTTGGAGTCCGACCTCCAGCAGCTTAGAAGTAGTATATTTTTATTCAGTCATCATACATGACAGAAATGGCAGTAGAAGTAGTTTTCAGTTTTTATAACAAACATATATTTGCTTTGATTAAAATAATAATAATAATTAAAAGTGGGTCAGTAAGCATAATAAGTCCTATTAACTCATTCACTGCCATTGACGCCTATAAACGGCAAAAACTCATTTGAGCTATTTCTATTAGTTTAACATTTTTCCCCATTTTTGTTAACAAGAGTATGAAAACTTAGACATTTTTATTCAGTCATCATACATGACAGAAATGGCAGTAGAAGAAGAAGTACAATCTTATTTAAGCCTGGACAGTTGTTGTTTTTGTTTTTTTTGTTTTTTTTGGGGGGGGGGGTTAGTTTTCAGTTTTTATAACAAACATATATTTGCTTTGATAAAAAAAAATTAAAACGCCTATAAACGGCAAAAATTCATTTTAACTATTTCTATTAGTTTAAATTTTTTTTCCATTTTTGTTAACAAGAGTATGAAAACCTAGACATTTTTTAATATATATATATTTTTTAGGGGGAGGGGGGGAGTTTGTTAAAATTAGGGGCGTCAGGCGATTAAAATGTTTAATTGTAATTAATCGCATGACTTCAATAGTTAACTCACGATTAATCACAAATTAAATGTACAATACATTTTTTTCTAGGTTTTCATACTCTTGTTAACAGAAAAAATGTTAAACTAATAGAAATAATTTTTAAAAAAAATTGACGTCTATAGCCGTCAATGGCAGTGATAGAGTTAATAATAGGCTACATACAAATTGTTTTTGCAAAACCACAATTGCATTTCTTGTTTAATCGACCCCCACACAGTACGATAGAAAATCAAAGAATAATAAATGGTGTAAAAGGCCTTTTGATTTAAAAGATAGCTCAACTCAATGCTATTGTTTTAGAAATGTCACCTTTGATGTAATGAATATATTGGATTCATGTTAATTTATTATCTATCATACACGCCAAGAAATGTTCAAAAATTCGTTCAATGCTAACATTACAATTTGTTTGCGTTATATCTCCTTTGTTTTTTTACTTAAAGACGTTATATGGATGTTTTAGATACACAACATGGAATCTATTTGTTTTATGATTAGTTTGCCAGCAAACTAACTTGGAGTGGCATTAAACACATTTTTGCTCAAAAGTCAAAGCCAAAAAATGGGCGTACTCATAAGTGGGGGTCAATCTCAAGGCACCATTGTACATTATTCCCTATGAGAGTTTTGTAAATTAGAGCAACTTGAAAGTCAACCAGCTCACTGCACTGTGTTTCTTGGTGCCACTGCGCTTGTGGAATTGAGCTAGTGGGAAACATTCGCAAGTTAACAGTCATCGAATGAATGCGTTCTTAAACTAATTAGGCAAAATTGTCATTGTGTCCCCCTGGCACACAAAACACCATGACAACAAAGTACCTTTAACACACATTTGAACACAAAAGAACAACAGTGACTGCGGGGTGTTGCCAAGCTGCTCTAATTCTCTTGATTATGAAAGTGAGTTCATTAGGTTCTTAATGATGGTCGAAGGAGCCGCGCGGGCACCGCAGAGGGAGCCTGAAGTGATAATCAAAAGAAGAATTACTTGAAAAGAAGCAGAATTGCATGAAGACATGGAAATGTTTTAATTAACCTTATTGGGATGAAGAGGTTGTCCGCCAAGAGAAACATCGGCGTATCTCATTTGAATATAATTATGGGATTTGACGCGCGTGTCAGAGAAGTGCTAGAGGAGGAAAAGTGCAAAAATGAAGTAATTAGGGATGGTGAAATGCAAAAGCTGTGAATTTGCTGTAAATCATGATGCCATTTAGCCATTTCATTTCCGTTTGTCATTTGGCATGGCGACATCGCTCACTGTTTACATCCGTCGCATTTTGTGGTTACTTTTTATATAGTATGCGCGGGTACTGTGCAAAGCTCTTTGGCAGGCACGAGCTTTGTTGTTTTAATGATCCCTTTTCGGAGCAATCATTTTGACAATGAGTAAGTAATTGGGCGGAGAGGAGGATTATGCAAACTTTTTCCACAAATCATTGTGGATGTTTTATGGAAACAATCATTAGGTCACTCTGTCTGTTCAACATCCTCCATGTAGGAAGGAAGTAGTCTGCTTTATAAACTGATGAACAAACAAACTCAAACGCTTGCTTGTGTGCTTGTTAACAGTTCAGAGTTCTGCGAAATGAGCGCTTTGAATTCTCTGTGGTTATTATGGCAAACAGATGTAATGATGCCCCATACTTTTGCGCAGTAATGTTGTGTATATTGTTTATGTGAAAGGGCAGCATGGTGAAACACCTGCCTCACAATTCTGAGGTTGGGGGTTTGAATCTTGCGGCCCGAAACATCTTCATTTACGTGCTTGGGCAAGTCCAGTTTAGCATATTTGGAACTTTGGTAGACACACTACAGTACATCTCCTTGGGCGTTTTTTTTTATTTATGAAAACTGCAATGCACTTAGAATTTAGGATTACAAATTGAATTGTTGACCAATTTAAAAAAAAAAAAAGTTTCAAGTGGTAATTAAGTTAATCCAAAGTAAATATATTAAATTTGATGTTAATCCAATGTTTGTCTTAAATTCAATCGCGTTTTACCACTTGAAGCAATTTTTTTTTAAGTTGGTCAACAATTCTCTATCTAAACTTAAATTGGTTCAACAATTCTTTTTTTAGAGTGCAGGTGGTGTAATGAGATTTTGGTGGATTTAAGCAAGCCACAGGCAGACAGATTTGACGCTCCACAGACATGTGTGGTGTATGTCATCATATTTCATTCATAAATATGACAACCATCTCTCAGAATCATTGTACAAATCAATTCATTGAACACATTATTATCAATATTAGGGCTATGTGTCTCTCCACAAAAGACGATTTGATACGGTTTTCGATATATGTGGTACGAAATGATTCAAGGACGGCTCAATTTGAAGGAAAAAAAAGGTTTCCATTCGTATTAACACACTTTGCATGCGCCAATCTCATGCACGTCAATGTCTGCTTCCACATTGTGCACTTCCCTTATTTGAATGGGAATGAGGGGAGCTGCTTCAATTTGCCAGGAGTCGGCTGCGTTCCGTCCCACAACACCGTCCCACATTCCAAAAACATGCATAGTTATTAGTTATATGGTCCTTGAAGACTCTAAATTGTCCATAGGCATGAATGTGAGTGTGACTTGTTCAAAGTCAGCTGAGATAGGCACCAGGAAAAAAAATATTTAGTTTATTTAATAATAGGTGCATGCAAATTTCATATTTGACTTGTTGATTGATGCTAATATTTTTGCTCCCATCATGCATTCCAAGCCCAAAACAGGAATACACAATGATGCATATTCGCAATCGTAGTTGAGCTGAATCATAAAGCAGACTGCTTTGTTTTGTATTGTGCAGCGGCGCCTGCCAACACATGGCGCGATACCAATGTGCCTAAATCAAAACAAATCGATTTCAAAGTGTAAAAGTTGCTCATCCCTGCCAAGAGATGGGGTGGATACAGTATCTTAGAACAAGTAAGCATAACATCAGAGTTGAGTAATAAAAAAAGGAGTGCTGAGCGAAGATGAGCTTATGCATGCAAATATGGACTGAAACTACACACACACACACACACACATACACACATTTCAAGATAAAAGTCTATAGTGAAGAATTGTCAGAAACAGAAGGTCAGGATGATGGGACAAAGTCAGCCCAACAGAGAATTCCGCAGGAAGAAGGAATAAATTCAAGTGTGGATGTTATTTGCCAAGTTTTGGTGAAATGCATTTGTTGTTTTTTCAAAGAGATGGATAAGAGGGCCCAGGTCATTTGTAGATGAGGCGTTTTTTCTTTTTTTAATGCAATAATGTAAAGTAAATAATAAATTCAAAACCACATCCACTTTCCAATTGCATTACATTATGAGAAAGAAAACAGTGAACTAAAATACAAACAAATTGACGAGGATGACAAGGCACACCTCGACAAGGACAGCAGTGACCGGAGTGAGCTGATTGGTAGACACAAAGAACAAGGCTGACGAGCAGGCGGAAGAGAAAACCTAACAAGGCAAACCAGACATGAAATCGTTACATAGAGAAACAACATGAAATATTTAACAAAACTAAATCTATTGAAAAGAATGCAAAAGTCCCCAAACACCGATCATCGCAATATATGAACGCTCCACAATATGAATAAAATAATGGATAGAAAATATTTATCAATAATACGGTATATGATGCAATTCATGTTACCAATGTAAAACACCAAAACAGAACAATGAGGTACTTCACAAAATCCAATATAGTTACATTAATCATCATTTACAAAGATAATGATTTTACATTGACACTGTCAGAGAGGTATTGAGTCTCTTTATTGTAGTATGATGAAACGATGTAATTATTATTAATTAAAAGTATTTAGATGCTTGTTGAGCTGTTAGGTATTAATCAAAAAAAACAAAACATTCATAAATATATTTTTTTAATGTAGCAGTGGTTGTGTATGATTGACATTTTTTAATGTTGAATTCACAAGAACTTTAATGATCCGTTAGGCCGCATTAGGCTCCACATCAGAAGGCAAATAAAAGTGGCATTAAAATTCAAATGGATACTTTTACATGTGCAAAGAGCATTTCAGAGCACATTATGAATAAAACTGAGGGATGTAATAACTGTGCGTGTAAAAATAAAGTCAAATGAAACTCAAATTAAATCTCATCTTTCAGTTATGTTTTATGTCTGCATTGAGGGCAGCACTTCAAAAGCTTCTTAGGTTCGAATCTCAGCTCGGGTCCTCCTGTGTGGGGTTTTGTATGTTCTTCCGATGCTTTCTATCTAGTAAGTAAAAGTACGAATGGTTGATTTTTCTCTACATGTCCAAATGGAATGTGGAAGGAAGCCTGACCCAGAACCGAAACCCGAACATCAAAACTTACGTGCTAACCTCTACACCGCTGTGCAGACCATGTTGCTTTTGGCTATTTTTCACAAAGTTGGGTAGCCTATCTCCGTTTCCTCACGCCGACACTTAGTTGCTTCCCCATTAGCGGCAGCCGTTAAAGCCACGGGACTTAAATGGAGAACGTTAGAGCTGTTTAAAGGCTCTGCTGTTGGCTGACCAGTGACCACCCTCCGTCGCCTTCCTTAGCGACCTCAGACACTTTTGGCTTGAAAAAGCTCTCAGCCTGAAATGCCCCAAAGATACAAAGACACATCATAACCCCGGAAATGGCTCACTGCCGGGTGCCGATACGTCACGTTAAAAGGTCAGACGTGTAGTCGTTGCTCTGAGGCGTCAATTCCATTAGAAGGTAGTCGGGACAATTGGTACAGTTTTCCTCGCCAGCAGCTACTTGTGGTTTATTACCTGTGTGGCAAAGCCCTGACAAAAAAAACCGTTTTCCGAAATTTAAGGTACCAAATGTGGTCCCTAATACATACAATAGAGCAAATGATTACTACTTAAGGTACCAAATATGGTTTCTTCCCTGATCATCACGGTACCAAATATGGTTACTTTCCTCACAGTTAAGGTAACAAATAGGGCTCATTTACGGAACCAAATTTGCTTCCTTTCCCAAGACTAAAGGTACCAAATATGGTCCCTAATACATACAGTAGAAAATGTGATTACTACTTAAGGTACCAAATATGGTTTCTTCCCTGATCATCACGGTACCAAATACGGTTACTTTCCTGGTAGTTGAGGTACTAAATATGGCCCATGGTCCCAAACAAGGCTGCTGTCCTGAAACCTACGGTACCAAATGTCGTTACTTTTCTCACAGTTACCAAACAAACAGAACCGAATTTGCTTCCTTTCCCAAGACTTAAGGTACCAAATATGGTCCTTGATACATACAGTAGAAAATATGATTACTACTTAAGGTACCAAATATGGTTTCTTCCCTGATCATCACGGTACCAAATATGGTTACTTTCCTCAAAAAAAATATATAATTACTATCCTGAGTAATCATAAGATATCAAATATCATTCCTTTCCAGATAGTCAATGTACAAAATGTGTGTGTAGTCCCTGAAACATGAAGTACCAAAGGTGGTTTCTGTTCTGATCATCGGGTACCAAAAGTGGTTCCTTTCCTGGTACTTACAGTACAGTTAAGGTACCAAATATGCTTCATTTACAGATGTGAAATATACCAAATTTCTTTTGCTGAGATTTAAGATACCAAATATGGTTCCTTTCCTTGTACTTAAAGCACTGAAATAGGCTCATTTCCTCATAGTTATGGTACCAAATACAGTATAGTCCATGGAACTTAAGGTCCCAAATATGGTTACTTTATTTTCCTCATAAATATACGTAAGCAGCCACACAAAATGTACCGTATGTAGGTTGTATCTAACAACAATAATAATAATAATAATGATAATGATGATGATGACGACATAACTTTATCCATACAACTGCATTTATTGATAAAGATAAATATTTCACGTCAGAGCATGTAATTAGAAACCTTTCAAATCTGCTGCTTCGCTGCCTTCCACTTCTGCCAATCTCTGTTAAAAAGAAGTTAAGAGTTAATGGCGTGTAAATAGATTGCAGTACTTATTAGTCTTATCGCCAGGCTGTCTGGAGATGTTTGTGTGAAAACACAAATGTGTTGCTTGCCTACACGTCTGTGCGATTATTGTGACTTCCTGTCTCACGCGCACACACTTTCCCTCGCACACTATTGCATTGTGTCAGGTTCCTCCACGCAGAAACGATGACTTGAAAACGAGGAAAGTCAACTGCCTTCAAGTGGTTTAAAGTGTGTTAAATGCATGCATATCATCCAGCACACACCTTGTCGTGTACACACTTTACATATCTTTCCACGGTCTCTAATGAGTTAAGAAAGTGTAAGCCACAAAAAAAGCCATCCATGCGTTTCCTCCGCAAGCTCTTCCTCTACCTACTTGGTAACCATGGCTACCTTAGGTGTCATTTTGTCAACCTATTTTAAGAAACTATAATCATCCACTGTACTACACGCACACACACACACACGTACAGAAATTGTAGGAGGGAGTTGGTCATGCGGATACTTTAGACTTGCATAACTTTTAACTTTGACGCCCTTTTGAGTATATTTTTGGCCACACGAGTGGATGAGAGCACACGTCCTTGTACTATTTAATGATAAAATCTCCATGCAGTGTGTAACCGCAAACAACACAATTTGACGAGATAAAAATAATGGAAATATGTCAACAAAAATCTGGTTGTATTTTTCTAAAGCGTCCTTTGACAAAAAAAGCGCAGCGTGAGAAATCTCTGTTAGATGAATGGGAAGCTAAGTGGATGTAATTAAATCTCCCCATGAGTCGTCAGTCAACATTATGAGCATTTAATTGTACACTTACATATGGCAATAAAATATGCATACTGTACTTCTGCGTAGAGGCAATGATTTGTATTGATTTTTTTTTTAAGACTGCCTGAACAATCTAAAGCAATTCAATACACAAGTAGCCTAATGAATGTTCAGTTTGTATACATTCTTAATACTTTGACGGATGTTTATCTAAATGAAACTCTCCAAAATACCGCGATTGAATTCTGTACACAAAATGTAATCACCGGGCGGTGATGTTGTCATGACATTCTGTTGATGGCCTCCATTTTTCACTTTATGATGACAACAAACAACTACACGGTCAACTCGATGGATGGGAGGGAGGGTGGGGTGGGGGGACGCTCCAAATACTGCTACTTCTGATTAATTATGCACCGCGGGACATGTATTATTAGGCTTGACAAGAGACGGGGGTAGTGCAGACATGTTGTGAAATAAATATGATCTATGGAGCGGTTATTATTTATTTTCTGAAATCAGCTTTGTTTTCAGTAATTATCTACACCTGCCATCGTGTGCCAACGGAAATGTTAAATGGACCACGGTTCTAAAAACTCACGGCTTTATCAATGCCACACATTTTTAACGGGTGACAGGTCTGGACTGCTGGCAGGCCAATCTAGTATTCTCTTACTACGAAGCCACTCTGACATGTTTAGAATGTGGCTTGGTATTGTCTGGCTGAAATAATCTGGGATGTTCCTGTATAAGAGGTTAGCATGCGGTCCTTTTCCTTCTTAGATGTCTTCCATTATTTTCAAAAACAATTTGAAATGTGGACTCGTCAGACCACGACACACTTGTCAGATGCAGATCCAGAGAATCCAGCAGGGTTTCTGGGTATAGTTTATATGGCTATACATTCATAGATGTAGCAATGAACTGTGTTAACTGGTTTTCTGAAGCGATCCTGTGCCCATGTGGAAATATCCTCTACACAATGATGTCCGTTTTTAATGCAGTCGGGAATGAAAGATCAAAAGTCAAGGGTATTCGATGGTGGTTTGCAACCTTGCCGCTTCCCTGAGGAGATTTTGCCAGATTCTCTGAATCTTTATGGACCGTAGATGATGAAATCCCAATGGTGTCATTCACTGAATTGCTAAATTGGATCTTTGACGTCTATAGCCGTCTATGGCAGTAAATGAGTTAAACTGCTCGACTATTTGAAGAAACAGCAAAAACCCAAATTAATATGTTTCCTTTTTTCTTTTTTTTTGAGGGCCTGATGTTTTGTTCACCTGACAAGATTTTTGGTCCTGCAAAGTGATGGATACCACACAGTCATGATGAGTACACGGGCACTGATGCTGTCAATATGCTGTTCAGATCAATACACATCCAGTGAAGCAGTCACAACAAAAAAAAACGATGGTGCAGCATGTGGCGCGCCGTAATTATGTCCCACTTGGTTCTTCACTCTGGAAACGAGTCTCCTAATTGTCCATTTGAGGCTTTGCAAAAAGTGAGGCAGGGTTTAGATTGAACCCCTCCCTGACCTCCTTTCCTTTTTGAGCCCCCCTCCCCCACCCACCGGAATCCCAAAGCCTCTACGAGGTTGTTTACTGCTCTCAAGTGCACCATGTACACTGAGAATGGCTTCTTTTTCTTTTCTTTTTTCTTTTAAAGAGGGCATGGGCAGCAGACCTGGAAGTGCACCTCGGTGGGAAGAATTAAAGAGCAACATAAAGAAAAGTATTGATTGAATCCTGAAGTGGATGCAGGGGCACATAAAAACACATAAAACAAAAAGCTACTTGGAGTAAAGTATGTTGTTCTCCGCTCCGCAATACGGCGCGGAAGATGATGTTGTCTACTGCATGACAGCATAATCATGTGTTGCATGCTGATAACGGATGTCTACTTCCTCGGTGAATACGCGGCCATCAATCAAGTGGCTGCAATCCAGCAGAGCTGCAGAGGAAGCGGAACGCGGTACCATCCTGGTGTCTTTAAAGCTCTCCGGGGAACTCTTTTTTATTTTTAATGTGCTGTCGGGACTCTGGTCAGGCAGAGTGAAGTTTTCTACTATATAGCCACTGCCTGCTGTGTCGGTAAGAGGGGTTCGTAACATAGAAAGATTTTTAGTCTCTCAGTCCATATGTATCACTTCCTTGACATCAATTACTACTTTACTTTCCTATCAGCCAGGGGTCAGCCAGCAGATTGACCCGAGAACATCATAGCTGCTTTTACAAGACTCCTTTAAAACCGTTAAGTGGTGCCGCGCCATTACGTGTCAAACGGTATGAAACTTCCATCGACAAATCAGCCGTGCACGCAATGTATATAGTTGTTTTCCTAAGTGTGGACTTCTAGCAGAGTGTGTCCACATGAAAGGAATTCCGTCATATTAACAACCTTGAGGCCGCTTTATTTATTCATGGCGCAGAAGCGCGGCTGTCCAAATGGATTATCATTGCCGATCCATTCGGAGGTGTGGACATAGACAATGTTGTTTGTCTGCACATTTCATCTCTCTGGAGTTGAATGTTTACTTTCGGTAGAATTTTTTTAGTTGACTTGAAATATAAATAATTAATATCCGAATCTACTCCTGAATTCTACGACAACCAGCCTAGGGTGTAGCCTGCCTCTCGCCCAAAGTCAGCCGGGATCGGCTCCAGTGCGAAATTGAACCAAGTAAATATTCTGCGAGTGATTTTAAGTCATAATTGGAAAATCGATCAATATTTTGTATTTAAAGGGGAAGTCAACCCCCACACCCCAAAATTAAAAAAATGTGACAATAATTTGTTCTATGCAGCCCCATTGGTCTAAATATGGTATTCTGGTTAATGTGTTAGTGGAAAATGAGTTAAGCAGTCAAATTCAGCCGTTTTTATCCATTTCAGGGGCGGCCATTTTGCCACTTGCTGTCGACTGAAGATGACATCAATTTTGTTCAGGTCTCAGGTAACAACCAATCACGGCTCTGCTTCAGAAAACAGGTGAGCTGTGATTGGTCGTTGTTTTCTAAAGCAGAGTTGTGATTGGTTGTTACCTAATAGACCTGAGCAACATTGATGTCATCTTCAGTCGACAGCAAGTGGCAAAATGGCCGCCCCCTGAGATGGATAAAAGTGGCTGGATTTGCCTTCATAACTCTTATTCCACAAATGTAATATTGTAATATTAGTCAGAATGTCATGTGTGTGCTAGTAAAGTCACATATAACATACTATTGTCAAGAAATGTTTAATGTTGACTTCTATCTTTGAAACATTTGCCACATTTCTACATTTCTCCTTAAAGGCATCATGCAGGTAATAACGTACAGAAGCGCCATGTGTGAAAAGCTTCATAAATGACTTGTTGCTCCACCTCCTGCAGATCAATTTAAGTGCTTTGCTACTTTCCACACCCATCGGATTAAAACTGACTCATTCCCACGAGCGTAGACATAATTGAAGCTAATTTGCAGCCACTCTCGTTCAAAAACCGAGCTTCACGGACGTCATAATACCGGTGAGCTGCTTTTTCTAATTAGCACCCAATCAAGAGCTAATTGATATTTTTGCGATGAATGCTGGCGGTATAACAATCATGGACAAGCGTGATGCATGCGCTGTGGTGACATGACGGCTAAATATAGAGTGGAAAATGGAACGGAGGAAAAGGGCACAGTGAGGACCATAAATATTCACAGTCTGGCTACACACAGGAGGGCTCACATGCGGCTCACTTTTATGTGCGGATGCACTCGTGACTTAAATCCAAACAAAAACACCAAAAGAGGAACTTCGTGTTTGTTTGCCTTTTACGACACCCAGTTTTTTAGGACCTCTACATGGTGCTGTTGTGGTTGTGTTTGTGCAGTGCTTTTATGTACATTCTACTAAGGGTCCGTACTATGCGAAACCATCAACCCCTAACCCTAATGTTTACCTCTCACACGCTACTGAAATGACTGCAAAACTCTCACATGCACTACTGAAATAGTATTCGCTCATGCACACTAATGAAATACTCTCACATTCGAATAAAACCCACTCACAAACTACACAAACATTATTCGCTCTCACACACTACTGAAATGCTGTCAAATCCCACTGAAACATTCTCATACGCATTGCTGAAAAAGATTTCACTCTCATTATTGAATCGTTCTCACATTTGACAAAAACACTCGCATACTACCAGAAATGATTTGCTCTCAAACATTGCTCTCATTGACTAGTAGGTACACTGAAATACTCTCACACAAACTACTGAAAAAGTATTTGTTTACATACATTACTGAAACGCTATCATACACACGAGTGATACAATATATGCTCACACACCATAATCAAACACTCTCACACACACTGTTGAAATGCTCCCACATTAATGATGGAAATGCTCTCACTTACTACAGGAAAATATTCACTCACACATACAACTAAAGTGTTCTCACACACACTACTGAAAAAGTGTGTTTGCTTAAATACACTATTGTAACACTCACGTGCATGTCTCTCATCAGTACCAGTGAAATGCTCTCATACTTACTACTGAATTTTTTTTTGCTCACAAACACTACCATAATGCTCTTATACTCACCTCTGAAAAATGATCCACCAAAACACACACTACTGAAATGCTCTCCCTCTATTGAAACAGTCTCACACACACTCCTGAAAAATGTATTTCCTCACACACCCTTATGAAACACTCTCACAAAAACTATTGAAATACTCTCACGTTCATGTTCTAAAATTCTCTCATTTACTACTGAAAATTATTCACTCACATGTACTACTGAAGTGCTCTCATATACGCTATTGAAAAGGTGTTTGCTTAAATACACTATTTAAACGCTCTCACATGCATGACTAGAACAGTCAACAGCACCACGGAAATGCTCTCATACACAAGTTTGGGGGGAAAATTCTCACACACCGCTAAAATTGTTTCACACTATTAACACACTCTCACACACACTCTACTGAAAATTGTATTTCCTCACACACCATAATGAAACACACTCTATTGAAATGCTCTCACATTAATTATAGAAATGCTCTCACTATTGAAAATTATTCACTCACACACTCAAGTCCATAAGGCCTTCTTTGCTGGCCTTAACACTATCAGAAGCACTGACCTACATTTCCAGCATCAATTATCATAATCGTTCCATGAAATTTCAATTTGATTAAAAATAAATCCTGTGCTCTATACATGGAAGATCTCAACTTGATGAATCTACAATATCACCACAAATTTCAAAAAAAAAAAAAAAAAACACACGTTTTTATTTTGATGCCAATGTAAAAAAAAATCTTGGTATTCCGCTGTAGAAGGCTGATGAGAAGAGAAACTACATGGTTTTGACCCCAAGCCCTCCACCGCCTCTCCAGCCTCCACTTCCAATATCCCCGTCCCCGGAGGGAGCGGTATCCATCATGGAGACGGCAGCGCTGTTATGGCACGTTACATGGCGCAAGTCGCGCTCGTGTAAAATGCAAGCCCATGTTCCTGCTGTAACGTGTCCATCAGGGCCTTAATGCATCTCCCACTGAAAGTGACAGAGCCTCGCCTTTGCACATTATTAACTCCAGACGTTTTTATGAGCCTGGGCAACGCACAAGTGTGCTCTTCTGCATAAGATATGTGTCCACCGCGTGGCTGACGATCACTCATCACATCACTCATCCTGACTGTGTTTAATCCACAGATTGTAGCCCTTTAAATACTTTGATTATGTCATAATTATTCACTGGCGGAAGCCAAATAAATTAGGCTGACGGATTAATCTATTTTGCCACACATCTATTTGCGGGCGATTTATATGAATGTTATGTAAAGTGTGTTTATGGTGATAAATGCTTATGGTGACATAAAACATAAGACGCTTTGCAGAGGACGCTGTAAAGCCACAACCAAATAGGCAGGCTCATGATAAATGCATGGAATTGTCGAAAATATTCATCAAATATGAATGAAGCAATGAATTTATGTATGTTTCTTTGTGTGTTATATTTAGAGTCTGATCACAGAGATGTATGTTTTTAGCAATGTATGCTAGCTTAGCCATGGGGCACCCTTTTGTAAAAACACATCTTTTTTCAGGAATTTTCGTTAGCAAATTTCGCTTTTTTTCCCTCCTTTTTCTTTTATCCAGTTCATAGTAGCCCGGTTTACCCTTTTTTTGTCATTACAACAGAAGATCTCTGACCATTGGCTGGCAACCAGTTCAGGGTGTACCCCGCCTACTGCCCGAAGCCAGCTGGGATAGGCTCCAGCAGACTGGCTGGTGTGAGTGAAATGCTTACATGACGTTTGTTCTGATTGGCAAAAGGAATATATACTACCCCACCTGTGACTCTGAATTAAACTCAATTTGGTCTTTTCATTCCGTTTGGTCATTTGGTTTCATTCTAATTGGAATACAAAGCTTCATGTAAACTCAGCTGTTAATTAATCACATTTTGGGGTAAACTATATCGTCTCTTTTGCTGTCTTTGAGCTCAGGTCAAAGCCATGTCTAAAATATTGCTTTGGCGCAGTCTTTTTTTTAATTTTGGGGAGGACTTTCATTTAGTCTGGCCATAGCCTTGAAAAAAAGTGTTTTTTCACCATCTTGTGGCAGTTATAAGCAAATACACCTTTTGTGTGTAAAATGATTTATTTATTTTGACCCACCCATGAGGAAAAACGTTTAGGAAAACAATTATTTATTTATTTATGTATTTATTTATTACTTTTGTTCATTTTAGAGTCTGCACTCTTTTACTTAGAGGAGAAGGCTATCCAAAAACAGTTTTTTTTTTTTTTTCAAAAATCAATCACGACTGACCTGTTTCTGAAGCTGAGCCGTGATTGGTTGTTACCGGCCTTGAGCTGTGATGTCATTTTCAGTTGACGGCAAGTGGCAAAATGGCTGCCCCTGAGATGGATATATCGGGTGTATTTCCACAAACGCAATAACGTGTTTAAACTAGTAGGGCTGTCTACAACATATTATTGTAAAGAAACATTTTAGGTTGACTTATATTTCTGATTGTTTCTTCTTTCTTTCTTTTTTGCACATATATTTAGCTATACTTCTACTTGAGTACAGTGTGAGTAGACGTTGGCCACCGCTGAAAAGAAACAAACAAACAAAAAATTGTCGTGTTGATTGTTGCAATTTATTCGGAGAAGCTCCTCCACCCCCACCCAACCTGTTCCACTGATGAGCACTCCACGCACCGATGCGTAAAACCGGATCCAACCCATGATGCAACAGGGGAGGAACTTCGGCCAAAATCCGCGATCATCCCCAGTCGAGAGTTGACATCCTTGCCAACCAGCCGGCTCCTAGAGTCAGATCACGCAAAATAGGTCGTGATCGGGATCCCTACGTGAGCCTCCCCGGTGGGCGTGCATGCGTAAAATGGAGCCGTGTGCGTGCGCGGCGCGGCGCTGCTGCACACTCCTCTCACACACCGACGGGCAAACTTGCTTTTAACGAGTGGCAGCTGCAGCGTGCATGGCGGCTTCCCCCGAAATGATGATGTGAAGTCACAAGCGGAGGAAGGATGCTGAGCGAGGCTGCGGGAGGACATTTAAACCAAGGTGAGAGACACTTTAGCAGGCTACTACTGTACTCAGTTGTTTTTGCGTTCAGCTGATTACCCGAGATTCTTTGTTGTTGTTATTGGCGTTTAACAGGTGTGATGCCATCTAGAGTTACATTTTTTTTTTAAAGTGTGCTTTGGATGAGGGAAAGAGATGGCAGAGATCGAGAGCATGTATTATTCATAACCGAGGAACACACGCGCGCGCGCACGTACCTGCTAAGTGCACATCGTTGGTGTTTTGATGAATTATTTGCGCACGTGAGATGGGATTTTGTTGTCTAATGTTGTGTGTAATGGAAGTGTGTGTGTCCAAGATAAGTGAGTCTGTGCGCGCGCGTGTGTGCGTGTTCACATTCACACGAACAACGTTTTCCACATCGTTCGCGCTTGTCCAGGCAGAACATTTGCGTCTGGTGCTGTTATTGTGTTGTGCGCAGAGGCCACAAGCTTGGCTGCAAGCATGCCATCACACATGGTAGCACACTAACAGTCACATGGGAACTCAATATGCATATCTGTGTTGCTACTGATGGGGTACCCCCCCCCCCTCCTCCTGGGGGGGAAAAAAACAAGAAAAAGAAAATAAATCTCTATTATGCACTTTTTATTGGCTTACAACCCTAACAACAATGCAAGCAATTTGCTGCCTAATTCCAAAGTGTGATGCAGCTACTTTTGGGATTTATGACCTCATTTTACCGCTAGACATTGTCGAATTCAGGCAAGGGTTTGTTTCTAGACCATAGGTTTCAAACTCCAGACCTCGAGGGCCGCAGTGCTGCACGATTTAGAGGTTTTCCTTATCCAACACACCTGACTCAAAGGTTCAGCTCATCAGCAAGCTCTGCAGACAACTGATAATGATTCTGATCATTTGATTCAGGTGTGTTGGAGGAGGGAAATCTCAAAAACATGCAGGACTACAGCCCTCGAGGACCTGAGTTTGAGACCTATGTTCTAGACCAGTGGTGGGCAAACTCTGTCCTTGAGGGCCGGAGTCCTGTGACTTTTTCCGAGGATCTATTGTATTTGATTAATCTGATTCGATTCTATTCCGATTTTTGGGTCTGCGATTCTATTCAGACTCGATTTTCGATTAGAACGATTTTTGATTCAAAATGATTTGATTGACAATGATTTTTGCTTCAATCTATTGATGTGCAAGGAATTGTATCTTCTCCAGTCTGACTCGCTAATGCTAATTAGCGCACTACTCGCGACACTTTTAGCACTCAAAAGAACGGCTCCACACTGAGAATTATTTTTTTTTATTGGAATAACTTGATCGTGACTTTTTCCTTCTACTCTCTAATGTGGCTACAACTTAAGTGTATTAGACCGCGTGGAACCACACTGCTCCTAAGTGGCCAAACCGGGTACAACATGAACAGCGCTCCAGTATAAAATAATTTAAATAAAATCGGTTTTGGGACATTTAAAATCGATTCTGAATTGTGCTAAATGAGAATCGCGATTCTTATGAGAATCGGTTTTTGGGGGGCACACCCCTAGTATATATGGTATGCATTTGATCATATATACCGTACTTCTTCAGCTAATGCTCGTAACAGTGACTCCGCAGATAAAACCAATCCAAATTCAGCGCCTGCAAACGACTGCTGCTTATCACTGTGGACTGAGGATGTTCTCTTTTTCATGTTGATGAGAGAGAGAGAGAGAGAGAGAGAGAGAGAGAGAGAGAGAGAGAGAGAGAGAGAGAGAGAGAGAGAGAGAGAGAGAGAGAGAGAGAGAGACAAACAAGAAGAACCTTTATCCAAATAAAAATGCTATGAAAAGTGCTGGAATAAGGATCTCAGCTCACGCAAGTTTTTATGTTGTCAGTTGCAAATATTCGTCATATGTGTCATTTCAGCTTCCAGACTGCCTAAGTCCCCTTGGACTGCAACCGTGTGATCAGGATCACTATGGAGAGTCTCAGTGAGCTCCAAAATCCTCTTCTGAACAAAAGCAGCAAACACCTCGTCCAGGGTTACCATGGCGACTACCCAAGCCAGCAGCAGCAGAACGGCCTTGCGGGCTTCCTGTACAGCGGCAGCCATGACGAGCACAAGTCCCAACAATTCCTGGACGCCACCTCGCTGCATCTGGCGGTGGAGGCCTTCTACAAGCCCGACTTGATCCTGTGCAAGGACGACGTCAGCCTGCACAGCAAAGACTCCAAGAGCGAAAGTTTGGAGACCACCTTCACCGAGAATAAGGACGCGGCGCCAGGTGATGACGGCGTAGAGGCACGGTTGGGGAGCACGCAAGAAGAGAAGGACGAGAAGATCCAGACGGTGTCGTATGAGGTGGAGGATGAGCGGGTTCCTGAGTATGAGGTCAGTCACATCATCATATCTTTAAATAATGTCTTTAAATTGTCTGGCAGTGAATGCTTGGTTTTCTAAATGTTCTGTTCCCGTCCAGGGTGGACCCCGCCCCTATAGCCTAAAACCTTTACTCTTCAAAAGAGCCACTTCAGGCCAAATAACAAATAATCTGTTTGGATCCACAAAACATTCGAACATTGTGATGAACGAAACCGTGTGTTCATGTTAGCCAAAGAGCTCATTAAAGCTGCACCTTTGCAGAAAAATATACAACAAACTTTGAGGTTCAGTTTCTTCGACCTTTCGTCTTCCGTTTTTGGATTAAATTAATTTTTTTCATATTTCGTTTTCATAAATTTTTAGAATTTTCTGCCTTTCTGTCAAATTTCTTACATTTTGGACAATTTTACAGACATATTATCATTTTCTGCCTCTTCTTCCTTTTTTGGACACTTTATGACGATTTTTTTAAACTCAACCACCCCCCAACCCAACCCCCTCTTTTTTCTGACCTTTTTGGCAATTTTTGTTTAAATTTTATTTTAATTTTTGGTACTCCTTTTTGGTTTTGGACATTTTAGTTACTTTTTGGACCAAAACAAAAAAAAATTACAAATTGGTGGCTGACTGGTTATAGCACGTGAGATAAAATCCGGGCTTCCTGGGTGAAGTTTGCATACTCTCCCCGTGCCTGCGTGAGTTTTCTCTGGATTCTCCAGTTTCCTCCCACATTCCAAATATATGGGCAGCAGGTTAATTGAACCTAATTGTCCGTAGGTGTGATTGTGAGTAGGTGTTTGTCTCTGTGTGCCCTGGGTCGGCTGGCAACCAGTTCAGGGTGAACCACACCTACTGCCCATGTCGGCTGGGATAGGCTCCAGCACCCCGCGACCCTTGTGAGGAATAAGCGGTTAAGAAAATGGATGGATGGACTTTTCTGCCTTTTTTAAAAATGAAATTTCAGAATTTTTTTGCAATTTTGTGTACATTGTATGGTAGTTTTGGGGATTTATACTTTTGTTTTGGGACATTTTATGGTCACTTTTTGGGCATTTTTAGGTAATTTTAAAAAACTCTTTCATTTACCTTTTGTCTCTTGTTTCCTGACAACTTAAAAATCTATATAAATCATTCATTAAATTACAGTATTATAAGTATGTAAAAAATAATATTTATACAACTTTTTTTAAAGATCCACAGGGAGCCACAGAAGAGAGACTAAAGAGCCAAATGTGGCTCCAGAGCCGCAGGTTACAGACCGCTGGCCTTAAAGTCTGAAAATTGTCAAAAATGTTATTTTCCACAATCACTAGAGATTAAAAAAAGAAAAAAATACAAGTAGGTTCATTTTAAAGGGTAATGAGCTCAAAGGCAGAAGTGAGTTCCTAATAAGACAGTTTACATTTTCTGAAGTTCACTGGCTGCCTTGGTGCACAGGGATAGAAGAATGCTTTCCGGCAAGTCAGTTAGTTCATTAACAATAAGTTATAAGGGGTCAGCCCGACTCTGTGCAGCCAGGCGGCCATGGGGGTGTTTTGTCATTTACATTATTTTAACAACCTAAGAGACCGGAGCAGACATTCGCACTCCGTTTGCATTCCCTTCTCTTCAGAAAGGTCATTTCACTGCAAGTCTTTCAAGTTTTCTGGGCTTTGTAATTGCCAAAATGTGATCCCCTCCCCCCCCCCCATCCGGGCTATTGTTCTACGGGGTGACTAGCATGAAAGAAAAGTCATGAAAACAAAGCAGCAAAGTCATTTTAGATGTGCGAGAAATCTCATTTCACTCACGCGCCCTGATCAGAGCTCTCCTTTTCCTCTGGCGCACAGATAGAGATGTGGCATTGCTGCAAGTAATGCAGTTTGTGCATTAAGAGTCCCCGGAGCAGGTGGCCACTGGCTGAGGTTATTCCGTCAATTCAACCGAGTAAATTCTTCAGACCAACTGTGGCCGAGTAAGAGTTGCCTTTCCAGCTTCTGGTGTGGCCACTGACCTTTATCTTCAGCCTGCGGTAGCTCACCTGTGCAGTCGAAATGAATTCGCCAACGAATGATATATTACATATTGTAGTGAAGAAACTCTGTGCTCAAGGGCCACTGATTTCTAATACAAATAGATGAGCCAATAAAAAAAAAATATACATGAATAAGGTCAAATGTGTGTGTAAAATCTCTCTCTAACACATCATAGTCCCAAAAATGTCAAATCTAATTTTCTCAATATAGTAAATTATGAATTGAGTGAGTTTACGTAGCACTTTATCTATAACCCAGCCCCGTCAGCCAATAGAAAGGTTTTCTTTTTTAGTGTAAAACCACTTAATTTAATCTCAGGGATGCCTCATTGTACACCGGCAGAACCTAGGGTGTTTTCTTTTCTTTCCGATTTTGGTAACGTTTTGAATTCATCCGTGTTCTGTCATACCATGCAGCTAGCTAGTGTTAGAGTAGACAATATTAAGTATTGTACTCTTTGCGTGTTCAATTAACTGAATGGTGAGATTCTGGTGAAGAAGTCCCTTTGCAAAGGTAAATAATTATCAGAAGCTTCTGAGGACAAAAGGCTGATGACACTGAAGCCGTGTTCTATCAGGTTGTCTGTCTCGTCCAACGTGGGGCATCAATACTTATTCAAAAAAGTGGGAGACTAGAAGTCTCCTCCCATCAGCCCACAACACACCCATCCACAACTCAGCAAATACAAGAGAATCTGTTCCCATGGGTATAAATCAGATTAGAAAAAATACAATAATAATAAGCCTGACTCCCTTCCGACCAGTAGAGACCGGCCCTCCCATTTAGAGATAGCGAATGAATGTTTGAACTCGTTGCCCTTCCTCATGAAAGTAACACAGACAAGAATACAATTCATTGAGCCTACACTGAGTCAACTAAATCCAAAACGGCTAAAATATAAATTAAAACTAAAAAACAATGTTAATAACTCATCACTAGCTACATAGCTACAAAGTATCTCAGGTTAGCTTAGCGCTAGCTACATAGCTAGCTAGCGCTAAGCTAACCTGAGAGACTTTGTCTCTCTGGTCCAACGTCCAAGTTGTATGTGTTGTATAATGTATATATGTCAAAATGGCTACATTAATACAACAAATATTTCAGGGCTTTTGATAATGAGTCAAGTAAATGCTGGTTGGGCCATAAAAATTGGAACTGGCTGTATGTGGTCCACAGGCTATACTTTTTACTTCACTGTACCTCTGCCAAGCACAAAGATGAAAGGTACCGTTTTGTTTACAATGCAAATGGAAAAAAAACATAAAAGGTGTACCACGGTGCAAATAAAAAGGAAAATGTGAAAAGATGATATTCATCATGGAGCAGATTTTAAAATGGTAGCGACCAATTCGTCTTTTCTTCTTTCGTGATTCTCTATGAACGTTAATGGGCAAAATATGAATGCACAATTCAGCTTTTCACAAAATTCTTACACAAATTGTTTTTAATGTTTCACATGGAACCATTCTCCCCTGCATCCAGTCATGAAAATTGTATAGTTTTGTCACCTTGAAGTAGCCTGCTAACTAAAACAGGGTATGCACATACTGATAATCAAACAAAATTTGAACATTTGCTCTCCATTGTCATCAAAGTCAGCGCAAGGCCAAACTGTCACAATTATCTTTAAAAATGATTTGTCCTTCCCATGCAATAGACTATTCAATTTTCTTATGGTTAGATCTGAGTCAGGTAGAGGAAATCAAAACAAACTTGAGCTCGATGTTCCTAGCAGTTTTGTTGTAATTTAATTGCTACTAAACAATATTCAAAATGTTTGCATACCCAGCCATGTGTTGAAAACTTGCGATTTTTTTTGGAGGTCAATACGGAGCTTGACTTTGCTCAAGTTTGCTCAATTTCGTCCTGATATGTCTCACCTGTCGGCATTTGTAAAAAATTTCGGATTGATAAATGCCACGTGTCGCAGCTTTTGTTATGACAGTCCCACCTTGACAGAATTCTCTACTGAGTGACATTGTGGTTAAAAGCCAACAGACTGTTATATCCGAGAGTCCTGTGACAGTGTTGGCTCAGGATGACACGTGTCTTGACAAGAGAAGCGGCCGCATTGGCAAACAAACAAGCGCGGCAGGAGTGCGTCTCCCGTCTGTGTCAGTGGCCTCCGATGCAACAGTCACTCGGGGTCCTTATCCGGCGCGGCTCACCAGATAAAGGTAGATTAGGGCTACTGTGTGCTCGCTGCTTTATTCATGGGGTGTCACATCGTGGAGTGGTTATGAGCAGTCGCCGTGGTGATGGATCACAGCCGCCTGTCCAGGTGCGGCGTGTTCATAAAGCAGATAACGGGGAGCCTCGTAATCTTGTTTTGGCACAGGGGCAGCTGTTGGGGAAACAAGTCTGCATGATTTAGCCTAGCGCTTCAGTGTCTAAATAAATATGAGTCATGGTCACAATGGAGCTCATTTATTGTGGAGTGGAATGGAAGGTGACATTTTCTGGTCAATATTCTTGGAATGTATTTTAACTACCAGAGCATTAAAAAAAACACACACACACATACATAATATGGATCGCAGCATTCAAGCTTATAGAGAAAGACCACAAGGTTGTGTGACTGTTAGAGGTCCCCTATGTAAACAATGTACATTATAAATCTTAGGCTGGATTCTGTGTTCGGTTTAGGTGAGCGGTATGGGATTTTTAAATAGGTTTTAGGTGAACTAATACATACACACTCACATGCACATGCACATACACACCCACATACAAAAAAAAAATGTATTAAAAATCTATAAATAATTTTTTTTTAAATAAAGCGCAATGATGATGACATGTCAAATCGGTAAAACTACCGAATGAACTGAGCTCTCCAGAAAAAAATACAATAAAAAAAAATCTTAGGTTTTTCCAAAACAGACTCAAAATATTAATAATAAGTGTCTAGAAAGGTCTAGAAATACTTAAAAGCAAATCGTAAATAATCCATAGACTAATTTAAAAAAATTACTTATGTTAAATCAAAACTAAGTTTTTTATTTTTGCTATTTAATCAGCTGAATGTAACTAATAAAATAATTTATAATCTACCTTTTAACTTAAAGTCAAGTAATCAGTAAAGCATAAGTTACTTTTAAAATCAAGTAATCAGTAAAGCATAAGTTACTTTTAAAGTCAAGTAATCAATACAGTAACTACGTTACTTAAAAAAAACTAGTTTACAATTAAAATCAAGTAATCAGTACTGCAGCTAAGTTACTTTTAAAATAACTAGTTTACATTTATAGTCAAATATTCAGTCTAGTAACTGAGTTACTTTTAAACTCAAGTAATCAAAAAAAGTAACTAAGCTACTTTTTTTTTTAGGTAACTGCGGCAACACTGCTAAATACAAACATGAGAAAAGAAGACATAATGACCAGACAGGATCAGCACAAACAGGCCAACGGGAAACAAAATCAAATCCGATCAAAACTTAGCAAATCAAAAACGTCAACAAAAAGCAGATGATGACAAAACACGTCTTGCATAAGCAAAGCAAAACCCCCCAAAAATTTGATTAGCTAATGATACTAAGTGGAAGAAAAAAAAAACACCTTCGCTGGATCTCTGAATCTGTTGCCATCCCTGCTTCACGACCCTCAACGGTGCTGCTGTCCCTGTTTCGTAACTTTGGTTGACTTTGACCTCTTTTGACATCTTTCTTGTCATATTATCAATCATCCATGGAAGTTGAAAAAAAAAGTAGCAATCTTATTTTGACAAAGCAAGGGGGAGAAAATATACATACAGTCTATCTTTTTCAAATGTAAGGATTAAAAGTGAAAGGATATCTGAAAAATAAATACACCAGTACATTTAGGACAACTGGAAAATCTAAAGTAGCCTTTTTATTCTTCATGACCTCCCACCGTTGTCTAATGAAAATGCCGACATTGATCAATAACAGACGATTGTACATCATCTGAGGTTTTGTAGCACCGACACTTTCCACTGTATGTTGCTCGCACCTTGACTGATGGCTGCAGGCGGTGGAACTAATGAAAGCCGCTCTCTACTTTTGGATGTGTGCAATCCTTCGCCGTGCGTGCGCCACAGCTGAGGCAAGCAAAGGCTGCGACCTCTTCAAAGGTCACCCCCGGCATTCGCGTCTCCATCCTCATTTCGCTCTCCTCTCTCCGATCGATGTCTGTCTGTCATTAATTAGCCCCGCTCGCTCTCTGGGAGTCTTTGGCTGTCGGGCTGTACGTTGCGACGGGGTGGACGACGATGACGACGGAGGAGTGGCGGGGGGGTCACGCCGGAGAAGCAATTTAGCACATAAATGGCACTGTCCTCCGGCGGTGTCCCTGTCACCTCGCAATGACGGAACAATTCGTTAATCTCGCCTTATCTGTCAGCCGGCTCACGGCCAGTTCGATGCTCCAAATCCACTCCGGTGGGCTAAGAGCGTCCTGTGTTGGTGGTCCAGCAACAAGGGCAGGATAGACTCTGTCGTCAGGCATTCTGAGTTAATTTGAAGTTCCTTTAACACCACTATTTTTTTTTTACGCACGAATAATACTCACTTGGAAAGACATGTCCACGTAAATGTAGTATTTATAAATTTAATAATAATGCATATATTTGTGGAGACTGGGCTTCAAGTTGTATTTTAAAAGTGTGCCGAATTTCACAGGTTACGTAAAGATTAGATAGGTCTTCATTTGAAAAGCAAAATGCACTGGGGGTGTCACCAACATCTTACAAATACAATTATGCCATCTAGTGGCAGAAAAATGACCAACGCAAATCAATAGCACATGTTTTTTTTACAGTACATCTTTTTAATTTTAACTCAATTTATGAATTATTATAAAATTACTGTATCTATAACTAAAGGATGCAGCCATATTTCTGTTAGTTTAACATTTTTTTCCACTTTTATGTAAAACAGAGTGTGAAACTTAATTAATTTCATCATGAGTTAACTATTAAAGTAATGTGATAAATTATGATTAAAAAATGTAATGACACCGTAGTAGAAAGTAATATTTTTGTACATATTTATTTTTGTTTTTTTAATATAAAATATTCATTAAATGAATTAATGATTAGAATAAACAATGAATAATTAATTATTCAAAAAATGTCAGAGTCCAAAAGTTGTAAGAAAAGGAGAGATGAAAGGTAGATGAAAAGTTTTTTTTAATTACCTAAAAATGTCCAAAAGGGAAAAGCAGAACATTAGCATAAAATGTCCAACTGTAACAAACTGGTACATTGAATAAAAAAGGCAGAAAAGAAAATGTTCCAAAACCATAATATGTCTAAAAACAAAAGAAAGAAAGCAGAAAATGACCATAAGATGTATTTTAAAAATTCAACAACAACAAAACAGACAATTGATTAAGTAAAAGGCAGCCAAGAAAATGTTCTAAAGGTAACTATACAACGTCTAAAAACACAAGAAATCCCCAAAATTACCATACAATGTCCACAAAATTGCCAAAAATGTCAAAAAAATAATAATTGCTTGAAAGACAGGGAGGAAAATGTCAAAAAAATCTCCCCCAATAAAGGAAGAAAGGCAGAAAATGACCATATGTCTATAAAATTGCCAACAAATGTTAAATAAATTGGAAATAAAATAAAAATGTAAAGAATTTTTTTTTTTAATTGACAGACAGGCAGAAAAGTAATTTTTTTTTATTAAAAACAACATTACAAAAAAAATTACAACAACGAAAAAGTCCAAGAAAGGTAGAAGAAAATTTGTGTCTACGTACCAGATGCTGCTGTCATTTTGTGTTATGGTGCAACTCTGATTAATTAACTCTTTGGCCCTCAGTACGTTAGACTAACACGAATCACAATCTTCAAATGTTTTGCGGCTCCAGACAGATTTGGTTGTTTATTTCGCCTAAAATGGCTCTTTTGACAGTGAAGATTGCTGACTGCAAGCAAAAAAAAAAAAAAAAAAGCAAATAAAAACATAATCCAGATGATATTTCCTGTTGTGTTCCCGCAGAGCGACAGCTCGAGTGAGAGCGAGAGCGAGGACAACTTCCTGGTGCTTCCTCCTCGGGACTACTTGGGCTTGACCATCTTCTCCATGCTCTGCTGCTTCTGGCCTTTGGGCATTGTTGCCTTCTGCTACTCTCACAAGGTAGAAAGATGACCTCCAGCATGTCTTTACAGCCTGTTATTGCGTTCCGGGTCACACTGCAGACCCAAGTACCTTCCTTTCGCTCCGCATGATTGATTATGTTACAGCGTGGGCAGTATTAACGCTGAACGGCTAATACTAATGTGTGATGAATAGTGAGTAGCTGCGGGCATTAGCCGCAACTTTGCAAAGCAAGACGTACCCGGAGTGTTTCCCTCCTGTATAACCGCACAGTGACAATTAGAATGGAGGGCATATTTTTTTCATGGCTCACAAAAACACCCAAACAAGCCATTCGTCACTGTCAGAGCCATGACCTAATTGCCATGGCAACAAATAGCAGAGAGAGATTTCTTGTTTTCTCTCCGCTAACTGTGGACCAAAACACACCTACTCATGCACTCGCCGCGGATGATGACTAACTCATTTCACTCTCTGATTTATTTTATTTATTTCTTTCTTTTTTTGTCAGACCGGCAAGGCCGTCGCTAAGGGAGACTTCTCCAGAGCGGGAATGAGCTCCAGGAGAGCCCTTTTCCTGGCTGCTCTTTCCATTACCATCGGCACAGGCATGTACGTGGGGGTGGTGGTGGCCCTCATCGCCTACCTGTCCAAACCCGGACATGTATAACACTGACAATTGAGGCAGACAAATGGGAGGAGAGGAGGGGACGGACTTCATCACTCTTGCCGGCAGAATAAGATGAAGAACAAGAAGGGATTTCAAGGCTGTTTTGGACTAAATATTGATCTTGAATTTTTGGGGATGGACGCTTCCTAAAAGAAGAAAGGACCTACTATCTTTCCCTACTTCATTTATAATTGATGTATTCCCATCTCAATACAATTGCAGAGTCCAAAAAATTATAGTTTTTATAATGTCCGGATGAAGAAAAAACATGATTTTAGAATGTCTTTGTGTGGACAAAGCTGCTGAGCAGTGGTCGCTAGGGATATTTGTGTTTATTCTGTACTGTACACCAAATTAAATAAACAGTTTCGGCATGAATAATGAAACTAAATTCATCTTCTCCTCTTGGTACGCATGTGATGTCATTTGTACGGTAATGTTTACGCCATTCATTATTTTTAATTGAAAAACAAAAGCAGAAGAAGCAAAAAAATTCTAATTGACTGTAAATGACAGTCAAACACAATCTGTTCCGTGATGCAAGTTATTCTCCTTTCATAACTATTGCTCCTATAGGAAATAAAGGAAGGTGAATTATTCCACTCTCAAAGTGTCATAAAACCTTTATTAACTGGACAGTACCTACCCCCCCCCTCCCCTCCCCAATTGTCATGGGGCATACATTCCAGATCCACCACATTAACCTAAAATATGTGTTTATCACTTTGAAACACACTTTGTAAAAATATTTTGGGAAAAAAAACTAATTGTAAGCATATATTGTTCCAAAAAATACAGTACGTGTGTACGCGCATGTCCCTTTAAGAGGCGGGGAATGTGACATCAGTGCGTGTGGCTCTCCTTTCCCACATGTGAGGGCATCAGTAAGTAAGTATACTGTATAAAAACCCATTAAAAAAAAAAACAATTACTTAAGTATGAGAAATGATGTACAGGCAACGAGAACTATTGTGCAAAAAAGTAAAACTACCTGCTCGACACATGGGTGACACGAAAACAATGGTATTCTTTTGTGGTCGCTAAGAAAAAAAAACTAAACGCTTGCTATGTTCATCCTTCAGAAGCTCACTGACTTGAAGTCTCATGAGAAATCACACACGGTGATGCTTGCAACATTATTATTATTATTATTATTATGTGTTGAGTTTTGTATATTAGTATGTGTACCACTAGTGGTATTTGGGCTCCCTCTAGTGGTACACGAAATAATCACTTCCCAAGTACAATTCAATTGTATTTAACTGTAAAATAGTAAATACATTTTATCTTTAAGAACAGTTTATTTAACTTTTATTTGCAATACATTTAAATTGAATAATTATTTAAGTACAGCATTTCATTTAAATAATGACGTAATTGAGATGTATTACACATAAGATTTTGATTAGAATTGTACCTTAATAAATATTTGAAAGCCAACCGTTTCAAACATTCAATATAATAAAGTTAGCTGTACGTAAGATGTGATTATTTTGTGTACCACAAGAGGGAGCCCGTGTGCCACTTGCAGCACCTGTACCACACTTTGAGAATCATTTGCAGTCTTCAATCATTTTTTTTTTTAAAGTTTTTGGGAACGTGAATGGAAGCAAGAGTACAGTTAAAAAAGATCGGAGTCAAGATTTGAACCCAGAACCTCAGAAGTATTCGTGTGTAACCTCAAGGCCCACCGAGTTGCCCATCATGGATTAGTCGGTGGGAATGTAAAAGACAACATCGCAAAGCGAGGGCAACATAAAATGGTGGCTCTGTAATGTGTTTCACCAAACCTCTACAAAATGTGATGGAAAGTTTTTGAGTAACTCTGCAAACACCACATATGACTATCTTTGTAAGACATTTATTTGTACCCTTGTCTGAGGTCGCTGCAGTGAGCTCGAGACATCCTGGATGACCGTCATGCTGATATTGTTTGCCGGCAATCTTTTGGCATCACTCACTGTCAACGCTTGAGGTGACTTTGGCAGCGCCTCGGGAACAATGACTGCTCTCAGCAGTTAGGATGTCAGGATGCACTTTATTCCCTCCCAGCAGTCGGACTCAGCAATTTGCATTTTTTTGCACCACCTGACACTGACAGCCAGTCACAAAGTTTGCCTCGGAAAATGCAACGCAAACTTTCACGGTAATGCTGACATTCGTTTTTATTTAATCCTCGAAATTTAGACCGTATGTGAGCATCTCTTAAACATCCAGTGAGAGGTCCGGTGCGCCTTAAAGAAGATGTTCATGTTGTCGTCTCTCCAAACAAGCGTGAAATGTGACTCGGTGGGGGGAAGGGGGGGGGGGGGGGGGTTGACAGTGGCGCTCGCGTCAGCGGGAGCTCGACGGGGCGCTGGAGTGGGCTCGTTCGCCGGCGTGTTTTCTCTCCCTCGGCGTTGTGGATTCAGGAGGAGGCTTCACCCACGCTCGCTAGGCCGCTCCTATTAGTCATCCACCCCCGAGTGAACACAACACTTGCAGCTGCACCGTCAGATCACAACCTCTGCAAATATATAACAGCAGCGCAACGAGGCCTTAAGCCTTTGCAGGATTTCAGCGTTGAAAATGTGATCATCTCGTCTGTTTTTCATCAAATGTGTGTCAAAAGTCATAAGTCTTACCTTTCAAAGTTCACGTACAAGTTACAAGTCACAGCAGGCAAAAGTCAAGCAAGTCGCTACAAAACTTCAAGTCAAATCGAATCATACTTGGTTCAAGCAAGAAAACAATATACGCGGGAAAGTGGATATGTTTGATCTCCCTAAACTCCATTAGCACACGTGCTAACAATTAGCATCTGTGTTGACTGAGTGATTCTGATGATGTAAACATGCCAGTTCAAGTAAATCATGTAACAAGAATACCAAGCCAAGTTGAGTCTTTCATCAATTTTTAGCCAAGCTAGTCCCGAGCTTTTGCAACTGGCGACTTACTCGACATCTTGCCATCGCGACGGCAAATGCGACATCTTGATAATGACAGACATTAGGGCAGAAGAGGAAAACGGTGATGAATGGGCTGAGGTGAAGTTGATAAAGCGTAACGCATCGGGAAGAGGAAATGAGATTAGAGCCGAGTGCTACATTTATAAGGAGCGAGCACGCCGCTCGCTCGTCTGAAAGACATTCCTTCGATTCCTATCGCCGCTCAAATTAAATACCTGTCAGCGAGCCTGAAGACAATATACGCATCAACAATACGCATGACTTGTTGCAAACTGCTGCACAAAACAAATCGGCGCATTTGTGGTTTTAAATTAAAACTCCAAGCCGCCAAATATTTTGACAAAGATGTACTAGTCAAGAGAAGAACGCTAACTTTTGCAGTTGTTTGGGATATTAGAAATTGTAATTAGTTCAGTGGCATAGTGATGATGGGAGGGCACATTTTGTACCAGAGGGCCATATTTATATTTTTAAAACAAATGGACAGTGGTTGTAAAACTTTTGAGACCAAGTACTGCTATCATAATCAAAATTGAAATACAGTAGGCTCGAGTGTAAATCCAAAGCAAAGTAGAGGTTTTATTCCTAAAAAGTGCATTTGGCATTATTGTAAGGCACTTTAGTATTATGAAGAGTTTTGTGCTTAGAGAAATAAAAAATAAAAAAATAAAAAACTATACTTAATGATTCAATTCCAATGTATAATTTGGGTGTAAATAAATACTTGTTACTTACTAAATACAGTTTTGAAAGATTCATTTTTTATTATATTATATTATATTATATTATTAATTCTAAATTTAAAGATTCAATTGTACCAAAAGGGGAAATCAAGCCAAAGTACAATAATATATTCAATGCTCCGCCACTAGTCTAAACACGGCATTCTGAATAAAACTGCATTTGTAGAATATGAATTAAGTGGCAAAATCCACCCGTTTTTATCCATCTCAGGGGGCGGCCATTTTGTCATGACTGACAATGACATCAAAGTGCCAAACGAATCAGGTAACAAGTTACAACCAATCGTAGCTCACCTGTTTTCTGGGTTTGGTCATGTGATGTTTGTTAGCTAGCTAGCAAGCTAGCTAGCGAGCTAGCTAGCTAGCGAGATAGATAGATAGATAGATAGATAGATAGATAGATAGATAGATAGATAGATAGATGCATGTTTTTGGAATGCGTCTTGCGGAAATAATATATTTAAAAAAAACATCAAACCGCTCAGCTCCATACTGTGTACAATCTTTTCAATTAAAATCCCTCATTTAATCTCGTAGATAACACATACGCACATGCTGTTTGAAGCTGATCCAGAGATTATTCCTGCATGCACGCAGATACATTTAATGTATATTTGATTATTCCAGAGAGACTTTCTAGGTCAGCACCAGTGAGTCCACTAACAATGAATAGGGGGTAGGGGGGGGGGGGGGGGAGGGGGGGGGGGGGCACTTACTCAGCATTCAATTCACCAGAGTCAAATACAGATGATTCTGTGTAGTTAGATTCACTGTAATGCTCTAGTTCTCTTGGGGCTCTGTAATGGATGACTACGTTTGAAATGAAATAAAATATAAGCATTCGTGAAATGGGTTCCCATCAGTCCATGTGCCACTTTCTGAGATAGACTTTTGCAGCCCCCCCCCCCCCACCCCCCCCCCCCCCCCCCCCCCCCCCCGCCCTCCCTCGGAATATAGTGCTTAATAGTCTGGAAACAACAAACTCCAGACGTTTGGTGACAGACTCTTCTTAAGTACCACAGCCCACCCCAGCACCACCACTTCCAGCCCCCGCCTCTGAAATTGTCTTAGTGAAATCTATGATGCCGTTCCCTCAAGTGATGTTCTGTTCACCGCAACGTATACGCTACATTCAGTGACATAAATGTAATCTAACCGGTATGCTTTGCAACTGTGCATACATATATAATGTTACATATAATATGGCGTTGTGTGGAGATTCAAATAAATCTATATTTACAATCTAAATTCTAATACATACAATGTTTGTTAAACTGTATTACTTTAATGCTAACAGTCTATTATTGTCTTCATTTCTAAACATTTCTCTAGCCTGCACTGGTTCTAGTATGCGTAGGTGGATCTTCGGCAGGGGCGTCAAACTCATTTTTGTCTCGGGCCACTTTGTAGTTACGGCTTCCCTCTGAGGTTCTTTATGACAGTGAAACCAAATTAAAAAAAATAATTGGCGCATTGTTTTCCATATCGTCGCTGTCCTGTGAAAAACATTTGTCTTTTATTTTTATGTTTTAGGGTTTTTTTTACATTTTGGGGATGTCTGCATTCAGTTTCATTACATTTATGTATAAATGTAAAAAAAATAAAAAATTTAAAGAAGAAGAAAAAAACAGATCGCCGACAATATACAACAGATAGATTGCTAGTTTTGAAAGCAGAAGTCAAGGATAATAGTTTGTTCAATTATTGTTTAATAGTCACACGTGACCTTTTGAAATTTTGACACAGGTTTTAAGCAAGGATCACATTTGTTTTTACAACCGCATAAAACTATGCGGTGGGCCACAAATGGCCCCCGAGCCTTGAGTTGAAAAACGTTTTGAAATTCTGAACTGGAGGTGGTATGTGGTTCAGTTGTATGTTGTTTTGTTCTGTAACATCGTTGGGAAATTCCCACTGAAGGCTCGGGTTCCAAATGCACATCCCTCGCCTGCCGATATATTGGCAATGGCAACAAGTAGCAAGCATGCTGCTCTAAGGCACTGCATTATTTAGTGTTATGCGGCATTATTTTCACATACTTAAGATGGATTGTGAGTATAAATTGGAACAACAAAGATCCTTATTTTCAATCTTTAACATAATCCTGCGTTACCGGTGATCAACATATCAGTGTGACTGTTGAAGTAAATCATGTTGTCCTTTGCTTCGGCAGCTTTAAGTCAACATGTCACGATTTCCTACACGTTTTTTTTTCCATATAGTCAAGCGCATGATCAAACACACACTTATCTAGCCTCGCACCTTCGTCACACAGCAACGTGGCTCCCCACGGCGGAGCCACACACTGTTTGCTCTCCGCTCTGATAAGAGGCCTCATCTTGTGGTTCACTTATCACTTGGAGCGTTGAATATTAACTTGATAAGTACACAGTGGCTACATTTAGGAGGTGCTAGGTGGGCGGGGCTTCACTTATTTTCAATGGGGGGGGGGGGGGTAAGACTGGCAGGCTGTTAATTGCTTTTGGGCTTTTCACAGGAAGAGGTGATGTCATTTTAATTGGCCGAGAATATGAAGCGCAAACGAACAGATGAAGAAGATTACTTGTGAAGTCGGTGTGGTTGTCTGCACAATTCATCCGCAACCATTTCAAGTCATATTTTCTGAAAACAAAAAAACGTAAGAGTTAAACATTATTTCCTAAAGGAACCTTTGTTCTGACGTAATCTTTTTTTCTTATTGTGTCACTTTAGCAGATAGTTGAATTACTTCTGGTTCACAACGCTCAACTCGAAGGACTTCAGACTTGCCACACGCCTTGTTTTGTTGACTAATTTCACATCCCTCGACCCAAGTCGGAGCTCTGGAGGCTGCTGACGTGCGGGTTGTGCATCATAAATCTTTCTGAGACTCGCTCTCAAGTCCACCTGGGGCGGCTGAAAGGCCAACCCGGGGACACGACAGAGCGGACATCGTTAATCCACACGATAGCAAACTGTCATTTGGACTCAACTGAAAGCCAATGAATACGCTCTTGTTATGTGTAATTGAATTCCAATTCCAATCTAACAGATTGATGGATATGTTATGCAAATGAACAAATAAATGCATTCTTCAAATTGTCAAACTGATGGGTTTTTTGTTTTTTTCCAATTTTGCCTGAGGAAAGATGGGTGCCACTAGGTGGCTGTAATTACATCCACTTTTACAACTGGTGCAAACCCAAACTGACATTTCATAACACAACTCACATTTCCATCCATCCATCCATTTTCTGTGGCATTAATCCTCATTATGGTGGCAGGTGAGCTTGTTTATTGTTATGTGGATTCACGCCAAATGTAATTTGCCTGTACTAACGTCAGATCATTGATTTTGCTTCAATTAAGTCACCTATCCCTCATTTCGTTACCTTTTTTCTTTTACTATTATTTTTTTAAGCCCAGTTTTTGGCGAGTGTTACCTGTTGATTTTGGAAAGGTCGAATCCTGATGGATGATGGACTCATTCCCTCCAAGTCAGGATTGATCATTTAGCCACAGTCTCCTCACCGCCGCCATTAATCCACACACAGCAGACAGTCTCGTCTCTGCAGGCCTGACGACACATGACAAACATTGATCAACACATTACATCATGTCTTTTCTCAACACTAGAACGACTTAAGTGTAAGTCTTTCTATTTCAAGATTGCCCTTTCGCTTGTAAAAAGTAAATCAACTCGAATATACAGTACATGTAAACTTATACTTACACGCCAAATGCTGATGTTCGTTTTGAGCAGTGTGGCGGTGTATGCATTTTTTTCTGGTAATGCTGACGCAACATTGCCCTCATGTGGTTTACTATTGTATTGCACCAAAAGGCAACCTAATGTTTATTTTACCTCTGATAGAAGTAAAAGCACAAAAGTGCAAGTACGATACATAACTGGTTAATACACTGTAGTAAAAAATAAAATACATAAATACAAAATAATTAAAATTATATATATATATATGTGTGTGTATATATGTATTTGGGGGAGACCGGGGAGTGTTGTAATAAAGGGATTGTCGTAACACCCTTAGTTTGACCAATCAGAAATGAGATAGCGTGACATCATCAATTACAGTCTATGGCCACTTGCAATTTAAGCTTACCGCTAAAAATTCATGCTTCTGAGTTGCAAACTGTCTATTCTGGAGCCCCAAAAAAATAAAAAATAAAAATAAAAAACATTTTTCAAGACATAGCCCCCACCCCACACACACACAATACATACCAGTTTATACACTATTATTATTTATTTAATCTATTTTGTGTTATATATATTTATTTACTACATTGCATTTATTTTCATTGTATTTATTTTGTATTTTTGATTCATTCTTTTGATCAAGTTTATGGTTCCTCCTTTAACAAAAAAAAATGTTTAATGGACATTTTAATTCCAATATTTAGTTAATATTTACCAAATGAGTCAATATCACAATAAGGTGCTTTTGAGACGTCCCAATGTTAAAAAAATAAATTTAAAAAAAACATAATTCACTGTATTACGTAGCCTAGATGTTGTGTTGTGTTAATGCATTTGGTCAAGCACCCACACTTTAAAAAAAATATAGCAATATGATTAAAATTAAAAAAATATATAATACATATATATGCAGTTATCGATACAAGCAGTAGAGGGCAATATAACACCACTTTGTAGCACCCTCACGTCATCCCAGCAACAGTACGTTTCTATTTTGATGAGACTCGAGCTGAGGAGCTTCCCAAAATGAGCTGCATGCACTTATTAATCTCACCAATGTCAATCATATTGCCCCGAGGCAAATTGAATGTTAATATTGCATTAGTGTAAAATCTTCTCTTAAACCCTCCCCTGATCTCACTCACTCTGCATGGATTGAGATGATCTTGTGGTGGTCTTTTGCAAAACACACAGCGCTGTGAATGACCTCGTGGCTTGCACTGTAAACAGCTGGATCTTACACAAATCTGATCTATCATAACCTCTTCCTCTTTCTCTCTCTCAGAGGATTAAATAGATTTGCACTTAGAGGACTAATCCTCACTCAGTTGCATGTCTTGGCCTCAATAGATGAATTTGGATGGAACTTTGCAAATGTTTCGAAAAACTCTGATAATAAATAAAAAAAACGGAATAGTCGACCCTCTACAACATATATTGTTTAGCTTTTTACTGTATTTTTATATTTGTGGGTTGTTGTTTTTTTACAGTAAAAAAAATGCTAAGATGCTTCCATGGCAATCGTAGTTTCGTTTATGTATTTATTTATTTGTTTGTTTGTTTTGATACATTAGCTTTTAGTGTGCAGATTAAATTTAATTAAGACTACAGTAATGCCTTGAGGTCCCTTGACTTACGACTTTTATGAAATACGAAGTCACTTGTCTGATTATTATTACTATTATTATTATTAATAATTATTATTATTATCATTGTCTTGAGAGACGAGAATATTTTCGTGATAAGCGTGTGCTTCAGACACCTACCACTAGATGGTAATAGCAAACTTCACAACATATAGCCACCATCAACTCACATTGGTTTCCTTGCAGTAGAATGTATGTATATATATATATATTATTATTTATTATTATTATTATTATTTATTTTTTAATGTATTTTTTTTGGGGGGGGGGCTAAAACACATGTAGGTGTTTTTCTGGTGATTTTTGAAAATATTAATTTCTATTCATTTCGATGGGGAAAGGTGATTTGAGATGCAAGTGTCTTACATCAGTACAATGAATATTAATCATTTTAATATTACACATTTTATACACAAAAACAAATAAAAAATAAAATTTAAAATATTTATATTAAAATAGCTGTTATTACTGCCTTTTTTATTATGTTGAATTGTAAAGGAATAAATGTCTCAAAAATATTAAATGTTCTTTATTATAATTTATTATTATTATTATTATTATGGCATTTAAATATTACAATATTTTATTTATTTATAATTTATTTGTAGGGCGGCTGTGTGTGCATACTTACCCAAAGCTCATTGCTACTTTTTCCGAGTGTTTAAGATTTTGCAATGTGAAGTTCCAGGTCACTTTTATTATGTGAGTGCAAGTGGCCTTCAAGTAGCTTGATACAAGATATTTGAACACTCAGGACCGGGAGCCGTGTGAAGTCAAGCTGTCAGTCTTTGGATGTAGATAAGAGGGACAGATGAGCGGCTTAAGTGTTGGCTGTTAAAGTGATTTCAAATCAGACATTCTCTGCTTGTGGCTGCTTTCACTCTCGTTGCACATCCCCTCCCCCTCCCCTCCAATTTCATCTGAAATTGAAGGCTCTCAAATGCGACGGATTATAGGAGCTAACCCAGGCATGCAACAGGGGGGGTGGGGCTGGTGGGGCTGGAGGGGCTGGTGCTAATGAGGCGAGCCAACAGAGCATCAACAAGTAGCTTCTGCACCGAAGAGGTGATTTGCACTGTCAGACCACTTGAGGCAGAAGTAGAGTTCCACGACGGACACCAAGAAAGTCACATTTAATAATAAAAGACCATTTCTTCTTGATGCTTTGTGAGTGATACATTTTTGGAAGTGGATCACAAATTGTTCCATGAAATACATCAGTTATATACAGCAGTCGTACTCAAATTGAGGGTCGGTGACTCCGGGAGGTCCATGAGCTGTAAATGGGGTCCACAAAATAATTAGATTTTTTTTTCTTCCTTCATATGGGGACTGTTGTGCCAATAAAATGAACATACAGTTTAATATCGATTATTCCTGCCAACCTCATCTTTGAGCCAATTAACTAATTCCGCCATTGACGGTTATAAACGTCAAAAAATCATTTCAACTATTTCTATTAGTTTAACATTTTTTTCTACTTTTGTTAACAAGAGTATGAAAATGTAGACTTTTTTTTATTGTACATTTAGAACAGATATAACATTTGTGCTTAATCGTGAGTTAACTATTGAAGTCATGTGATTAATTACGATTACAAATTTGAATCACCTGACGCCCCTAATTTTTAATAATCATCTCGTCGGGCGATTACATTTTTTAAATTGTAATTAATCGCATGACTTCGCTAGTTAACTTACGATTAATCACACATGTTATATCTGTTCTAAATGTACAATATTTTTTTTCTAGGTTTTCATACTCTTGTTAACAAAAAGTGGAAAAAATTTTTAATGAATTTTTGACGTTTATAGCCGTCAATTGCAGTGAATGAGTTAATGACATGTCAATTCCGACAATCTTCAAAAAGCCCCCAATTGTCTTTGGCAATTTTTAGCACTATTGACTCAGTGATTACCTTCACCTGGGCTTTTTTGCTGTCATGCGAAAACATTTGGGAAAATGATCCCATTCATATCGTGTTTCTCTTAGTTGGAATTACATTTGCAAGTCATATTTTTTTTTAAACAGTCGCAGAAAAGTTGCGAAATATTGCATACAACTCACAACGATGGCAACACTGTGTGATTGCCGTGTTACAAATGTAAACAGTCAGTCTAAGATAGTTAGAATGGACAAATACTGAATTGAATTCAGGTCATAATTTTGCTTGAAAAAGATTTTCAAAAGAAACTCCCATGGCTCATGTAGATATAGTTCAATGGTGTCATGATTATGAGGGGATCCTTCTTCTTCTTCTTCTTCTTTTTTTTTTTTTTACACTGTCACGAGTCCCTGACATTGAGCAGAACACAGAACAACAATTACATTCCTCCTCTTATGAGAGGACCCGGCAGGATGGTTTGCATTGAAAATGTCACCATTCAGGATGTAAAATGTGAAATGTTTGGAAGTAGACCCCCTCCCCAAAAAAAAAAAGTGCGTTGGCATCTTCTGTGTAGCAGTGAATCATCCTCACGAGAGTCCAGATGACGACTGCCATAGAAGAGCAGGTGAGAGGTGATCGCCCCGCATTGAGTGTTCAGTCTTAAGGGCTGTGGGCCTCCTCGACCGGACTGAGAGGAGCGCAGGTCTTCTCCTGCTCGGCCTCGTCCACTCTGTCGTGACAAACCGTCCCGAGCACTTTGGCGCTGTGCTCCTGCGCTTTGGCCCTGAGGGCAGCGATGCTGTTCTCTCTCAGTTCCTCTTTAGAAATGGCCGACTCGCCCTTCGACCTCCTCTCCTCCGCCTCAGACTCTTCGGCCCTCTGAGAGTTGGGCCGCGACGGCGGTGGCTCGTCGCACTTGGCGGCCGCCGGCTGAGGGGGCGCCGGGGTCTCCATGGACTTTTTGTGCATCCCTGCAAAGAGTTGCGGGCATTCAGATTTAGAATAGCGTCTGTTGATTGGTAAGCCATCTTGAACTGAAAACAGTAAGCAAAGAAGGTTGTGGTTTAGAATGTTGCAAAAAGACAACAGCAGTGAAGGAACAAGTTTAGAGGGTGAGCGTATTTCATGGAATGGAGAATGTGGAATGTTTTGCTGAAAACATACACGACGGTGTGGTAGGCGTGCCATTATTAGGTGCGTTCGTAAAAGTTGCCGGTAATTGAAACACGTGATTTTCGAAAGAAGAACTCCCCCTCAAATATCGCCCCCCCCCCCAAAAAAAAAAAAACAAAAAAAAAAAATTACGCTCTCATGAGGTGGTTTTTGAGTATTTCGCAAAAGTGTAATGGAAACACTTTTTGCGCATTCCCTGTAGTCACGTGACCCCCGCCCGGCACGGAGGAAAGGAAGTAGGAAGTACGGGGCCACTCGCTTTCGTGTCGGAGGGGATAACAAGTCGTTTTAAGCACAAAGCGATTCAGCTATGGAGCCAACATGCCGCCGTTCAATGCACGTTCCATATCGTTGCATGAGAAATGGCCGTTGCCCCGGGCAACGAGCAAACCAGCAACATATGGCGCACGTCGTCGTTGAAATCCATCCGTCCGCACCATAACACGAGTTATAAGCGCGCGCACACACAACTCCAACACAAAATGCCCGAATCCACCCGATGGAATGAGGGAGATGTTTATAAAGTAATATTAAGAACTCCGGGCGTCTGTCTGCCGTAAACATCGTGAGCGTTTCCTGCGGAACTGCGAGATCTCGCGAGACTGGACATTACGAGAATTGCGCCCCAGAAGGAAAACGCTCTTCAATGGAAACGCTGGCAAATTGAAATTGTACTTTATCGAAATGGTACAATATCACTTTTATTTTTGCGAAAAACTGTAATGGAAACGAAAGTAGTGATAACGCTGTATTAAACCAGTGCAGAAAAGTTTGCAGCGAAAATTAGAGTGTTAAAATTTCAGGATTAAAATTCATCAATCCACCTTAACCTGGCGCGTTTTGGGGGGTGGGGGTTATTTGTTTGTATGGTTCTTGTACAGCTTCTCCTGCGAAGTTAATTTTCTTCCTCAGCTGGTTTTGGGCCTTTAAGTTACAGTTCTCGGTTCCCACTTCAAGAGGCGTCCTGCTTAGACTTCCTGAGTTGTCCAAGTTTGGCAGTCAAGCACACTTAGTTACTGATGAATGAGCAGAACACTTTCGTGGGGACACAAATGTCCTCACAAAATCACAACGATGTTACGGTGTCCGTACTGTTTGTCCAAAGACACTCCAGTCACTGCAGTCCAAACATTCCTGTAGTGCCGTTTCAGTGAAGCAGGGAGTGGCAGAATGTACAAAGTGAGGAGAAGCTGAACTGTAGGTTTGCGAGATGAACCGGAAGGGGACGGAGTTCTAAAGTCTTTGCTGTCAAACATTGCCTTTCTATTCTCCATATAGAATGCTGCTTCTCCTCCGGTAAGTGTCTCCAAAAAACCTTTGTGGATTTGTGAATGGCGTGGAAAAAAATGGTAAGCGATGTAGGGTTGTCAAAAGCGAATGCAAAATGACAAAAACAAAGACAAGGAGCATATCACAGAGGTAACCAGTTCCATTTTCATACAAACGAGAGCAAATTACAGCCGATACGTAGGAAGGAAGGACAGAAAGGGAGTAAACGCAGCTCGGATGGTTGACCGCGCAAAGGATGAGGAAGAGGATGACGACGAAGAAGGCGACCCACCGAGCAACCAGGGGGCACACGACTCCATGATGCCGTCCTTCGCTGACTTGAGGATGGACTCCGGCAGAGGGATGGAATGGCGGACCATGGCCCCGTACAGGCCGTACTCGGCCATGACGGTGCTGCGACCCCAGCACTTCTCTCTCTTCCTCCACTTGGCTCTGCGGTTCTGAAACCACACCTGGAACGACACAAACGCGTTCCTTACTGTGCTTGTAGTTCACAACTGCACTTTGTTGCTTTTTAGAGCGGGTTGAATAAAATCTCGATTCACAGTCCGCCCCCTCGAGTCCTAAATTCCAAAACTGCCAACTCAAGTCGGACTCGAGTTAAGTCACGTGACTCGAGTTAAATCATGTGACTCGAGTCCCCCAAGTCCAGTAGATGATAAAGTGTGTTCAATATGGTAGTGATAAGTACATTCTCAATCATTATGGAAACAGCAATGTTGAACTCATTAACAATGATGGACCTGTTAAAAGTTGTCCACGCTGGAGAAAGACATAATGACCAATTAGTCCATTAACTGATTAGTTCCATTGTGCGAAATGAATTGTTGATTGATCGTGTCGCGAAGCAATTGAGGCAAAATGGAGCGCGCTACTTGGTTGGAAACAGCAAAGGTGCTCCTGATTTTTCTGCTCAATACAACATTGAGATAGAAGCAGGAGTTTGTAACGTTCACTGTGTCAGTTTCTCCTTCAATTGCAATTTGTACAATCAGATGAAAAATGAATGAGAACGAGTTTGCCCAAACCAGTCGAATTAGCAGGGAGATTAAATAAAGTCATCATTCGTCCTCACATTTCTCAACAGGAGTGAAGATGGTATACGTTAACTTTTTCCAAGTGTTGTCTTTAATGTGAATTTGTTTAGTTGGACGACAGTCTCGTCTACTTGTTTTCTTCAGATGTAACACCAGGGAACTTTATTTCGTTTTTTTTTTGCCCTGGTAGAATAAAGTGTAATTGCACATCCACTACAGTAGGTGGCAGTGGCGCTCTCATTGTCAGAGAGTGCGCAAAAGGAGTACTTACAGAAGATTTATAGACAAATGATACTATTTAGAGTCGCAGCAGTGAGTTGGAAAGCAAAAAATGTTTCTTCCTTTATTTATTTTTATTTGGGGGGGGGGGGTAAAAAAATTAACAAGAGAGAAAAAAGAGTACTTTTGACTTTTGTACTTTTTTTAAATCACATTTTGTTTTATGTTCAACAGGAGTACATAAAGAATATTATCTGAGGGAAAAAAAACAGCCATCTCTGGAATTACCTTATGCCTTTCATTTTATTTACATTAAACCGCTCTGCCTGAGGAAAAACAACCAATAAGAGGCTGTTTGTATTTTTTATTTCAATTAATTCGTTTAATCAATATTTCCACTTATACCAGTCTTTCAAGTATCAGTATTTCTACTTAAGTATGTGAGATCATTTTTATGCTCTTTTACTTTTGCAGTTTTGAGATTTCCCCCATGACCATTAAAAGACCAACAGATGTTTTGTTTTTCTGCAGGAACCTGTGCAAACAGTTTCAAGAATCAAGATCTCCACCTTAAATCGGACTCCATTTTAGTTGACAGATCAATTTTTACTTAAAACAGCCCCAGTGCACACAAACTTTGTAGCACCTGCACATGACATTTTTTTAATAACTTTTTTTGTTTTTTTTTTAAAGAATGCCATTGACATTCAGGGTGTTTCTATTGATGTCAAATGCCCACGTGACATTTTCCTTTAGAGGTATGGCAACATTTGTTCTAATGTCAAATGTTTGTGTCAACACTACGTGAGGATGACGTCAAAGGTACGGAGCTGGACGTCAAAGAGAGCAGTTAGCCACGCTACCCTGGGGCACACCGCCGTCTGATTGAAAAATAAGTTAATTTCAGGCCCGATCGATGGCAGCCAGGCGGGCAAATATCACGGGAAATTAAACTAGCGGGACTCCTGGGGGGGGGGGGGGGGGAGCAACACTATTGACCTGCGCTAATAAATTCAATGTAGTTATTTCATTTGAGCTCTCTCCACGCCTGCAGCCCCCGAGCCGGTCTCATTTAACTAATTATGCTCAATGAGCAAAAAATTGGGTGTTAATTTTCATTTAGCGGGGGGGGGGGGGGGGGGCAGGCCGATCCTTTATTTATTTATTTATTTATTTATTTATTTATTTATTTATTTGCATGTGTTATTATTTATTGGGAGATGTTGCGGGCCCTTAATGAGAAACAAGATTAAAAGGCGTGCTCGTGAGCAGGCAGATGGATGGTGCAGGGGTCACACCGCAATCTTCTCCCGCCTTGATCGCCTGATTAGGTCGTTAGTGTCTGCTTCCACACAACAAATTGTTTCACTTTCCGAGTTGAGCCTGATGAGAAACGATGTGTCCCTGCCTGCCTGGGCCGGGGGAAGGCATCACTCAGCCCTCGGAGAGATGAGCGGCGACGTCACGTGGGCAAGCGGGAACGTGTGCAAACGTCGCATCCAAAAAAAACGTGTGACGTGTACGAGGCCATACCATTAGGTACACTTTGTGAAAGATATGTTTTTAAATGTTTGCCATGTTTAGTATTGCGCTTGACGTTTGCTCCTCTTATATAGGCACAATTTGAAATAGTTGATGCTGGTGACGTAGAGAGTTATATCCACAATAAAAACACCCAAACGGGAAAATTATGCTATAAAAGGTCGATTGCATGCACTATATCATCTCGTGCAAATGCTAGTTTTTAATAAAAGTGTTGAATGTACCTTCGATACACTTCATGCAATTATTTTCCACACAAAAAAGAGGCAAATGTTTTAGTTTGTTTTTAAACACACATTCATATAGCACAATTTCAATTAAATCCCTTTGGCAAAGATGTATACGCTTTAAAAAAAAATAGGCCTAATTCGCTAAAATATAAATAAATAAAAGCAGTATTAGGGCTGCAACTAACAATTTAACACACAATTAACGTATAGTTATTTTGTTGACTAATCAATGAACCAGATTTTTTTCCCCATCCATTTATTGAAAATGCAACAAAATTCAGATTCAGTTATTTTAGTGTGTAGCATGTCAGAAATTGGGCACAAAAAAAACGTTGATCATTGCTTGCCATGGTTAAAGCAGATATTTGCAATTATCTAATTTTGATCCAACACAAGGATAATTAGTTTCATGGAGGAATATCTGAGAATATTGAGTGTTGAGAGGCTGAAACAGTTGGTTATCAAAAACAATTATCAATTCATTTGGCAATTGATTATTTCGATTATCGATTAATCATTGCACAATAAAAAAAATACATGGTTGCTATATAGGAGTATAGGCAACAACAAAAAAACATGTGACTTGAATTCAAAATAGCCTACATTAACAGGTGTCTGGAGAATTCATAATACAGCAAAAAAAAAAATATAAAATTAGCTCAAAATTCGAGGCTAATATAAAATTTAAAAAAAACATTTATTTGAGACAAAGTCGGTGCAAATAGTGGGAAAATGTTAAATGTGAAACTGTAGGGAAGATTCCAAATGATTAGGTAACATTCTGGAACATTCTGAATTAGTCTGACCTGTATTCTGTCTTCAGGTAATTCTGTCTTCATGGCCAACATCTCTCGGGCGTACACATCTGGATAATGGGCCTCATTGAAGGCCTTCTCCAGCTCCTCCAGTTGGTACGATGTGAATATGGTCCTGTTTGTCAGGAAAATACAGCCACGCTCAATTCAGGCACAACAAATCAACTCCGATTTTTGTTGAATTCAACAAAAATCCTAAAGATCACAATTGGACTCGTCGTACAGACACATTTTATTAGGCAAGGGTTGATTATATTTAGCATTTTTTTTAAATGGCTAATTGAGTTATTCTAGTTCTTCAAAATGGCGCAATAGTGCAAAATTAAATAACGCTGCAACTGCCATTGAATTCTTTTATCTTTTTATCTTATGAATGCAGATTTTAAAAACTGACAAATCTGACCTGTGACGTCTTTTCTTGCGTTTCTTGCTCTGAGCTATTGAAGACTTGGACATCTTTCTTTCACTGGAAGACAAATCCTCAGAATCTGGACACGGAAAATGGCAATATTTTGATCACACATGAAATAGCATATATTTGCTTCAACGTGAGGGGGGTGTGGAGTGAAATTTAGTACAGCACAAATCAAAACAGCATTATGCTCGAATGTTTATGTTTTAACGTGTCTCTTCACATTCATTTTTTTTAAGGCATAAGTGGTCCGATTTCCATATTCAACAAAATAGAGGCTGACCGGAGCTTGCTGACTGCCCGGCGTCCATACGCCCCGCAGATGAGTTGTCGCGCGGCTGCAGGTGAACATCCTGCGGGTCCAGCACGCCCTCCAAAAATGCAGGCTGGCGGTAAAACGCGGGAATCCCAGCGGGGCCGATTAATCCCATGCCGACACCCACGCCGGCGTGGCCGAGCACCGACCGAGCCGCGATGAAATGCGCCCCTGCCGGCAAGGAGCTCAGCGGGCTCCGGGGGGCCGCGGACGGCTCCTTGTTGAGCCCCAGGATCTCCTGGATGCCGAAGCCCGTGCACCTGCTGGGCGGGTGGATGACGGTGGTTTTGGCGGGATGCTGCTGGTTGTGGTTGTTGATGCCGCCGCCTCCATTTGCACCCAGAGGAGGTCTTCTCGTCTCCGCGGGGTTCAACATTGCTGACAACACCGCGCCTTGTTTGCCCGTCATGGTGGCTTGGCTTCAGCACGGACTTTTTAAAAAAAATTTAATTATTTTTTTTTTAGTGGAAGTAACAGTCTGCTCCCCAGTGCATGGTCCTCTGTGCACAAGTGCATGCGGTGGTTTCTTTACAAAATGGTCCCTTTATCCAACAGGTCCATCCCGACGAGAGGCAGGGCCCAGCAGCCAATCAGCAGCGAGGATTCAGGATTCCTGTGGATCTGCACGGATGCATTTAGACAGACGCCCTTCCTCATCACTCATTAAATCTTATATGACTAGAAACACACTAACATTTTACGATAGGAAAGTAAATATCCTTTTGAATTAGGTACATGTAACCATCACATTCTTAATGGAAAATCATCGCTATGTTGTTTTTTTTCTGCAGCTCATCGACGCACAATTCATCTGTCAAATAATCAAAGGCCCTCCACACACACAAACACACACACACACACACGCACACGCGCACAAAAACGACAGGTGGACTGACGGCGTGGAGGAGCCAGTGAGTTCTTTGTGCTTGTTTGCTGCATGCGTGGGCCCCGCGTCGCGCGGTAATCCCACAGCAGCAGATTAAAGAGCAGGAAACTCTCCGCGGACAGAAAAGATGATGAGACACGTGCAGGCTGAGTGGGGGGGGAAAAAAGAGGATGGAAAATGGCCAAACCACGTCACATAATAATAGCATAATAATAATAATGATAATATGAATTAGGCTGATTTACTCACCACATGTATTTTCGTTGAAGATTATATTCACCAAGAAATAGCATGAAAATGTCAAAATGCTCCTCAATAGCGAAAGGATAAAGTAAAAGGTTTTGGTCATCTTAATTTGGCCTATTCCCAAATGTTTTTTTCTCACCAAACTAGTGGGAAAAAACACATTCCCGAAATATTTGACTGCAATTGCATAATATGTAAAACGAAACTTATCTCATTGCACCGTTGACAAAAAAAATTGGTGGGAAAATTGATAATACATCTGCCTCATAGCAGTCCTGTGTTTCCAGGATCAAAAATATAGGCCTATGCAAAAAACTTCTTCTTTTTTTGGCCCCTTACCAATTGTTTCGACCAAATATAAATAAAATATTTTTTAAAAAAACACACACAGACACACAATAGCCTATGTATCAAATATATTTCTCAACTAATTGGGAAAAAAAGGAATATAATTTGGAATATAAAATGAACACTAATTTGGGGGGAAAATGTAAAAAAATTTTTTTTACTTTGCCTCCCAAAAACATTAAACATTTCTGTTTTTATTGGGGGGGGGGGGGGCCGGAAGGTTAATATATTATATGATTATTTGGATGGCCTTTTTTGGGGGAGTCCCTTTCGGATTTTGATTAAAAAAAACTGAAACTGAGCCTGATGGCAAAAAAAACATTTTTTTTTACACATCTTCTACTATACTATTGCCAGCAATAGCCTAATTGAAGTAGTTATAATAATAACAGTAGGCGATACGAAACGTGTGTATTATCTATGTTGACTTTTAAAACACTCTGTGCAGTAAAACGTGCCTCCTAATGTGTTTTGACTCACTTGGCAGAGACGGGACACGTCAATGCTTTGTTGGGCAAAGCAATCCTGTTGAGAATTAACAGCGCATTTAAATGCATGCAGGCACAGTATTTATTTACTATAATACTGACCTCAGGTGCTCCGTTGCATACATTACCATATCATCTTGAGCACGTACACCTGATAAAGTGCAATATTGACTTATAGAGCCATCGCTGCGTGCGCATCCACTGATCCGCTAACAAAGTCGTAATTCACATCAAACATTTGGAAATGAGACGCTGATTTGGAGGCAGGAACATATTGCTGCTCCAATTAGTGCTGCGCCCGTTCAAAGTAATTAGGGCCTATTTAGTGGAAATTCCATTAACGAAGAAATCAATGTTATTAGGGTATGCTAATAACACCTCAGCCTGTTGGGTTGCAGCCATTTATTAACATGGAAAGGGATGGGGGCGGGGGGGGGGGTTGCCATGTCCGGATGGCCTGTCAATTACAGACAACTTAGTGCCCCCCCAGCGCTTTTTATTGCATTTAAGAAGCGTCTTGTTTATTTGTTGATGGACAACACTATTCGGCTTGTACCAATCTCTTGCATGCGGAGGAGACGCAGACTAATAAAGATCCAGATTAAGATTTACAGTAGCTACATGGCGGTGTCCATCAAGAGCATGCAGATTAAGAAATAAACAGCTGTTGTGACTAAAAAATCGGAATAGGAATAAGATCAGCACGGATGATGATGATGATGATGATGATGGTGCAGTGAGACGGCTTCAACTTGATGACAGCACCCATGTGGAGCAGAGTCAGAAAGCGGTCCGCTGCTTTCCCAAAGATGCCACCCTCCCCCCTTTCCCCCTAAAAAAAGAAAAAAAAAGTTTTTGCAAGGTCAGCAGCTTTCTCATGGCCCTACCGCAATTAATGCCATGTTTGGTAGCTGCCCGCAGACATTGCTTAATTAGGCGAGGACTTGATTAATTTGCACTAATTGGCGGCTAATTTAAGGACTGGGGGGGGGGGGGCACATCGGACTGACATTTGTTGGGGCTCAGAGGGTATGTGGGGTTAAGGCTTGAAGCAAACCCGCCATGCAGGCTGTCTGCCTGCATGAGCAGGCCCTGCGGACACTGACACAGCCAAAGGTGGTGACAGGACACATTGATGGTGTCATTGTAGCTTCATGTCAGCGCTGCATGTGGCGTGATCCGCGTACATCCGCTATCAATCAATAAGTGTCCGACTTGCTCAACTTGTAACTGCAAATTTTGTGGGGAAAACTCTGTAACTTGGTTGTTCAGACCTGGACTCAAAACTGGGAACCTTTATGCAGTGCTGATCACGTATTACTTTTAAAACTTGTCTAAGACTGCAAAAAAAAAAGATTAAAAAAAAAGAAAACTTAACAGTTGGGTAACCGATCCACTTTATGGGTCAAATTGACCCTCAAAGTTGGGTCAAATTGACCCAAGTAGAGGATCGGTCCATTTTTAACCCATAGTTGGGTTACTTTTGATTGAACGTTCCGAGCACAATTTCAAAATATATCCCCAACCCAGACTGTGCTTAAAGTGGTTTTGAATGAGTTTATTAAAGACTTGGACACAAACCCTAAGGACAAAAATTGGGATAGTTCAGAATAAGCCATCCTATGTCAGAAAAATTCCAGGGCTAATATCACAAAATATATTTGAAATGCCGCCCTTCAATCCGTATCTTCAAAACTGGTTTTCTTGATGACCTGTTTGAGTTTAGGAAAGAGAGCTCGAGAAAAAAACAGCTCATCTGAGTAGAGGTTGCTCAGGCGTGACGATGTTCTTCTTGGCCAGGAACTGTCAGATGCTCAGTGTATTGTCATAGATAACTCTCACCCCGTCTCTTGCAGTGAACGCGGCACAATCTCTGTAGTCGTAGTTTTTGAAATGTATCTTTTGGGACATCAATCTTGGAAATTTTCTGACATCTCATAGACACAAACCCCAAACCTGATGTGAAAATTGTGATTTAGATCTGGGATGGATTGTTTTGGCTAGTAAACTAACCATAAATCGAAGGTACATTTTTTTTGATTTACTAATCCTCAAATCGCTGGTGAAAAATGATGGCAGAAACTGTTTTCATGTCAACTGGAGTAGTTCAAGGTCTGAGGGAAACCTGGAGCTCAAATCCTGGACTGGTTACCGGTTCCAACTCCCAGGATAAAAAATAAATAAAAATAGGGGACAGTCCAGATTAAACAGTAACTCTTAACCTGTCAGATAAAAATGCACTACTCCAAAATACACCAATATAATCCAGGCCAGAAAAGAGACGAGGACTACTCGAACCCCATTGGGCCGCTCCGCCGAGACACAGCATCTCTCGGTGGCCTGCTAAATTGTACAAATGATGTGCGTTGTTCAGATGGGTGACCTGGGTGGGTGCGGGAGGTGAAGTCACCCGAGCAGAGGCGGCCTCTGTCCGTGTGAATCGGAAAAGACGATTGGGGGCTTATTAGAGGCCCCGGAGAAGTGTAACTTGTTGGCAGGGAGCGGCCCGAGACTGAGCGACATCTCCAGCCGGGAACAGTCAGAGGCATTGTCTTACCTAATTATGGCCGACCAACTTCTTTTTGTGTCCTGTTCGGCATGCCTGTCTGATTCTTTTTGCCTGACCGCTCGCTCCGACAACACTGAAGTGTGCTAATTAGAAGAGAAATGGTCCTAGTAATTATGTCAACTCTGATTATAGGTGACGACAATGAGAAATATTATTTTTACGCAATGTTTTGCTTTCCAAAGCTCATTAAAGTGAAAAGCGCTGTGAGACAAATTTTGCCCTAATTTTACATTCACTTTCAAACTCGCGTTTTGTGGACTTTGAATCACTTGAAAGTTCCTTTCTAATTAAAAATAAATACATATATACAGTATACCAAAAACAAGCAGCAACATTTAATGCATCATCGAAAAGGAAATGAGTATAAATAAAAAGGATTGACCATAGGCAAGTCTTGTAAATAAGTGCAAAGTAAATAAAAATAGAATATAACGATAAATGGTTCTCGGACCACAGCCAGAAAAACGTTTTCATCTGTTCTTACTACTGGTTCTCTACATTAGCAAGTTATCTTTTCTTCTTATTTAAAAAAATATTTTGGGGGCATTCGTTTTTCAGTTAGTTGAATTCATCTTACAGAAGTTTGGAAGGGGACTATTAAAAAAAAGTCATATCCCGTCACTTCTTCGGCCTCTCCAAGATGTTCAGGAACTTCCCTCTGGTCATTTCTCTGGCTGAAAAAAAAAGAAAAAGAAATTAAAAAGGTGTGAGGAAAAAAAGATCCACATCAAGATAAGTTTGCAGCGAGCAACTTCAGACAATCTGTGATCCACATTAGCCTGCAGCTCCATCCATTCTTCAGCCGCGCCATTAGTGATGCAAAGCATGAATTTAATACGCGCAGTGTCACACTGAGAAGGTAATTTACACAAACATCTGTTCATTCGCCACACAGTAAACAACATGAAAAAAAAGAGAGCGGCGCCCTGTGATCCGCTTGATTGCACAAGCACTGCAATGTGCTCGTGCATGAACATTATGTATGTATGCAAAACATCAAGATAAGAGAGCGGAATACTGAAAGGCAAAATGTCTCTATTAATTTGATCATGTAATCAAGGGGGCATGATCACGTGTGAGCAAACTGACAACAAAGAAGTCGATACAGTATAAACGCCGGTGCCATACACCATCGGGATTTTCTGAAACATACAATCGAATGATTTAAGATGGAATAATGGCTGACTGAAAAGCTGTAAGTTTCATATCGGTGAGGAAAAAGTTATGATGACTTGACATGGGTGGTTTGATTTATTGCATGACTCAATAGTTGGGTCTCCCATCCACCCATTTTTATTCGAATTTTCAAGAAATGCGAGAATAAAAGTGAATGGAAACGCCAGAAATTTGAAAACGGCCCCAAAATTCCCCAAAAAGGTTTTTACGCTTAGAAGGGATGGATTTTCACGTGCATTGAAAAAAAGGGAAATGGGAATTATGGCTATGGAAACCCCGAAACGGGTTTTGTGAATAATCGCTGGCAAGACCTGATACACGTTGCACGTTTTAACCGGATATTAAGTCCCAAATCAATGGCGGACAATAAAGTAAGGTATGTCTGAGGAATAGACGAAACATTAATATTTTGGGAATTAATTAAAGAAGCTAATATTAATGCTATTTTAGATGGAAAACAGCAAAGAAACGCTTTGGTTTATCAAGAATTACAAAAGCAAAATCAGACGACGTCATCACACGGAGCAGTCGCTTCCTGGTCTTCTTCTTCTTCTCTTAAATTACTGGTGGATCACATCCCTTAATGGTGTGTACCGCCACCTACAGCGGCGGAGTCCTCTCTCAATAATCGCAAATGAAGAACACATGGAAACTGGCATAAGTCGCATGTCCGTTTTGCGCGTTTTCAGTAAATCTGCTTAAATTTTTTCCCAAAACAATTGGATGGAAACCTGACTAATGTTTCTCGTGATTTTTGACTAACATTTGTTTTTGTGACTTTTGGCTTATCCCAACATACAGTTTTTATAAAACCAGTCTTTAACATTCTTTTATATAAAATTTTATTGAAATACGTAATAAAAAGAATGCGTAAAAAGAAGAACGCCTGATTGGTCCGACAAAAAAAAAAAAAAAAAAAAGGTTGGTCGCGAACGTATCAGCGGGAGCAGTACAAGATGTATTCTTGTAGTATTTGTTAACAAATACTGTGAGAACCCAGCTTGCTGGCAAGGTTACCAATGACCTCAATGTGTTGAGGTCGTACTTAAAAAGTGCATGTTTTCAGAAGCGCATTAGACAGGTAGCACTCAAATCAATACCAGAATTGTCACCATTTGTAAGTTGTCTTTTGAGCGTGCCCAATCGTTACAAAGACATTTGTGCACCTATGGAAACTTCAGTTCACAAATCCTGCAGACGCACCACCCAGGCACCGTAATCACTCTTTGTTGAAGATGAGAAGAAGCTCTTGGCTCCGCTGGTGCTTTTATGAGCTGCTGAGCTGGAATTACCTCCGTGACTTCATTTTGCACATCACACAATATAAATGTACGGGGCATCAGTGAGTACTGATTCCAAAACGGCATTAAGCGGAATGTCATCCACCTTCATAATGCCTGCAAGACAACTGTCTTCTGCTGAAAAAAAAAAAAAAAGAGACCCCTCCTCCTCCTCCTGCTGTGCATGGCGGCTAATGAAAAAGCTGGACCCATTTGGTAATTCTGAAGAGGTGCCCAGTATGGAATTATAAATGGCGCTCGCTCTTGTGGGCGCCACGTCACCTTGAGGTGTCTGCCATTAGGTTAAAGATGATGCTAATTCAAACGCCACAAATTAATTTTGCACTTTGCCATCTCTTCCCATCGGCCGAAACATCTGGGGCACAGCTGGACATGCATAGGACACGTCTGATTGAAACAGTCATCAAAAATGGTTGAACGCAATTACACTGGGATGACCCCAAACCTGCATTTTCTTATGAGAAGTAGTTATGCAGCAGTTAATTTTTACATTTCATTTACGGGGTCGCAATCTCTCTCGCCTCTCGTCTTTTCTTGATGAGCCCGAGCTGAAGGTGCCACGCCTCTCGAGGCCCCCCCAACACCGCCAAGAGTCTCATTAATTACAATTCATTGCATAAATCAACACTTTGTCTTCATGTGCAGCCTGTCGAGAAACTCCGACTGGCTATTGAGTAATTTTTGTCATAAGCAATAACTTTTATGTTGAGTGTAAACCAAGGTGCTAATATCGGGAAATTAGTTGTGGTGGCTTGTGTAATTGTGAAGGAGAAGCTGTCTGACTTTTTTGTGCATAAAAACTACTTTACTTTTTATTTATTTAGTTTTACGAATTCAGTTCAGTTCGATTTAGGCTCATAGATTAGTTTTAATAGCACACATGGCAGCAAAATGAGTTGAATTAAGAATAAGACAGCTTTCATTCGATCCTTTCTAGATTTATTTTTTTTAAGCATACAATGGCTCAAAAACAAATGATGCAAAAAAGATCAAAGACGGAGCTGACAGGCCCGCGAGACGGACAAACTCCAATCATAATCGCTTGCCTCTAAAACGAAAGCATTCAACACGGACACACACACACACGCTTTGTCATACAACAGGCGAGATCAATACTGATTAGGGGAACTTAGAGATTTGTTTAGTTGATTAGAAAGGTCAATTACTAATTTTGCACTAAGTTAATCAGCATCTTGTTACTACTGCCATCCATACTAAATGACACCTTATGGATTGCCAGGGCTTGTTTCTTGCCCTGCTGATTTGGCGCCATCTCATCATCATTTACCTGGTACGCGCTTCCATCGGGGAACGGTACCCTGTATGCAATTACCGACATTCCACCATTTATTGCCTTGAAACAATTTGTTATTATTTCCTGCTACAAATATAGAGGGAACCTCCAAAGTCGAACAATCCTTTCGGGGACAGTTAGAATAATTGAGAATATGTCAAATCTCTTTCAGGCAAACCTTCACTAATTTTATGCAATAATAATATTCTTAACTGTAACAAGTGTAAAAGGAAATTAACTGTGTATTGCTATGTATTCAACATTAACTATGATGATACTTTTTTTTTATTTTTTTTATGAACTTATTATTGCTTTAGCGATGTACTGAACAGCCAAGCCATCCGTACCCATTTTCAATGTTGCAGTAAGTTCGCTTTTATTCTTGACCATGACAGTTGCCCCTTTGCGGTGGGGAAAAACAAACAAACAAAAACTGTTTATAGTTTTTTTCTTTCTTCCCCTCCCTACTTTTGACTTCGGAGGTTCCACTCAGTCGCAAAGAAAGCTTGGAAGGGTTATCGCCAAAGTGGGGGCTAACTATTTGTACCTGTGAATACATTGTCGTTAAGAAGATTAAACTCTACGTGCAAACAGATGAATGTGTTCTGCCGGCTTTTAAAATGGTGGCTTTTTTTCGAAATGAAAAATACCTGGATGGGGTTATACGCAAAAAAGAAATTCTGTCACAACTCAAATGTATTCTCTGCATTGTGTGCCATTAAATCATTTTCATTTGGAGTCAATCACAAGTGGTTGGAATGTAAATGAAAAGGAAACGCTGCAGCGGAACATCTTACTTGTGCGCATTTATGGTGATTGATCTGGGTGTCATTGTCACAGCCCCCCCCCCCCTGAACGCAATTCCCCTGTGTATGAAATGAGAGTAATCATCACTCCACCACCCCACACCCATCGCGCACCTCTGTGGGCGGCACACTCCCAGTGAGCTGGCAGGACCCCTGTTAGCCCCAAAGACAGATGACCACCTGGGTTAACAGGAGTCCTGGACCCCGGCCCCGTCTGCCCCGGATTCACTTTCATTAAGAGCTAAGAGGACTTATCTGACCCTCGCTGCCCGTCTCCAAGTGCTGCTCAGCTATTACGGCCTGTAAGCTTTATTTAATGGGTTTAACATCCACTTTCGGCGCCCTCCTCCCTGGGGGGTGGGGTGGGGTCGGGTGCGGCACAGAGGAGATGAAACACTCACACACATTCAAGCGCCCCCCCATCCAGCCACGCATACACCTGACGCTCATGTTTGTGTTCAAAATTCAATTACCCACTTATTGATACTTCACAGGGATATTTAAGATGCAGACACGAGCTGTGATTTCCCAAGGGAGTCACTGCTTCCTCTTTATGTCCCAGTCGGGGCGGGGAGGGGGGAGGCGACTCCTCGGCGCATTTTCGCCTCATTGACGCACACATACACACACCAAAACAAACACCTGCACCTCCCAGCCCCGGCCCCTTACTATGCCTGTTCAAGAGGTGTCCTTATTAATAGGCAATCAGTCAAGAATCATTCATTAAAAAGCCTAAAAGGTTTTACACCCGGACTATGATTAGCTGGGAAGGAAAATTCAATGAATTCCTAATGCCTTTATGGAAATGAGGTGTCATTTCCGATCTGCTCAGGGAGGAAGCAGGCAGGCAGAGACGAGGAGCCGTGTGTGTGTGTTCATAAAGCTCTGCCGCTTCTCCTTTCACACAGCGCCAACACTGATGCTGTCTGCGATATGAACAGGCTGCTGCAGACACAGCCGCAACCTGCTGCACACATTCGGGTCATTTGGTTTCCAAACGTTTGCCAAATTATGATCCAACGGGCCGCTCGATTTGAAATCAAACAGCAGTCCAGGTGATTTTAAAGGCTAAAGCTACATAACGGAGAGGCCAGATTCTGTAGTAAACCACACGGCCATTTATAGCATAGAGCCGGTGAAGAAATTGGCTAGAGGTGAAAAGATGAGCCGAGCGTATTAGGAGCGGTAAAGAGGAAGAGGAAGAGGGCGAAGAAAGGTATCCTCATTCAGCGGCTGTCAGCAAAGGCACTTCATAACCGCCCGTCCTTTGGTCAGCCCGCCCTGATGGATTGATGGCGGCACATTAGTGCCAGTTGAGCCGAGTGAATGCAATCATATTCAACGGCGGTGCTCTTCTAATAGGCCGGAGATTGATCCTGGGGGTGCGGAGGAGGAGGAGGAGGCGCCGAAAGCAGGGCTATTAGGAACTGTCAGGGCAGGGTGACCTTCAGGCTCACCTTCACATAAGCAGAAGCAACAGGGGCTGGTGTGGGACTACATAGGACGGCATCAAGGAGGTGTGTGTGTGTGGGGGGGGGGGGGGGGGCAAGAGGTGGTCCTGTTGGCTGCTCGGATTCTACTTTAATCTATTAACAATTCAGAGTTGGTCTGATATCTACTTTCTACAACAATTGATTTCTTTATGTGGCCTTGGCGATGTTCAACATGCTGTCATGCACATTCCTAATAAAAAAATATGTTAGGCCAGAAATGTTGCTCCCATTGACTCGTGTATTTGAATGAGAAAAAGTGGCAAACTTCACCACCTCCCATTTAAACTCGAAAGCAAACAACAGCTTTACGGCTGTCATGTCTGCTCTGCAGGCAGTGTGTTTTGTGGTAACACATTCTACCATGACATAATGTGGTAATGATGTCATATACACAAGATATTGGAATTGGTAGTGCTGTTATTATTGTCATATATATATATATATATATATATATATATATATATATATATATATATATATATATTTTTTTTTTTGTTATACATTTTCGTGTTTAATTACAAAATGAAAACACTCACAACAACTTCAACCCAGACTAACTACAGTGCTCCCTCGCTACTTTGCGGTTTGGTTATTGGCCATTCACTCTATCGTGGATTTTAGTTTGTGACATTTGTTAACCAGTTTCTGGTTAACGCAAGCCATTTTAAAATTCAAAAGAAAAACTTGAACGTAGTTATTAAGTCGATGTTTCACCATTCTCCTCCTCATGTGCTGCCAGGGTGCGAAGCGCGCATTCGCTCACATTAATTTAATAACGCAGCCTATAATGAGCAGCTCAGTATTTATATTACATTTTGTATTTTAAAAGATACATTTGGTACAAGTGTTACAAGTGTTTGCAAGGGTGGGGCCCGCGTGTGTGTAGGGGTTTGAAATAGTTTAATAAAGGCCTTAAGTCAACCAGTATTCTTAAGGGATGATACTGAAGGCGCTTGAGACTTGAAACAAATAAAAGGTAATTCCAGTTAATAAGCAAAGCCAGGCCTAGATACTTTTAATTAAAACCATGTTTTCCAGTTTAAGCGATGCCTCGAGCAAACGAACACCATAAACTACCAACATCGCCACCTCGGCAAAATCAGAAAAACAGGCCCTTCTGAGCCTCCCAAAGGAACACTCAGCTTTCAATTACCTCCAATAACAGCACTTATCAGAGGACTGGGCTTTCCCTGGAGACGCAGGGCCTGTTGCCCACACTCAGCGGCCCGCGACAGAGGCATTCATCACGGGGAGGAGTAACAGCTGGGCCCGAGGAGGAGGCACGCGTCAAGCCCCAATGGGAATAGACTAGGCCAGCGTCACACGCAGCCATTGTTGGAGCCACTGGTAGAAGTGGACGGGTGGCCGGGTGGGGGCGCTTAGGATGTGCTACATCCTCCCAGTGCATGCATGCTGATGAATTAACATGAGAGTATGATGGGGGTACAGGGACGAAAATCAACACGGGCTCAGTTGCTATATCATGAGCTCAAGGGAATGGTTTTTATGCGTTTTATGTAAGACTGGCTCAGGTTGTTTTTCGAACTCTCATGCAGCCGGGTGAGTTTTCACTACTTGATTGTGCCTGCCCCCGACCATTAAGCGGCCTCCTTTTTTAATCGCCCACATGCCAATGGGGGAAGGAGGGCCAGTAAACGCCGTCCCCTCACCCTCGCTCTCGACTGAGTCTCGTTTACGGGGTCCTAAGCAAGACGGCAAACGTGATGAAAAAGTAGCTGCGATTTACAAGCCTGCGCTGACAGCCAGGGAAAGGAGAAAATTAAACCAGAGAGCCTTAAACAGGCCTCCCATTACAGGGCAGCTCCGACACCAATAATAACCATCATTGCGTCCCGTCAAGCACGGCGACATGACAGGATTGCAAATCTTGCAGTCCGCCACCTATGACAGCAAACATCTTTCTGCCAACGAGAATACGGGCGACTCCACGTTAGCAATAGTAAAGAAAAGCTGCACAATCCAAAAACATCCTTATCTTTGTATTCACTTTGTTAGCTGAAACCAGTCATTGAATAATTTGACTACAATAATCGCTTAATGCAAAAGTGATAATTTTTCCACACTGACTGCACTCACGTCCCACTGCTTGTCAAAAGTTTGGGATAATTTTACACTTAAAAAGGACGATTAAGTACAATGTGTCTACTTGTACTATTACTCCAGTTCTAAAGGCTCCCAGTGAGTTGTTGAATAAACTTTTAAGAACTGCTCCTGGTCTTTAGAGCAGAGAAAGGTTTAGGTCCTGAATACATCAAACAAATGCTAATGGTATATAAACCCAGGAAGGCTCTGAAGTCTACAGACTCGGGTCAATTAGAGGAGCCAAGAGTTCAAAGCAAATATGGCGAAGCAGCATTTAGCAGTTATGCTACACACAAATGGAATAAGGTGCCAACAGAAGTGGAGTCAGCCCCAAGTGTGAATATTTTTAAGTCCATATTCCCACCATGCCTACAATTGAGGACATTCAAAGTAGTTTTAAAATACAATTTTATTTTAGTAACTTTCCCCCCTTGTAATTTGTTTTTTTACATGCTTTCAAACATGGTATTTTTAATCATATAAAGTACATTGTGTTGAAATGAACTATATGCATAAAGCTGCCTTACCTTACCTTAATGCAAAGCAGAACAAATGTACCACAACAGCACATCTATGATTGCCAACACAGGGTATTATCAATGTTAGCTAATTTTGTATACTGCAGTCTGAGTATGAATCGGAATGTCCTGACAGGTGGTCATACAGACACCCCCCTTGATGCACTTTCAATCACTTAAGTGAACAAACGGTAAGAAAATAAAGACATTAGGAGTAAATTCATACACAAGCTGCTATGACCAAAGCCGGCGCGTGCAAACACTGTAACCCCCCCCCCCCCAAAAAGCACAATGTAAAAAAAAAAAGAGGGCTGTAAAAAATCCGCAAAACAGCAAAGGCGCGAAAGATGGACCCGCGAGAAACGAGGGAACACTGAACACGTGCAGGTGCAAGCGTGTCCGCAACGACAACATGAGTAACTGGGGTCTGTTCTAAAACATTGCTAAACAGTTACGGGACACTGTGACTTGCTAAGAAGAATTAAAATAAATTAACGTTGACATTCTTTCTTTTTTAAACTTAGCATGGTACACGTTTCTTAATGTACCAAATATTCTATATTTTGTTTAAAAATGAAATACAATGTGTTGAATGAAAAAAAAAAGTTTTTATTTACCCAAATATTTTTTTAAAGGACATTTTAGATCTGTAATTTTAATACAGTGATACAGTGACAATATTTTTTGCTCACGGTTATCATACCGTCCAAATCTAATATCAGCCCATGCCTAGTCACCACGTGGGAAAAGTTTTCAAATGATTCATCTTGGTTTCCTTTTTTCTATATCACAAAACAAACAAACAAAACAAAACAGATATTTAAATAGATACATGTAAACTTTTTACATCCACTGTATACAAATATATCTAATATATAATCAAGTCAAAAACCACCCTCATGAAAGAGGCGGTGTTTGTCACCATCTCAGTTTGTTCATTATTTCACTGGAAAAATAAACAGCCATTTTCTCTTTGCAAAATTTAAGCACTTAGATATAGCTCTCTAATCCACACTCCAGCGGGATTATGACAATGGAGGTAGTAAAAGGGGAAAGGATTAAAAACTCGATTTTGCATGCATCACATGCATCAGGCACTTTTATTATCAGCACTCATAGTCGTGCCTGTGTTACTAACCTTTTCCGCTGTAACAAGATTGACCTAAATCTTATATTTTGACGGTCAACTTGTTTGACCAAGCTCATTGCAAATACACATTTTAACCTAGGATCAAGCTGTACTAACGGTTTGCAATTTTAAGGCAACAGCCGCCATCTAGTGGCCAAATACTTCAATGTATTAAATCAAGTAAAAACAAAAAAAAGATTAAATCCTACATTTTAAAATATATTTGCAATTAGCTCAAGTTGCTAGTGGTACTTACATTCTTCTAAACCAAGTTGATAACCGAGGTTCTGAAGGCCTTTGACCTTCTCCATGAGATTGGCTGTTGTCAAACTACCCAATTCTGCAGAAAAAAACCCCCACACACACATTTAATCCTTGCATAGTGTTCATTTTCCATGCACACAATATTTTCCAGGTAAATTCTGAGTTGGGTCAAGCCAAGAAGTCATAATAAATATCCTCTTTCAATGTATTGTATTCTACTATTTAATGCATTACCTTTCAACATCTCAATGTCCTCGCTCTCAAGCTCAACCATCCACTTGGGTGGTGAATTTGTGATGGGCTGTAGAGTTAAACAAATATTTGATTAGAAGAACCTGTCAAAAGATCTGAGGTGGAAAAGCAGGATTAGAACTTACATTTTTACAAGATGCAGCAAATTCAACAACTCCAGGCACTGCAAAAAAAGGAGACTTGGAATGAAACAAGCAACAACAACAAAATCCAAGACAATGCAAAATAACCGAAAAGGACATTAGGCCTTACGCTGCTCAGGCCAAAGGTCAGGCGACGCTCTGTCCAGTTTCTCATAACTGAGCAACGAGGTTTCAAAATCTTCACCTATCGAAACAAGAAAATGGCATGCGATTTGAATGGATTTATTATTGAGGCATCAATTACAGTACTATACACTAAATAACAGCAGTAAAAAGAAACAGCTGACATTTCTCCTTGTATAAGTTGTCTTACCATGGACTAGTGAACATCAAGGCTTAGCCATTTCTAGCTTCATGCAAGTTAACAATTCACAACACTTGTAGTATACAACTTTTTTTTATTTTATGCATTCACATTCGCGTGATGTAATTTCTAATGCGTTAACAATTTTGGAACTCTACCCCCCCTAAAAAAACCCTATTATTAGCCATGCGGTCTGCTAGCCTAGACAGAAGCTGAGCTGCACTGTGTTTGTTTATGGACTAACTGTATGGCAAGAGTGTGAGGCGGTTACACCTGAACAAATTAGTAATAGTAACCCCCAGCATTTGACTGTTATTCCTTATAATGAATACATAGTTGGACAATTGTGAAACACACAAATTTGGCACTAACCAGGATATTTAAAATTAAACATTTTAATTGTTGTTTCAAAGAGTGCTATTGGCGTATCATAAAAAAATTAACAAAAAAATTAATTAAATTTGGTTAATGCCTTCAGCCTTCACACAAAAACGTTACGCCAACAGAAATCAAGTTCCAAATTAATTGATAACCCGAACATTTATGTCGATATAGTTTATACACGCCGTTAAACGAGAATGTAACTCACTGATTTATCATCAGTGTGTCACAAGCAGCAGAGTCTTACGTTTTTAGCAGCTAAGCAACGAGCACATTTAGCTGTTTGCGTGTGTCAAATGTCCACTGTTGCTGCTGTACGAACATTTGACAAAACACCAAGTCCACTTGAAGCGTTCGAGTAAAGCAGGAATTTGAACAGCAGACACACACGGCGAACAAGTAGACTGTGACTCGTTATGGCGCTTAAGTGAGGTCGAAGATGCGCTAGAGGACGAAACGATAACGAAATACGCACATAGACACAGAACGTCTCGGTAAAGAATTAGAATTTACCTCCATTTGGAGACGCCATCTTCAAAATGAACACGTGACTAAAGTCAACCAATTAGCAGCTGGTGTTTTTCAAGCAAAGTTCAGGGTGCAATTCTCCTGAGCTGCCTCTAGGATTATACCAAAAGGATTGTAAGCAGAGGTGGCTGTGAAAAAAGACCCTGAAATGTATTTACGTACAAAAGTAAACATTTATTTACACTTTTGCCTACAAAACGAACGCATTTTTGCACACATCAATCTGTCATCACCCCTGGAGGTGGGGGGAAAAGTAACAAGGCTATCTTGACAAATGAGAAGTACAGATCTGTTTCTAAATGTACAGAAGGGGGGAATCTACTTAATTACAGTAATTACGTATTAGTCCCTCATTACTTCCCATCACAGACTGGATGTTTATAAATATAATTTAAGTCAAAAATACAATTAAAAAAAACTTCCATATACTTACTATTCCAATAAGTGTTTTTTTCTTTATGTATTTGTGCTTCAATAATTACAAATTCATATTTTTTGTCATTTAGAAGAACCTTTCCCCAGCTATTTCCCGTAAATCTCACCTATTTGGGATTGTGCGCTTTTTGAAACGTCCTACGACGTCACCAAGGCCCTGTCTAAATTGGGAAGTCGTGTTATGAAGTATTCTGAGAAAAAAAAGATTTTGTGTTGTGGAGGAGCTCAATTTAGCTTGGGTTGTGTTGTGAGGAAAGTTCCACATGGAGGCCAACAGTCACTTCTGCTTTTTGAAATAAACTCATCTGTAATCATAATTCTAAACATTGTGGTGGAGCATCAATTAGTACTCACGTTTTCATTATTTGTGGCAGGACTCATGTGGGATTACTTTACAGTACCGAACTCTAAATCGTCTATAGTTGTACTTGTAAATGTCAGTGTGAACGGTTGTTGGTCTATATGTGCAGTGTGATTGGCTACTGAGAAATGGGTTTAGCTCATGATAGTTGAAGTACTAGAATGCACAGGCTAAAAGAATATCATAATTTATTAACATGGACTGTAATCTATGCATACAAATCACCATAAAGCTATATCACTAAAACTCCAGATCAATATAAGAATAAAAATAAATGGTCTGGAACTGACTACACTACTACCAAAGAAATTATTGTCTTACTTTGAGAATTTTCGAGGCACTTAAGATCATTCTTACCACATCCAATAGAATTATGACGCAATGTGCGATAGCTTGCCGCCGATTACGTGTAGCCTCAAGTCCTCAAGCTGAAAACAGTAAACTCAAACAAACCCTGGCAGGATACAGTACTGTGACAAAACATTTTCATTAACACTGTAAGACTGTGAAATTAATGACGGATTAGTTCAAGTCCTTTATGCTCAAAATGGTTTGTTTGATAACTTTTATGTCATCTTCACTTGTTAGAACTCCCAGGACTCCATCCACTTCAGTCCGACCATGGAGCTGCCCGGCTCGTGTGCTAGAGGTCCCGTCATGCCATACGTGAGTGGGTGGAACAGGTAGAAACTGGCAAAGAGGAAGACAGTCATTACTCAAGCTACATGAAAAAAATTCTACACATATTCAGAAGAGGGGAAAGTATGGCCCGTGAACCACATCTGGCCCGCACCATTGTTTAATCCGGGCTACCAATTATCAAGTTTTTCAGCTAAAGAATCACCATTTTCTTAAAATATATTAAATAAATGTATGTGTATGTAACTAAAACACTAAGATGCAATAGTTACAGTTACAATTTTAGAACACAAAAAACAAAAACAAAAAAATTGAACAAAATTACATTTACAACGGTTCACCCATGGTTGCAAGGTTAATTCCAACTGTGCTATCTTTCTGTTTGCAGATATTGGCAGTACTGACTTATTGGGAGCTGCATAAACCTCACTGCACTGCCTCAATTATGATTGCACAAAAACGTTGTGTAGTAGATGAGTCCAATCGTAATCAGATCTTCTTGCTAAAGTTAATCCGTGGAATTTTGCTCGTCTGGAATGTAAGATGTAGAGTAAAAACTTGACATGCTAGAAAAAAAAAACTGACTGCAATTTTGGAATCAGCATGACTGTTTTTGTTTTAATCAGTATAAAACTATCCGGAATTTAGACAAAAAAAAGTTCCCCATTGTTGTTATTATTATTATTATTATTATTGTTATTGTCATTATTATTATCATCAAATGTCCTATAATAGTTTTTATATTAATGTAGCAGTTTTTCCTCAAAATTGTTTAATTGAAATGTATTAATTTATTTAGTATTCATTTATTTCAATTACATTTCTTCATTAAGAAAAATAAATAAAATAATTAAACATTTTTTTATTATTTTTTAACTAATGCCAATTATTTTATTGGTAAAATAAACTCTTTTACACTTGACACTTCTACATGTTTCACATGTAGTTCTTAATTTTTATCCAGTTTGTAGAATGTAGTAATGAAAATCTCAATAAATTGATGTCTTGCAAATTAAATAAAAAACAAAAATAATTTCACACACAAAAAATATTTAAAAAAATAAAAGGAAAAAAAATAATTTTATAAAATTATTTATAGAATTTTAAATCGCAACATTGAAAAATCTTAATCAATAATTTTATTATTTGAATAAACTATTTTTATATGCACATTTGAAGTCCTATTTTTTGTTTTTTTGTTCCCCCATCTCATCAAAGAATGACCTAACCTATTCGTCCATTAAAAAACAACAACAAATAAGTGCAGCAAGAAAATAACCCATTATTTGGCCTCACCTGAAAAGAACAATTACCAGAAATAACACCTTCCCAACTCTCTGCAGCCAGTCGCAATACGGTGGACGGAGCAGAAGGTCGGCCATGTTCAACAGGAAATCCAACGTAATTCCTGCCATCAGCAAACATTGCTGCATGTTTGTATCCTCTCAAGCACAATGAGTGGGCACGCTGTAATGCGACATGCTACCTGTCAGCATGCTGCTAAAGAGCATTGCAGGGAAGTAGTGATGGTAGTACAGAACCCGGCCCATAGTGTAGAAAGGCACGTAGTGCAGGAGCCAGCTGAGGAAAAGGAGGCCTCCTCCCCTCATGAGCACAAAACAATGACCTGGAAACCAGAAAATGAGCTTTTTTTTTTTTTAAATCTGACATCAGTATATGCACAAGCTACAGTATGACTTGTGTTACTCAGGTTTTAATCCAAATTTAAAATGGCATAGAGTTAATCTCAGTACATTTGAATAGCGTGGAAAACATGGAGTATGGTCATGTGACGTTTGCAAGATGAGAAAATTGGACTGGTCTATTCCCAAGTACTCCCAAATCAATCCTACCTCTTCTCTTTTGCCCCACTGAGATGCCTCTTTGAAAGGCAACTGAAGCGACTGCCACCAAAATCAGATATAATCCCAAACTCGCCAGATTTAGCCACCAGACCACCTACAAATACATTTTACCACAAGCATGTGAATGTGTGCTGATGAGGCATAACCCGCAAAGGATGAAACGAGTCAAGCTGAATTACTTACCGGGTTGCCAAGTAAGTACACACGATATTCTGTTTCATTCACTCCTGAGAATCTCAGTCCCTTCGCCAAAGAGACAAGCACCGCTTACTTGAAATTGTTGATGCAAATCACACTTACGCACTTCACCAAGGCTCACCTGGTAGTTGATGGGCCAGTGCCAAGGTTTGGAGTTCATCTCGTTATCTTTAGGCTTCAAACCGCTATTACCCTAAAAAAAAAAAAAAAGTTTCATTACATTTGCAGAGAACCTCATGATACTTTCTTTTTTCACTTACTCTTATCATCACAATGTGAGACTCCATTAGGATCTCTAAAAAATGAGGCTTCAGCACTGACAGACTGATGTTGGGCACTGTCAAGAACAAAAAAGCAGCAAAGAAAAAAAGAAAAAAAGTAAATGCCTGATTCGAAAAAGAAACAGAAACGTGGCTCATACATTTGGCATTGACGTGATCTTCGATGTTCCACTGAGAGCTGGGAGTCTCCTTCAAGTAAGGACTACAGGTGACCTCCACTTGTTCCCAGCCCCTGAACACAAATGTGGTCAGCTCTGAATTCTCGACGGTCCGAGCGGATGACCTTACCACTTGGGGAGGGTTTTCCCGGAGGAGAAGAGCACACAACCGATGGCTTTGTGCAGAAAGCGAACTTTGCTGCGGAGCACCTTCACCGGGTCACCTTTGCGCCCACCGCACACCTCCACTATCCACAGGTCGTTGCTGTCGCCGGTATGATTCTAATGACAGACGGGTCCAAATTGCAATGAGTTATTTCAGACTTACAAGGATGGAATTGTTGTGTTGGAGCATAGTAACGCCGGAGAATATGTATTTTTTGGAATGCCACCACAGATGGATACTATGAGTAAAAAATGAGCTGTGGGATGGGGACAGAGCTATGATGGCGTATTGGGGCAAAACATATTATATTATTTTAGTAATAGTCAGAGAAAAAAACAACACATTTACGAGAAATAACTCGTATATTTGTGACATAATGAAGTAGCAAATCTGCGAGAAAAAACTCACAAATTTACGAGAAAAAACTTGAATATTTGCGTCACTATAAAGTGGCAAATTTGAGAGAAAAAACTCACAAATTTATAAGAAATAAACACAGATTTGTGAGAAAAACAATCAGAAACTTGCAAGAAATACAAGTGGCCTACTCGGAAGTCACAATTTTCAAGTGTGCAAAATGCCTACTTTTCGGCGTAGGGCCGTTGTGTCATCATCTCACAAATTTGCCACTTTATAATGTTGAAAATATTCAAGTTTATTTCTTGTAAATTTGTGAGTTTTTTCTCTCACAAATTTATAATGTCGCAAATATTCATGTTTATTTCTCGTAAATGTGATTTTTTTCCCTCGGGGATTTATAATGTTGCAAATATTCACGTTTTTTCTCGTAAATTTGTGAGTTTTTTCTTACAAATTTATAATGTCGCAAATAGTCGAGTTTATTTCTCATAAATTGAGTTTTTTCTTGCGGATTTTAATAATGTCTCAAATATTTGAGTTTATTTCTCGTAAATTTGTGATTTTTTTCTCTCGCAAATTTGCTACTTTATGACTCGCAAATAATATTATAGCAGCTTGAAAATCAACTAGCGCGACGGAACAAATTGTGATCCGATTTGATGGTTCCAGTGTAATGCGTGTGAGATTGAACATTGGTGGTACGTTGCCTACTCACAATGCCATACCCCGTAACTTGGAAGTGCTTTGCGGTCAGCGGGGCTTCGTGGAGGTGACTGTGAAGGTTTCGAGTTGTTCTGAAGGAACCGGGGATAGTGTTACTTACATGTTTACAGCAATCGATACAAAAAGCAATTTCCATTTTAAGTACTGACTCTTTGTGCTCCAATCTGATGATGTCACCATGGCGAACCAGATCAGGGGCCTCGGATTGAGCTAAAACACAATAACAAGTGACATAAATGTTATGATTGGAAAATAAAGTTACAGGTTGGGTGGTTTCCTTACAGTTTGTATCGTTGTGCCTGTGAACCAACCACAAGTTGTTGTAGTCCTTGTGCAGGTAGGCTGTAACCTACATGGGGGGGAAAAAATACAGCATTTAATAGACGCTCTGTAAAAGTATATTCACATACATTGCAGTGTCTTCCTGACCTGCTGCTGCTTAGCTCCAACTCCTTCTGGGTACAAGTGCCAGTGAGAGTGCAAGTAACCTCCAGCAATGCGAAGGTTCTTCATCGTAATGGTGGAGCCATACGCCAGGTCTGCACAAGATAAACAACACATTCCCTCACATAAACAACAAACGCTTTCTTTCCACAAAAAAACTTGATCCAAACAGCTTTTTTCATTTCCGCTTAAAAATTCACTAGGCATAAAAATGAAATTCTGCAGGTTTTTTTTTCAAATTCATGTGGTTTCTCATAATAAAAGTTGCGTCACACTTACACTCAGGCATTGACGCGTTGTGCAGGTTGTTCCCAATGAGACGAGACTGGAAGGCAGAACTGAAGAACCCGTCTCCTGGTCCGCTGATAACAAAGATATATCAAATGATGTAATGCGAAACAACAAACTGCATCCAACGCTCACACTCACCTTTTGTTCAGCACCACAAAATGGACTGCAAATATTGTAATATAGAGGAAGACGGGAAGCAGGATGAGCGCCACAACCCGAGCCAGGAAGTGCTTTGTGACGTCCACCTAAAGCCAAGAAACACAATAACGTCATACTTGTCGACACCTTCATTACTTTCGTATTTTGCATGCGGGTGTTTACCAGTGATAGGTCCAGATCCCCTAAAAGCCTCCAGAGGTCTGAAACCGTGTTCAGACCCACCAGCAGGATGACAAAAAGACCAACAAACTTCACCCCCAGAGCTCCAGCAAGATTGACACCAGTTAGTAGCATCCAAAACCACCAAGGGGCAGTAAAGGGCCTGGAAAACAGATGAGCCAACAGGATTCTCTGTTAGTAACAGACTAATATGTACATTTCATTTTTGACAGATTGAGACAACGTATTAGGGCCACACTGAAAAAAAAAAAAACCCCAACAACAAAAAACGGTACTCTTAGAATAAAATAAAAAAGACAATACTACAAGATTTCAGAATAAAGACTTGGAGCTATTAAGAAGAATTGAGCAATTTTCAGGGAATAAAACTGTAAAGTTGTTTCCTTAAAATTTTGTTTTTAGAGAATATATTCACAATACTTCAAGAAAAAAAATTTCAAAAAAAAAACCGGCGTCAAGAAAATTAAATAATAATAATAATAATATTTTTAAAAGTTGTAATTTGAATACAATAAAGTTGTAATATTACAGGTAAACTCAGGTAAATTTAAGAGAATAATGTTGAAATACAAGAAAAAAGTTGAAATATATAAATAAATAAATAAATAAAGCATAATTTTAAGAAAATAAATTCCCAATATTACGAGGCATGAGAAGTGCAATTGTACCAGAATAAAATTAACATTAAAAAAAATGTCCAAAGGTAAAACTGTTTAAAAGCAACATTTCATTCTGTCGAATAGTATGTAACATAAAATATTTTAACTTGTAATTTTTCTTTTTAGTGTAGCCCTAATACTGCTTAGTGTGCTGCCTTGGATACAATTATATTACATTCAAAACTGTTGAAGGAAAAATGTAACACAAAAGATAGGCAACCTGTCTTTTTGCTGGTTGAACTTGACCATACTGAGCACTGCTGCCATGATGAAGAACAGGAGTATGGGGTCCAACAGGATGTACTGAGAAATAGTGATGCAGCCCGTGTCTGCCAGGAAGAAGCGGACCATAAGAATTGAATGATAACTGACATAGGAAACTGAATTGACTTTTTCGTTGGGACCTTACCAAATATGAGCAGCCAGGCAGCAATAAGAGCGGCTGTGTGAGAGTGAGACAGCTCCAGAACAATGAGGTAGGCAAAGATGGGGAGAAAGGAGCCTAAGCCAGCACAGAACTGAAGGAAAACACTATGTATTATGTTTGGAAAGGCAGACTTTTTTTTTTTATGCAGCTCTTTCAGTACAGTGGTGTCTTGAGATACATATACAAGCAACTGAAAAATAAGTCTCCTATAGTAACATACCCCTCTCATCCCCCAGTAGGTGTGATGTTCGTATTTATCTCCTGGCTTTGTGAATGGAAAAGTGCCATCATAGCCGCTCATGTATCCGGCTAGTCCGATCAGCATCTGGAAGACAGCAACAACAACGAAAAACAAACAAATTGTTGTACCTGTATTTCATTCTCTGCCGTAAAATGTAGTCAATCGATCTCACCTTCCCCAGAGGAGGGTGGACATCAAAAAAGAAGGTCCTGTTGATGTAGTAGCTTCCCATCTTCCCAAAGTGTGTCTCGTCCCAGCTTAAAGACAACAGAAGAGCCACAATAAGCACCTAAAATAATAAAGAGACCTTTTTCATGTGAACTCACCACACATGTGGAGGCTCTTTGATTTTATAGAGGCGTGTGGAGAAGGACAGTCCAGCCACCAGGAGAAGAAATCCTCTGCTGGTGGGCTCAGCACTGGTGGAGCTTTTTCTTCTTTTTCTGGAGTAACTCCCATTGGTTTGCTGATTGTCATCTTCTGTCAAGTTTCCATCCTTGTTGGGGGTTTTGTCAGTAGACGGAGGAGTGGATGCCTGAAAAGTCTTTCTGTGTCTTATTACTGATGCGTCCGTTGCTATGTGGTACTGTGTGGAGCATCGTTCCCTTTCCATTAGAATGCTAGAACAAAACGTCCATAAGAAATGTCGAGCTAACAAGGCGAACGCTAGTGTTTACAATGCAATTTAATCATATCGCCTGCAGGGATACTGCAATGTAAGTATCATAATATTTCTCTATTGACGGCCACGTGTGTCAGTGCTGTCCCTGAATGCGTCACACGGTTTATAAAACTATACCATACTTATCCTAGCTTGGTCGCGTGTTTAAATCCAGTTGCTCGACAAAACTGGTCCTTCCAGACAACTACAATCACGTTAGTGCTTAATACAATTTATCATTATCTTTCTTAATTTATTAAAATCATTATTATCTCGTATTATTGTGTTGACCACGACCAAAATACAGTTTAGGCATGTTAGAATGAGCCGTCAGAAACAGTGACGCCGGGTTAAAGATGATTTGTGGGAGTTGTAGTACGCTATTACAGTTGCTCCGTTATCAGAACGCCCAAAAGAATACATATCCCATGAGTCTACACGCTAAACAAAGTCGCTCCCTGCTAACCAATCGCAAGACAACGTTGTGCAGCTACTTTTTGACCACAAGATGGCCGTACAACATAATGGTTCATGTCGATTATTATTATTATTATTATTATTATTATTATTATTATTATTATTATTATTATTATTATTATTATTATTATTATTATTATTATTATTATTATTATTATTATCATTATTATTATTATTATTATTATTGGGGCTTATCTTTTAATTACAGTAGGATTTTAATTAGATTAAATATGTTTTCGTCATGTTTAACTTATTTCAAATTTGTTGGTGTTAGCTGTGTATTCAGTATTATTGACTAAATAAAAATAACTAAGAGAATACATGAATATAATTGTTTAATCGACTAAATAAATGAACATATTTAAATAACTGCGTAAATCGAACTTTTTTTTTTAAATAAATGAAAAAATGCCACTTAAATTACTTTTTTTTTTTAAACCCTCCAAAAAATAGTGTAACTGACTAAATAAATAGTTTAAACTAAACCAGTCAAAACATGAATTGCCTAATTTATTAATAAGTCAAAAACGCCTACTACTAAATACAAAATACATAACTAAAAAGATATTATACTTATAATATTCAATATTTATTGAATGAAATAAGTAAAAAAAAAAAGTTAATATAATGAACTAAATGAATAAATAGATCTAAATAACCAATAAGCCTGTCTATTGAGTAATATAATGGATTTGATAAAATAAATAAAAATGATTAAAATGCATGACCTGCCTATTTGGACTACTGTATATAAATAAATATATGAAAATAACCAAATTAGTAAAATAAATAAATAAATAAATAAATCACAAGGCACAGTAATGAAATGTGTTCCGTGTAACAAAACACCAAACAGATGTCTATTTTTTACATTTTTATTTGGATGACTGACAGTGATTACAGTCAAGAGGTAAACAAAATGAATGAGTGTGATATTTCCGATGACCACCAGCATTACGAGGAAACATTATCATTAGGCTATTTGCGGGTTTTACAGGGGCCTCGATTGTTCTAACTTTGACCCAAATGTTAGACTTCCCGTCTGGTTCAGGTGATAATTAGAGCAGCACAATCAAAGTACAGTGCACATCGCATGGAAACTTTTACGCAATTGCAGCTTTTAAAGTTCATTAATGCAGGTTAAGGGGAGATTGGAATTCAACTTTTATATGTATGTGCTGCCATGATTGTGTTTTGCCAGGTGCCAGTTAAACAAATGGTTCAATTAAACCTGAACCACACACAAAAAAAGTTCAAATAAAGAAAAGCAAGTAGGCCAAGGCTGTCTATGATACATTCATGACTCAGAAAACCAACATAAGAAGTAATGTTCACAATTAATAATATTTAACCATAAATTTGTAACATACAGAAGTCGGTGCTTACAATTCAAAAAGTGTTGTCTTTGCAAAGAAATGGAAAATGTCTGCCATCAGATTAAGAACAGTGCTGCCATTTCCCCCAAAAATATATATAGTTCATATTCTGCTCCACAGGGCAGGTTATACACACAGTTCCTCTGGTACAGTGTCAGCCGCTCTCCTCACACATAAAAAGATTTGCTTTTAAAAAATAGTTTGTTTGTTTTTTACAGATGTATGAATCTACAAAGGTATAATATCTTTTTTTATTTTAGATTTTGTGTTTTATTTCAAACAAAAAAAAAAGTTGGTCGTGTAATGTAGGGAGCATTAAAAGGATATGTAAAAAACAAAAACAAACATAGTACTAAGAGCTGTACAAAATATACCAAACCTCTACAGCGGAGCCTTTGTCTTAGGAATGAAACATTTGATTGAATTGTTTACACAAAAGCAACCTTTTTACTAAAAAGCAGTGATATTTGTTCAATCGGGGGTTATTTTAGACACAAAACTAAAACGTAGCATCACACTTTCGAGAAGCATGCTTCTTTGTCAACAGAATAAAATAAGTTAATACTGTTAGTCTGATTTTCTTTTCAGAAAAACACAAAAAAAAAAGTGGTCAAAACAGAGGAAGGCAATGATTGCGCCATTACAGAATATCATATAATCAGATCCTCATATACATCTCGAGTCTTCAAAGGTGGCGGCTAAGTCTTTATTTTTGAAACGTTTGGTTGCATTGTCTTCCCAGCTCTTGGTCCGCACATTCCACACGCTGCTGTTCGGCTCCATTTTAATGTAGAGAAAAGAAGTGGAATGAAGGATAAGAAAATCAGTTGCTTGCTTCTTTTTTTTTGACATATGTAAGTGCCATCCATCCATTTTTTATAGCGTTTGATTATCCTCATTAGGGTTGTGGGTGAGCTTTCCCAGTTGTATTAAGGCGAGGCCGGTCCGCCCCGGACTGGTCGCCAGTCAATCACACACAGACAAACAGCCATCCACACTCACATTTGCACCTACGGACAATTTAGAGTAGTGATCCCCAAACACTCTGCCGTGGGAAACGATCCAATTTCACAGAATTGGTTTAAATTTTTGTACAAATAACATATTTTTGTTAGCGACATAGTGACAGACGCTTTTTCTCTCTCTCTTCCATGAAATGGTACAATTAACTTTTGTGTCCACCTGAACCTGGCTGCAAAAAGCAAAAATCTGCAAATAGAGCGTTATTTGCAACACACTTCAAAATGCCACAAGATGGCAGCAAAGCACTACACGAGGCTCTTCAACTTGATGCCACAAGATGGCACAGAAGAAATACTTTTATATTAGACATGGCTTTGGCCTGCCCACGATAACAGTAAATAGGTGAGATTTTCGGTGAATAATGGAAGATTGGTGAACTAAACACACCAGATTAATTGCGACAAGATTGTCATTAAAGTGAATATAAAAAGTCTACACACCCTCATCAAATGCCAGATTTTGGTGATTTAAAAAAAATATGCCAAGAATTTTTTTGGACCATTAGTGTGACCTGTGCATCTTAAATGACAGAAAAATAAGAACATTAGCACGTGAGATGTGGTTGCATAAGTGTGCACACCCTTTTATAATTGAAAATTTGAATGCGTTCATAATTAACCAATCACATTCAAACTGAAGTTGAAAGGGGGGGGGGGGGCTTGAAAGTGCAACTGATTTTACCCACATTAATTTCAGCTGTTACTTTTTATGACATTTTGTTGGTGGTGTGCTGTGATATTTTTCCGATGCAACGTATTGTATGTGCTTTGGCTCAGTGAAGGTTGGAAAACAAATTCTTGTCTTCATTGAACTAAACATGCAAGCTGGAGTATGCAGCGAACCCTCAAGTATGGGCTTGAAATAAATAACACAATTCTAAAAAAATGTTTTAAAAAAGAATGAAAGAGAAAATAAAATGTGTTATTACAGAATGAAAAAGGTCAGGCCACAGAATCCCTCGTCATGTCGTGTGAGCCGAATGCAAATGTATGTTCTGCAAAGAGTCGGAGTCTGGACATTTCGCCGTGATTTGGCCAGGCACTGAGGAGGAGAAAGCCAGAGGAGGGGTGAAAGTTCAACATTGAAGGAAGCAGGAGAAATCAGCGCTCGCCCGTCCTTGGTCTCAGTTCCCCGTTTCCTTAAGCTCTGCCGCCGGGATGGCCGGGATGCATTTGTGTGGCTTGGGGGAGGCCACAAAGCCGGGCAAACAGGTGCACTTGTAGGATCCTTCCGTGTTGCTGCAGTGGCCGTTCTGACACAACGGCACCATGTCGCTGATGTCCTCACACTCGTTTATGTCTGCGGGCAAAGGGCACATGATATGCAGATAAAAGGAAGGGCTAGCATGCGCGGCACCACGTTTACTCTGAATCGACCTTGAAGCTCGTATGCAGACGGCATATTGCCATCATCGCATTCCATAACAAGACAGTCTCACTTTTTCACAAAACAGAACACACTCAAAAGATATAAAAACCCGATGTAATGGAGCGAGTGGCCGGAGATTCAAGGGCTTACTCTTGGCAGGGAGCAGCCAGATTGTGGGCTAACAGACAATGCTGGAGGGGAGTAGACGGCTTTCATTAGATGGCCATAAAACACAAGCTAATGCAAGGTTGTTAAACGCAAAGCTTCTTCTTGAGCTGCATGAAGAGTTGCCTCACTGCTATAAATCACAAGCATGGCTCCACGAGGTTTAAACACAAAGGGAGAGAGCACCAAAGTCTGATTTCAACATTCTGAGAGAGAGTTAAACAGACTGATGTAGTGCACGCTCACTCTCGGAAGTCCACCCCCCCCCCCCCCCTGCAAATTTTTGCACATTTTGCCTGTTTTAAGAGCTAGCTTTTCATCTTTGTTTTTGAAAAACATTTTTTCTATTTGTTTCAGGTACCTCTGTTCATTTTCACCCTTATTTAAGTATTTGATTTATTTATTTATTTATTTTTATTGTTGAATGAGTTCATAATAGGTTATTATAGTTTTGGAATTTTCATTTTAGTTACTTTTTATTTTGTTTAGATTTTTTCAAAAATTTAAATAGTTTTAATTTGTTTTCAGGGTGGTTATGCTAGTTAAAAAAAAAAAAGTAGTTTTAGTTTAAAAAAAATGCTGAGTTTTAGTTTAGTTGTAGGATTAGTTTTCTTTTTCTTTTTTTATTATTATTATTATTTTTTTTACTTGTGTGCAATATTTAAAAAACACCATGGGAAAATTCAAAAAGTAACCCATTTCTTACCTAGCGTTGCATTTCGGCTGAATTAAAAGCCAAAAGTCAAGCAGGCAAATTTGTCGCCGCAGAGCGACGTCATCTGAAGGTGCTTTTCTATTGGCTGCTGCTAGATGACATCACTTCTGTGTGACACACTTTCAAACGCTTTTACTCTGGTTAATATCGAAATAAATATACTTAGAATCACATTTAAAATCATCCCCAAAGGCTCATGTATTAAATTAATTACCAAAGACTAAAATATAATTATAGTTAATTTTAGTTAGTTTTGTAAACAATAACCTTGTTTGTAAGGGCCAATAATCAATATTATTGGCGGAAATAGCAGGACCCAAAATCAAGTTTAGCTCAGAGCCCTATTGAGGCGCGGGCCGACTCCTCCGCCCACACCTCAAGAGTGGTTTTACAAGTCAGATATGAGGGCAAAAGCGCACCTATGCAGGCCATCTTGTTTAGGTCCAGCTCGTAACCGTCGAAGCAGTCGCAGGTGTAGCCTTCCCTCACGCGGACGCAGCGTCCGTTTTCACAGCCGTTCAGGATGCCGCATTCTTCTGCTTGGAGACCCTCAAAGCTATCGTAGCGCTCTGAAAATACAAAGAGGGGGTGTGAATGAATCAATATAAGCTTTAAAAACTTTTTTTTTTTTTTTATCTCAATCAATGATTTAATCAAAAGAGATTTTTCCTTGAATCATAATTGTTGATCTTATCAAGACTTCTTGGACAAATCTTCCACTTTTGTGGAAGGCAATTTTTCTTTTGCAAATCAAGGTCTTATGTCATATAAGTTGGCAAAGTATAGCCATATTTGGCACAATCCCGTCTTTAACTGAGCATTTACATGATCAAGACTCTTGTAATATTTGGTGCAGTGTTTAGCCATTTTCTCTTAAAGGTGGGTAATTAAAATGTATGTATTGTATGTATTCATGATTCAAATATACCATTCAATATTAGGATAATAAATTACTTGATTATAAAGGTTATTTTATCTTTTTATCTAATAATTGGTTTGTCGTTAAAAAAAAATAGAGCTTTCAAATGACTACATTTTTAAATCAGATTAATCACATCTTAGAATTTTGAATAATCACGATTAATCGCTTAATTAAAAGGCTTTTTGTTAATTCTTTCGACATTTAATGTTATGACGTCTTCAACATTTTTTTGATCAACTACACATTCTTATCCTCCTCTTTTTTAATCAGTTAATTACTTGCATCATTTAAAATGAAAAAACAAACAAAAAAACAATAGTTTGACATAAACAAATATTCTGAATGACATACACAAACATTTATTAAATGCTTTACTTTATTGCTCAAGCACAACCTGTGCTGCCTTTAACATAACCATCTGCTGTCAAGATAAAGGATTATTTGCAGTCAAAATTAACAGGGTGATTAATCTGCTTTAATACATGATGAATGTGATTTTTTGTGTGTTTAATCAATGAATTCACGCTTTAACTTTGACAGCACAAAAATAAAAATTATGTCAAAAAAAAAAGTCTAAATTATTTACACAAGATCTGATTTATTATTACTAAAATAAGTAATAAATACAATGGTTAATTAAGTAGCACAATTAAAAACAAACTTTCCCTCATAGTTGGCCCATCTGTCAGTTAAAAAAAAAATCAAAATGTGTCCAGCCTTTGAGTGCAAAATTTTGCCCGGATGGAAGAACTTGACGTTAGCTTAGCCATATCAAACAGCGTTTTGGGATGGGACACTTTCACACACTTTCTTCAATGGTGCCACGTGTCCCAATAAATATAATTTTTTTTCACGTAATGTACTAAAATGATTCATGAAACGGATACAGCATCTCACTGCTGAAGTAAAAACACATGGCCGACATAACAGTGCATGCTTCTAATATTGTGCCTTTCTCTAATGGAAGATATTGAAAACATCTCTCTGTATGATGCAGTGTTAATACAGTTCTAATAAAAACCTGTTACCACCCGTAAGTCACGAATGACGTCTGCTTTAAGGCCAGTGTGTCGTACCACCCACCAGAGAAGGAATCCACCGGCCGAGGCTGGTGCTCACGGGGCCGATGGGCGGGGACTCTCACAGGCGGCTGTCGGACGCTGTAATCGTTGTCATTGAACAGAGGGACACTATCAGGACCGTCATACGGTCCCGCTGGACCGCCGTAGTTGTCCCAGTAGGGTGGAACGAAGGATTCTACGGGATCCTCGGGCCCGTCCACGCCGTACTCGTAACCCGGCCGCTCTCGTAGGCTGTCTGAAGCTCCTCTCACAGGGAGGTTGCACATAACTGCGTAGTCCTCTGAAAGCATAAAATTAAATATTATTACGTCCATCCTGCCATCTATCTGTACCGCTTGTCTTCATTAGGGTGCCTATCGTAGCTGAGTCGCACCTGAGTCTTTTCTGGGACAGAAGGCACACTGTCCACTCCAGGCGATTCCATAGAGGCAGCAACACTCGGTGTAGGTAGTTCGGCGGCCTTGTAGGGGTTCCGAACACATGTTGTCTCCTTCTAAACGCTGCCAGCAGATGTCCATGTGCACATCGACGTTAGACTCCACTGTTTCTTTGGGAGGGGAAAAAAAAGAAGATTCACTTTCTATTCAGCAATTTTCAATATCAAGATTAATTAGGTAAAATAATATATATATTTTTTTAATCTAACCAGTATGTAAAATATGAATAACACCTCATCATCATGTCTCAAGTCAAATCCTCCATCCCGTCTATCAGTTTTTTTGTCAAGTCAACTATGGGCAGTCTCAGGCCAGCATTCATTTTCATATAATATTTTCTTCTGTTTGTAGTTTTGGCATTTCATACCTTCTGTTGAGTTGACGCTTATGCAGCGCCGCCGTGTGCTGTCCAGCACTAACGGCGGACTGCAGAAACAGTTAAAGGAGCCTGCCGTGTTCACGCATGCTCCATCTATACAGGCGTTTCCAAATTCACATTCGTCGTAATCTGAGAGGGAGAGAGAGAAAGAGAATGTTGAAACAATACATATAATACATATTTTTAAAAAGCGCAGTGTAATTCCACACACGTTTGAACCCTGAACCTCAGAACTGTGAGGCAGATGTGCTTGACACTATCTCACTGTGTTTGAGATTGGAACCCAAATATTTTCATTCAGTGACATGCTAACAAATAGACCATAAATAATTTTTATTTTTTTTCTCTTCCCTTTTTAATTGTAAAAATGTTTGGTCCCTTTTGATATGAATTTATTGTCATCATCTCAAACATTTGTTCATTCCATGGCATAAAAATAGCTTCTGGCTTTGTTTACAGGCACAGAGGAATGCAGTACCAAAACAAAAAGTTCAAACATGCGCTTTGTGACTGAAAGCAATAACCCTAATGGGACATGTGGTGTCAATAAGAGCAGTCAGAACAATAGAACGGGACACACGAGAGCGATCATCTCTAACAGCTGAAACGCAGTGATTGAGATCAACTATGATTCCAGACTTGAAAAATAAGGACAGCTTTCTTACCGATGCACTCGAGTCTGACGTTGTCGTAGTAGAATCCGGAGCGACAGTAGCAGGTGTATGTGGAGAAGAGATTGACACACTGTCCATTCTTACAAATGTCTGATCCAAACATTTCACACTCATTTGCATCTGAAGGAAAAAGAGAGAAAAAAGAAGAAGAAGATGTTTTAGGGCTTAGCAAACAGGACACACTGTGATTATAGCATTAAGACAGGTATGCATCCTATTGAGCCTTGGCAGAGGTCGCCTCGTAAAAGGGGGCGAGTGATTATGTTTGTTTATTTGGCTTGAAAATAAAACATTCATTGCCAATGTTGAGGAAGACATAAAAGTTTAGGGATGCTCATGAAATCAGTACCAATGTAGAGTCGCTGTTCTGCCAGACTTTGAGTCGAGGAAGCAGGAAGGGGAATGGATCCGCTGCCATGAGGGCACAACTGGTGATAATCATCTGGAAAAGAAATAGTGCTATTATCACTGACCGGATAAGATAACATGGAAACATTTAAGGATAAGCATAGTAACTGATTGTTGAGAATGCTGTGGAATCGCATCTTGAAGCTAATGGAATGTACTTAATACAAATTAAAAATTTAAGGGGCGGCATGGCTCCGTGGTAGAGTGGTCGTCTCCCATCCGCGAGGTTCTGGTTCGATTTAAAATAAAACAATGAGTTGATAAACTGATTGTTAATATTCCACACAGCCAATTAGGGAAATATACAGGTAGTCCAGTGGCTATCCCTAATTGATTTATTGCACCTCCTCCTGAAGCGGGACAGGCGTGGATCTCGCAGTTGTCGCCCCAGCCGGTGCCCACGGTGCAGCAGCACTCCTGCTTGGTGGTGTTACGGGACAAGACGTTGTCGCAGAAGTTGGCGTCATTTAAGTTGTAGTAGCATTCCTTCCTCTCCTCGGACGAGGGGGCCGCGGGGGCTTTTGGGTCGGTGTCAACTACAGGTGGACAAAAACAGTTTGTAAATGAATAATTAAAATGCAAGAGGCTTTAATTTCATAGGGTTACAAGGTTATTTTATTCTTTACAAAAAGAATAGTGTTTAAGAATAAAGTGTTCAACGTGAAGGGATGAATGGGCGTAAGGCTATGATCATAGTTTTGAGTAGTTGGGTTTTAGTAGGTGATTTTTTTTTTAAATCAATGAATAATCATTTTATTAATTGTGATTTCTAAATCAAAATAATCGTGATTATTATCTTCCCCATAATTGTCCATCCCTTATTCATCAAAATGACTCAGTAAGATTCTGCAATATTCATAAGAAGATAAACTAGAGGATAAACATGTGTAGATTTTCAGTCATCTACGTGATAGTAATCCGCAAAAGTTAAATCGGGCAGGCTACATTCTTCTTATGTTGTGTTCTTGCCTTGTTTTTTTTTTGTTTGTTTTTTTGTTTTTTTTAAATAAAACAAGCATTCAAAATGACATACATGGGCAATTATGCTATGATGCCAAATGTTTTCAACTTTTGACGCTCCACACTGCATAATTGCCCAGGATCACGCAGCAACAACGTCAAGTGGCTTTATGAGTCAACGTGTCTGCATGCCTCCTGGTAGGTGGTGCATCACCCTCGCCCGCCACTGCTCAGCCCAGTCATTTGTCCAACAGGCATGGGCTCAGGCATTTTGCCCATAAGCTGCCGGCTTAGCCAAATGGAAACACTGGCATGTGAGTCAACACACCATTCACGTTCACATGATTGATTAACACACGTCGAAAGCAAACAGTGGAATGTGGCAAAAATGTACACAGAGGCATAGCTGGGATTTAGTGCCCGGGCAGGAGGAAAAACAACCCTGCCGAGGGCGCGCCGCTTAATAATGTAAATACGCCCAATTCCTGTACACGGACCAAACTGGGGGACGTGATGATGTTTCCATGAGTCAAAGTGCTTTTCTTGTGTAATCACAATGCACCGAATAACGGTAAGCGCTCCCGAGATATTATCTTAGAAGAGCTGCCCACAGAGTCGATTACCGGCAGGTACAGTCGATCATTGTTTGTCTTGGTGGGAAAGTGTGTCTACAGTAACACGGCCCTCGGGGAGTTTGCTCGGCTTTACTGAAGGAGTTACAGCATCAATTGTCTGAGGGATTAGACTCATACAAATTTTGCAGGCCGTCCAACCAACCGCAGCACTTAGCCCGCAAAACAAATGAACGCAGCCAGGTCAAAAAGATACACTAAAATACACGCAGTGTGTCGCGTCCACCTCATCACCCATGTTGTTTAGATAATAAAGACACGGCTCATTAAATGAAGGAAAACTCCGTCTCCCGTCGATGCGACGCAGAATTAAGTCCGGTGAGGCACTGTGGGCGCTCGCGGCGTTCTCTTACCCAGGGAGCGGCAGCGGCTGGCGATGGGATCAAATTCCTCATTGTCGTTGGGGCAGATGCACAGGAAGCTGCCGTCGAAGTTCTCACACAGGGCCTCCCCGCACAGCGCCAAGCTCATCTCGCACTCATTCACGTCTGAGGGAGAGGTCGCGAGGTCAATAAAAGGATCAGGCATGTACACAATGGCATGTGCTCCAGTAGCACATACAGTATATCGGTATCAGGGGAAGTTGGTTATTCATGCTTTGATGACAGAGAAATACACAAGTCATCTCTTGAACTGATTTGAGTAAATTGTTGCTGTACAATGAATCCCTGCATATTCATGGTTCAGATGTCACTTTTTCTTTTTAAAACAGGGTACAATATGATTGGCTGCTTGCAGAGATTGCTAAATGAGCCACCACTCAGAAGTTAATGATACTAATGAGGTCAGTGCCCCCCCCCCCCCCCGCGCCCTCGGCTGAGCAGAGAGGGGAGGGGTGAGCAGAGCGCAAGGAGGGGGAGACTAACTCCAGCATACTTAGACTTGTTGCTTTGTCAATTAATGTGCCTTGTGCTAAAAAACAAAACAAAAACAAACAAAAAACATTGTGCCAAAAGGTACTAGTTACCTCAAGGGCAACATAAGTAGCCTATGGGTCCCTTCTAAAAATAGCTCACCACTGTGAAGAATTAAAACAGAAGAATTATTACATTATTTATTACATATTTGTTAATGTACCAATTATTCTATATTTTGTTAATAAAATAATATAACATTAAATAAAGCAAAATATGTTTTATCCAATGGAAAAAAATGCTGCTTTCATTTACTCAAATATTTAAAAAAATATACATTTTAAGTAGAGTTGTCAAGATAAAAACATTCAAATAAAGAGCTGTCAAAATAAAAAAAATTTTAATTAGATTGATCACATCTTAGAATTTTGGTTAATCACGATTAATCACTTAATTAAAAAAGCTTATCAACATTTTTGCCCGCCAAATTTGAAGAGCACCTATTATGTGTTTATTCTTTGGACATTTAATGTTATGAGGACATCTTTATTTTTTTTGATCAACTGCACATTCTCATCCTCTTTTTCTAATCAGTTAATTAATTGCATAATTTAAAATAAAAAGAAAGACCCCAATAACTTGACATGAACAAATATTCTGAATGTCATACGTAAATATTTATTAAATGTTTCACATTAATGCATGGAGTTATGTTTATTGCTTAGACACCTGTGCTACCTTTAACGTAACCCTCTATGTCAAGCTAAAGGATCAGCTCCAGTCAAAATGAATCGTGTAATTAATCTGCGTTAATACACGATTAATGTGATAATTTTTTGGTGATTAATCAATGAGTTACAACTTTAACTTTGACAGCACTAGTTTTAAGCTATTTTAATACCATGTTACTTCAATAATTTTGCTTTGGAACTTATCCTTCATTAATCAAAGAAAAATCTTTCTGTTAAGTGGCAAAAAGTCTGGAAATTTTTTTTTGGTGGCAAACATCAGTAATAGAGTGAAACCTCCAAAGTAGAATGAGACTTCAATGAAAAAGTCCCAATTGCCTGTTTGCCTTATAAATCAGCACAGGTACACACCAACACATTTGCTGGTGTCTCCGGATGGGTTTGAGTAGCCCAAATCGCACTCGCAGCGGTAGGATCCATCGGTGTTCTCGCAAAAGCCGTGGCTCCCACAGATGGTCTGATTGAGGCACTCGTCAACATCTGTGAAGGTAATTGAGAAAAAGAGAAGAATACAGTGTTAAATGTTTGAGATGTAACAGCAGCAGAACACGCAATAAACACAAGTCCCTTTATGACATTTAAATCACATCCAATCCAATTCCAATTTGACTTACAATAACAAGCGAAACCACAGTCTTCCTAACATGTCAAAGAAGTTGGACATTTGTATTATACAGTTCGGTGACAGACTTTTCAAACACCAGTGTTTGTCAGTTAATTCAAGGAAATTTTGTGAAATTGTTTTTTAAGTAAATCCAGAGCGGCTGTCAGGAAACAAGTGGAACAGCACTCAATCCCATCACACACCTTTGGGATGAACTACAACTGAGATTTGCAAGTAAAAATACCCAACAGACAAGTGGGAGCTTGTCACCTCAGGAACTCCGAATTTGTGTCTACATCCGATATCCGATAACATGAATCACTTTTTGAATTTATTGCTCATTATTCATCAAGAGACATAATAAGTAGCATGGGATCGGGAGAGCTTGAACCTGTCATGAGTCAGGCAGGAATCGGAGAAAAGACAAAAAAATACTGCACTGCTCTCTTGGCCGAAAACAATCCTCAATGAATGGAGTTGTTGTGGCAACTAAACATACTTAAAGAGACATAATGAACAAATTGAGGTTTAAGTGTTTTGAAATCAGTAAGTCTGATCCATTTTGTCTTCTTTTAATTTAGGAGAATGTTCCAAAGCGTTCTTGTTTGTAATTAAATGCATTTCGTCCACATTCGGCAAAATAAGCTGTGACTAGAAGCTGGCTGGCGGTCGGTCCACAGTTGGTTGTGTGAACAGGACGCAGCCAAGCCACTTGTGCCTGACGGCCACATCCTTTCTTTAATGCAACAGTGATGTCACTAACTAGCCATGAAAATACCTTCCTAGTTACGGGGTATCCTATAAATGACTTAGATGCATCGTTTTGCTTGTTTTCTTTTACATTTCACAATAAAAGTTGTGACTTGAGTTGAGTCATTAGTTGGTGAGAGTGCACATTTCGGACAGTTAAACTGTATTGTTGTTTAGTGCTCTTTTAGGGGGCAGAACGTCTAACGGAATACTCGGGATAGGCTGTTCACTTGGGAATTGATTACAAAGTTTATCTTTAGTCATTGTTTTGACAGAATATTTTTAACATTTGCGATGAAGCATACAGTTAAAATTCGAGAAAGCGATCATTTTTGCCATCAGTTTGATTTCTGTTGACCTTTTAGTTTTGTAAGCACCCCCTATGAACGCTGCAGTCTAAAAGTTTCCATGACTAATGGTAACTAGGCTTAGAAAACAGGAAGGCTTCTTACAAACATAGAAAAATGCCCATATTTGTGTAACATTTTTACCGATCGCGATAAACACATTAGTGCTCTTATATGACTCACTCTCAAGATGTGTCATCCTGATATCACGAGTTTTATTTTGACCCTGAGGACTCATAAGGTAGTCTCTCCTGAAGAAAGAAAGGAAAATGGGCCAAAAACCCATCTGATTTGAGCAAAGCATTTGGCTGGTGTCCCGTTTTCCCGTTCAGCACAGACAACCACTTTCACAGGCTTACTGGTAGGCTCATCCTCACTTGGATGCTTCCACAACATGAGACAGGGAGGAGAGCTCCCACACGCTAATAAAACAGAGACAAAGCTGTCTTGTCATTTCCAGGCAAACCTTGAGAAGGACCTAAATTGCTGGATTGTGAACTGGAATGGCAGCAAGAGGAGATTTGAGAGTTGAGACAATGTCATCTTTGCATTCACGTCACATTCATAGCAGTTTAAGGAGGAACAGTACAGTGGATATAGAAAGTCTTCACACCCCTGTTCAAATGCTAGGATTTGTGTGGGGCAAAAATGAGACAAAGATAAATCATTTTAGAACATTTCCCGCCATCAATGAGATCTACAACCTGCAGGACTTTTGAGAGAGGAAGCAAAAATAGTAAACTGGGATAATGTAGTCGCACTAGTGTACACCCTTTTATAACTGGGACGTGGTTTTGTTCAGAAATAAACCGTTTTGTAACCTCTTCAGACCCGCATTTTTCCTGCTGGGCTTTTTATTTTCATTAAATTTTGACTGATTTTGACTCTTTTCCCACATAAGAACAACATGGAAATTTTTGGGGGAGGATATCTCATGTTTTTATTTATTATAGTGGATGCCAGCATAATATAACGAGCTGTAAACTTACCAAGCTTATATGTAACATTTTTAGAATGAACATCAGGCAAATCAACTTGCGATTGTGATTGGTTAACTAGGATCCAATCCAATTTGATTAACCTTAAGTAAAGTTTTGCTGTTCTTTTGCTGTGATTTTTTCCCCTGCTTTGCCAGCATAAGATTGAAGGTTTTAGAATAGAATAGAACACTTTTTTTTAGAACACATTTTCCTCTGATACTGACTAGTATTTGGGACTGTTCAAAATTCACTCCACCTTGAATAAGGCCCCATTTCCAATTGAAGAAAAATAACCCCAAAGCACAATGCTGCCACCACCATGCTTCACTTTAGGTATGTTGTTCTTTTGGTGATGAGCAATGTTGTGTTTGTGCCAAACATACTTTTTGGAATTTGGGCTAAGTTTTCCCACACACATTAGGGTTATTTCAAGTGTGCTTTTGAAAAATGGGTGTTTTTCTTTGTAAAATAAGGCTTCCGTCATTCCAGTTTACCCCAAAGCCCGGAAATACTAGGAAAGCTGAACTTTCTGTGGGGTTAATCAGAGGCATTTTAAATGGTGGCCGGTGTGTGTTGACTGCTATGGTTTGAATGGGACTAGTTCATTGCAACCATATTTTGTCATTTCTTTATTTTACTTCACTTCTTATAAGGATTTATTTCAATTTATTTTTAAATTGTCCAGATTATAAGTCACTTTAATGGTGGAAAAAATTTAATTATTATTTATCTTGGGCTCATTTTGAACAGGGGGGTGTAGACTTTTTATGTCCACAATATATAATTTCTATATTCATAAATGCAGGCTATTGCGATTCAGAGACATTTTTAAATTTGATGAGATTTACTATAATAATAAGACTCATGTTCCCACCCTTAAATATGGCCACAAGATTTGGTTAGAGACTCCCTGTAAACTACAACCACATTAATAACTTCCGTAACAATATGAATCAAAAACTCTTTGTAAAGACAGAATGATTCAGCATGTGTTGGATCTTACTGGATTGTGCGTGTGTATCAAGTGCTTTTGGCTGGTGAATGTACACGACTCAGACTATTTTAATATTCTCTCAGGAATTAAGGTAAAGTGGATCCAGGAATGTTTCCCTCAAGCTTCTCATTCAAGTGGAACAAAATGTGTTGCTAACCACATGCAATCAAAGTATCGTCCCTGGGCGGAATGAACGAACGCATCAAGACCCCAATAATTTTTACGATAAATGTGTTTTTCCCCAAAATGCTGTGACGTCTTAGCAGTAGCATTTCTTGACCTGCCGTTATCACCTAAATCCATCGCATTCCTATTTTTTGGCGGTACAACGGCACACACCAGCAGGATGCGGGATTTCATTTCTTGCTCTTTCCATGTAGTAATCAGTTAAGTGTAAATTGCCTTGAGGGAAAATATGAGGCAGGGGAGAAGGTGAGGCATCCACTGTTATAAGGTTGAGGGGCAAAGCAAGACCAAAAGGCGCTCACCTCCAGTTTCCGAAAACTCTGTGCCATGTGCTAATCTGATGCAAATGGTGGTAGTCAGTAAGACTAGCATGAGAGCAAGTGATGTTCTGCAACTTGCATTTCCCCTATATTGTGTGCTGAGCCTGATTGAACCCATATGCATTTCACATGTGGGCACGAATGAGGAACGATGACATATAATGGGAATCCTGTTTCTGCGCCTTTACGATCATTTCGTCAATCTCCAATCTTGGAATGACCACATCAGATCGCAATAATGTGTAGTTTAGTACAGTATGTGGGCATAAAGACATGGTAACCAAACATACACATGGCAAATTTTCTCACTGGGCTGGAAGGTTGACATGGGTTTGACCGCATGCTATTCCCGCCCTTAGGCAGGTCTTATTAAAAAACAATGCATATAGCATGAGGGAACTCATGAGCCCAGTGCTAAATTTAAACAATGACACATCCATGGATGTATATGGTTCCACAGTAACATGCCCAAAAGGGTCCTATGCACAGCATCATCATGACAGGGCTTCCTGAATGACCCCTAAAAAGCACACTTGCGGCTAAAAGGCCACTGCAAGCAAAAATAGATATTTCCCCCCTTTATTATGATTTATAAATCTAAAAGCAGAGAGCGTACAGAGCCAAAGAAAAGTACTGCCCTTTCAAAAATAAAGCAACGCCCAATGCAGAAACTGCACGTTACGACCTCCTCTTGAATGATTGATGATGATTTTTTTCAAGCAAACATGCCGTAGAGGAAGTAAGCATTTTCGCAAGATGACGATAAGTCTACGCTTATCCCGAAAAAAGGGTTTTAATGGTGCCCAAGAGACAACAAGCCAAAGTGCATTGGAAGAGGCAGACATAAGTTACTATGATTTACTATGATTCAGTGCGGTGTATTTCCACTTAAACATCCACCTTTGGGCAAAAGCAGAATAAAAAGATTCTGCAATATTTGTTGCTTCTGTTTCTCTATAGTGGAAACTCAGAAGTCAAACAGACTACGCTCAGGGATGCTGATCAACCACTGACTTGTAATAATCATTCCATAGTCAAACTGTCACTATAATAAAACCTTTATTAACTGTACAGGCAATTGATTAATCATTTTGTGTTGCATTTACATTCCTAACAATCATACAAATGTACACGCAAAACACACGTGGAGCTAATCCTTTTGATTAGAAGTTGTCAAATTTTAAACCAAGTACCACTTCAAAAATAATTTTGGAATCTAAAGGGGTTAAAATACAGTAGTGTATTTGGTTTATATCTATAAAGATTATTTAATGTAGCCATTGTAACAAGATGGATAGTTTGAATGCACTTAATACAGGAAAATAACTTCATTAAGGATTCATTTGAAATGTATTTAAGTGCGAAATTGTACCTAAAACTGTTTGGGGAAAAAAAACTGTTATAAAAGGTTAAGAAATGTATTGTACTTAAAAGTCTTGTGCAGTGTTTCGAAGTCTCACATGATTGAGGCATATTTTTCCCGGAAAATAGTGGTTGGTTTCCAAATGGTATGATCTTTAGGACGGTCGACTTGAGGTTCCACCATATTAGCAATGACACATTTAACTGCACTGAATGCATACACTGGCCGCTATTAACACCGACAGCTTCCATCTGTGTTCAGATAGCATCATTCCATTCGGATGCTCTCAGCCTGCTTTCCCATCTTCGCCTGTCGTTCTCCAATGACTGTTTGGATCCCAACTAAGGATGAGATAAATGTTTGGCCCTTTTATCTCTCAAAAACCTCATAACCCCCCCCCCCCCCTTTTTTTTTTTACACTGAGAGTAACAAAGATGAATCCTGCACTAGAGAAGGAGGAGCGAGCGAGGAAATCCAAAAGTTGTGCAAGAAACCCAAATATCACAAACCCAAGGTGTCTGTGCCAGTAAACACACAAGCATCGGTGTACTCTGGATGTCATGGAGATCGTCTATTGTAGTTGGACAGCTGCGAGGCCCAGATGTAGCAAATGCACAAACACGGCCAGCTAAACTAGGTGAACTGGAACCACAGAGAGGACACAGAAGGTATGTGGACATCTAAGCTAACAGTCTTGTTCCCCAATCATAAGAATAGCAATGATTAGGTTTCAACACATCTTTTTCAGACACACTCCAGACTCGTGTGAGCTACTGGCCTCACTCGCTCCAGTTTTAGGTGGAGTGCAGGGGTGGATCTATTGCAGTTGGATACAGGGCGGAGGGGCACCCCAAAATCCTGCACTCTAAAAACAGTGGGGTCAAAAATATCCCAAATTGGGTCAAAAAGGGACCAGCTCAACATTTTGGGTTATTCAATTAGCCCAAAAAATTGGGTCAAATTAATAACTCACAAACAACCCAAAAACTGGGCTGCTTATTGGGTTAAATAATACAAAAAGTTGAGTCAGTTAATTTTTCACCCAATTAATTTGTTGTTTTGTGGGTTATTAATTTGACCCAACTTATTGGGTCAATTGAATAACCCATAAAACAACCCAACAAACAGGGTTGCTTTGTAGGTTATTTGATTTGACCAAAAGTTTTGAATTAAATAAGTCAAAAAGTTGGGTGGGTTCATATTTGACCAAATTCAGTTGGGTTATTCAATTAACCCAAAAAGTTGGGTCAAACAAATAAATTGCAAAACAATTATTATTAATTTAATTAGTTTAATAACTTAAAAAGTTGGGTCGGTCCATTTTTTACCTAACCGTTTTTAGTGTGAAAAATCCCAAAGTATTACCTTTATTAGATAGCTGTGATGTTGCAGATTTTTCAAAATAACCAAAATATAGGCTATTTCGAAACAATACATAAATGTGTGACAGATTCCCTTTAGTCTGTTTAATAAATTAAAGATGAGGCATGGAGCTTTCGATTTGTCGATCATGATGGACGAAAAGCACTATAGAAAATAGATAGACAGGATGTAGTGCAATCAGTATCCTTCAAGTATCACACCACTATGGTTTGTACCCCACTTTCACATGTCATGAATCACATTTTTTTTTATACCCTTCACAAGTGTGAAAGGAAATTCAAAACTGTTCTTGGTTATCCCAAACTAAATAATACATTGAAGAAGGGCGAAACACTCAAGATTTACAGTATGTCTGGTCTTACGCTTCAGTCATAAGGGCTCCGAATCGGCCTGTCTTTTCTCAAATGCGGTAAATTGTGCCCTCTATTCCTTTAACTACATGTGGTTTGACCACTAACCGCAGTCTGTGGCGTGCTCTCCCTCAAGGCTGGGCTGGCAGCCCATGAAGCAGCGGTACGACCCAATAGTATTCTCACAGCGCCAGGTACCACACACCGAGCTTCCAAACTCCTTACACTCATTCTGGTCTGTCGAGAAAGAACGAGAAAGAGCAGTTGATTAGAAAAGGGCAAGACCAGGGGCACAAATGCAACCACATGTGACCCCCACGCCCACCCCTCCTGCACACACACGCACACACACACACACACACACAGCTATCCCTCCCTCTGCTTCTACTGTGGTGGCTGTGCAGCTGGAGTCATCCAGGAAGCCTGTGGTGTAGCTGTCCTCAGTGAACGCAGCAGGCAAAGGGGAATGGCCAACAACAATATTATCACAGCAACCAAAGAACTTGTGAAGGAGCTAAAGGGAGACGATCCGGAGGGAGAAGCGGCTCCTGCTCACAATGGGGTCATTCACGCTACTCCTTTGGGGAAAGACACTTGCAGGCCTCCAGACATGTCATTCAGGAACCCCTCGCTTTTTTTATGCCACAGAATGGCTTGGACAATTCACACTGGCGATCACAAATTAGTCATGGTCAACTGTGCTGTACCGTCGAAGCTTCATTTTAAATGTAGCGCAACGATCAGATATCTGACGCTGGCATATGCTCTCAAGTATGGGAAATTGAAAAGTGAAGTTGACCTCTTCTCTGCAGCTATAAAATAATTGACTTTTGTGATGATTTTCTACAAGAGTGATTTTGTGAAAGTTTTTGTTGCTATATTTTAAACTGATTGTTAAACTTTTCTTGGGCACTTCGAGGGGCTGTGCTAGGCAGAGGTGGCAAAGAAAAAACAACAACCCTGCCACAGTTTGGCTTTAGCCCTTAGTGCTAGCGAGCTAGCTAGCTCCTTAGCATGTAAACGAGCATCATGGGTGCTAGCTAGCTAAATGAGCACTATGGGTCCTAGCTAGCTAGCTTGCTCCCTAGCAGGTAAACGAGCACCATGGGTGCTAGCTAGCTAACTAGCACCTGAGCCTAAAGCCAAACTGTGGCAGGATTTTTACTTTCTGCACCTGGATTTGCCACCTCTGATGCTAGGGAAATTTAGTGTGTGGTTCAAAACGTCACCAAAAGCTGTTCTAAGATACAATCATAAATCCTAATATCAAATACACCTGCATTATAATAATAATACCTATATTTAACCAGATAAAAAAAATAATAATAATTACCTTCACAGTCAGAAGTGTCCTCGCTGTACTTAAAACCAGCCTCACATAAGCACATGAAACTGCCCTCAGTATTGAGGCATCGGCCCCGAGTGCACACGTTGTCTTTGCTACACTCGTCCACATCTATGGTAAAAAGAGAATCAAGATTTATTACATACCCATCACAAAACATACCTCATTGAATCTACTCAGTGCTCCCTCTGAGTCATAAGTGTTGATAATGAATGCTACATGCTTGATTAGAGGCACAATGGTGGATAATTGCAGCATTACAGCATAACTCGTGCTGTAAAGGGAAGTTGGATCCAAGATGGGAGGCGAGGAAGAATCCTTTTTCCTTTCCTAAACATTTGATGAACCAATATGGTGAGCTTGACAATTTAGTAGGATGTAAGTAATGTGCTACATTAATGCAACTAGATGGCTGAAGGTAAATTAAAGGGGAAGTCAGTCCTCCATTTTTGTGTGTGAAAATAATATGTCCTATGCAGCCCTCTATGCAGTTCAAATACGGTATTCTGGTTAGTATTGCGTTAGTGGAATATGAGTTAAACAGGTGAGCTGCGATTGGCCGTTGCCTGAGCCCTGAGCAACTGTGATGTCATCTTCGATCGACATTAAGCGGCAAAATGGCCGCCCCCTCGGATGGATAAAAACTGCTGGAATTTGATGCATAACTCAAATTTCAAAAATGTAATATTAATTAGAATGTCATGCTTAGACTAGTGAGGTCACATATAACATTATTGTCAAGAAATGTTGAAGGTTGACTTCTACTGTGTATCCACCTGTTGCCATTCAAACAACCGAATAATTCATCATGGTTTCCTGCGAGCAGGTTTGTGTTCAACTAAACTTGCCCTGATTTCACACTGAGTAACTATTATATTATTATTTCAGTATATATACACAGTACTTTTTGTGACATCTTTGTTTGGTGGGGTGCCGTGAGATTTTTCAAATGTAAAATATGTATCTTGGCTCAATAAAGATTGGGAAACACTGACCCCTAACTGCTTTGAAATGATGGCAAAATACCAAATACTATAAAGCTGCAAACAAACCCATGTGAGAGGATTCTGGTTTGTCTGTGCCAGCACTGTTGAAAAATGGATGAATGAATGAAAATATGGGACAACCTGATTAATATGATAATCAGTGTCCATGATTTGCTCTGGCAGGCAGCCAAAGAAGCTGACGGAGGCTGGTAGGCTTGCATAACAATCTTCCAAAGACCTCAGTGGGAGTAATGTCCCTAGGCAAGGAGTGAGCCATCATCGCTCAACTCTCTGCAGGGTTGTACTAGCAAATACAAGAGCCTGGACCACGGGACCAGCCCATCCCCACAGGCGTCATTTATCTAACTTCACCCTTTACTGTATTGGCAAGACACACTAGAAATAACACGGCTTCAATTCAAACATTCCAGTCAAATCCTTTTAAATTATTTTGACAGCAAATTTGTTGAAAAGAGAAGCTTGTCCACCATAACGGATGACAAAGCAACATTATTTCCCCCAGCGCTATGAAGACTTGGTCACTGGGTGCGGTTGGAATAATATAAAAATGAAGCCGGTGGTGAGATTGATGGGGAGGTTACGAGCAATTAACGTACTATTTCCTGAAGTCTCAGACCTGACTAGAACACCACAATGTATTCCACAAGGAGTCCTACAATTGTGAACAATACTGTATATGTATCTATCTATTTTCTATAGTGATTATCCTAATTAGGGTCACTGGTGAGATGGAACTTATCCTATTTGACTTTGGGCAAGAGATGGGGTACACCCTGGATTGTGTGTTTTGTTGTGGGGTTTTTTTTGCAAAGGGGAAAAGGCCAAATGGTGTGACATAAGAAGAGCTGACAACTTCCAAGGAAATGAAAGCTGCATTAATATCAGCAAATTATATTTACAATACAGCTTCATCGTCATAGAAAATTCTCGTACACTAAGCCTGCTGTATGTAGTATGTGGCAACAAGCTTGTAAATGAGGCAATGAAGGCTTCAAAACTGCCTAAAATCTATGATCTAAGATCTATGAGGAATTCCAATAAGGAGGTCATACAACAATTGGTATCGTGTTTTTGCTATAGTGTGTTACTTTGCCTTGGCAGCCGGTCCGCCCATCAAGTGTGTTATATCCCTCAGGACAGACACACATATAGGAGCCTTCCGTATTCAGACACCTGCCTTCTCCACAGATCCCCGCAACGGTCAAACACTCGTCGATATCTGCGGCATGACATGTAAGGACAGACTTAAGACATAGCATCAAAGTAAGTCAAAGCTGACTGTTTTTGCTTTACAATGCATATACCTCCGCAGGAGGTCCCATCGATCAGCTCGAGGCCAGCAGGGCACGCCAAACTGTGGGATTCAACGGCTTTGGTGCACTGACCTCCCACACACATGCCTGTGTCCTCACATTCAGTTCCATCTGTGTTCAAACAAATACACACACGCATAATGATGACATAGTCTCACCAGCTGGAGATCACTGTGTTCTTTTCCAAAAGTTCTGTCATCTTAACGAAGAGTTTCTGGTACTAATCATCCCATTACAGGGTGCCCATTGACATAATTGCTACTCTTGGAAATTAGTGAAGCACATGCTTGCTTTTTGAATCATTGTTACTCATTGTTTAGAGCCCAAGTACATTTCAGTTGTATTTTAATTTTTAAGTTTAAAACACTGGCATTTCAATTCAATTCAATTCAAAATTTTCTTTCGTTCTTAAAAAAAAGAAATGAAAGGGGACAGAAAGAAGTCAAACTTATATTTGCCCCTGATTAACAATTTTTTTTTATCAACACAAATAAATGACAGCAAGCAGTCAAGACGCTTTCAATGTGACAATTAAACAAAATAATTCAACGGCATGACCTTGTGCTACATATATTTTTCCAATAATTATTCTTTTATACCTTTTTTAAAAATACAAATAGACTAAGATGATTTAGTTTTATAATCCAGATTGTTCTACAAACTGACACCTTGATTTGAAAAACGTTCTTTTTGTTTTGTTGTGTATTTAGGTTTGGATAAATATCGTAATTTGTACTCACCTTCCCTTTTTTAAATTGGATTTGCATGTTGCATGCATGATGGGCTTTGTACATTATTTTAAGGCGGTTAAACTCCATCAATTCATTAAATGTGAACTTTTTTAGTTGTATAAATGTTGGATTAGTGTCATCTCTGTATCCACATCCGAAAACGACACAAAATTAACGACACGGCATTAAAATTAAAAATTTGTCTCGGTACACTTTTTAAGTAAATTTTTACGTGAAATATATATTAATGAAATCAAGCTATTTTTTAATGAAAAGGCTACACTACGGTTTATTTAGGTCATGATGGTGGTTTAACCTGATGTAAAAAAAAATAAGTTTGAGAACAACTGATCCATGGGATTTAGGAAGTGAAATGGATCCATTTTGCTTCGAACAACAGTTAACTTGGGTTTCAAAATATGTTTTTCTTGATGCGCCTCCACTGACGACCTCCAGGGCGAGGCGCGTAGATAATGCAACCAGGCTGATGTACTGTACGGCACATGACAACACAGCCACTGCAGATGATCACATACCTTCGCACGAGAGGCCATCAGGTGCCACGGTAAAGCCGGGGTCAAAGGCCATGCACGAGTAGAAGCCCTCTGTGTTGGTGCAAATGCCCGTGGGACATAAACCTGGGTTCTGGCACTCATCGATATCTGAGCGACAACGGAAGAAAAGTTGATATAATCTTGGCCAAAGAATCCACATTGTGGAAATGCTATACCTTCGCTGTCTGCTAATATTATTAACGACACAGTGAGCTTCAGCCTAAGTGCAAAGCATTAGGTGCAGTAAGTAAATCTCTCTTAATTTGATCGCACTGACTGTTTTATTAAAAAGGACGGGAAGATAAGTATGCAAGATGATCATCGACTGCAAAACAGCAAGCTATTACAGGTGGTGTGTAATTTCTGGATAAACAAACAGTGACTGAGATGGCTGTTATGCGATCACTAAAAATTCCACAGACAAGCACAGATTATATTCTTTAGGGGGAAAAGAGTGTGGGCCGCCATTAAGTGATGGCTCAATTTTGCCTTTGGGTGAGCAGAGGGAGTTCCACATAGCGAGCTTACTGAGGAAGGATGCACAGCGGTTGACTTAATTTCAAATTAAGGCCTTAATATTTTCCATCATATCATTTAAATCCTATCAGAGGCTGACTTGGACCCGGGGTTGTTTTGTGAAACTTTTTCCCAGCGCAGAGACACACATCAGTGGGGGATCATCCTCTCGGGCAAGATCCCCACTTCCATTAAAAAACACAGAACAGTATATGTGAATAACCGAGGCCACATTTCAATTAAACAATCATCCGGTTTTCTCATTCTCATGAAGTCACAGCAAAGCTAACCTCACTGGATTGGTCAATGCAGACGTTGTATTCCATTGATCTCGTAAACCGTGCCATGTTATAATAAGCCATACAGTAAAGTTCCTCTGTAATCATGTTGAGGGTCTTAAGTAAATCTTATTTTATCATGGCCTAGATCCAGTTAGATAATTACTACGATGACAACATAAACGAGCCAAGATGAAATAGTATACAGGTTTACCCTCGCAGCCATAACCGTCCGCAGTCAGCTGAAAGCCGGATCCGCAGCTCCTGCAGGTATAAGACCCCAGGGTGTTTGAGCACAGCTGGCCTGGGCACACGTTAGCTACCAAGCATTCGTCCACATCTGTACACAAATACATGGATGGACACGTCACAACACAAATTGCCATCTCTGGCTTGAAACAAATACATCCTGCCGGTTTAAATCAGCTAAATTAAAAGTCAGTGAAGCTAGGAAATGTCAACACGTGTATCTTCCTGCTTGAGTTATCTGAAGAGTATTTGACATAATGCACTATTTTGAGACAGATGTGTATTTGTTTTGAGCACGAGTTAAATAATCAGTGCTCGAGGCTATGGGCTTGATCAGCCAGCTATGATGTGATGTCTGAGAGATGTGGCATGTTGCATCGGCAAACCTGAACCAGATAGAACCCCAGGAAACGGCGCATTGACATATAAAGTCCACATCTGTGCGCAAGTAAACAAACAGCATCCAGGAAGCCAAAAGTCTCACCATCACACTGCTGTCTATCCTCGGAGACTTTGTAACCAGGCTGACAGCTGACACATGTGAAGGAACCCTCTGTGTTTGTGCATGTTCCCCGGGGGCATGTAGTGGGCAGCGCACACTCGTCAATCTCTGGCACGAAACAACACAGGATATTAGAAATTCCCGAGAGAAGAAGGGGAATCTCCGCCGCCAACAAAAACACCTAATTCACCATGACAGATCTTCTACAGCATTGATAAGACACGTGAAGCTATGCGTGGATCCCTTAAAGGGGAAGTCACCTCCCCCCCAAAAATAAAAAATAATATGTGTTCTATGCAGCCCTAGTAGTCTAAATATGGCATTTCTGGTTAATATTGCATTAGTGGAATATGAGTTAAGCAGCAAAATCCTGCCATTTTTATCCATCTCAGGGGGCGGCCATTTTGTCGCTTGCTGTCGACTGAAGATGACATCAATGTTGCTCATGTCTCAAGTAACAACCAAAAGTCAAAAGTCACCCATAGCTTTTAGAGGCATGTTTTGCCAGGTGCTTTAGGTCTTAATGGGTTAACCTATTAGGGCCTAAGGCGCCAACTGTTTTTATCAATATCAGAAAGGGGCTATTTTGCTACTTGCTGTCGAGTGACAATGACATCACAGTTGCTCAGATCTCAGGTAACAACCAATCACTGCTCAGCTTCAGAAAACAGCAAGTGACAAAACGGCCGCCACTTGAGATGGATAAAAACGACTGGATTTTGCTGCATAACTCAAATTCCACAAAGGTAAAATTAATCAGAATATCACGTTTGGACTAGTGAGGTCACATATTGTCAAGAAATGTTTAAGATTGACTTCCCCTTTAACGATGAGTGCTGAGTGACCAACCTTCACAGAGTTCTCCGTCATACGACACTTTGTAGCCTGTGGGGCAGTTCTCGCAGGTGTAAGAGCCCTCTGAGTTTAGACAGATGCCATTGGCACAGGTAGACAGCGACTGGCACTCGTCAATATCTGGGTGGATCACAACAACAACATCGTAGACGTGTTTGGACCTCACTCGGATCAAATGTGAAAAGGAATTCTCAAGTTGAATGCAACGGATTTGAAAGCTTGTGTTGTCAAGATGCCCAGTATGTGTCAAAGGAGACCTGGAAAGAACAAATGGTTTTCTCTGAGGAGTGGAGCTGGGAACGAACCTTCACATCGCCGTCGATCTGGAGTCACTCTGTAGCCTGCCTTACACCTGGTGCAGGTGTACGATCCGGCTGTGTTGGCACACACGCCACCGAGGCACCAGTCGCCCTGGGAGCACTCATCCACATCTGTAGACACACACATTCAGGTTCACCAGAAAAGTCTTATTATCATATTTTATCTATTTATTTATTTTATTTTATTTTTACTCCTATTACTATTTTAACTACTCTCAAAATTAAAGCGTTAACACTGGAGATTAATTTAAATGTTTTAAAGTGTTAACATTTTTACTCCGCTAATTAATTAACTCAAGCGGTAATTATTTTTTTTAAACTCGGTTAATTATTTAACTCAAGCGGTACTCTTTTTTTTCTTTTTTCTTTAACTCGGTTAATTAATTAACTCTATTTTATTTATTTCCAGTAATGGCCTATCACCTGCAGTCAAACTTGCCCACTGGCGCTAACATGGACAAACACGGACTTATAGGTAGGTTTACTTTCAGTTTTACTTGCTTGAATTCTATTTAACAAACAAACACAGCTATTACAGCAGTCTTTGATTCTAAATATACTTTCTATTTGATGAATTTACATTAATTCCAAGATTTTTCCAAGAATATTTGTTACAAGCTCTGAAGAAAAAAGTAGAAGCAGAAGTAGAAAAATGCGATTAAACACGATTAACTCATTTGCTCCCAAAAACGTATAAATACTTTCTATTTTAAATATTACCATGCTCCCAAAGACGGATTTATTTGTTTTTCATGGTAGAGCAGGGTTCACCAATTCCGGTACTCGAGGTCCAGAGTCCTGCAAGTTATAGATGTTTCCGCCTACCAACACACCTGTTACTAAAGATCAGGATCGTTATCAGGCATGCTGATGAGCTGATTACATGAATCAGGTGTGCTAGTGAGCGGGTGGAAACATCTTAAACCTGCAGGACTCCGGACCTCGAGGACCGGAATTGGTGAACCCTGTGCTAAAGCATACAGAAGGATTTGATGCAGCCTCTGAACTGGCAAAGGCAATGGTAGTTATTACAAAAACGGCTAGCAGGTGGCAACAGAGTATAAGAGATCAACCAGGGCCATGTTGAAAAAATTTATTTTCTCCACTGTTTTAAACAGATTTGTGAATAATGGCGAAACTTAGCTATATTCTAATGCTAATTGTTGCAAAACGGAAACACTTAGAAATATACCTTTTTTTCCTGATGAAAGAAGAGACACTAATCTTTCTTTTGGTAGGGTCCATGTTTTTACAGCAATAGAACACAACATTCTGTTAGCCTTGCAAAATAAATCAAAATCCAGCAAAACAGCCAGGAGTGAAGGGGTTTGCTTCAGAGAAAATGTCTGGGAGGGAATGAGTTAATTACGGAAAAATTGTGTGATTAATTAGTTTTTTTTTAGGATTTTTACGGGGTCCGTAGCAACAAAATGTAGTTGGTAAGATCTGATGACATTTGGACTACTGTATAGAAAATAGATGGATATATAACTGATAGGATTAGATTTCACACAGATGGTGCCCCTTAAAACAACCCCTTTGAATGCACCATCTCTATGAGGATTATTACTAAAATTGAATGGTAACTATGCAGATGTAACAAAAGGACAAATGCAGCTTGACACTAAATGAAGGTAAAATTCTACCTTCACATCTCAGCCCATCAGCAGATGGTTCAAAACCAGGATTACAGCTCTGGCACATGAAGGAACCTGGTGTGTTGATGCAAATTCCTTCAGGACACTTTTTACCAGCTACGCACTCATTGATATCTAAAGGGGGAAAAAACATGCGCGTTTAATTCGGTTGCCATAAGCATAGAGCAGCGTGATGAAATTACACAGCAGACCTTCACATGCTTTGTCATCGGAGGTGACTTGGTAACCATGGTTACAGGTGCATCTGTGTGTACCCTCTAGATTGACACAGCGTCCGTGAAGGCAGATCCCCGGAAGCAGACACTCATTCACATCTGGAAAGAAGAAAACGTGGAAAATAGAAGGGGGGCCTCAGGAAATCAAAAGACACTCGGGCTCTTTGTAAGCTTTTTTTTCTAAAAGCTTCAAATTTGCCATGGAGCTTCTGCAGTAGCACGCGTGCTGCAAACTATTTACACAGCTGTTACTTTGTCACGGATCTCTCTGTCCGCTGACGACTTACCTTGGCATACGTTGTCCAGTGTGAGTTTGTATCCCTGGAAGCAGTTGCACCTATAGGAGCCCTCGCTGTTGACACACCTTCCACGGCCGCATATGTTTTGGTTCAGGCACTCGTTCACATCTGCGGACATCGAGGGTCATGAAAGGACAACGCATGAACTTAATTGTTATTTTTTTCAGGTTTCAAATATGTGCCTCAGGATTTTTGGGACAATAAAAGTTGCTTGCCAAAATCTCAATATAAATAGTAACTGTGGTTGTTATATTGTGCTAAAAGGGAAATAATTAGGGAAAGCATCATGAGCGTGGAAAAAACAGCATTCTTTAAATTCAACTCGTTAAGGCTTTAACGAGTTGGTGCAGGAGATGCCTTTTCCACTTTGTGAGTCAGAGCTGTTGATCCAGCATTTACTACTTGTGGAAAAACTTTGAGTAGGAATATTGTTTTGTAGTGCAATTTTTTGCCAAGGGTTCACAACAACACAATGTCACAATTTCACAGGATTATGTGAAAAATCAGAGTCAGAGGAATGGACATTGCATAACAAATAAAGGAAGTAGAGCTGTCAAAATTAATCGATTAATCGACAAGTAATCAATGATCAAATGAATCGACAACTATTTAATAATCAGAGTATTCGTTTGGAGCCATTTTTTTTATTTAAAACTGTCCAAATCCGCTGATTTCAGCATATCAAGAGTAATTGTTCACTGATTTCTGTAGTCCTTCATGAAAGAAGACTGATTATCTTCTGTGTTTAATCAAAATAATAAATGTGAAAACATCTGTTTTTACTTTGGAATACAATGACCGAACTGATAAACCATAGTACAATATTAATTCCGCCTTTAAAAAAAAAACACTACATGAATATGAAGTACGGAATAAACACTGATCACTGGTTAATAAACAGTAATTAGGGGGGGGGGGGGGGTGCTTTTGTAATAGACTTTAATGCAAAATTAAAATGAATCTAATTAGTCCATTTTCACTGAAGCAACCCTCTTCGCTCTCGCAACAGAATTTTATCAGGAAAAAAAGTACGTTTGTATCTGTTTCCATTTTGTAGTAATTAGCATTAGAATATAGCTAAATTTCATCATTATTCACAAACCTGTTGAAAACAGTGGGGAAAAGAGCTTGTTGCGACATGGCCCTGGTTGATCTCTTATTGTCTGCTGCAACCTGCTGGCCGTTTTTTGTAATAACTACCATTGCTTTAAGCGACCTCTTTAGGTCAGAGGCTGCATGAAAGCCTTCTGTATGCTCTGCCATTAAAAAAAACATTTTAAAAAGTTTTGGGGACCATGGCAATATTTAAAATATAACTTTTTATATGTTTTGGGAGCAAATGATTTAATTGATTGAATTAACCGTTTCAAAAAATATTTGATAGTGCCAGCACTAAAAGGAAGGCACTCGTTTGTCTGCAAAGGAGGTGGAGAAAGAACTGGAATTAAAAGAGGCAAACAAAAGGAGAAAGTCACAGACAACGTTTTGTTTGGCGCAATGCAGTCATGCAATCTCCCCTCAGCCTGTGTGATAATCTTTGACAAGGCAAATGGAGCTGTTCACTATCACAACGGCAATTAAGCTTATCCGCGACCCGGCCAATTGGGCGCAAATTGCCGTACTCCCGTCAGACGGCTGAAGCAAAAACTGGAAACGGCCTGTTTATGCCGGACGAGCGCCAGTAGGCCTGGATGTGGATTATGTTGACAAAATGTTTACCTTTAACCTCTCATCTGCTATTTATTCTTAACAGATTGCTACAGATTAACCAAGTAGTTCATGAGGAGTTCTGCGTGGAAATCTGGCATCTAGATGATACACACAGGCCAATTTTCTTCACACTAATTAGAATAAATCAATGGCAAGGTGCTGCAAACAAACACTTCTGAAGTCAATTTCATTTAGACTCCAACTTTTCACATGTCTGGAATACTCAAGACAGGAGTTTAGGTTTCCAAACAAATTAGTGGTGGTGTAAGGTCACGGAGAGGGGATGTGGTAAGTCACACCATTCGGGTTGTTATGTAACCGGGCCACGTTGGGGCTCAGTGTTAGCATCAAGCCGTCAACGCAACACACACCATGTGCTACATGCATCCAAATCTAATAGACCACAGTGAGAGGACGTGCCGGTTGAGTGAGAACAATTGTTTGCAAGTCGGGACCTCTTCGCAGTCGGTAGTTGACCGTTTGACCCTCCTCATACATCTCCAGTGACTGCCTGGTCCCCTCACCCAAGCCGGCGGTGCTAATCAAATCCTGCCGGCCTCCAGCGGACCCAACAGTACAGTGGTCGCAGCTCTCCAACAATAACATGCTGTTTGTTCACGGATGTGGCCAAGAGAAAATATTTGGATTCTCCCAAATTTAAGTATTATAAACAATCTTTTCTTTTTCGGGGGCCACTGATATCAGAAGATCAACAATAACAGTGAAGATGTTTAAATAATATTGTGGATATTACCGGGGCTGCTAAGCTGATATTTCATACATGAAGGCACTGAATGGACTCGGAGGGAGGAGGGCCGAGTACAATCCCGCCGTCACCACTGTGGTTTTTAACCTGTCATGTTGGCCTTATAACGCCGCACGGCTGACATAAAACATCCACGCCAAGCTGGTTTGAAGTTTAAAAACAAATGTATCCTATACACATTTAAACACATGAACAGCCTTTGAAAAAAAAAAAAAAACAGTCAAACTAAAGGAGCTTAAATTTGGTGCTGGATCACAGACTGTCGGCAAGTCATTACCGCCGGGGCTTGTTGCCATGTCAACTCAGTTGGGTCTGGCAATTCCATTTGGAAAATGCAGCTTTTAAATGTAACCTAATGCAAAACGCTTTTCAACAAAACCTGACTGATTTCCATGGCAGCGGTCTCAGGGAACGCTTACACGACAGCGATATATAAAAACTCTTTGTCTTTTTGATTGCTTTCACATACAGATGAAATCACTGTCAAATCAATTCTTGCTTCATCTGCAAAAAAAAAGACAAAAATTTTTGTAATTTGCATGCTGTGCAAGTACTACAGTTGTCATTCTTTAGGATTATATGTAGTCAGTTTTTTTTTGTCTCTACTATGCTATGCACAAGCTTACTTATTTATCTTCTGTTAAGTCCTTGAAATAAACGGATAAACTGAAACAGATGTTTTTGGTGAGTAATGCAACTCCACTGGACACAACAGCATTAGTACACTTTGCTGCGTTTCAAGCGCAGACTCTGCTACAGGGCCAAGGTCACCATTACTGTTTTGGTACTCACACATATTGAGACTGTAAACTTAACATGATTGCACAACTCATCTGACTTCACTCATTTTCACATTTCACATGTTCACGTAGAAATCCAGTGAATGAGTTAAAAAACCCACACATGCAAGCACATTTTGTAATTAGCAGTAAAAAATAACGGGAGTGGCGTGGCTCAGTGGTAGAGTGGTCGTCACCCATCTGTGAGGTTGTTGATTGATTGATTGATTGGGGGAATGTGGGGCTTTGTAAAGCGCTTTGGGCACTATAGCTAAAAAAGTGCTATATAAATAGCAGTCCATTCCAAAAAATAACCACATATAAAACCATACTTGAGAGTTCCCATCAGACATTTGGTGATGTTGCTGATAACAGGCTGCGTTACCTTACCTACACATCTATTGCTGATAGGCCTGAAGCCTGGGCTGCAGACCTGGCACTGAAAAGAGCCCACAGTATTGACACAGCTACCACTGGGACAAGTGCTGGGATCTTGACACTCATCTACATCTGGAAAAGAAGAAGATGACATACAGTATAAATGCTTAGCTGTGAACAGGATGCAAGATGACGTTTTTGGCGTGTCACCTTCGCATTGGCCTCTCCAGGACTGGGCAAAGCCGCTGTCACATTCACAGGTGTAAGATCCCTCCGTGTTGACGCAGTGGCCATTCTGGCACTTGTTAGGCATGTTGCATTCATTAATGTCTGCAACGAGGATGAATGTAATGTAATGTAAAATGTAATGGTGGCATTCATCTATTTCAAAGGTGACACTGCTGTTATGTACGCTTGCTTACCTTGACAAAACTTCCTGTTTTGCGTGATTACTTGGCTGTAGCCGCTGAAGCACTGACAACTGTAGGAGCCATAGCTGTTTGTACAACTGCCTTTTCCGTCACATGGCTCATCCTCACACTCATTCACATCTACAGTGGTAGAGAGAGGGGAAAGACAAGCGATAGCTCACTGGTATTGTGTATATACTGTAGGTCTTAGTGGCGGGCCATGCATTTTGTATCTGGGCATGAAGATGGGGACTTACTCGGCTTAAACCACCTCTTAATAACACTTCCAAGCAAGGTTATTTTAGTTAACGAAAACTAACAAAATAACAAAAATTCAAAAAACATTTTCACTAATTGAATAAAATAAAAACAAAAATGCTTTTTAAAAAACTAAAACTAATTTAACAAACACATTTTTACGTTTACAAAACTAAAACAAACTATAATGATAGTGAAAATTTCCTTCGTTTTAGTCTTTGGTAAATCATTTATTACATTTATTTCGATATGAACCGGAATAAGGATGTTTGAATGTTTGTTGCACAGAAGTGATGTCATTTAGCAGCAGCCAATAGAAAAGCACCTTCAGATGACAACAATTTTGTGTGCTTGACTTTTGGCTCCAATGGTTCAGCTCGCCTGCTTTTTCATTTAACTCAGCCGAAATGCATCACTAGCTAAGAAATGCGTTACTTTTTTTTATTTTACCATGGTATTGATTAAATATTGCACACAAGTAATACACTTTTTTTTTTAAAATACAAACATTCATACAGAAACAAACTAAAACTAAACTAAAACTAAACTAAAACTAAGTGTTAAAAAAAAAAAATAATAACAGAACCACCCCAAAAACTATTCAAAACGAACTAAATTTTAAAAAGAAAACTTAAAATGAAATAAAAACTTACTAAAATGAAATTTCCAAAACTATAATGCTGCTTACAACCAAAAAAAACAACAACTGAGAACCAATAAAATCTTGCTGGCCTTGACAGCTCACCACTGCCAGGTTTGCATCCACAATTAACTCACCCCTCTGTCTTCCAGTTTCTTACCTATGCAGTTGGTCTGCAGCGCATTGAGTTTAAATCCCGGCTCACAGTGACAAGTGTAGCCAGTCTGCACAGGAACACATTTCCCGTGGCCACAAATGGAGGGGGCGGTTGCACACTTGTCAACGCTCACTAAAAGACAAAGTTAGAGACGATCTGAAATGCACTAATTTGAGTCTCAACAAATATAAAAAAATAGCGTTTTGGTTACACAATATGGTAGCCGCTGTAAAGTGTTAAAAAAAAAATACAAAGCCTAACACATTCCTCTCTATGAGAGCCTTCCTGCTCTTATATTTGACCCATCCAGAAAGGGAAAACTTTTTTTTTTATACATATACGTTTATAATGAATGTTGCTCATTTCCAATATTGCCCATCCTACAGGATCCTGGTAACATTTAATATAGTCTAGAATACAGTATTACAATTCATTCAACATTTATACCCTTGGAGTGATTCCCAACCAGCTTGTCGTGGCACAATAGTCACGTGAGGCCATTTCCAGCTGAACTATTTTTAATAAATTTTTGGTTCAAATACCTAAAATCCTAACAATTTGTAACCTGGTACAGGCCATGAAGGAATACACTAAAAATTAATTTGCAAAAATGAAGACAGTGGTTCATAATGTCCATTGGATATTATTCCTCTATAATTGTTCTCCTTTTCAAACCAAACTGATACAAGAGGATACATATTTATAACATGAGATGCATATTCTTTTATAATGTGCGTCTTACCTGAATCTGTGTGGGCTGTTTCCTTTGGATCCGGCTTGGCTGGTGAGTCTGGAGCAACTTCTGGAAGGAAGAATAATGTTAGCTATGCTGTATTTAGGCCTTGTATAAAAGGATACAACCACTAACGCTCTCCTTAAATTATGCATTGCTTATTTTACAAAATTTGACTGCCTCAGCTGTCACTCAACAGGCAACTTGAAAAGAAAAACGATGTATGCTTTTCTCCATGTTAAAAATAGGACAATAGCAGAATTAGAGCAGTCACAATTGGACTGTCAGTGTTTTAGCTGGCACAGGAGCAGAGCATGCAAAGACTGTAATTGGAAATACTGCGTTAAATGAAAACATAACAAAATACATTTCCAGATTGAAATGACAATACATCATAGCAACCAAATTACAATGTTAAATATAACAAATTAAGTATGTCAAGGTATGTATGACAAACCTGGATATTTCAATGGCGAATCCGTCACAACAGCTGGCTAGAAAACAAGCACACATTCCAGACAAATTTTGGTTATATTAAAACCATCATCTAGCAATGTTTCCCATTTCCCATGTATTCATACTATAACTAGATGTGTTTGAGAAATGTCGCCTGAATATGTTATGTGATCATAATGAACATATGGTAGGTAAACATTTCAAGAGCATATGCAAAAACGGTAGGAACAAGGAGCAAGAACTTACCGGTCTTTGAATTTCCACATCTAGCAGAAGATAACAAGAAGAGAAAGTTAATTTGTAGCATTGATGCTATTAAATTTACATTTCCTATACATTTACTAAAGATAGCAATAAAAAGACATACAGTATGTTTAATTCAGAGGGACATCCCAAAACATTTGTGCACAGTGAATAGACACTTCAACAAGAATATAAAACAACACTTGTTGTTACTGCTGTTCTGTTTTAGTGAGCACTTTTACTTTACCAAGGTAATCCTGCTCTACACATTTATTGCACAGGTGTGTGCCTCATGCTGTACGCAAAAAAGGCCACACTTAAGTGCGCAGTTTTACTGTACCTCCCTGTGCACAGATTTAGACAGATTTGTGAAAAATATGTAAGGGAAAGAGGCATTTTGTGCATGTAATAAAAGTACAGTTCATGAAAAATGGGAGCAAATATAAAAGTGTTGCATTCATATTTGTGTTCAGTACATGCCAACTTGTTGGGAGAAAACCCACAAAAGCACAATGAAAACATGCAAACTAAAAACAGCAAATGTAGGCACATCAAGTTATCCTTTACGCCAGGCAGATGAAGTATTTAAAATGATGCCAAAAGAAAAGCACTGACGCGGAAAATAAATGTCAGATGATGATGGTGCTATCCATAAATGTTTACATGCAGAATGTGTTGATCAAAGTCTTGCAGTTATACCAAAAAGTAATTCACATGCATTAAGTACATAAATCCTGATGAATGTGAACATACATCATCACTGACAAATGCGTCAGATTTGACGGCACAGAGCCAAGCATCCAATTGTGTTCCATGTTGCATTTATTTGGTGTGAATAAAACACACTGTTGATGTTTGGATTCTTGGAAAATAAAACTTTTATTGAATCATTCTGCTGCCTTGTGATGTTTATACTATAAGTGTTGTGGTGAAATGTTTTTAATAAGTAACTCTTAACTAACAGTAAAGCCCTAGTAACTTTTTACCAAACAAACCTTACAGTACTAACCATGTCCTTCTCACCTTCATGCTGCCGTGGTGTTTCTCTGTCTGGGATAAAGTGATGAGGGGGCTCCTGAGGAGTGTCAGGGTGCCGGGGTGACTGTGGTGACTCTGGGTCCTCGGGCCACTGGGGTATTTGAGGCGTTTGTGGGTAGGTGGGATATTGCGGCTGGGAGGATGGCAGCTGAGGATATGTGGGGTGCTGCTCCTCCCAAGACAATCCAGTACTCTGAAGATCGTCCTCTCCCAGGTGCCGCAGGGAAATCTGAACATCAGAGCGGGAGTAGGTGTATCCGTGGCCGGCTGGGCAGATCTCCTTGAAATGATCTGTACGGTGGAAAACGGGAGCAAAAATCATAAACCATAGTCAACAATGAATATGTAAGAAATTGCGTGCTAACTCTTATTGTTTTTGCTAAGAGTGACAAACGGGACTCTCTCTCTCTCTTTTTTTTTTTTTTTGTCCACACTGGACAGACAGACAGATTGCTAGATTGTTGCATCTTGGTACTGAAGGTGTACCAGTTAATAGAGTTTTTAGAAACATTTGCATGATCATGCATGCAAAATCACTGATTTAACAGTTTTAGTTTACATTTCCTGGAATGCAGCCCAAAAAAACCAAAAACATTTTCCATTGAGGTTTTGACTCATTTTTTGTTGCTCCATTATTTTTTATGCAGTTACATTATAACATTGCTTGTTCTTGTCTTGGTCTCAAATTGGTCTCAACTCTTCAAAGTAGCGCGCACTATCCTGACAGGCCTTGATTTTGACTCAATGTAACATTTCCCAAGTCATGGTATAATTGTATGGCTTGATCTTGACTTGGTCACAACTTCTCAAAGTACAATTTTAGTATTTAGTAGTTTGTCCTGCCTTGTTCTTTTCCTTGATTCAGTTTCCCACTGCATGGTTCTTGACTTGGTCTCAACTCAGTCTAAATACTGATTAAGTCTTTGTGTATGTGGTTCAGACTGTCATGCTAGTTCAGTCCTGTACAGTACTCTTCTAAGGCTCCAAATAACACAATAGACTTACAGGGAGTGACTAATATAATTGTGCTAATATGAGCGTTTCTATGGGCTGTCTATTACAGTATAGCAGTAGCCAAATGAGTCACAGTTTTTGTTTAAAGACATTGGCATATTTGCATACCCAAATAGCCTAGAGGATCATGTAGTACTCAATAACCCCTTAATGCTAATTGCTAACTTGGCAGACAGCAGGAGCCCAGCAAACCTCAGAGATGGTGAATCCATTACAAGCGAGAAGTACAGTGTCCCTTATTTGACCTAAGACCAGCAACCCTATGCCGAAAGGATCTGGAAAAACAATGTACGTAATGACAGTGAAATACGGTGGAGGTAAAGGAGGGAAACATGGATGTTATACGCAACAGACTGATTAAGGAGTAGATGAAAATTGGGCTTGATATGATCCGCAGCACATCACAGGAGCTGAGTTGAAAGTTGGAATAAAAGTCATCAGGATCCTGTTACCTGGTCACAAGGAATGGAACATGACTCTAGCACTTTGTCAGGCCATACAAAAGCCAGGATTAAGGATCAGACGCTATGCATCAGTCCTGGTCAAGCAGCACCATGGAGGTCTATGATATTTGATCTATTACAATACTTGTAAATCACTGGCTAGTCCATAAAATCATCCCATTCCCCCCTGGAACTTTGAATAAAACAGATTTGTATTGAACAATTTTGACGGTTTCCCTTGTTTCTTTTGGCCAAGCTATTTATTTCTGTTTCTGAGTTTTGCCTGTCTTTAGTGGGATTTTTCTCAGCGGACATGAGCGATAACCCCAAAACTGACTCCCACTCTTGCGCAGGCTCTAAAATATGACAACTGTTATGCTTTTGGTCTTTTTCCACTTCAAACAAATTTTGGCTATTCCGAACTCATTTGCACAGCTGGCAGACAAGAGGGTGCTGACTGACTGACTGACTCAATTCATCTTTCTTTGTAGACGTCTTTCAAAAACACTGACAACCTTTACATGTGATTACATGTTGCATTTTATACCTACAAATAACAGCAACTGAGCAAATATGTGTTCTGCAAGTAAAACTCATAATGGAATGATGTGTTTGCAGATTGAGGACATGACATTGTGCAATATTTGTGTTATTGTATAGACATACATACCAGAACCGGGCAAAGGGCAGCGATCACACCCATCTCCCCAGGCTTTGCCCACACGGCTGCAGCAGCAGATCTGCTTGGTGATGTGCTGAGAAAGTGGCAGTGAGCATGTGGCTGCTGACATTGATCTGTAGCAAAACGCCTTTTGGTCTGAAACTGCCTTGTCAGCTGGGGAGATGTAAGACACACTCAGAAAAAGCATGTTGACAAATCCTGTAATTAATCGAAATGAATTGCATGATTCCAAAAGTTAACTCAAGATTAATCGCAAATTTTATATCTGTTCTAAATGTATAATAAAATGTACAATAAAATATTTTTTCTAAGTTGTCATACTCTTAACATAAAAGTGGATTTTTTTTTTTTAAGTAATAGAAATATGGCTGCGTATTTTATACATTTCCATGGAGGTCTATGCATTTCTGTGATTCTTCCAATCTCTCTATATCTCCGCAACAATCTGCTGATGACAATGTGACACTCAAAGATCAGTGTCTTGGTCTCATGATGTCAAAATGTGAACAGCTTGATGAACCAAGTGAACCAGGAAATGCATTGGCCGATTCATGGATGAAATACACGTCAGATAACACTTGCTCAGTACAAATTGTAGATTCTGTATTTTTTTGTGAGTGTCCTATGGAAATGACTTCACTGCTGGGGGCTAAACCTAATACACTTGCACAAAGAAAAACTGGTCTCTCTCCAACAAGCAGCCCAAAGTTGCATATTTTCTGGATTGGGCTTTGAGCTTGCTGTCAGTCAGTCCCCAAGTGCACAAGCCTTTTAGACTGAGCTACGGCCGCCCCCGCATTTAAAGAGTACAAGTGAATACCTACAGACGCAATGGCTTCTGGCAGGGTCCAACATGAAACCGGGTTTACACGTGCACCTGTAGCTTCCTTTAGTGTTGAGACACTCTGCATTCTTGCAGATTCCTGGCAGCAGGCACTCATTGATATCTGTGAAATATGCAATGCGTTAGCCTTGAAGCTTTGTTTTACCCTGACAGGGAGTGTTTGAACTGCAAATGATCTCCTTGAAAAGACATTTCAATATCACATTTCTTTTACATTGAGTATGCAAAGATGTCATGCTGTAAAACCAACAATGATGTAAGTTTTGGGAATTGTTTACACATTGAAAGGTGACAAAATATTGCAATGGATCGTGAAGTTAAAATAATGCCAGCCGCTTGGAGGTGATGACTGGAATGCTTTTGGTTACCCAACGGTATGAAATACAGGGGGAGTGATGACATGAAGAAAACACATGCGCCGAGGAATTGACAATTCATTCATTTTGAAAGTAGGACAGTCGAGCAGATGTGGATTAATTACTTTACATCATCACCTTCTATCCTTTACACATCACAGCATCTTCAGCAGAGGTCAAGGAGTTTTTTTTCTTTTCTGTAAAGGTGGAACTCAGCAACCAGTGCAGTTCCAGTGCAGCTCCAGAAGCAATAAAACAAGCTGGCCAGTTAAAATGCCAGCCAGGAGCCAGGAGTCAGACACTTAATTTATTTTTTCCTTTTTAGCCGTTGCGGTCCTACCGGACTGGTCAAATGGGAAGATCATTAGGTCATTTCTCAACTGGCACTATACACCTAACATTTTCAAAATTCCAATTTAATTGCTTGTTTTGTTGTTTGTATCCTGCTTGGAAAAATTTAGATTGGAAAAAATAAAATAAGGGAAAGCCTCTATGTGGCTTGCGTTGGTGTGACATGCCTTGCTGATTTGTTTCATATCCGTAATGATATTATTGGGAAATACAACATTATTATTTATAATCCATTTGATCAAAAAATCTTTACACTGGGACATCTGTGGGGGCCTTTGATTTAGTTTAAGCAGTAAATTTTCTGGTCAAAGTTCAGGTCAGCATTGGGCTCAGCCTTCGTCACATGGGGTCTCTAATCCGTGGTTTGGTTGAGACCAAGATTAGCGTTATTCTTACAGTCTGCTGCTGGGTTGACTGGGATTGACGCTGACTTTCAATGACATCCTTCCATGACTAGCACTAATCTCAACATCATTTCTGATTTATAATGCATGGTTGCTAACCCCAACATTTCCCAGTAAGAAGGCAGATGCCACACATATGTAATTGTGAAAAGCATTGATCATCTAATGCTTTCTTCTAACTTTATTGGAGCACTCCTAACTGTTGTAATAAAAAGTATTCATCTGTAGAATTACATAGAACCACTGTCGAGAAAATTGGCTCTTAACTGTTTTAGCCAAAGGCGGGATTATACAATTACTTTGGTGGTCTAAACCTAGACATACTTTATGGGGGGAAAAGTGCATAATTCAAGAGAAAGCAGAAATAAGTTTTCGTTGGCTGTCTTTGAAATAAATCAATTATGTTTGCATTGTTTGATATTTGAATAACGAGGATATACTAATTTACCACTAACAACCCATCGCATTAGCCCAATTAGCAAATCTCAAGTAAAAAAAGAAAAAGAAAAAACAGAAAACAACTGGAAGTGTCAATATACAATATAGAGCAGCACATAGCTATGTCAATGTGTTACATGATACACTATATGATCCCAAAAACGTGCAGTTAACAGTAACGGGATGGAGTGGAAGGTCTAGGTTGGCAAACTAGGCATCATTCCAAAAACAATGAGAAATTTTGGTAAAAATCTGTGTTTCTCCTCTTTGGCACTTGCAGCAAAGCCTCTGGGAAAGAAGCAACAGCTGAAAGGGACATTAGACTTTTCAAAAAATACCATGGGGGACTGGTAGCTTGGCTGTTTTTGTAATGAAAGAAATAAGCAACTGCAACGGAGGAACATCTTGAAATGATCGCAAAATAAAAGCATGAATGTATTAAAGATACATTATTGTAGCTGGTTGACATTCTATTGAAAAACAAGCGTGCCCTTGTCGACATAAATTTTTGTTTTATTTTATTTTTTTAAAGCCCCACAATCAAAACATTTGAGCCATGGCCAGTAAAACAGATCAGAAGTCCCACCTGCTTACAGTTCAGTTCCAAGCAGTTCCTATCAAATTAGAACAACATGCTTCTTTTACTTTAATTGTCAACTCAAATGGCTCAAAAACTCCAAGATTTGATCTAAATATTTATTCAGTAAAGGTCTCGGCTGTCGTGTTCAACCCTTGACTTTCCGCGGTAACGCTGTGATGTCCACATATTGGACGCCGTGTGTGGCTCCTTCGACATGACCTGCCAGACAGTTGACAGCCAGCCCCCTCTGGGATGTTGTGTTGAAGCGAAATATGCTGTTTTCTTTACGAGGAATAACTTGATGTTGTTATTTTATAACAGATGGATGGACAAGCTAGCAAGTCACATCACATCTCCTTTACTACTGGTGTGGGCCAGACCAGCACATAAGTCTACATACTTAAAGATACCCATTGAACCCAATCAAAGCCTGCCGGAGAAAGGCTAATTGCGGTCTTGACCTGTGCGCCACAGGGGCCGTACACACAGCAAGAAAAACTTTATTGAAGCACTCAGGGGTCCGTGTATGTAGAAAACATATGGATTTTTTTTTAATCCCATTCAGAACATACTGTGGCAGAAACTTGATTCTTACCTTGACAATGCGTCACATTCATTCTTTTATATCCAACAGGACATTCCACTTGTCCATTTGAAATCACTGCATATGCTGCAGAGAGAATAGAGAGAACAATGTTTTAGGGATGCAAAAACACTCCTTAACACAAAGCATTGCATTCATCACAGCGGTAGACTGGGAGCTCATGGTAGGAGTGGGAACATATAACTTACAGATGTGGGCCACAGGGGACCCCAAGAGTGAATGGATGGATCTCCATTAACCTTTTTTTAAATATAAGACAGTACTGCCATCCAACAGAATGTAGGAATAACACTTGACGTCATGTATAATCATATTACCTATAATTCTCCACAATCTTGAGGGATTTGAAGAACGTGCTCATTTTAATTCTTTTAAAGAAGCTCTGTGATACTTTAGCATGAACCACCATGAAAAATGTGCTTCAAAGAAAGACACTTACAAATGGTGATGAATAAATGGTGTTTTGGATTGCGTTGGGAAACAGAAAAATTCTATGGTGTTTGCATTCAAAAGTCAATTTAGCGCTACAATAAATAAATCAGCACTACGGTTCATGCCCCAGTGCGGCCATATTGTCGGTGACAGACGCCTGAAAAACACCAGGTCATTAGTCACTCGGCACCGGGTTAAGCCTCAGGATGCTCCATTAAATGTACAGACAGGTCAATGTGGTCATTCATGTGGCAAAAGCTAAAAGTCACATTGTGCGTGTGCGTGTGCGTGCGTGTGTCTGTGTGTGTGCTACGACTACAACACATTAAAGCAATTATGGAAGAACTTCTTTTATCTTGCTTTTGAGTCATGCAAAAATGAGTCACGATATTGCAAGCTTCTTCCAAAATAATTATTATGTAATTCTGTCCTTCTTGTCATTGCTGGAGGATCCAAGCTCAGGCAGTCACATTGGTGAATCAAGAAAATGGAAGAGATGCATCATTGTAAGAATCATTGAAAGTTTTTTTCATTTGTATTTATTTTACTTGAATACAAAAGGCAAGGAAAAGAAAAACACATACAACTATGAGAATAAAATATTAAATTATATTGTTAGCAAAGTGCAAGATATAACTTGTAATTTAAGGGGGGAAAAAGTACAAATATGAGAAAAAAGTTGCATTAGGGGAGAACAATATGTAATATTGCAAAAATTTTGTTTTTTTCCCTGGTTGTTGTTGTTAGAAAAAAGTCATATCTGTGGTTGGCTGCTAACCAGTTTGTACCCAGTCTCTCGCCCAAAGACAGCTGGGATAGGCTCAAGCATGCCTGCAACTATAGTGAGGATAAGTGGTTCAGAGAATGAATGTATTGAAGACTTAATATTATAAGAATAAAGTTATATTGATAAAAAAAAAATCGGAATATTATAAGAATAAAGTTGTATTTTTCTCAGTATAACTCATCAGCAAAAACAAACAGACACAAATGTTTACACAATCACATTTCTTTCCCCTTAGGTTAAAAATATAGTTTGCATTAGCCCCATTTTAAATCATATAAATACATTTGTCCAACAAATAGCGAATGCTCTATTCTCAAAAATTAGCCTCAATGTTAAGAATGCAAGCTCTAGCATCTGCGGACCAGATGTTTCATGTGTGTGGTGTTACGCAGCTCTGGCATGATGTGACTTTTATCTGGATTGTGACTGTCGACAAATAAGGCCAGACGCAAGCCTCAGATCTTGCATGGTGCATGCTCAGGAATCTACAATCTGCCTCCTTCTGCCATCACACATTAGAAGAAACATCCAGCACGCCATTGTTATGTATTTTTTAATTTGTTTGGGCAGGGGTGTCAAATTAGTCTTTAACAATTAGGCCCGGATGAAGTTTCACGGTGCCAATGTTATTCAGGCTAAATCAATAATTACTCAATCATGGATTGGGCATGAATCATACGGCCTCTTTAATCTTAATTATGCATTCAAACAATTTGGGGAAGGCTCTTCTCTGAATCGCCAAAACCCTGACATAAACCCCATCAAGCATCTTTTAAAACAGATTTGAACAGAGATGATAAAACACATGTTGTAGTCAATGACCTCTGAACTCTAAATATGTACGGTGGCGTTAGCGCCTGTTCGACTCTGGCTCCGTCAGACTTTGTGAAAGAACTTGGAGCATGTCTTTCCAGAAGAGTGGAAGTTGTTGATGATGGAGTGCCTTTTTTTTGAGTTGCTGTAATTGTTGAGGTTCACCTGTGATTTTTTTACGTATAGCATATGTCTCGTCATTACAACACCCAAATCAATCATGAATCTGTGCCACTTTCCCAGGAGTGTCTGGAATGTGCCACATTGAAGTTTCCTAAGAATGAGAAGTGTTTTGGTCCTGCTGTGACCCAGTGGACCAAGCAGGTTCAGCGTACCTGAAGGTTCGACAGAGCAGAAGTGGGTCAGTGCGAAGGGAGCATGGAGAAAAGAGGGGGACTGTGTCAGAGTGACGCCCGCACTCCTGTCTGCCCACCTCATCCTGTTCCTCCACACCAGTCTAATCCGCCTGCAAAGTTTCTGAGTAATGAGCTGTTGTGGCAGGGTGCTGGGCATGCCCTCCTGCAGAGACAGGATCAGGGAAAGTCTGGCTTGAGTGACAGCAGGGCGCACATGCCAAGGGAAACCCAGTGGGAGAGGTCTGTCTCAATAAAGCTTATTAACACAAAGGAGGATCTCTCTTCCAGGGACAACTTTGACACGTATCCGAAATGGTCATGAACATGAACCTATGGGCGTTGCATCAAGAAATGTTTGGTTCAGTTCAGTGAGTTCGTTTTGGCATTATTATTGCTCCCAAGGGGCAACTACTCTCGAAAGCCCTAAAAATCCAGCTAATGAACATATGCGTGCAGTATCTAACATAGCTCTTCTAATGTTGTATATATCTTGTAGTATTGTTTTGTAAAGTTGGGTCTAATCTTGCAAAAATAAGGCCAAGTTTTTTCTGGTGTCGTACACAAATCTAAGGGCTACCTTGTTTTCGGATCATTTAATGATGCGTGCTGTCTCATGCTGGCTCCTACGATCATTTGAGTAGAAAATGTCTGTGTAGAGTTTCACAGGCAGCGACTTGCAAGAGTGAGCTCAAGCTGTGCATCATTAGTGTCGCCCTTGGTTACAATGAGTTTAGACGCAGACTGGTCTGTATCCACTGAATGTACAGGGAAACACTTCCAATTGTTGTCCATCCATTTAGCCCTGATTAACAAAAGACTTTGTCACCCCTCACTAATTTTGTCTGTCTCCATTCAATTGTGTTGTGAATGCCACTGGCAACTGTTGAATAATATTTGGTTGAATTCCCTGACTTGTGTGGTGTAATTCAAATCCCTTGAAGGTTCCTGATTGGTGGTTCAGTCCTAAATCTGTTTAAAGTCTGTTTTTCGGATCAAGGAAGACCCTAGTGGGAGTATTTAAAGGAAAGGACGGCTTATGCAAAATGCAAGTAAACACTGACGGCAAAGGGGCTGAGAAAGGAGATGGATTTTATGCTCAAATGGGTACCGCTTGTACTAAAATCGCTCTTTAATTCAGTCTGTCTGTAGGACCACCCTGCCTAGAGTGTGTTCTCGCAGATATTCACCGATATTGTCAGTCATGCAGGGCTCAGAGTCCTTCATAACATCTCTGCGATCTTTTAGAAAGCATACTTCTCTTTTAACATGTAGGATGGAGAAAGTTCAGACGCCATCCAAAGGATGGAAAACGGAGAAGCTCTAACCATCTATTCCACCAAAGGCCTCTTATAGGAAAACAAGCATTATCTCCGCCAAGACCTCCCCAGGACCCTTTTCCAGTAATTTGCTTTCTGACATGCTGCCATGGAACAAACTGGTGGCACACAAAGGAAACTAGGGGCACACACCACAGAAATCAATGAATGGATTAAGTCTTTTGACTTTGTGAGATGCCAAAGCCATCTCCTCTTGGCCTTGGAGTCAACATTTGATTGGAGAGAACAGCTCCAAGGGAAGCTGTTTGCTTTTAAAGGCAAATGCCTCCTTGGCACGCGTCAGTTTGCCATTCAGTTCTATATAACAGGCCCTTGAATATATGTCCCTGCATCCCTTGCAAGCTAAACTTAAAACTACAAGACTGATCAGTTTGGATTCATGAGATGAATACCAAAATTCTCCAGTTGATACAGACACAACCGGCACATGACGGCACATGCAATGATGAGTTTAGTTGCATACACTGTGCCACATTTTATCACCAGAGATATACTGTATTTCCCAAAAATAACTATTGCTGTAGTTGTTTTCATATAGTGAAAAGTATGTTCCAAGCATTTAGTTTGACAATTTAGCTTAAGAGGTCTAATGTTGACGTGTGTGCAGTCCGCATCAAACACACATTCAAAACAGACCTGCATTCCTCCCTAATCTCCAATTCACTGTGGCGCATTAACCACCTGGGATGGCTCCAAAAGAAGACATGCCAGGGTAAATTCCTAATAAAAATCTGCTCAACGTCGCATGTATCCAATTATGAAATGCAACACCAGTTTGAAAATGTATCAGCCTTTAACTAGGCTTTATTTCTTGTTGTGGTAAGACTCACAAAGCCCTAATTAACCACAAGCGCGATGCATTAGCAAGTCAATGATAATGAATCAAACGCTGTAAACGTGATTTGAGGTCTTTATCAAATCTTGATTGGAAGCCGCTGCGGAGCAGCTCCAAGGCATCTGTTTCCTTGCTGCCTATTTCCCAGACAAAGTTGCAGCACCTCTGGGTTCTCGTTGGCCATTACAAGTGTCCGTGTTTGATCAAAGCAGTCCCAAACACAGACTTTGGCCCTTTCCATGAATGTTAGAAAACATGTCTGAGGAGCTGATGGGAGAGCAGGGTGGGATGAGTTCACATGGAAGGATGTAGATCTTGGCTCCCTCCGTCCTCAAATTTATACTCAATCTTACGTCATGTGAGTGGTACATCAGTGGGCAATTCCTGACATGGTGTGAGGCCAACTGCGGAGGGAAAGGCAAGCCCGGCAACTCCCAAGGTTGGAAAGGGGTGAGTTGGAGGGAAGGGCATGGTGAAGTCTGAACTCAGGCAATGACACTGCGAGGACCTGTCCGCCCAGGGGGGTAGAGCAATCCATGGCTTATGCGGGTGTGGTGGTTCCTTAAAGCCCTGGGGGATGTCTGATCTGGTTCATTGGGACATCCCATCATCTCATACATGGGAGAGTCTCAAAAAGGGAAGCTTCCCAGCATTGACAGATGAAGAGAAAAATGGATTGTGGAATTCCAATAGCGGTTGAATACAGAATGAAAGACAGGGCTGCCAAGAGTCATGCTCACTCCCGGCTCACAAAGGCAGAGCAAAAGTTTGCTGAGGGAACCTGATATGAATTTATTAAAAAACATTCCTATATAACCCCTATCATTGCAACACAATCCTGGCTCTGAGCTTTTAAAGGATTCATTTTCACTTAGTCTGAGTGTGTGTTTATGCAACCTATGTACACAAATATTCTTGCTTCATATTTACCCTTTGCTTGACCATTCTCATGTCAGCTTTTTGTGTCTCTCAACATCAAAATTGATAACCAACTAGTTTGTTGGTCCAGGGAAAATTTTTCTCCAATCACCCTCCCCATCTAGTCCAGAAGAAAAGCACAGATTGTCTGGTTGATATGAATGCAATCCCTAATATGAAATTGTTAAAGGCAGTGCGCATTGGTATCCACCTTCACTACCATTCAGCCTGCACAGTTTTGGGAGTAATGTCCTACAAATGTGAGGTAATACATAACAAAGTATGTTTTTTTATTTTTATTAAACCCATTACAACCTCGACAACGATGCATTTTTACCATATAGTAACACGATGGGTTATTTTTTCCCCAGATGTCCACTTTTTGGGAAAAATTTAAGTGCTGCGTACAAAATTCCATTAACCCAGTCCTCACACATTGTTCCACTTTGCTGTGAACTGGGTTTCTCTCTAAGTCCTGACAATCATGGTGTAACTCAACTGTCATTGGCTTGCTTTCCACCTATCACAGTCATTGTGACAGCACATGTCCATCATTATAGCAGGACCAATAATTGGTTATGACCTTGAACTACTAATAGGTACTAGTTAGAAAATATATTCATTATATGTCCTTTTGGCATTGTTGCTTTGTTAACAGCCATTATTAAATAAGCGCCAAAGGGCAGCATTAGAAACAAATCTGATTTACTGCCGACATTACAGACCAAACTCCGACACCCAGTTGTACAAGGATGGAATGGCCCCGTATTAAGGGGTCTGGGGCACCCTCCACAGAACTCCCCGAAGGACACGGTCGAATGCCTTCTATCTAGAACCCTGCTGAGGATGTAGAGCTGGTCCACTGTTCCTCCTGCTCAAGACCCGTCTGTGTGATTGTAACAAAAAGTAAAGTCATAAAACTAAAATGACAGAGATTGTCTCACTCGCTATAAACCTATAAATGGGTATGCCACATTTTCAAATAGAAACTATGCATTATCACATACTAAACAGGACACACAGCAGACTCCTAAAATGCTTTATGACTCTCTCTCCAAATTGCAGACTGACAACTGACCCTCTCACAGTCAAACAGAACAAAAGAGCAACAACATTTTACAGGGGCCGTTTTCCCCTGGTTCCATATCACTCCTGTCAAACACGGGCCATGGTGGGAGGAATGCAGCTTAAAGATCTAGCCAAGTGTCTAAAGTGAGAACAATAACACTCAGGAATTCAAAGCACTTCTCTTATTAAAGCTCCCTCCAAGACTGGAGGGACAACGAAAATGACTTCATTTTCCCCCTCTTTCATTTTTTACCCCATTTCTTTGCGGCATGCGTGTGACCTGGGACCCAGGCCTACACTATACCACAAACATGACGAAAAGGAGCATGCGTTTGTGCTTCTAGTCGGAACTTCAAAGGACCGCAGGAGAACATCTGTAAGCTCAGGGAGAGTGTTGCCTGGAGAGTAGCGGAATATGGGAAAAGAATGATGGATGGAGGGGATGCAGAGGGATGATGTCTGCTTCTGATTAAGGCCTGGTTAGATATTAAACACAGCGTGAGGACTTTAACAGCCAACTGACATTTGTGGCTTTGGCTGCAATGCAATTGAGAAGAAAATCCATATAACAAATGTGCCACTATTGCTGCTTTCCACCAAGCCTCGATTGCTCAAGTCCCCCTGGGCCAATACGGGTACACAATCAAGCCCCCCTCCCCATATAACACACAGGACTGTCAGGTCGAGTAAGAGTTTCTGTGTACAGTGAGAGGTGTCACCACCCAGCATGCAACCAGCCTGCTGCTGTTTCTCAAACCTACCGCAGCTTGGGTTGGAAAGTAGATGAATTACGCCTGTTCATTTCCTCAACGACTGGTTCCTTATGCCCACAGGGTGGGTGGTGCTTGTTTCAAACTCTCATCTTCATGCTTTCATATGGTTCCCAAGTTTTGGTTTTTATGGAAGCAAAAAAAAAAAAAACTTAATTTTTACTACACTGGGGATAGTCAAGTTATGCAGTTATTTCGCAGATCTAATGACGTCTGACTGCGGTAATTATCCTTACCCCCAAGTGCCCAGTAGTGTTTAGGCCGGTGATAAATGCTCTAAATATCCACCAATTAGAAACAACTGCAGTTGAAAATGAGAATGGTTGCCACTGACAAAAAAGGCAACAATAAACAAAAATCTGGAGGGGAAACTCCACTTAAAAAGAGAAAAAGGTCCCAATTGCGTCTTACGGTTTCGGGTAATTGCGCCAGACAAAACCAGAATATGAAGAAACTAATAAAACCACAGGAAAAAAACTACAAACGCATGGTCGTAAATTACCACAGCATGCCCCATCTGGCATCCTCAGCTGTTTATCATTCATACAGTATCGTCTAACAGTTGTTTAACATCAAGTTCCAGTAATGTCTACCACAGTTTTCAATGATCTGATTTGATGGATTGGAATGCGACGAAATAACATAATTGATTTTGGATTTTTCAGCCATTATTGCTTATCCGCATTAGGGTTGTGAATAACGTGAACGTGGAGGTTACCACAGCTGACTTTGGGCGACAGCTGGGACACACCCTGGACTGGTCGCCAGTCAATTGAAGTGGTTTAGGTTTGGTCATGGCAAAATATGCAAAAATTCTGACGGTGGATCCAAAGACATCAGCACAAGCGACTCACCCTTCCATCTGTGTGGTCTTATTTTTTTTAAGACATCAGAGCTGGTAAAAAAAATAGCTCCATATAAACACAAATGTAGCAAAATTGTGTAAGCCAGCAGATGAACACTAAGTGAACATCATAACAATGGTATGTATCTGTTTGCATAATGTGACCTTTCAATCCAGTTGCTGGCATCTTATTGAACCAATGTATTGTATTTACTCTGTATTAGTGAAACAAATGGCATGAAGCCAGTGAAGGACTGAGTATATATTGAATATTGGAACATCAAACTATGGCATAGCTCAATGACTGTTGGTCAGTGGTGGCTAACCTGGTTTGGTTGGACACTTGTGACACTTGTGGAGACCCCAGGATGCTCCCACGCTTCCACAGCAATCATCCTGTTTGGTTAGGCCTGGCAGAGGTTTACCACACTGCAAAAACACACATCTGTGATAAATCTCGGAAACAAGTTTGGCAATAAATGTCCATGCAAAAATTGTAGGTGCTTGTCTATGATTATGCAATGACAGAGAGAGCATGAAGACATTAGCTCCTGGCATTTGGAACATGGGCATTTGGCTAATTAGGAGTAATTCCTTGCAGAACCGTATGGATTTTGGCCAGTAGAAATTTATGAAATTCAAGTGAAAACACAGAAAACATTCTTTTGGAGAACACCAAATGGCTAAACTGGCACGAGAAGTGAGGACAACTGTGGAAAATGGGAGCTGTAATACACACAAACATTTGTGTAAAACTGGAGCCACAATTCCAGTGTGGCTGACTATGGAAAATGACCATTTAGTAGGAAATCTTACAAAACGTTTTGGATTTAGGACAAAAGACTCTCCAAAAGAAGTCTAAAAATGGCAAATGGCCCAAAACATATTACTCAGACAGGAGCATTAACAGTTTATTGAGGTATTTACTGAGTTCAAAATTATTATTTTTTTTAAATAACTAATTGACATGCCCACGCTGAGGAAGTGGTGCAACACTACACTGACCAGTATGGTCAGGCCTCATCAAACCTGGAGATGACATGTACCATAACCACAGACAAACATCGACAGAGAAAGCAATAGGAAGATAATGCAGTACAACAAACACCATTTGGGTCTTAACACCTACAAGAGACCAGAGAGCACCATACCTGTCCGTCAACTGTCTCCTGGAAGCATCTTCCCACCTGTCCGTTCTGATGGTGGTGTGTTCTGGCGTGGCCATCCACGCTGGTGTATACGTGTCTGCCGCCGTGCTCCATGGCAGGCTCGTGGCCATTGCTAGGCTGAGAGCGCTGCTGGACAGAGTGAGCCCCTTCAGTGGCAGGCAACCGCTGACCAGGTTGGACCCGAGCCACTTGGTGGATGCGGACCTCAGCTTCCGGCGGGTGTTGGATGTGGACATTGACCAAGGATGGGTGCAGTGAAACTGGAAGAAGAATATACGTAACTGAAACACTTCTCATAGAAACTTAAGGATACACATTTTTGGGCTGAAATAAAATGCATTGCCGGTAAACGTAATTTGGCCTTCTTTAAACTTTTGGATGCACATGTCCAACTGTTCCGTGTTTTAGTATTGCTAAAAGCAACATTCACAAAGGTAGATTTTGCGGTAATTAAAAACAAAACAAAAAAACTGTCATGTCATATATGTTAAAACATGACAGTAGAATGTTATTCCAATTATCTGTTGGAAAATCATCCATCTCTGGACCCATATTATGCCTCTAATCTAACTTTTAATTATTAATTCTGAACTAGCCAATCAGCGATTGTAGAGACAGTTGTGACTGAGGGATGTGCAGTGTCATCAGCAAGTTGCAACAGAGATAGAGAGAGACCAGAAGAGTCAGAGAAAGGCATATAAGTGGACTTCATGGATCAAACAGCTAAAATTCAGCTCCTTGATAGTGAACAAGTCCCAGAAAGTAGAAAAATGTAGGTTTAAATCAAACGTTAAAGACCAAACGGATTTGAAGGATTAGAGAAGATGTTGCAATGTGTAGAAAAATGGCTCTTGTCCTTCGCACTTAAGGATAATTATCTATTTTTTTGGAGTTCCAAGGCTTTTTCCCAGAATCTGCTATCATGAATCAAAGTGTGACTAAGAAATGCATTTCATGAAGAGCACTTGAACATGACGTTTGCCTCCGTCCATTTATAACACTCTCAAAAGAATGATCTATTTTTGGGTGTTTTCACACAATTTTATAGCCGCTGGACTCACTCACACATTTGAATTTTTATTGACTATCACTGAAATTCAAAACGGATGCTGGCACATCTGACAAGCTTTTACATTCCCTGATACAGAGCTTCTGCTTCGAAGAAATAAAACAGCAATACCAAGACAGATGGAAACTGATCCCGTGAGGGGAAACAATGGAATCAGAGCCAACTATTTCCCTAAGATGTTAAGTAAGTAATTCAAGGACAGCGGATGCACAAATTCATATGGCTGTGCTGTAGAAGCTACCCTTCCATTGGCTGCAGAAATGCGTACTTACCTTGCTGATTGGAAAGCGGAAGCGTGTACGTGGTGTGCGAAGGAGATTTGTGTCCAGAGTTTCTGGAGTCCTTGTGAGTGTTGGGCTTTGCGTGAGGCTGAGCTGGCAAGTGGCAAAACTTCCCAGTTGAGTTGGTTGGACACCAACATTGGTCCCTGCCAATGCAACGGCCTCCATTTAGACAGGGGATCTGACAAAAGACTGCAGAGAAGAGGACACGAGGGGAAGGAAGCGGTTAGGTGAACATTCGACAAGATAAGACAAGTAATAAGCCGCAGATAGCATATTCCTAGTATTTCGTGTTTTTTTGGATTGACTGATTGATTGATAGCTTTAATTGAAGATAAAACAGAAACAGAAAATATAGATAAAAAGAAAAAGAAAGAAAGCGGCAATAAATATCATCCATTGACTCAGTTTTCATGTAGGAGTACAAAACATATCTAGCCTTATCCCCTTGTTCTCTATATTATTAATTGACTTTATAACCATTGAATTTTGGCTCTAAAATAAATAAACAAACAAATAAATAAATAAACACGATACTATTATTTCTGATTACATCTAACATCTTAAATAATTAATGGCAAATGTAATCAATTAATTAATATTTTAATCATTTATTCAAATTAACTTCATATTTACTCATTTTGGGCACTGAAATGAACATTCAAATCGTTCCAGTGCAATTATTTCTGAGTATACTTCACATTTTAATGAAGTCACATTTTATTTTATTTATGTAATATTAGCACTATAATAAATAAATAAGGTCAATGCGATCATTTCTGATACTGTTTCACAATTCAATTAATTAATTGAAAATGTAATAAATTAAATTACTTTTTATATGCTTATTTTAAAACTTTATATTTAATTTTGGCAGGGCAAAAAAACAACAACCTACCATTCGGTGAAGGGATGCTTTGTAACCCTGTAGTGAAGAAGGAAAATGTATAGCCTTGAAACTCAAATTGAGCTCACTTTAGACTTTAGTACAGAATATGAAACGTTATCTGTATTATTTCACTATGAAAAAAGAAAAACAAAGAGCGGAAAAGGCAGCTTTGACTGGATGACATTTGACTGCATTGCTTTAAGTAGTTAAATTGTATGTACTTAAAGTATCAACTGGCATGAAGGGCATGTGCCAGAACAGCTCATAACATAACTGAGCCCACACACATGTAGAAATTTGAATGAGTTTGATTAGTTATTATGAGAGGAAAGGGGAAAGCATGCTGTGCAGTGTCTTCATGGAGGCGCTAACACTCTTAACAGCAAGCAGGGAGATGCTGCCGGATCTCACTGGCATGATGGGAATGAGCTCCTGTGTCACAAGGCATTCGTTAACACAACGAGCCAGGAGGCGGAGTAGAGTGAGGGATGGAATATGTGGGCAAAACAAAAGGATAGGGCAATTGTGTATATTGTGGTTATTTTTGCTTATAATTCAAATTGATGCTTATAAAGACACTTTTTTGAGCATATCAGTATTGGTGTGGAAATGTCTTACCAATTTTACTGTTCAGGAGTAGAGAAAGGCCTCCTCTGATTAGACATGCTGGCTATAGTATCAGCTCAAGGGGGGCTATTAAATTCTTGCAGTATGGTACGCAGGTCTGCACTTGTCTGCGTCAGGCCAGTCCCACCCGGGGCAGAAACTATTCATAGATCAACTGTAGACTTCACACAGTGTCAATCTGTGCGTCCACTCAAACAACCAAACAAAAAAGCTCACGTTTCTCACTCCATAAACAGACGTCGACCCCATGTGATGTCATGCTTTAAAGTACAGAAGTGCTGTGCGCAAGGGAGCCTGCTATAATTACACAGCCGGGTTTTTTACTGCGCCAGCGTAGGGAGCATAACAAAAGCATGAGATAACTGTTTGCGGTCCTCTTGACATTCCTTGATGAAAACGCACGCCCAAGTGATAACAGGACGCACACCGCCTCCTTTTAATAGACGTTTTACTCGATCATATTAAAGGTGGGCTTTCAGGGACATAAAAATGATTCTGAATCTCAAGGGGGAGGTGGCAGGAATACAATGTTGCTGCCAGACGATTAAGTTATTTAATTAATCACCGCATATTATGTTAAAAACCCCAACAGACACCAGACACCTCATTTAGTGGGCCTGCACACGCCAAGGTGATGGATAGTAGATAATAATGCCCCTTTTTGAAAAACAAGGTCAGAGGCAGCTTTTCACCAATTCAAGATACAAGTGCAATCATAAGCTTAAGCACGTTTCCAATCCAAGGGTTGAATTTGACAACCATGTGCAAAGGCTTTCCCATTTTGCAGTCTCATTTAAGTACAGCCCATAAATGCATCCTTTTACCTTTTTTTTGTGCAAGGCGCATCAATACCGTATTCACAGCATATCATATCCCAAAATTGTTCATGCACGGCACAGTCTTCAAAAGTAATGAAATATGACAGCAAATATAAATATCTAACAGCAGATAGTATGTTTTTTTTTTTTAAATATATATATAATGAGGACAAATGTAGCATCTTGACTTTGGAACAAGGGTTGGAATGTCTGACGCAACTATGAAATCTTCCAATGAGGGTTGCCGTTATGTGTGAGATGACTACCACGTTCTCCGAAAGTGGCAGCTCCTGGGACACAGCTATTCTAGACACTTTTATAGACGTAAACACGTGAAGATCTAAGATCTTTTTCGACTGTTCTTAGTAGGGCTGGGCGATATGGCCAAAAAATTAATTCATTCAGGACGATTTTAATCGAATAAACCCAAACAAACATTTATTGAAAGGTTTTATTAATTCAAAAATGATTCCTGTGTAAAATGTTCAGACAAAAATTATGTATCCTCATTCAAAATCAGTTTTTACATAAACTTAACATTCATAACGTTTGTGATTAAATGCCACAATTAAGTAGTTGATCGCTATTGTAAACATGTCTTGTAAACCACCCATCCAGCATTGGGCAAAATTACAACTCACTAAAACATTTGGATGGAACTGAACATAAAAACAACAGCTTTTAATAATCGAGACAAAACTCGATTTCATGATTTAGCAAATTTTCAACAATTAGATTTTTAAAATGATGAGTAATTGAATTAATTCGACTTATTGCCCAGCCCTAGTTCTTAGCAATAATCTGGTGATATGCAGACCAAAGATTTTCCACCTTGGGGGTGGTCGGAGCTCTACAAGTGCTTTTCTAAAAAGGCTTAATATTTAAGACTGTACAGCAGTGGCGATTGCTCTAAGACTGCAAGGGAAGCTCAGCTTCCCCTAAATGCCTCTAAATGAAGAAATATGCACTACTGTGTGTACAATTTATGCGCAAAAATACCTTTGTCTTTTGTTCAGAATTAGCTTATCACAAATAACTGACACAACTTCATTCTAATTTATCCCTGCAGTTCCATGGCACTTTCATTTATTTATTTACACACTCGGACGCTGCTTCGTAGAGTGGGTTATTCCACTGCGCAAAACCGGACGGTCATTGAATAAATGCTGGGCTTTTTCCCGCCCATCGGACTCTCAGTGTCTCTGGGGGCTTATGGAATAGTGGGCGGGCTACTGCATGATGATTGGATGATCTGTCTGAGACATAAAAAAAAGAGCTTCCCCTCATTTGAATGACCAATAGCCGCCACTGTCGTACAGCTATACTTTATTCCATTATAATGTGATATGGATATTGATCCAGTGGGGGAAATGATTATTTAATCTTCTGATGAAATGGCAAGATTGCACACTGACAAAGAAAATCTCCAATTGTTAAGGTTCTCTTTCGATTCTGGTAAAAGAGAATATCAGTCAAAAATACATAAAAGGGAAACATGTTCTGTCTTAAAATTTCACTTTTATGTGAATAAATAGGTGCATCTTTGCCTGGGATCCACTGTGCCCACGAGTACCATTCTAGTTGTAGTTATACGAGACAGAGTTAAACCGGATGCCACATTGCCAAATATTTGGGCTTGTCAGGGTATATTACAGTACATATAATAGCGCCATAAGGAAAAGGTTGTTTACCTGTTTTTATGTAACTAGTGCGGTCATGTATGTGTGTGGTATGTGCACCCGTCACCACTAATCCACGAGCTGTAATTAGTCTGAGCCTTAGTTGGACCTTTGCGACTGAAGAAATAAAAACATGCAGGGTCACGGCCCCTTGCACTTGGCATTGACCACCCCTTCGCTTCCCATGGACACTACTGTGTGAATTGGAGGCAAAGCGCCCCGGATAAACGGCAAATTTAATGTAATCCCTGTAAAATCCTGTTCATGCTGCTCGTTCTGTTTTACCGGCGCACCCGCTTTCGTCTTTCATTCTAATGCGCTCTCCCAGAGAGCATGTTAAATGGTTAATGGTTGAGCCAACAGCGAGGTGTAAACCGCAAAGAGATGGGGATAAGTGGTGGGAGCGTGGGATCACCATCCCTTAAGTGTGCATGTGTGTGGGTGTTTGGGGAGATTAGCCCTCCTTTACAGACCCTGCTTTTAGTCTTACTCCTTTTCTTTCCCGTTCTGCCGACCTCTGTTTCTGTCTGACAGTTAAGATTTTGTTTTCATCTGCTGCTCTCTGAACTTTGGTATTCAGGAGAGACAGCATGACACTGAGAACCCATTTTGCCTGTAAAAAAGACCAAGCACGGAGATGTAGGGACTGTGTGTGAGAATCAGAAAACAGGCAAGGGAAAGTGAAGAGGTGAGAAGGAGTGACAAAAACACCAGATAAGAAATCAGTGATAATTTGAGGGCCTGAATTCAACACTCACAGAGTCGAAAGCCCGGCGTCTTTGGCTGTTGTTGCTGCAGCTGCTGCTGGTGCGAAGTCTCACTGTAGACAGTGGTCACGTCTCCTTTCTCGCAGCTATTGTAGCAGCGCCCGTTGCTGCATACCCGGCGGCACGTGGTGGGCGTGAAGACGATCTTTATGCGGTCTAGGTTGGAGGTGAGGTTGGCCCCTGGAAAGCACACGCACAGCCGGTTGAGAAGGAGCAACATCAGAGTTAGACTGGAGGCAAGCTCCATTCCTCCTCCTTCAGCCTCACTGTGACACTCTACTCATCTATTGGCGGAGTAACGGGCAGTTTATAAGTGCACAAGGGCGTGTGCCGATAATCGCCATTGGCACGCTGTAACTGAATGAGCAACCGCACTGCAGGCCAGAAAACATGGAGCAGATAGGTGGCTAGCCTCCAGGGCCTTTATCTTTGCGAGAGGGTGTTTCAGATGGGTGTATGAGTGAAGGGGGCAAAGAGAGGTGAGGGCAAGTGAATGTTGTGTACAGATGGGGCTGCTGTTACTCTGGTGCCCAGAGGTGAAAAGAAAACAGTTAAGTATACAAAGAAATATGTTGTATGAAGGAAGCTTATTGGGTGAGTGTTCAGCAGGTCTGAGTTTCGGGGTTCGAATCTCGGGTCCGGCTTTCCTTTGTGGAGTTTGCATGTTCTCCGTGTTTTTTTCCCCTCCAGTTACACCCACATTCTAAGAACATGTGGTTCACTGGAGATTCCACCATGAGTGTGAATGAGTGTATGTGTCATGAAATTGGTTAGTCACCAATCCAGGGTGAAGCCCAAAGTCAGACGTAACCCTAATGAAGACAAGTACCATAGAAAAGGGGTGGATGGATGGAAGTGCAGTGAGTACCAGACATCTATTAAAGTGGAAGTCAACCGTAAACATTTCTTGACAATAGTATGTTATATGTGACCTCACTAGTTTAAACATTACATTTTGATTAATATTACATTTGTGGAATATGAGTTATGAAGCAAAATCCAGCCATTTTTGTCCATCTCAGGGGGCGGCCATTTTGCCACTTGCTGTCGACTGAAGATGCCATCAACCTTGCTCAGGACTCAGGCAACGACCAATCACAGCTCACCTGTTTTCTGAAGCTGAGCTGTGATTGGTTGTTACTTGAGCACTGAGCAACATTGATGTCATCTTCAGTCGACAGCAAGTGGCAAAATGGCCGCCCCCTGAGATGGATGCAAACGGCTGGATTTTGCTGCTTAACTCATATTCCACAAATGTAAAATTAATCAGAATGTCATGTTTAGGTCACATATAACATATTATTGTCAAGAATTGTTTTTTTTTGTTTCGACTTCCCCGTCAAAGGGGAAACATTTAGTATGTTTCAGTTGATATGAAATAATACAAAATTAGGTAATTGCTGCTACCTAATTTCTTTGGGGTCGATTTGAGGTGTGGTGTTTATTTAAAATCCATCATGTGAAAAATCAGGGTACGGCATCCATTACAACGATTTGAGAAAGGAGACAATAATTAAAAAGGGCCGATTTACTCCCAAGAAGCATCAAAAGAGACCAACAAGCATACCGCCTTTGCTCTGACTACTTTACTTTACTTGACTTCAACCGCACTAAAGTTATCTAATAAAATGGACTTTAACTATATCTTTATGTGAGACTGGGCTGGGTGCCAATAATGTCCAAGTGTTTACCTCTGCTCACACTCTTCAGCAGAGGCAAGCATGCAGATGAGCGGCACAGCTGAGCACAGGCGTGAAGTACAGTCTGGGACGCTGCCAATATTAGTTTTTTTCTTTCTTGTGGCCCATGTTCCAGTTAGCAGTGACACAGCAGGATGTGTCAGGATGTATTCTGACCTCAGCAGTGTGTTGTTTGTTTTGACGCGGCAAGGCTGTGCGCAAATGTCAACTGTGCATGTAAAGAGAGCGATTTATGACTTTTTTTTTTTTTTTACCTGCTGGCGTCAATGCATTGTTGAATTGCCCATGTAGCTGGTTGTTACTGGTGGGCCTGTGAGTGTTGAAGTAGTCATGCCCGTTTCTTTGTCCGTGGGAGTTCCTGTGCTCATTTCCGTGGGTGTTGCCGTTGGGCAGCGCGTTGGAGATGATCGGCCCAGAGGATGACGGATAACGCTTCACGGTACGGGAGGTCCCTGTCAGCTGAGGGGAGGATTCAGGGGGTCCCCGTCTCACTTGGGTCCTGTCAATCACATCATCACAAGACCACAAACATATGACCTCAGAGCAAAGTGAAGGTCCCGCACATATACACTCAATCAGCATCACCGTGAAATTGGTTTAAGCGTGGTGAGCCTGTGCAAAAGAAAATCATATTCCTGAGAGATGAGCATTGTGTCTTAGGTCATAACTCTGCTTAATTAATAAATTTGTACAAATTAAATCTATAATAAAAGCATAGTTGTCTCAACTAACATCTGCTGCAGGTCAAGAAGCCGTGACCCTTACTCATCCACAAAGATTCTTTTTGATGACACAAAAGACATTTTGGTAAGAAAAGATAATTCATCACTTAAATGAAAAAACAACCAGGGAAAAACGATCCCGGTCCCAGATTCCCAAAGAAAACGATGTTGCCATGAGGCCTATATTAGCTTGCCCGGCACCCATTTAGTCTGCTTGACTAGATGATGAACTTGTCTGGACCGAAACAACATCCTGAATGATAAACAGGGCTGCAGGAAGTATTAAAACTAGGGTCGAAGAACAAAGCTTGACCCAGGCACACTTTTTTTTTTCAGCGTTTGATTTGGGTCAATTACTTGAGCCCGTGTTGTGCGACCTGGAAGCTGAGCTCATGTGAGAGACTTGGGGGAGTCGCGTGCCTCAGACAGAGAGGCAGACAGTCTTACCTGGGATGCGGGGGCTTAGGAAGTTTTCTTGGCCCATTCTGACATTCATCCTTGCAAAAACACATCTGGATCCTACTTATCTGGCCTGTCAGACGGCCAGCAGAACAAGACACTGTCGAACCAGACCAAATCAGATCAGTAGAAGAAAGGTTCTGCAAAGCACACCGGTGACCTTGCAAGTGTTTGCTTTTTTCATAACCCAATTCATAGAGAGACTTCGTATAAATTGTCTTAATGTACTACAGTGCTTAACAAATTTATTAGATCACCATCATCTATTTGTCTCAGAGACCATCCAGCTAGATAAAGTACATTAATGAGTATTAATTAAGTTTCAGTGAGCTCTCTTTTGACAAACGATCAAAAGATGTGTGCTTCTCTGTATTAAACCACTAAAACGAATGGACAGTGAAATCAAGAAAAAATAAGGATTCATAATTTTTGTTATTTTTTTGTAAAATAGTACATTTGTCATAAATCACAACCATAATCCTTTTCATTTTAGAATTTAAAATAACTTTTACATACTAGTGTATTACATTTACAAAATCGTGTCGGGCTGAAACTTCAAAAGTCACAATTTGGTAAAACATTATTATTTTCAAAAATCTATATTATTGGTTAGTCCAAATGTGTGGGTGTTATTTTTTTATATTATAGACTAATCTAAAGTGTTTAAAATGGCTTGCTTTGATGATGCAATGTTAAAGAGGAAGTCAACTTTAAACATTTCTTCATACTAATATGTTATATGTGACTTCACTAGTCGAAACATGACATTGTCATTAATAATACATTTGTAGAATATGAGTTATGCAGCAAAATCCAGCCATTTTTATCCATCTCAGGGGGTAACCCTTTTGCCACTTGCTGTCGTCTGAAGATGACATCACAGTTGCTTAGGGCTCAGGCAACGGCCAATCACAGCTCACCTGTTCTCTGAAGGTGAGCTGTGATTATTTGTTACCTTAGACCTGAGCAAGTGTGATGTCATTTTCACTCGACAGCAAGTGGAAAAATGGCCGCCCCCTGATATGGATAAAAAATGCTGGATTTTGCTGCTTAACTCATATTCCACTACACTGTAAAAAATATATATATATATAATATTTAATAATGTAATATTTACTTGAAAAAAAACAACTAATAAAGTTTTTTCAATCAGAAATTCAAAGTAAATTTTACAAGGAGAGTTGTGAGTACATTGTACCAGTTTGTTAAAGAAAGAAAAAGAGCTACTCAAGCGTTGAGGAACTAACTCGTGACCTTCCGCTTGGGAAACAGCCACTCTTGCTGTTTGCCACTATACTGCATTGCTAGTGTGTCCAAATGAGACCAAAAATTGATCTCTTGGAGGTACAAGGATTCGTTCCTCAACCCTTGGGTAGCTTTTTTTATTATTATTATTTTCTTTTCTTTTTTATATACATATTAACTGGTCAAATGTGCTCATAACTCTCCTTGTCAAATTTACTTTGAATTTCTGAGTGAAAAAACTTTACTATGTTTTTTTCAAGCACAGATTACTCTGTTTTGGGGGTAAGGGGGGGGTCTCCTCCTCCCGACAGCAATATTTAGATAATTATCTGTGCTATTAATTTACGGCAGCTGTGGTATGAACCTTACGTTAATTTGTGGTCTAACATACAGTAATTGTTATGTGCGGTACTTGCACTTTCATACATGTGACAATCTGAATAAAAATACTTGCTGAAACTGTTCTTTACCAGGAATCCTTTGTGTTGGTATGCAGACCACAATCTTTTAAACTTGGCAGAGGTCTGCGCTCTACTTTGTAGTTACATGTGATTCAGAGCCACACACCATGTATTTAGACAGTGAATCAGCTCCCAACAGTCACAACAATAACCAGATAAATAAACATGTTACATAAAACGCATGAATACACACACGCACACAACATTCCAAGCTGTGATAAATGCATCGCAAGTCAACGCATGACTCTTTATACCCAGAACAGGCTAGAAAGCACCTCCCTGCTGTCGGCGAAGAGAAGAAATAAAAGGAAAAGGGGAAAAGAGAGACAAACATTTGATAGTGTTCTCTCGCGTCATCTTTTGAAAAGGCAGCGGACTGAAGATGACAGCTGTTGACCTAGAGCCTGAACCTCCATGGGCGGCTCCCATGGATTAGGATATGACAGTGGGAAACACAAGGTGCTCGAGTCAAGGTGGGGACGCCAGAGAACGCTGCTCCGCCGTCCGCTCCCAATCATGATGAGCTTTTTCCATCGTTTACAATGATACCTGGCTCGCACGCATCCTGCCTCTTTTCCTGGGCTTAGCCAGATGTTGCTCTCCCTGTCATTGACTTTCAATGGCGAAGCGACTTCCTTCCAACATGAGCTCACAGCTGCCCCCTCTGCCTGCAGATCAGGGGCCACTGAGAGCAAGCACAACTCTGCATACTTGATGTCATCATTAGGTCCCAGCAAAGGAGCCAGGGAGGAACTAACTCTTCCCCCTCCTTGTTCTGGGTGACTTGAAAGCAATTTTAAGACCTCGGCCAAGATTACACTGCACATGATTTTAAAAGACACATGGAAAAATGTTTGGGATATCAAATGATGGCCATGCATGTTCAATTAAATCCCTGATGATCCCGATGAATAAGCTGCTAAATGTGAGCGCAGTTCACAGACGCACAACAGGATTATTCGGCTCTGTGTCTTCTGGAAGTAAAACAAGCTCATGTTTCCAAGCAGCTACGGTCAATTACACCAAACAGAAGATGTTACATGCTTGACCACTGGACCAGCTTATCTATTCAAGGAGAAACCAACCTTAAACATTTCTTGACAATAATATGTTAAATGTGACCTCACTAATATAAACATGACATTCTGATTATTGTTACTTTTGTGGAATATGAGTTATGCAGCAAAATCCAGCTGTTTTTATCCATCTCAGAGGGCGGCCATTTTGCCACTTGCTGACTGACTCACTGTTGCTCATGGCTCAGGCAACGACCAATCACAGCTTACCTGTTTTCTGCAGATGAGCTGTGATTGGTTGCTATCTGAGACATGAGAAACTATGATGTCATTTTCACTCGACAAGAAGTGGCAAAATGGCCCGGTAGAAGCGTCTCTGCTTATATCATGACAATTTATGCTGTCCACGTTGATTGATATTGATAAAAACTGCTGGATTTAGCTGCTTAACTCATATTCCACTAATGCAATATTAACTGGAATACCGTATTTAGACTAGTGGGGCTGCATAGAATATATTATTATTAAGAATATTTTTGGGGGCTGACTTTTCCTTTAAGATTGCGGATTTTCACCCACCTCAATCTTTTTCAGAATATTATAAAAACATTATAAAGTCTACACAACCAACCACATCTTAATTGCTGTATTTCAAATAAATTCTAAAGGTAAAACTATTATATAATAACTTTTATATATTTGATTCATTCTTGACCTAACTGTACTGTGTGAAAGTAAACCTCAGCCCAAACAATTGATCTTAACCTTCTGTCTTTTGATATCTGATTGCGAAGAAGGCCTCCAAGACATAACGCTATTGGTCGGGTCAACTTTCACTCGTCATATGGAAAGCTATTAAACCTCATCACATTTGCGGAAATTACAAATCACAGTGAGAGCCAAGAATTTACACTCAGCAAGGACCAACCCTGTAAATCTTCCAACGCGTTGCACAACCATGACTTGGCGTTCAATCACAGTAAATATCTTTGAACTTGTTTTGGTATTACAGCATGCGGATGCTCGCCACTCACGAATCCTTGACAGACAGCATGAATGGTAGTTCCAGACTCACGTACTAAACCCAGATGGGGCTGGAAAGGAGATGGTCTTGGAGCTGCAGTAGAGCAAAGTCAAGTGCTGTGAAAGGAGGCCAGGTCTGAGAACTGGAAGACAAGTTCAAAAAAGCCACAAAAAAACTCTGATCTTTGAGCTTCTGCTCATGCTAAACACAAACTATGCGTGAAATTGTGTCCAACATAGTACACTGCCAGGCCAAAACGTAGGTGTACTTTGAAGTTTTGCTGAATCTACTCCAAGGGTCGGGACTTGTCAAAGTATTTGGTTAGGTGGTTTGGTTGATTGGTTGCCAGTCAACTTGGACAGTCTTAAAGTGTCATGATATAAGCAGAGATGCTTCTACCGGGAAACAGGAGTCTTGGGAAAAGGATGAACAGGAAAATTCTGGATTCATCCGATGATCCTGTTCAGTCCAAACATTCACACAAAGACACACACACAGTGATCAAGATCCAGAGGAATTGTTTACATCTCAAATAATCTCTGTAGGCTACCCTGTTTGACAAACGTTTATGTAAGACCTTGCAACATCAGGTTTGGTCCGAAGTTGATTCATTTCCTCACAGCTCAGTCTGGTGGCGTTTGTTATTGTCTCTCCCAATAAATTTCCATTTGAAATTAAGGTTTTTGTCAGTTACAGCTAATTTGTTTTCAGAAGTATTACCTACTTTTTCCAACAGCACATTGCCATGAAAAAGAGGTATGTTATTTTGATATTACTTTTCACCTCTCAGCCCTTGAAGCTCAGCACAAACCTTTCTTGGCAATGCCCATTTTTCATTTCCATTTGTTTGAACGTTGTCTAGTCCAAAACCATGTTTAAAAGCTTGGATTGCTGGTTTATAGAAGCCAATGCAGAAAACAGACTGATATAAGGAGCTCGCCTGGATGTTGGAGAGAGTCATTTGGCTCCGAACATACAATCTAAACAAGACAGTCTGACAGCTGGGAAAAAGTGTCTGGTATGGGCATACCAGTCTGAATCACAACACACAACTCAAAAATGGACAGATTCGGTCTTCACATTTGTCTTTGTGACTTGCAGACATGACCTGCAGTGAAATGAATGACAGACCTCTGCAGCCATAATCATTACAACCACACAAGTTGCTTTAACCACCTTGGGAAATTTGAGATATTTGTTTAAACCTTAAGGTTGGGTTTACCCTTTCTCCAACTAAAAGTGTCGGCCAAAACATGTTTTATGTAAGAGTTGTATGAAATTATAGCAATTTAAAGGCTACTTGGAAAATGGCAAAGTGAATGACCATCATTACAAGTGTAAATCAAAGTTTGGGCATTTTCATTCATTTAGGGAACACATTAAAGTTGACTTCATACCTCGCCATCAAATACGGTGATCATCAGTCTGACTGCAGGGAGCAGCAGAAATTAAGGAAATTGTGCAAACGGCATCTGAAACAATGAAAACTTTGTACTACTTTGATCAACCGCTACAAAAACATCTTTCAGCAAATGGGGTTGATTTATGAATGGGCCGTGGTGCTGAATGAGAGAGCTTTGTCAGGTATTCAAAAACATAGTCCAAGCCAAAAGTACTGTATGAAACGTGCAAAATAATCTCATAGTATATTTATTAGCGCTGACAGACAGCCATGTGAATTACTACTGTTAGGATGGGCATTAGACTAAAATCCTTTCATCGCGGAAACACGAAAATCGTACACATTAAAAAAATTGATTTGTTGTTATTTTTAAATATTATTTTAAATGGGATGGGGAAAAAAATCTCTGAATGTTCTGAACTCCTGTTTCCTTGAGGTGCCATGGTGAAGTTATTGGTGGATGTAGCACAACTTCCCATAGCTGTTCTTTAGGCCACAGGCTAGTTTAGAGTGAATCAACAGGACCTCTGTTGGTTGTAGCTAAATAATGCATACAAATTTCAGCTTGAAGACACAATTTACCAATAATCAATTATACAAGATCAACAGATCGAATGATTCATCAATTATTATGCCTATCTCTAGGTTCTGGACTAACGAGACTTTCAAAGTATTGCAGGTCAACACCAGCATGTCTGATGCGTCTCCTCACAATTTGTATGAAATGATGACGGGTGAGATATCGTTGATAATCTAAAAAAAAACTCAGTTGCACTCCATTCTACCTTTCTCAGATGCAGTATCTATGACCTAGATGACTGAAAGCCTTCACTGATAATCCCAGGAGATGTAATTTAATAACTCAAAGACATGCATACACACTTGTTCATGTTTTGCTATCCTAAGCCCAGCAGTGTTATAAATCCCCGTCTAAAACATCAACTACAATGTATTGTGGAAAGTTCAAACATTCCAGATTAGCTATGAAGATGCTATCGTGCATTTAAATCCCTCTTGCCAAGTATGACATTGTGTGTCCAGAATTTCATATAGTAACAAGTTTTTATAGCGTTTATATGAGATAAGTGATGAGATTAATTGCTATCTGGGTATTTCAAATCTATTTGCTTTTACTTTGAAAAGATACTCGTATGGTTGCTTTCAAATAGTTGATATACCACACAGAGGCCACAATGAAAAGAGTTCAGTCTGGAATTTGGTTTGTCTTAGCAGTCTCTGTATATTTTAGGAGGTGAAAGAAGTCTCTGTGGGCTGAGAAAAATAAATTAAACCTTTTTTTTTTATACACACAAGTCAGTGCACCACACCATGTGCACCACCGGCAGTCAAAACCAATTGCGGTCACTCTTTTCATTTCTCAGGCTTTACGCAGCATTCATCCACACTTCGTTTGCCACCAAGGCCCGTGTCATTCTTTCAATAAAATCCTGAGGTTTGATTCCCAGCATGTGCCATTAAATATAATGGGTAATTTTTCATTACGTTGTTGTTGTGTGCTTCTCTTAGCAACAAGGTCGTATAAAGGTACAGTGGCAGGCTTTATGCTAATTGGGAATACAAAAATAACTCCGCAACTGCTCCTGTCACAGTAAAGTCTGACCTAAAATTACAGCTTTTTCTAGAAGTTTAATCACTGGTAGTAAACCTTCACTTTATATAGACAGCTTTGCCAAGCTAAACACTCCAGACGTTTCAACTGTATATAAAGATGTTAAAAAAAATTTTTTTTTTAATTGTCCTATTAGTCAGGGATACATTAGGTGGATGTTAAGGGTGCCATGGAACCTAGGGGGCGCCAAAATCAGGTTCAAAATTATTCAATGTAATTATATTAAAACACAGAATCAACTCTTGATTTAAAGTAAAAATGTTTTCACTATAAAGGAAAAGAAAGAATAAATTGAAATAGACAATAATCAATTAATTAAAGAAGCGAATAGGAGCAATGTGAACTACTGTAATCATTTAAATCAGTGCTCCTGCCCGGAGCGTAAAAAACGACGTACCCAGCCACAGCTGACAGCAAACTGGACAAAGATCCTTTGTAAAGGTACTGCTGCAAGTTGCAACACAACAAATTGTGCAGGACTGAATCATCTACACAAGCCCGTAGACGTAGAGGCAGCAATGATTTTAGACTCGTTTGCGAGTTGCTGGTGAGTTGGGCAGATGCAGCAGCAGCGGCTTACAAACTGTGCTTCACCTAAATTGAATTAACTCTTGAATGTCTGGGTTAGCTGCAGTATTTTCTACATTTATGACGGTAATTCCACTTTATATAATTTTACATGACAAAAGTTTCATATTAAAGATAAATAAGAATGAGATCATGTTAAACAAAAAACCTAAAGCAATAGTGACAGCCCCATTTGTTGTGGAAGAATGTAAAACATGAGTAAATCTAAGACGGAAGCATGAGTAAAATCAAATGAAATCTTCCAAGGGTAATCAATCTCTTTCAAGTGAGCTGCACAGCTATACAATAACTTGACAATTGATCCCGAACATGGAACAGATAACAGAATCAAATTTAAAGAAATGCCAAAGTACTATTATTACAAATGATAAAACCAACTACTCCCTCATCCGGCTGGTTGAGGTCAATTTGTTGATATGATCCCAGAGAACTTGTCAAAATGACCAAAACAGTCCAGAGCACAAGGATGAAAAAAGGGTGGGAAAGGGTGAAATCAGCAAAAGAGCAGTTGCTACATTTGGTTTGTCCCATGAGGTGTCAAATTTTTTTCCTTCATCACATGTGCAAGATAAATTTGGCTTAGAAATGAACAGGATGCCCTTTTTTCACACTATTTTTATTGGTCAACAAATGCCTGCGATTTGAAACAAGCCATTTTCTCCATCAATATCTAAATAGGCTTTGCTCTGATTAGGCCATTGTTCTACCTAATTTGATATGGAAACAACTTTCCTTTCAGTTGGTAACTACCGATATGTGGACATTACCATGTCTTTCCATTACGATGGCTACATTGAAATTCAGTGAGCTATCGGCGGCAGCAATGTTATGCATAAAACAGTGTGTGTGGGGGGGGGGGGGCATCTTGATGGAAGGGGTGGTTTTAAAACAATAGTACAAAAAAAAAGATGTTCGACTTTTGTAAGTGCCTGTAAACTGACAGGTTTATTTCTTCATTTACCAGTTGATCGAGGTCAGAACCCTTTTGTGTCTCAACTAAACCACGCCAGAGTTTGGTTACTTTGTGCGCACCTGACCAAAATGCACCAAGTGAGAAGAGTAAACTACTGTAGAGGTCAATTAGAATAGACCAACAGTGTTAGTCTATAGTACAAGCACCCCTTACTGCCTTAGTAATGGATGTTTGCAATTGTGTCGTATTCATTTTTGGCTGAAGCAAACCTATTTTCCCATTCCCAGTCAAACCAATGACTGTGTTATGCATCCAAAGAAGTGGTTTGTTTGAAATGCACGCTCCTTGGAAATTACATTTATTGAAGGTAGTGCCAAGAGAGTTTAAAATGAGTAAGTTCCATCACAGAAAATGACTGCACACAGACACTTTCTTCTAAAATACGTGGAGGGATAAGGCCAAACATCGGTGAGCAATTAAGGGCCAGTCTTTTTTTTTTCTTTTTTGATAACATCTCCAGTCATTATGACTTAGATAATTGTGGGTCCTGGAAGAATATTTCCCCTTGTGAAAATATGGGTGTGTCTAAAGGCTTATCGCACCCGCCACTGAGACTGGATTAAATCATGTTCTCTGTCTGGACAGCCTTCCAAGAATATCTCTAGTAGCAGCCAGATCCTGGGTGAAATGAATTACTGTGGGTTTGGTTTGGATAAGCCTTTTTTGTCTGTCTCCCAACGGGGATAGGGCTCATACAAATGGGTCTAGTCAAGCATGAAAAACAGCAAAGAACTATAGAAAAGTGTATTAGTTGGACCTGATACACTGACAAATTATGAGATGAAATGCAATAATTTTATTACAATGGTATCATTTGAGTGCAAGTATGAAAATAGCATATGATAGATTTGCAAGTGTTGAATGGGAGAAAACTGGACTTCTTGGTTTTGTTGAAAGAGACTTCAGTTTTCGATCAAACACAAGAATGCTACCAAAAGTTCAAGTTGCCTTCAATTCAACTTTTGAAGATTACCATGACCTGGATGACTGACTACACAGTACTGTATATAATAGAGTTAGACATGAACATAACACACAACTGTATTGGGGTAAACAGTTCCCTTTTTGTCTCCTAGGGCGCCAAAGACATAATAAATCCAGAGAGGTCTGATCCTGGATGGAAGCACAGTGGTGCGGTTGCTGTGGTTCAGGGGTTACAATCATAACGTCTGCAGACATTGTGAGCTGAGAGGAAATTCAACCCTCGCTGCTCTGTTGTAGTTACTCTGATCATTCACTTAGCAAAATGCCACAGGACAGGTCAGCAGGAAGAGCCACTGCTGACTCAGCTATTTCTGTGAGTGTCACATGTCAGACTGCTCTGACAGAAAGCCAGAATATATTTCCGGTAGAGAAGGCGACTGATGGAACTTTTAGAGCAATAAAGAAATGTTCTCACAACAGTGGTGAAGGCACATATAAGCTATAATAATATTTGACTGATTTCTATATTGAGATGCCCCGCCTCCATCTGCTTCAACCAAGGCACTAGAAACGATTAGTCCCCTGCACCAATTTGCTTGATTTTCCCAACGAAACTGGGCCAACTGACACTGCGGCTCAGATAGTGTGTTGCAGACAAGGGTTTAGAGAAATAAGATGTGGGAGTGAAAGACGTATCTGTCCCACGCTGAGTGCTAAATTCTCTATGGTCCTTTGTTCCCCCTAGCCTAGCAGGAAGTCAAACACTCATGGGACTCATTTGGCTCTGTATTTTTAGACAGAAACACAAGCTACTTTTCCTTGCCCAACTGAGTCAATATTGCTACGTTAAGCTTAGTGAAATTCAGTCTACAGTACATTTAGACTGTCTTCAATACATTTATTACACTTGTCAAGCAACGTACAGTGAGCGAAGCTGAAACCACTTCTCTTGTGCTGGTGCTAGGCAAAAACAAGAACACTCAAAGGCCAGAACCTTTTCTGTTCATTCCCATTCTACCGACACAGGATGAAATCTGCCGTAACTGACATTTACTGGCCAAAAGGTGAAAGGATGATATTCACCTGTCTTTTTTTTAGGTCAGCAATGCAGACTGTCAAGTGTTACAGCAGTACAACAGACCAAATACAAATTACCTTTAACTACACATGTGGAGCTAATGGAGCATTTGTGCTATTGTTTTTTTTTTCTTTTAAATCTTCAAAACCACTCCCCCTTTTTTGTTGTGCTTTGACATATTTGATCATGAGTAGTGACAAGAGCAATGTTTATGAATTATACTTCCATACAGGTGCCGAGGTCACCTATGTGATTTTGGCAGCAGATCCAGTTTGCGCTGCTGCCGCTGCTGCTGGTGTGGTTTGTCTGTAATAGGAGTGAAAGCAACCAGTGATCCATGATTAACAAGGAGAACTCCCACTATGACCACAGTTTCCTCTGAGAAACGACTGTGTGGTTATGTGCAAAGCCTTGAGTCAACAACCCACACACAAGCGCTCGGCCATAGTCACCATGCATACTGTACGTGGGTCATAACAGTTAATGCAGAGATCATACTGTTAAGGGTCATTCATCTGTTATTTGTTCCCTGCTGTTAATTCCTCATCATCATTTTTCATATATCAAGCAGTTGGATGAACTGATCATTACAGACGAGCTAGTTACTACAGGTTACCAATATTTTTAACTCAGTTCCTCTTTTTTGACAATCGGAGACAGGGTCTTCACGAAAACAATTTCATTTTAACCATCCAGTCATTTATTAGTCAGATACCTTTATCACTACAGCTACATGGACTGTCCAGGTGCCTTCTTCAGTCCGATTATGTAACAGAAAATGAGAGCAAGATGACCTTTGCAGGGATGATGTACATGCTGCACACGCATCCTGCTCTGCCCCGATCTGTTTCCTGCAGACGACTGATGTCATAGACTAATGGGGGTGTGGAGGTGATACGAGGGCCTCAATGGAGAAGGTGATTTATGTGTTATCACTATTCCAGCTTAGCCAAGGGAGTTCATCATTGGCCTTGACCTTCCTACCACGACCATCTGTGATCTATAGGATTTTATGCTGACAGTGACATGATTTTCATGACTGCTGTGTGTCACACTTACAGGAAAGGCCCAATGTCACAATGAAGCGTATTAACACGTCACAATTCAGGTGAGGAAATAGCTATGTTTTTTTTTTTACCTCCATTAAAATCTCAGTTTTAGAGTTCCCGAGCGCATTTTGTTGAGGCTTTTGGTAAAACTGGGTCAAAAAAGGTGAAAGGTTGTTCCTGTGTCCCAGAGTTCAACATATGTTAAGGTTTTTAACTCCAGGCAGACAGGAAGTAAAGGATGGGCTGTGGAGCCACTGACAAACAGGTAGACTATTTTCCCTACAAAATTATGGCTGATGCCAAAGATGCACGCAGACCAGCAGCAACAGCATCAAGTGTTGATCAAGATTATAAAAAAAACTGCAACTTTTCATACATTTGATAGATAATTCTGTTATTCTCAATAGAAGCGTTAACAATGTGAAAAACAGAAGAATGTACATCTGAAACTCTGTGAAGTGGACTCACATTCAAAACAAACACAAAACTCTTATTTGTCCCAATGGAGTGTCTAGCCATGGCAACAGGAGATGATCATCTATAGACACGAGAATGAGTACGTAGCAACTAACATACCAATGCAAGTCGTGAAGCACTTTTTATTACGCAGTTCTACTTTGTCATTACAGTTAAGTTAAGGGAGTGTTTGAAGAGTGTTTTATTGTTTTAAGATAGTAATGTTACAGGGACTTAACAAAACAGACTGTTAGACTTTTAAGGTTCCATTTTTGTTTATGGTTTTATTGAACGTATAAACACAAAGAAAACACATTACAAGTCTAAAATATAAATTGAAGTAAAAAAAAGAAAACTGCACATCAAGCCAAACAGGCATCGGGCCAAAAGTGGTATTGTTTTGTGCAATTTGTACACTTAACTCAATCAAACCCAAAAATGTATAGATATGTTTTTTAATACTTTGTCCTTCACTCCCAAGAAAGGAATTTATAGTTTTTTTATGTTTATTTTATGCCAGAGCTGTGGTTCTCAACCCCGGTTCTTGAGTACCCTTATCCAGCCTGTTTTCCATGTCTCCGTCAGTCAACACAGGTGTTTCAAACAATCAGCTAATCAGCAAGCTCTGTTCGAACCCTGATAATGATCCTCAGCTGTGTTGGCTGAGGGTGACATGCAAAACAGGCTGGATAGGTGTACTCTAGGACCGGAGTTGAGAACCACTGTGATAGAGCATACCGAATGCTTAGATGCAGCTTCGGACCTGAAGAGGTTGCTAAAAGCAATGGTAGTTATTACAAAAAAACAGCCAGCATATGGTAGCAGAGTATAAGAGATCAACCAAGGCCATGATGCAAGAAGCTCTTTTCCCCAGTGTTTTCAACAGGTTTGTGAACAATGATGAAACTTTTTCCTGATGAAAGAAGAGACTCTAATCTATTTTTTGATAGGTTCCATGTTTTTATAGCAATAGAACAGAATATTCTGTGGGCCTGGCGAAATCAGTCCAAATCCAGTAAAACAGCCGGGAGTGAAGGGGGTTGCTTCAGTGAAAATGGCTGGGAGTGAATGAGTTAATAAGAGACATTATGACATTACACTTGGCCTCTAAGATAGCAATATCTGACTCCTTCATTGAAGGCAATGACTTCCAGTCCAGTGTCCACACAAATCAGAAAACAATCGAATGATTGCAATGAATGGTTAACTTAAACAAAGCCTCTGGGAACTTAAAGTAAAGACAATGAAGTTGTCACATTTCATAAAGTAAACACATACAAAACTTTGAATTCAGCAAATGAAAATGTCTGGAAAAAAGGTGCGACCAAGTGACAAATTTGGAAACAACGAGGTTAACAGGAGTAGTTGTTGGTCTTGAGCCCTGTGATGACTATTGAGTACTCATGTAATGATGTAGTAATGGGTCATATCATTCACCACAATAACCTCTATAATACTTAACATGGCAGCCTAGTGGAAAGAAAAAACTAAGGTCATTTAATTTCATGGTGGCCATTGCACAGACTGGTCAACAAACTTACTGGGTTTCTGTTTCTCTACTACAATTGGTGGCTGCTAATGAGCCAACAACTTTGCCTCGATAAATGAAACTAAAAGAAGACTGCGACTGACGTGATCCTGGGCTAGTCGGTTTACTGTGTAGAGATTATTATCACTGTGGTTATTGTTTTAAATTCTTTATTTAAATGTTTTCTCTCCCTGCGTCTGTCTAATTATTTTTCCAAACTATTGCTTGTTCTTGGCGCCACTTGACAGGTGAGGTCAATAAAAGGGTGCTGCTGACATAAAAAGTCAAATGTGATCCAAGACAGACTTATTTAGTACCTGACACCCTCTCCAGGAGGACGAAAGTAGAAGGAAAGTAGCTGCACATATGGGAAGGAATTTACTCCCTGGGCATTTAGGTAAGAAAAAAATAAAGATATTTCTGAAGCAGACGTCAGTCCTCCCTACTCCTTAATCCAAATACCAAAACTGGGCAATGGTGTTGTTGTCTCACTATCTCACTCTATGACTTCATGTTGCTCGTGCTTTCTTGGCTTTGGAGCAGTGAAACATCAATCAGATATATGAAACCAAGACTTGCATCCTCCACTTCTTCTCCAGGGGGAACTCTTTCCACCCTTTCAAGTCAAGTCTGGGCCAAAAGAATGCAGAACATTTTCTGTCAGTCCATGAGATATAAGATTTGCACTCCAATTTGTCTCAAAGCTTACTGGAAGGACCGCGGAAATAAATAAATCTGAGGTGATTTACAATGTTGGCAGATTTTCCACCTGTCATGTTAAGGGTTTTACGCAACAACCACATCTAATAATTAGCCAAAGCTGCATGCTGGGAAATCTTGAATTCCGGAAGAGGGAAATGTCTCATCTTGGAACCTAACCACACTTCTTACAAGTCGTTAGTCAGCTTTCACAAAATTATGAGGGTGAACAGTCACGACGAGGGAACGCGTGATTCAGCATTACTCTCTTTCCTTTTACTATCACTCTCTTTGACCCAAAACTGTGAGTCAGGAAGCAGAAATATTGTGTGAGTCAAGAACAAAGAGGAATACACACGGCAACTGTGCGATCTTCACGGAGTAGATTTACTATGACTCAAAGATAACCATTTTGGAAAGTGGGATACAGAATACTATTCTATGAACCGTCTGCCAAGACTTACAATTGATCACAGATACCACAAACATGAGTGTGGTGAAGCCAGGATATTACAACACTGGCAAGCACACAAGACGTCAAGAGAACAACACAATTAGCATGAGAAGCCCCATGGAAGACTCTAATAGATGATGATCATGTGGTTTGGTGAATCAAAGTTTAGAAATCGAAAGACTAAACGATGAAAAATAATGTCTACTATAGATCCACCCATTTTCTATTGCACTTGTCCTTATTAATCGCAGGTGAGCCTTTCCCAGTTGACTTAGGGCTAAGTACACCCTGGACTGGTTCTGCGGTAAATCACAAGGCTATAGTATATAATGCATTTGCTTTCAACGTTTATAAATGAATAATGAATAAATGACTAAGCAAACTAGACAAAGGGCAATTTCTAACAGCTGAATGCTAAGATGTGAATGCATGTGGAATGCTTATGAAGTAAACTGAAAGATAAATTATGTGAAAGTTACAAATTATTAATTGTAATGATAAATTAATTTAAAAAAGAAAACTTGAACTGCGATCTTTTTAAGGTGGGATTTAAATGCTGTTCAGCATTCCCACAATAATGGAAATTATACGTCATCAGTTACAGTGTGGTCCTACAGCCGTGCAGCAAGTGCACATATGAATAGATGTTACTTCACCAGTGTTCTGGCTCGTCTCCTCTGACCACTCAGTTCAGGCAGGAGCATTTATGTAAAGTGGCAATTAATTTAATCAAAAAAATAGATTTCATTATTGATGGTAAAATGCATTAATTGGCATGGTTCCATTTTAAGCTTAACAGAACCAGCAATTCTCCCTCGGCCAATCACGTTGACTAAATAAACACACTTGGCCACTATTAGAGTAGTGAGGAAATCCCTGAGCTTGCAATACTCAGGTACAGACTGGTATGTCACTAACCACCACTCGCCCTGATTTTGGTAAAACAACTTGTACAAATATGAATAGGGATTGGGCCAAGGACCAACATTTTAGACTATATGACAAATGTTAGTTGCAAGAAATAATAAACTATTAACATTTTCCCAGAAAGCATTTATTTGGGAAATAGCTCTACATCCCCAATAAATAACACGATTGTGTCCATGATCGGGCAATTAATCACACCAAAAGGTTATTTCTAAGCAGGCTGGACCTGAAACAGTCACACACTTTTCAGCCAAGAAACTATTAGGTCTGTCTGATTAGCAGTCTTTGGAGAATTAACTGAAAAGACATGTTCATCAGGGCAATTACAAGTTGGACGGGTTGTAGTTATTCTAAAATCTGCAAATGTCAAATATAATTGCCCCGTTCTATTTTCATAGAAAATAGCCTGTTTGATACTTCTGTATGGTAAACCTTAAAGTAAAGTTATGTTTCCATATCTCAGAGATTTACCTTAATATTTCAAGTAGGAAGCAAATTCTTATCAGTCTTGACATTTGTTTTACATAGTGTTTATCAAAGATTAGGGGTTGAATCGGCTCATCTGGAAAGATTTATTGGACATGTAAACATGGGCACTTGAAGAGGAGTGTAATTAAACTGGTTGTTTGTCCAAGAAAGTTAAAAAATGTTGTAATCGTGTGGTTTATATCTTCTTCTTTTTTGCCGGACTCCCTGTTTGACCGTAAAGGTACTTTAAACAAACTGCTCTGTGGATTTTTCTTCTTCAGATAAATACACCAGTAACATTCTCAAAATGGCTGTGAATTTGTAATAATGTAAAAATTACATGGACGTTTTCATAGAGGTGAAGTTATGGTATGAAGATTTTATCTCTAGACTGCAAACAAAGACAAGAACTGGAAGTTGGAACAATCAGTTAAATTAGAAAACATTATGAGTACTGACCTTTGAACATCAGGTGTAAGGAGGTAAGAAGAAAAGACGCTAAAATGTCAAAGGCTACTTTGGCTCCATAGAAATCACATTCACTCCTTTGTTTTTCTTTTCCTGTATGCTGATTGGTTTAGTTTTAAGGCATAATTCTTTTTGGCCACTGGGCACGCTAGCTAACAATAACGCTCTAGCTATGGTCGCAGGCAGTCTATAAGATTTTTCACTTGAAACTAGTCATAAAAGTGTTTCCACTCAGTTAACAATAAAAAAAATCAGTACATTAGACATAATAGCGGCTAGCTTAAAGCTGAACAGTTAGCATATAATAGCGCACGCACTCAAAAAGGTCATGGTGGTTTACTGGATACTAATGTAATTAAGCCCTCCTGCTGGCCTGTCAATGGAGGTTTTCTTTCTACAAACAGAACAGCTGCATCACTTACGCAGATTGGACTGGTTGCCGAGTGGTCGCAGGTCGCGGGGTCTGGACCTTGGTGCTATCAATGGCCTGCCTTTCTGCGGGCCGTCTCCGCGGTTGGTCTCTCTGGAAAGGGTTGCTCCCCGGCTGAACACGCCTCAGAGACCCTCTGTCATGGATGTACACCTGCTCGGGGGCCACCTCCTCACAGCGGGGCCCCTGGAAACCCGAGCGGCACACGCAGGTATGCGGCCGGCTGCAGGAGCCGCGGTTCTGGCAGGGCGGCTGGCAATCGGCTGAAGAGAGAACACAGATGGAGTTAAACTTTTCAGCAGGTCATTTTAGAATATTTCCCCCCAATTGTATCAAGAATCAGTAGTAGAAATGTCTCCTCTTATTCTGGGCACCAGGGTTCATTTTAAATGCATTCAATCAAGAGCCCGTTAGCTTAACTTCTGGACCTTTTCTCTAGCTTTTATGTAGCAGAAAGCCTGGGGAAGGCTGTCATGTTCAATTTCTTAAGCATACATGTGATCAACTACTTATCCAGCTTCTGGCTAAGGTAAAAGACTGTAATCAAGGTTCATGGTTCTGTTTAGGGCAATAGGGAGCGATTTCGTCACAGATCTAGAATTTGGTGGGGTTAGCTTCACTGCAAATTAGGATGGATTGAACTACATGGGTCAGTGACAGGATTCCAATTTTTAGCTCCCAAATGGCATCATTTTGTATGAGTCATAGCAATGTAAATACAAATCGTATATCCTTACATTAGAATCAGACCCCATCAAAATATGGATAAAAGTGTTATATAAATTTGACATCTACCAATGCAACCGCAATGTGAATGAACAGATGGAATATACCAGGTGTCAGCAAACTTTACTGTCAAAAGAGCAATTTTAGGACGAATAAATAACAAAAAATCTGTCTGGAGCCGCAAATCATTTGAACATTGTGATGAAAGAAACAGCGTGTTAGTGTTAGTCTAATCATTAGACTAACACTAGTTAGTACATTATACTCTAATGTACTAACTTCTATGGTTCATCTTCTGTTTTTGGATTTTTATTTTGTATTTTTTTTTTATTTGTCGTACTTCATTTTCATTAGACTTTTCTGCCTTTCTGTCAACTTTCTGACATTTTGGGCAATTTATGTATGGTAAATTTTTGTCTCCTTCCTTTTTTGGACATTTTATGGCTATTTTTATTTATTTTTTACATTTTTCTTGCCTTTTTTGCTGTCAAATTTCTGACATTTTGGGCAACTTTGTGGACATTTTATGGTAATTTTTGGAATTTATTCTTTTTTGTTTTCTTATATGATTTTTTATTCAATTCACTGACCTTTTTGGCAATTTCATGGACATTTTATGGTAATTTTCTGCTTTTCCTCTTCCATTTGGAATATTTTATGGTCACTTTCTGATATTTAAAAAAAAACTTTTTGATTTACCTTTCACCTCTCTTAAAAATAAATCACTTAAAAATGTGGATTCTGACATTTTTTTAATATTTGATTATTCGTTTTTTATTTAATCATTAATATGTAAATTATACATATTAATTTTTACTATTTTTTAGAGTTCTACAGGGAGCCACAGGAGAGGGACTAAAGAGCCATATGTGGCTCCAGAGCTGCAGGTTGCAGAACCCTGCGATATACCCTGTCGATGTGAGCAGGGAGGAATGAGTTTAAAAATATTTGATACTTTATAAAGAGGTATTACATAGAAATGTAGCTTTTATTTAAAAAACAAGCTCCATTTGAAAGCAATTACTATACTCCAAAGATATACGGCTGCATAATATTTATGAAATGTCAGCAAATACATTGTGCCGAAGTCATTTCACGGTCATGGAAAAATAATCTGTGTCAGTGGGCCGACCCACTTCCACATCCTCCCATCACACTACAGATACTTCAAGCTCCGAAAGCCCGGCGGCATGCCATTTAAGTAAACAGCCTCTCCATCTGGTGACACATAGGTTTTTAATAGAGGATGCTTGAGGGGATTTATGACATTGTCCTTTTAACGGTAAATCAGGCCACAAAGCAAAGAGCAGCACTCTGTCAACACCGCTATGGAATGCTATTCACATAGACGGTCTGGACACTGACAGATTGCAGGCCGAAACACTAGCACAGCTCCTGGAATTGAGAAAGCCCCCCCATTGCCTTCTACTTGCCATGTACTTCCTCATATAGCCATAGTTCTCAGGTTCCGCGGCCCTTTATTTATTTTTCACACAAGGGAATGTCCACCATTTACATTTTTTCCCCCTAAAAGTTTTTTTTATGTCAATACACTGGGAAAGACAAACTCAACTCTGTGTTTAGGTTTTCTCACCATGAATGGTAATCGAAAGGCCAGCCCATTATGCGCAGTCATGGTGTGATGTGACAACAAAAGCTAACAACCTAAGAATTGAATATCGCACTCTCTTAAAAAGTCGGACTGTTTTGCTGATGAATTGTACACCTACATACAGAAGAAATGGGGTGGGTACGGCTCAGTAGTGGTGATGGGAATTTTCCATCATGGGATAAATTGGGAATGATCTGACTCCTGGGTTCTGTCTGGCAAGGGGGTCAATACATCATCAAGCTTGTATGGCCTGGCTATATGCCACCTTTTTGTCTTGTTCTGTTCAAGCTCAAGTTTTGGAGAAGAATACAGAGGCCACAGATTCCTGTGACATTTTGAATCACACTTTAAGATTTAGAAAAAAAAAGTTTAGATTTGCCCTCTCTTGTAATCACACAAAATTCATTTTGGATGACTCGATTTAGAAATCTGAGCCACTTTATGAGGAACTTTGTATCCAAATGTGTTCTTTGGCAATAGCAGATATCATTCCACTTCTCTCTGTTCTTTTTGATCAATTTATTATTTATATATTGCACTTTTATTCCCAACCAAAAGCGGCACTGTTGATTCTGTCACAACTAATTTGCTGTCTAAAAAAATGACAATACGTACTGAGCTCTGGGATGCCGAGCTACATCCAGGAAGACCACTACTGTCCACTATGGATCTCAGCATTACTGATGATTAATGCCTCCCTCACAGGCATTGGAAATAAGCAGCTAGTGTAAAAAAATAAAAAATAAAAATAACTTACTTGATTTCACTCTTGATATTTGAGCAGGCACATAGGAGGTCCAGCAATTGGTATAAAAAAATAAAAAGTAAATTTTCACATTATATATTTTTAATGTGATGGTTAATTATGTTTATTATTTTTATATTAATTATATATTAAGTAGTTATGATTTTATATTAATTAATTATGAATTATATAATTTTTTGTATAAATTATTATTATTGTTATTATTATTATTATTATTATTAGATATGTTTATTTATTATTTTTATTATTATGTGTAGGGCATTTGAAGATTTTCAAATGTCACTTTAAATAAAAAATCGCCTGAACAAGATATTTTAATACTTGTGTGTTTATGTGTGTCTTCAGTGATGTGTGAAAGGCCATTCTTCCAGTAAAAACATTGTCACAGAACCTCCAACAATGACACTGGCATGGACAGGTCAGTTACATGCACCCCACATGAAGCCTCTTGGCGGGCCTTGGCCGAGAGCGCTGCTGCCTGTCTGCGTCTTCAGTGGACCCTGCCTCTGTCCTGGTGAGCGCATTGTCACAGTAATTGCTGTCGTGCAGATTTGTCTTGCACATCATTAAAACTAATTGCCTCACATTCCATCCATTTCACAAATATGTGCTGTGATCATTACTTTGTGAGAGTAATAAAACCAGAATCTGTCAGAAATAAAAGAGGACAAATGGCAAACATTCCTGATATTGCCACTTTGGCCTTAATTATTACGGAGACAGAGTGGCCATGTTTTGGGAGGTTGTATCCAAATCCAGTCATCTGAAAAGACGATTAAGATTAGTGTTGGCAGATTGGAACACCCCAAACAAACATGCTGATGCAGTCGAATCAGCAAAATAAAACACATACTAATATGGACCTAGCATTTTTTCTGGACTTTGCTGGAGCATTTCCTCTTCATATTTAGGTGAATATGATAATTCTCTCCCAGTCCCGCTCTGCAATCCACGTGCACAAATCTAAGATAGATTTAAGGAAGTTTTTAGTGCTACAGTACCATGCCTAAAGCGTTATGCTTTGTGAGTGCACCCTTTCCAATAAAATAAGTAGCAAAGTATTTGCGATGTGAAGTTGGTTGGTTTTCATGTGATCACATTAATATGAATGTTTTGGTAAAAGAACTTGGAGCTGTTTTTCAAGGTAAGTAGAGTTCCCTAATAATAATTTAGGGTTGGCTTTACTTGGCAGAAATAGTGGTACAAGAAAAAAAAAGTGGAAAAACTGTGTTAAACTGTTGTATTTTTATTGCTTAATAAAACTCATGACATGCTTCACATCTCTGGGATTAACCTGCAAAAATAAAAAAAGGCTTCTAAAAATTAGAAAGTTGCTCCTCAAATAAGTAATTGATTAGAAAAATTCCACAAAGAAAAAAAACAATATTAGCCTTGTAACTACAGAGCAAACTCAACATGTTTCCCAACGTTTATTGAGAATATATATTTTAAACTGCACAAATTCAACAACACCAAACAAAAATGTCCACAAAAAAGTACAATCATGAGGAGCTCATCTCAATTTACTCACAAATGTACTTACTTTGGGTGAAATATGGTCTGTTTATTTGAATAGAAAGCTTATATTCTTTTGTTTGAATGGTGACTAGAAAAAGAATGGACAGATGAACCTCCCGTGATGAGAACTAGCGGGTACTTCTCTTGATGAGTCACCACTGGACCTGATTGCTCCCCAAAAAGTATAAAAACGCTCTATTTTAAATATTGCCATGGTCCAAAAAACGGATTTATACGTGTTTTATGTTTTTTTTATGCTCGAGCATACCGAAGGCTTTGATGCAGAATATAAGAGATCAACGAGGGCCATGTTGCAAAAAGCTCTTTTCCCCATTGTTTTCAACAGGTTTGTGAATAATGATGAAACTTAGCTATATTCTAATGCTAATTGCTGTAAAACTGAAACAGTGCAAAATAAGTCAAAATCCAGTAAAACAGCCGGGAGCAAAGGGGGTTGCTTTAGTGAAAATGGCTGGAATGAGTTAAATATTTCTTGACAATAATATTTTATTTGTGATCTCACTAGCCTAAACATGACATTCTGATTAACATTACATTTTTGGAATATTAGGTTTAAGCAGCAAAATCCAGCCGTTTTTATACATCTCAGGGGGCGGCCATTTTGCCACCTGATGTCGACTGAAGATGACATCACAGTTGCTCAGAGCTCAAGTTCACACACAGTTCACCTGTTTTCTGAAGTTGAGCTGTGAAGCTGAGCAACTGTGAAGTCATTTACACTTGACAGTTAGTGGCAAAATGGGCGCCTTCTGATATTGATAAAAACTGCTGGATTTTGCTGCTTAACTCATTTTCCACTAACAAAATATTAACCAGAATACCTTATTAGACTAGTGGGGCTGCATAGAACATAATATTGTCAAAAAAAAATTGGGGTGGGGTTGACTTCCCCTTTAAAGGTAATGGGAGGCAAGTGTTTGTAAAAAAAAAAAAAAAAAAATTGCTCTATTGAGCATTTAATATGACTTTGCTAATCATTTCAAGTGAGCGTTAATCTCTTTGCAGCATGTGACTTCCACATGGTTGCCAGTCCAGTGCTATCACCGCAGGCCTGCCAAAACCTGACGTCGCTGTCCGCAAGCAAAACTGCATCGACTGTAAAGCTTCTCTGTTGTTCTAATGTGAAACAGACAGGGGCATGACAAATGATCATGTATTTTCTCCTTGTGGTAAATCTTACACGGTTTATATTTCAGCAGATTATAGAGCCTCTGTCACATATGCGCATTTCTGAATCAAGTGTTTTTGTCTAATACGGGAGCTGGAGCTTTTAATTCTCCACACCCCCCTCAGCTCATTGGGGGATTTTGCTAACCTACAGTCGACCCATGACTCTGTGTACATTACTTTCAGCTATGCTATACTGTGCACCTTATACTCTCGCATTCAGTGTCTAACGAGCCACATGCCGGGCCAATCTGAGGAAGATGTGCCAGCGCCTTGTAAAGCTGACTCGAACAAAATCCACAAACTTTCATTCTCCAGGGGGAGCGTTACGTATAACCAACCGCTTCCATATGGTCTTTAAGTGGGAGGGTGCTCCCCCCCCTGACAATGGTGCAGTTTCAGCGGGCGTGTGGCTGCTTTTTTTTTTTTTTTATGTGGCTGTCAAAGCATCAATCAGTGGTGAAGTTGCGTGCTTCTTTGAAATGCATGGTGTTATGAATGTCCAAAAACAGCCACAAAAATGACAGATCTACAACTACAAGGATAATTTGACTCGATCCATGGTAGTCAAATACATTCCAGTGATCCGTTTAGCAGGACAATTTAGCTGCCATAGTGCGAACGTAGCACATCTTCCCATAGCTGAGATCATGTTGTCTTGATACCAAACAATTTGATACTGAATCAACAGAGTCTCTGATGGTTACAGTCGAATAGTGATTTTCATATTGCCTCAATTGCTTGAGGACCTCAAGTATTCAACAATCAGTTAAACATAGGGGCCGAGGGCATTTACTCATTCAACTGCAGCGTTGTAGGATGTGTTTAGTAGGCATTTTTGGAAGAATTGTAAACAATGTTAGTACGCAGCAAATTTCGTAGAGTACATTTTACTCTAAAAAGACCATATTTGGTCCCAGTCTTAACTAAATTAAATTTTATACTTGGAAGAGAGTAAATATTCAACAATAACAAAAAAAATCACTCAAGGGCTGAGGAACGATCACAGAACCTTAAGGTTGGGAGATGGCCAATCAACCTGCGGAGCCATGCCAGTCCTACTGTGTGTCAGTATATTGCTGGTGTCAGGTGGAGTCCATTTTTTGGTCTCCTTTTGGACACACCAGCAATGTTATCCAACAGTAGGCATGGCATAGCTCAAGTGATAGAGTGGCTGTCTCCCATGCTGAAGGTTGTGGGATTTTATTATATTATTATTATTATATATAATATTTTACTCTCTTGTGAGTGTAAAGTTTACTCTGTTTAAACTGGGACCAAATATAGTCATTTTCATGTTAAAATTTCAAGTGAAAGTGAATTTTAACCCTGGTGCCCTCATCCAATTCACTAGCATTTGAATTGCCTTTGTTGTCAAACAAGTACACACACAAACAAATCAAAACTTCACACAACGAGCTCTAAAACACGGCCAAAATTATTGATAATTCATAAAGGTCAGCCATAAGGCTTTAAAGCAAAACAAAAAGACTAATATAGAGAAAAGCAGCAAAATCCCAAAACAAGTAGTTGAACAAATAAATAGCTCCCCGGAAAGATGCACATGACATTATGAAGTGATCATACAGTACGTCCATTTAGCATGACAACATCTTTAATACTGCATAGTGAACTTTTTTGTTTCGCCACATGAAATTACCCGAGATAGTGTTTTGAAGTTTGGTGCTGCTGCTTTGTTTAGCAAAGAAGTTAGCAACTATGTTCTCAGAACAATAGTAAACTCAATGAACAAAACAAATATGATCTGAGGTAATTATTTCTTTAAAAGGAGGTGCCTAATTAAGGGAGGTATTAATCTGTCCCAAGTGGCTGTCAAATTGTAATGGGCCACAATGGTAAGTGATGCCGTCTACTCCAAAAAATCCAAAGTGATGAACAGCATCACCAATGATGAGTAAATCAATAAAACCGAAAACAGGATTCCATCCATTGTAGGTCCAGGCGTTGAGTAATGCCTCATTTTCACGAGACTTTCAACAATGGTAGCAATTAGAGAAGCATGTGGCGCAAGCGGAGGCTACAAACAGACGCACCAGCTGGAGTGGCGAAAGCAGCACTCCTGGTTTTGGGGAAGACAAAGTGAGAACAGGTTGTCCAGCTTCAATGTTAATGATAGCTTTTGGGAACGATGGCGTGTGTATGGATTACAGGATCTGCCTAATGGCTCATAACTCTCTACAAGGCTGCCACAGGGGAGTGTGAACTGTGAACTGCGCAACCCCCCACCCCAACACATGTAAAGGCAAGGAGGGGTTTGTGGCTGTCTGCACAGCCCTAATTTTACCCTCTGCTCAGTGAAATCACAAGCTAAGAGGCATTTTTAAAACCTCCTCCTGTTCTTGTAAAACATCTGTAAAGACCGTTTTAACCCTCTTCGAAAACAAGCTTTCATGTTTCCCTAGTTATTGTAGATGCAGATGGAGAATGGTTTCCAACAAGCGGTACAGTTCACTTAAGTTCGTGTTTTGGGTCGATGTTTTCATCATTCAGCTTTGTACATAGTATGACATCATAACAGCGAGATAGCATGTAATTTGCCTATCAACTAAGCTTTTTATCCACCATGAGCAACTGTCATACAGTAACTAACTCCTGCATAAGTCTGAATGTTGATATTTAGATATTTAGCATTTGCAAGAAATAAAGCAAAATGTCAAAAAATTACCATAAAATGTTGGATTTGCACCTGAATCTTTGGCATATTTCGTATGCAAAACAGGAGGAAGAAAGTAGGACAGCATTTAGGAACTTGAGACCTCTTTGATATTCATATTGCATCCTTAAAAATCAAATTCAATGTGAGACATAGCACATTACTAAGTATCTACCCCCCCAAAAAAATCACACATCAAATCCTACACATCAGATGGTAGGCCAAAATTAGCAATGACGAAATGGTGATTGATAGAACATATATTAAGAAAACTTGCAACAAACAGCACATCTGGCACTTAAATGGAATCTACAAGGAAAGAGAGGACAATGAAGTCCAAAAACAGCTTGGTGGAGGTCAACACAGACCAACCAGACGGAGGTGATGGCCCAAGACAAGTGGAGAAGCCTCACTGGCAACCAAGACCCCAATCGAGGTACAGTATAAGGGTTTACATAACTATAATAATAATAATCATCCTTGGCTGATGCAACAGTCTTCTGCAAACCTTTTGTAGAAATCAGTTGGTAATTTTTGCACAGTCCTGCTAACTAATAAAACCAACAAGAAAACGACATGACATGTACATTTCACATTCTTAACAGTGGAATTGCATAATTTTGTTTGATTTTCTTGTGTTTCTCATGGTTTCCAGCTGCACGTACTGCAATTGTGTGAATGTAAATAACCAACATTCAACAATGCAGTTCAAAAGTGTTACTGGATGAATTTTCGCTAAGAGCAAGTATAAGAAAAAAAAAATGCTGCAATAGATGCATGACTGTAAATGATGAGTTTATCTGAATATACTCACTTCCTCCCTTTTACACTTCGTGTAAGCAGGTATAATATTTTGGGATATTAGAGCCGTGGAGGCCGAGATGATTGTTTGTTTCTATTAGTGCGCCAGAATTTTGCAATGCGCTTTAAAAGGTTAGAAAACAGTTACAGATGTATTGATGTCCTTGATACTTCACCAGCTGTATCGCACATGTTCAAGACAACAATGAGCATGTTCAAAATTCCAAAGTGAATTTGAGAAGTTGATATTGTGTGTTATGATGCTTGTTAAATTATCTTATCAGTCAGTGCCAAACAACTCAGGGAAAAGAGTCACGACATTGAGGGTTCCAGGTTGATACAATATGAACTAAACTATAATGTGATTTGCAGGGTGAAACAAATATACCTGTTGAAAAATAAGACAGTATTTGAGTACTGTAAATGTCCTTGATCCACTATGAGGAGAATTTACAATTAATTCATCTATTGTATGATTTTCATTTTTTATTATTATTGTTTTTAGGATGGCAGAATCTCTCTCCGAATGTTCTGAAATCTTGTTTCTATGCTAGTGTTGTAGTAAAGAGTTGGAGATCTGAACGGATAGAGACTGAAAAAGTTGGTCACAACAGTGCAAAATTTGGGGTAAAGGAAAAAAAAATAGTAAAGATGCTCATTCCTATTTGTAATATAAAAAAAATGATTGCACGATAGTACAACTTTAAACAACCTTCGGAGCATAGTTGTAGCATATTTAGCTAAGAGATCAGTTGGGGCAACATTGCATAACAAAGAGCTTTTAATTTGTTACCCCCTCAATTGTTTCAATTTAAATCACAATTAATAATGCATTTGAAAATAAACACAATAACTTCAGTTGCCACTTCTGGTTTCTTTTTTTTTTCTTTTTTTTATTGCGAAATAAAACTAATTCCAAATTGACCTACAAGATCTAATTGAGGATTAGCACATACAGACCCAAAACATGTCAGCAATTCAACTCTCATCTTAATTCCACAGCTAAGTAGCTTACGGTTTTGTAAACATATTTCTGTGGCCATTCTTCTCAATTCAAACCTTCGTTGAACCTGCACACGTTCTCGTCTTAGCATTTAATAAGGTAGACATTGACAATATTCCCACAGCCGATCAGAGCAGTTTTTGTGAAATAGTGCTGTTAATATTCTTGAAACACATTGAGGCTAATTTTAGCTGAGATGCATTGCATCTATGGAGTCATCCAGCTGCAGCTAACTGAGGCAGAACAACTGCTGGGCTATGACTGGGTGAGGCTAAAATATGGCTCCCTGAAGTTCGCTAACAAAGCTGCAGATGTGCATAAAGTGGCAGTGGGGAATTCTATACAGTAAGTCCTCCTGACACCAAGACAAGACGTTACATTCATCTCGTCGAGAACTTTCCAGTACAGCCAAGCCTGCACATGTGCTCACTTTACCAACCAACGATGCATCTGGTTATTGGCAGCCACTGAGCTCAGTTATACCAGACTAGAAAAAATAAATAATAGCAGGAATGTTCTGTTCCTTCTACTACTGTGATCACTTATAGCGACAATGGACCTGATTTACTAAGATACCAACTAACGAGAACTTAATTGAGTGATCCTCTGACAGACATGTGCAATTAGGTTTGTGCCCATTTAGCACATGCAAACTTTTGGTAAAAACTTTTGGCCCTGTGTGTGTTCTGTCTTACATTGAAATTTGGCTTATGCTGGTGGAACTGATCTCTTTCGTAAACCCAGGACCCCATGTACCAGTCGAAATTGCGATAGTGGTGTTTAATTCCCCCAATGAACAGGATTTAGTCGCTGGACAACAAGCTCCAAGCTGACAAAGACTATTTAATAAACAATGACGTGAAGGTGGACTCCCCGGACAACTAGTGGTCCAATTCCTATCATATATTTGCTCTGAGCTCAACCAAATTGAACAATGAGGTACTGTTAAGAAGCCATAACCCACGACACCCAATCCGGTCTCCTAAGTAAAGCCTGAAGCTGACACTTTTAATATTAGACATTACTTCAATCCCTACAGCGGGAATTTCCTAGACACAGTTTAGCCCCGATATGTTTTCATATTTCACTCCCAGCCAACAAGTTTCCCCCCAGAGTGAGAAGGTTTCTCCTGCTGCCAATGCCTAATAAAGCTTAAGCGAGGACAGTTGGAAGATAACCCTGTTTTCTCCACGGAGGTCTTCTTAGGGCCCCCTTCCAGCCTGGGGACCACAGTGTTGGCATCTCGTGGCCGCTTCGCTTCACTGATGACAGTCTTGCCTCCAGCCACGGCTCGACATAAAATGGTTCGGAGCAGTTACTTTCTGGCAGATTAAAAGTACACTTTAATTTGGACAACTGCAACCTGACGTTAAATGTAATTAACACCTCACTAAGTGTGCCTTTAGCAAGGACTTGAGGGGGGGGGGGGGGGTGTAGGAAGGAAGGAAGTGGATCTAATTAGGAGGTTGCTGGGGCCAATCAGTTTGTTGTGTAATCCACTTGCTGGGTTATGTGTGTGTGTGTGAGAGAGAAAGCAGTAAACAAGTGGCCAGATACTGTAGATCGAGCCTTGTAAACAAAGTTCACTCGTAAAATGTAAAAAATAGCTGCCAAAAAAAAAAAAAACACGACTTTAACCTGTTATTTCACAAAGGCTCACACATAAACCTTAAATGAGATTGCAAATGTGGTTTCTATCATTTTAAACAGACCAGGCAACGTATAACATAATGAGGCAGTCCACATTTAAATTCAGCACACACATGCTAATGTGACGGGGGAAAAAAACACTTCTAATCTGTTGTTGATAATTCATTCACAATTAATGTATTCCACTCTCATCTGCTTGTGATTATGTGCCGGTGAAGCTATTCAACGATGTGGTGAAGTAAAAAAAGAAGAATCTCAAGACCAAATGAAGGTCTTGTGTCCAAATGAATTGCAAGTCATTTCAATGTCAGAGTCTTAATAATGATAATAAATATAATAAAAAGGCAAACACGGCATGATGAACGTGACCAAAGAACATTTTCATAGGGCAATTTCACTTGACAGGACAGCCATTAGTCACTATTACCTATGTTATTTTTCTGTCAGTTGGCAAAGGCTTGTAAAGCTTCTCTGTCTACAAACTTTACTGGTGGGAACAGTTGGGATATAGACACACCGAGCACAAAATTAGGTAACACAAGAGTTGTACCAAAAATGCTGTATTTGCAAAGATAATTGAAAAAAAGAAAATAAATGGCTCAGTTTTGACTGACAGTGTCAAAAAGAATACTGTAAGTTTATTATTGTGGTAGTTGGCAGTTGTTTGGGCAGCTTGGCTTAGGTTGAAGTACTTTACAGCTTCATTTATTGGGTCTGGAGTACCCAGAGAAAACCCACTAAATGACACACAAGGAAAACATGCAAATCCCACACAAGATGGCCGGAGACAAGATTGAACCCAGAAGACATTCAAATTAAACATGTTAAAGGGGAAGTAAGCCCCCCCAAAAAAATCTTGACATTAATATGGTCCACTGGTCAAAATATGGTATTCTGTTTAATATTGTGTGAGTAGAATGAGTTAAGCAGCAAAATCCAGCCGTTTTTAACAATATCAGAAGGCGGCCATTTTGCCACTTGCTGTCGAGTAAAAATGACATCACAGTTGCTCAGGTAACGACCAATCACAGCTCAGCTTTAGAAAACAGGTGAGCTGTGATTGGTCATTGCCTGAGCCCTGAGCAACTGTGATGTCAATTTCAGTCAACCGCGAGTGACAAAATGGCCGCCCCCTCAGATGAATACAAACGGCTGGATTATGCTGCATAACTCATATTCCACAAATGTAATATTAATCAGAATGTCATGTTTAGAACAAGTGAGGTCACATAATGTCAAGAAATGTTAAGGTTGACTTTCCCTTTAAAAGGATGCTTACGTTTGATGCAGCGATTGGTTCCTGATGCCACAGCCCAGCCAGAGCAGCACTGCTGACCGCCGCACACATTTGGCCTGCACAGAGGGAGACGTACACAAGAACTTGGTAAGACAAGATACTGATGGGTCACAGAACGCTAACAATAAGTGTGTGTGTTCTCGTCCCTTTGCATGACAAGCCGATCTGATTTAATGTTTTGGGTTCAGATCATTCTGTTGGGGGTGGCCGATCAATAATGACATGACACCTTGGAGAATACTCTTTAATAGAATTTAAAGCAATAAGACGAAAATCAGGGGAGGGTCATGAAACTCTATCTGAGCGTGGATCCCTCTTACCATCATGCGAGAGTCCACAGTGAAAACAAGCGTGGAGTTATTTGAACCTTAAAGAGATTATATGAGACACATGGGACTTGAAAAGCACCCTGCATCCTCAATAAATCATTGAGCAAATGAGAGACGACATGTTAAAAAAAAAAACTCTAACGGGATTCTTGCACTCGTTAATCCTCGCTTGCAGCCAAGGCGTTGTTGTTTTTTTTTTTACAGCAGAGCGCAAGTGCAACTTGGGGCCGCTGGGCTGGCATGGATGTGGGCCCATCATCGCTTCTCAAGATATTACAGTAAATGCATGTCTGACTCATGGAGATTTAAGAAGATACGATGCGGATTGACTTCTCGACCTCGCTTGGATTTTACTCATTAAGCTCTGCGTGTTGCACTGAGGCGCCACGGAGATAACATAGTCGTCATTTAGGCCCCTTTGGCAAACTCCGCATTGACGTAAATCAAACACGCCAAAGTCATCAGTCAGCACATAAATTCCATCACCTGATTTAATCACGGAACGAACACTTTGATACCGCAGGTTGCGATTAAGACGATAAATCAGCTTGTGTTAACACCTTGTCGATTGTTTACTAGAAGCGTGCAGAATGAAGGAGTCGTGTTTCAGCTGCACAAAACGGGAGTAGTGAGTCAGTGTGAAAGTAAAAAAAAAAAAGGGTTGCAGTAAAGAAGGTGAGCGATCATTCTGAGCGGAAATGTGTCGTGAAAAAACACTTGAGTCATGTAAGGCTGAATGAATCAACATGGTCAAATGAAATCGCTATTCGTTTATTACATTGTTGGCAATGTCGAGGAAAGGCCTTACACATGTTGCATGTAAGCATACATGCATGTATGCTAACGGACACACACACGCTTGTTCAATTCAGCTATGCGTAACTGGCTGTCTGACTAATGTAGGGGTTCACGGATATTATTATTTGTTTAGCAAAATTTTGTGGCCGTGTGTGCCATATGGGCCAAATACAAACCCATTGAGTTCTGTGTGAATCTAGGACCTTTGAATAAATTGGCATACAGAAATCCCTCATTTATCGCGGAGGTTGCATACAGACAAAATCAGTAGTAAGTAGTAGTAAGTAGCGACCATATATTTATTTTATTTACATACATTTTAAACTACGATATATTCACAATACTAAGACTGTATACATGTGTTTTGAAGGTACTGCATCTGTGATTGCGACTGAATGCGTGTGACTTTAAAAGGCAGAGCCTGGCCAGTTGGGTGATATGGGAGGGTCTAATGCTGCATTTGAGGAAAGTGGGAAGTCAGGACTTTTTCGACTTTATACCAGGAAGTGTGTACGAGAGCACTCCCTTGAACTCGGAAATCTCACTTGCGAAGTTGGGACGAAAAAAAGGACCCCGAATTTGCTGACCGACTTCAATGTGATGTCACTCTACAATGGCGACCCCTATAGAAACACAGTCCATGAATGGTAAAACACTCATTTACTTGAGTATAACTAGATAGCTTGTTTCTTCATTCATAAATATTCGACATCATTTCACGTAACACAATGTACGTGACACTATGCCGCTATCTCCCTGCATGAAATTATACGGTGAACTACTGAACTGTATGGAATGCTTATGAAATAAGATGAATAAATAAATAATAAATACCTCATTCATCGATGTTCCTCTTCTATTTGATTTATTGCGAGAAGGAAAGTTTGTTGGAGGTCAAAATGTGTTTTGAGGACCAAAACAAAAAACAATTTACCACTATCCAGCATTTTGGTTGTTTACTTTCGCCTTGAACGATTTCAGGTCGGAACTGGGAAAATCCAACTGGGATCATTCCGATTTCCAAGCTTCCTCGAATGCAGCATAAGTGAGTGAGTAGACTGGTTGTTAACTGGCTAATTGTTAGCTGCTCTGCATATTGATTGCCTTGGTGTGAGTTGTGACAATCGGATTATCGAATTATTTTATTGCTTTTGCTCAATAAAGCGATTTCAAAATAATAGCAAATAATCTGTGATGTAGTGAATCAAAGTGAAGTGCAATAATGTGAAGGATCCTTCAAAAGTTGCACCATTTGGTTGTGATTCTTTAGCTGTAACGAGTTCCATTCTGTGCCACAAATTCGGGTCACTATGACTCTATTTGTCATTGCTATTGACACACAAGCAGATTCTAACATGGAACTGACAAGTCTAAACACACATTCTAAACTTAGCTTACCCTGTTGGTGTGCCTTAGTACTGGACACTCCACAGTCTCCGTTTTGCTGCAGAGCTCCGTTTTCTTGCTGTCCTCAATAGCCTCTCAAATTAAATGTGTCCCCACAGTCTGAGAAGTAAATACAGAGGCCCCTCGCCTCCATTGTTGTTGTTGTTGTGTCTCGTTCCAACTGATGCATTCAATGTAGCACAGTTTGCAGTAACCAACAACCCCAAATCAAGGTGAAAAGAACCAAGGTGAGGACTGTGTAGGCTGTCTTGATTAATCGAGGTGGTTTCAGAAAAGTTTTTTTTGTACACGGTGGCTTACAGAATGTTTATTTTAACATAAGGGCAGAATCAAGACAATAACGAAGTCTTGTAGCATACGACAGTAAAAAAAATTGTTGATTCAAGTTGTCACCTTTCTTACATATCTCCTTTAAATTAGCTTTTTTTTTTTTTTTTTAATACTGAAGAGGATATTTTAGTTCAGTGTCTGCAATTCAAAGACAGCCTCTCAAATCCGCCTCTGATCATTATGTAAACACTCCCACTCCCCACCCACACACCCCCTAACAGTGAGTATCATGCTTTGTCCCTATAGAACAAACAAAACTGGATGCATCAAGGGTTCATTAGACAAAAAGAAAAGAGTTTTAATATGGAAACAAGCAATCTTCCTGCTGGGGAGTTTGTCGGAGACGCACAACAAGAAAAGAGACAGACTCATTGGACAAAACAGGTGGTTCTGATCGCCCAGCACATTTTTTTTTTTTTATGTTCACCAGGCGACCCAAGCCACAACAACACATGGCCACGGGAACCGTGCACAAAAGAGGGACACTCACACTGAAGCAGTCTGCAGCCATGTCTCAAACACTGAAAACATTGGAGAGACTGCAATGGGAGTTTTAAGCATATTTATGTAGACTAACTGTGCATTATGTATTTCTTCAAGTTATTAATCACAGCTACTATATCATGTCCTGCTCATGCTCTTCAAATGGCCGCTTCTTGTTTGATTATGGGGAATATTGAGGATCATCCATTTTAAGCAATATGTTGACACTTTTTCTTTAAAGCCAATGTTTGGCAAAGTTATCAACATGGGGGTGAAGGGAGTTTTTGTTTGGCAAGGTTATGCACCACAACACTACATTCAAGACCCAGTAAAGTGATTTTTGAGATTTGTTTCTAAATACAGTACAGTATTTGACACTAATAGATTTTTGGTAGGGGTGTGGCTAAAACATGAGTTGCCACTGCCCCATTATATAAAACTTGAGCATCTTCGTTTGTATCCGTTATCCAGCGTAATTGTGACATGCAGTTAGCCAACTAGCTTGGCCTATACGTTGCAAAAAAAAAGCATCACCATTCGGACGGAACGCCTCGTCAGTTTTGAGCACACGTCACGCAAATAAAGGTAGAATAGTGGGGCTTGACAGCCAATGTGTTGGACCGGGTCTTCAGACTGGTATTGCCGGTTTAGAGTGCCTCATTGTTGCTGCGTAGAAAGTCCCGCAACGACCCAGTGGGACATTGTAGCACCATTTTTCATGGAAAACATATTGTATGTTTATCAGTGTTTCGTCATGATTTTTTTCCCCCCCAATGAATTTCAATGGGCGTCAATTATATGCGACTTTACACTATGCGCAGACCAGCTCCGGTCGACTGTATTCTATTGACAGATGACAGGTAAGTGACGTGGTTTCATTGAATTCAGCGAACATAAACCCGGCATCTGAGAGCTGAAAGAATGGCTTGATTCTTCATGATTTTGAAGCCTCATTATATACACTAGACATTTTTAGATGACGACGTATTTATTTTTACATTATTGGGACTATAATTGACAAGTGTAATTTGGTGGCTTTGTGATGCAATGCTGCCTACACAAGTGGAAATACAGTTGAATCTACAGATGCTTGGGGCATACGGTTGAGTTAGCTAGTGTTGGCTCTGCGCAAGGTAAGCTTGCTACTGATTTACACTGATTTCTGGACAAATCAATTTGAGCCGATTCGCAACAAAATGACATAATTCTTACAAATTAGGGGTCCTTTTATCCATGTTTTAAATCTCTAGCTTCTAACTTTATATACACTGGTTAGATTTTTTTTGTAACACACCAACTTTTTTATTTAAAATTTTTTTTTGTGGTTTTGGGGGTTGGAACGAATTAAAGGAATTTTAGTTCATTGAGCAAGACGGATTCGATGTGTACTTAAAACAAACGTAAATTGAGTTACAAGCTTTGCCACTGAATGAATTAAAGTCGTACGTCAAGGTAAGTAGCACTGTAACTGTACTAGCTAGCTGTCTTGAACGTCCAGTGTGGAGTCTGCGATTTGTTACATCACCACTTCCTGGCATGAAGCGTCTGCCAAAATGAGCAGACTGTATCTCATTTGAAATACGAACATATTAATGGACAATTACGGGTGCCATTCTTACCCGACAAGTCGCCTGGAATTCGCCGTACTGGACTTGCTGTTCTGCCGGCGGTTCACTCTGGTTCTGATCTGCGAGGGGGTCACGCTGCGGGGGTGCCTGCCTGTCCTCGGGGCTGCCTTTGACGGGAGCCCGTCATCCCCCCGGGCGTGGGTGGTCTCCAGAGGGCTACTTTCACCACTTTCCGAGTGACCCCAAAGAGTCTGCCCGGCACCGGGAGCTCTTGTCTTCCCACCTGTCGAGGTGCCCGTGTGGCTGTCACCTACGTGAACCAGCGCAACGGACAAAAGCACCACAACAGCCAAGCCGGTACGCTCCATTTTGTTTACAAATAGTAGCCAAAAAAAATGTCCGACAGTTCAACTTGGGAGTTAATATGACCACAAAAAAAAAAATCTTCAACTTTCCTTCTGAAGTTCACTGAGACGTCATTCTCTTGAGTGGGTACCTCCTCATAATGACCAGGTAAAACTGCTGGCAATGTGTTCAAAACTATGATTAAAAAAAATAATAATAACGATAACGGAACTTTCCTCTCACATCAGACAAACATAGTCCTTTCCTTTCTCCTCCAGCGAGGCGCCAAAAAAGAGCAGCGAGCTGCTGAGGCTGAGCTCCAAATGTGAGTGAGAGAAGCAGAGGAGAGACCATGTGCTTGTGTGTGTACGCGCGCGTGTGTGTGTGTGTGGTGCTCCCATGAATATCACCACCTCCTCGCCTCAGGAGTCACCGGGAAGAAACAGCCCCTTGTCCACGGTATTGTTGCTTCCACTCAACACACAACTCTTGACAGCCATCTTACATCATGTTAATGCTGTGCACATACTGACAATAGGGCCAGATTTGAGCATTTTCATTTGTCTCTGAAATATTTACCTGCGGTGACTTAAGGCAGATAATCCTAAATGTTTGTGTATAGTGCTCACGTAACAATAATTCAAATGTCATCCGATTGTCGGCTCTTGAGCTTCAGATAAGAGTTTCATGGCGTATTTTGAGAATAAAGATGCATTTTGGGAATTATTTGCTTTTGTTATATTTATGAACGAAATATAGTGACATTCACCACACACGTCTGTGGCGTGCCGATCTGTCTCCCTGCACTTGAAACAAATGCACCAAAATCGCGTTACACCACATGCTTAGACCTGCTTTTACCAAGTCTAAAATAAGTGCACCTTATGACTTATTTTCTGGAAAAATTCTTCTTCTTTTTTTCATTCCAGCATTTTTTGCTTGAAAACTGGCTTCTTTTTTTCTTCCATTTCTGAGCCATTTATGGTTTGCAAATAATGCATTATTAGATACACATTGTAGTTATGTAAAATTGACCTTAGAATGATGAAAGGAGCCCCCGCCCCAGAGCAATTTCACACAATTTGCAAAAAACAAACACAAAAAGTTTATTCATACAAATAGCTTATTGTTCTAGTACTAGTGATACATAATTACAGGCAAAAACAATTAAACGCTTCTCCACTAGATGGCAGATGTTAGCATTAACCCTTTACATCAGGGGTAGGCAAGTTCGGTCCTCGAGAGCCACAGTCCTGCATGCTTTTGATGTCTCCCTTATCGAACACAGCTGCAGAACGTAATTATGAGCTGATGATTTGAAACACCTGGGTTGGAGGCAGGAGACACCGAAAACATGCAGGACTGCGGTTCTCGAGGACCGAATTTGCCTATCCCTGCTTTATATCAATCAATTATTCGCCTTTTTTTTAGTTGTTACCTTTTTGTTTGGTGGTGTTTAGTGACATTTTTCTCATGTAAAATAATGTGCCTTGGCCCAATAAAGGTTGGAAACACTGCGTTGAAGGGACCTCTTTCAAGGCCAAGTGCTTGCAGCTTTTTTTTAAGCCAATGCTGCTGTTTATTCACAATTGTAAACATGCGTCTTGGCATGTGTGGGCATACAGATGTAGCAGATGAAGCTCACATTTCAAACAGCGTCGGAAACCTTGGAAAACTGCTCAGGTTATGTAAGAGGTCCCATTCACGGCCTCTTGTCATCTATGCTGCATCATCACTCCCCCCTTAACTGTCTGGAAACAACACATTTCTCCACCGCCATTAAATCTCAAACGAGCCAAAAGAGAGCTGGCTCCCACTCCTTTACTTTCAAGCCGCAATCGATGCACGGCCGCCTCGCTCAGGAGCGCTCCCTGAGCAACACGACCGCACTCCGAGCATGGCGGTCCAAAACACACAGCGCTGGAGAGGGAGACAAGCAGAGCGGATATTTTCAAAGCTCTTGAAAGAGAGTGAGGCTGCGTGCCACAGCTGATTACAGCTAATCTTGCGGCCCAGCAGAATCGAATTAGAGAAGAAGGATGAATTTATCTTTTAACTGTGCAGTACAGGAGTCTACCCTGCTGCCCGAGACTGTGGCCACTCCTTCACAGATCGTAGAACACAGCTTCTAGTGCCTGTTGCCCTACGCTATTAGTGTTTTTCTTATGGGTGTCTCTTTTATGAAATTGCTCTAATGTGGCCCAATCTGCAGCATCGGGAGGAGAATGTCTTACAAAGGCTCATTGGAACAAGCACAGCCACGCCTGTCAACCTTTAAATGTAGAGCAGACATAACTGCATTAGAGCGTTTCCAAAGCCAAGCACACAATAACAATATTCAAGTCTGGAAGTCACACTGACGTAAACAAGCTCAAAGGTGGATTGGCTTTTTCTCCACAGAGTACTTAGTGATTTTAATTGCTTCCACTTTGTGAATGTGCTGCTTTCCTGCGACTATACACAGTTCACTCATGTGATGCATTCTGCTCAGTTCTCGAAAGGGAATAATCGAGGCCTGATTTAAAAAGATTTCAAATAGTAGCCACTAACTTCTATGATGGCATAATTAGGGCCACATATATATATAAGGGGGGTTAATATTCCCAGAAAATAACTAATTTAATAATAATTAATTTATGAGAAAAAAACAGTTATATTTGCGACATTATAAAGTGGTAAATTTTCAAGGAAAATACTCACATATTAGCGAGTTTATTTGCCGTAAATTTGTGAGTTTTTTTCTTGAAAATTTCCCGTTTTATAATTACATTATAAAATTTGCAAGGGAAAAAAATTAATTTCATGCAAATCTGCGAGTTTATTTCTCGAAAATGTATGATTTTTTTCTCCGACATTTTATGTCAAAAATTTGCGAGTTTATTTCTTGTACATTTATGAGTTTTTTTCGCGCAAATATTATATCACAAATTTGCGAGTTTATTTCTTGCAAATCTGCAAGTTTATTTCTTGTAAAGTTATGATTTTTTTCTTGCAAGTTTTATAATGTCACAAATTTGCGAGTTTATTTCTCGCAAGACTGAGTTTATTTCTCGTAAATGTCCTAGTTTTTTCCTCGCCAATTTGCAAGTTTATTTCTCACAAATTTTTGAGTTTTTTTCTTGCAAATTTGCCACTTTATGTCACAAACCTGTGAGTTTTTTCCCGTAAATTTGTGATTTTTTTTCTCACAAATTTGCAAGTTTATTTCTCGTAAATTTGTGAGGCTTTTTCCCCCCAAAAAATTGTCACTTTATAATGTCACAAATCTGCGAGTTTTTTTCTCGTAAATTTGTGATTTTTTTCTCAGAATACTACCCACCTCTAAAAAAAATATATATATTTATACATGGCCTTAATACGCCATCGTAAAATTCTGCTCACTTTAATATAATTCACTCTCTGTGGGTGGGCTTGTTATGTGTGATCTAATAAGATTGCGGTACATTTGGCAACAGGTGTGGCGTGGTAGAAACCGCCCTATTTTTTTCGCTTTCGATAGTTGTGATGATTTTCACCATGGAAAATATGGGAGAGCACCACAAGCACAAAATGACGTTTGAAGTGACTGAATTGGAAGTGTTGGTGGAAGAATCAAACTAATGTTTGTTATGACCCCTTTAGACTCACACACAGCTTGCTCATTCAGAGAATGGGTGTGCTTACAATTGCGGTGTATAAACGCCCTGTCTGAGGGGGGAACAAGTTGCAGATGAGTTCAATAATAATTTTTGAGGAAGCCAGCAACCGCATAAAAGCCATGTTTTGTTTGGTTTAACTAGTTAAAAGTGCGTGGGAATTGGATGTATCCTCCCATTCTGTGTTACATTGCATGTCAAATTTGGGACAGCATACCTGAAAAATGTCAAAAGTGTTCTTGTGACAGACTCCAAGTCAGCCCTTAGATTAGTGATGGGCCACTTAAAAGATGCAATTTTTCGGCAGTGCTCCAAGAGGCCCATATCGGACCATGCGCTTCTTAATCAGATGTATGACAAAAATGCCAATTTAAATAACGACAAAAAATGTGCAGACGTCTGTTTTCTATTGAACAAATGTACAGAAGAGTATCTTAATATATTTTAATGCTCAAATGCATCGTATATAAAATGATCCGCTCCTCGACTACAAATACTTTATGGCAAACATACTGTGATAGTTTTGAAAGTCAACCCATTGAGAGTTTGCTAAGCATCAGAGATTACGGTCAATGGTTTCTACAGGTCTCAACTAGTGCACAGGTAAGGGTACACCCCAGCGACAAGCTAAAAGTACACTGATGTACTTTTTCGAGCGTGCAGAGAGAGCGACACGCGGGCGTCCATTTACATCTTGAGTGACTGCCTTGTCGGCGCCAAGTGGGAGAAGGGTTAGAGTTCAAGTGTCCCTATTAAAAAGGCAAACAGTATCACTATAGCCCGAATGTGGGGCTCTCATTTTAAGCAAAGAGCGTCAACCGAGTGCTCCTGAATTTTAAGTGAATCGCCTGAATCGGCCTCTGTGATGGCTCTCAATGGAGAGCACCACCCAAGGAATGTCAATCTTTTCGGGAGCTACCTTTTCTTTTTTTTGCCGTTCGTATCAAAGCTCTCTCTGGGTTCCTCTCGGCCAGCAGCGAACATAATACCGACATTGTTTCCGAACAGGCAGCAGTCGGGACCCTGAGGGAAAAGGTGGGAGAAGGAGGATTCGTTTTGGCAGAGGTCATGAAAGCTGGAATAATGTACTTCGTTCGTGTTTTATTTCATTGAGCATGACCGTGCTTCCTCTGGCGAAATATTTAGGAAGACCTTCATCATTCTTAGCGCTGATGCAGCGAAAGGAATGAGGCATGCTAACATACTGTATAAAGTACAGCGGTACCTCGACTTCTGAGTGCCTCAACTTATGAGTTTTATCAAGAAATGAGCTGTCACTCGGCTTATTTTTTTACATTGACTTGCCAGTAATGATGTGCACAGTTATAAATGTGCTTCAGACTCTTCTCTGCTCCAGCAAAGTGGAAAAACAAATGGACCAAATAATTTGACTTTGTAGTGGAACGTCGGTTCATTAACAAATCAGTTTAAAATCACAAACTACAGTACGGTATATTAAATGACATGCACTCCTTTAAAAAACAAAACAAACAAAAAAAAACACTATTTAAATACAATTATATAGGTCACTTGAATCCAACATCAATACACAACTTCAACAAATACACACGCCGGGGAAGTCACAAAGGATTAAAAAAACAACAACAAATGAAACAAAGAAAGATCAAATAAAAGAAATGATAAGCTGTAACCCTAAATGAATAGGTTGTAAAGTTTGCAATAACTATATGCTTTTGCAGGTTTATGGTTCGTAGAATTAGGTATGGAGGAAAAAAAAAATTTATATGTAGAAAACCCTCAATGGTAAAATTGGATATATACGTATATAATGTTGATCAAATAATAATGTTTATTGAATAAAATTGGGAGAAAGTGGCCTATTCATATTCAATAATACCAAATACCACATTCTTCCAAAATAAGGAAAAGTGGGGATAAAAATGTTACACCCAAACTGTTTTGTGTATGGATAAAAACAGAATAAATGATCCAATGTTTCACTTACCTCATCACAAAAACTGCAATCAATATCTATAACATCCACTCAGTTGTGCTTTCGCTCACTCAGCATCCACGTCATGCACTCCATATGTCACATAGTTCATGTGGCATTGTTTTTTTTTTTTTTGCTATAAATTACCCCCCCAGTATGGCTCCCAAAAAAGTAAAAAGTGCAAGTGATTGTGACCCAGAAGCTGTTTTTTGGAACGTAACCTCCGCTAAAGAAAGACGGGACAGCAGCTGCTGTGCAATGCGGGGATGGATTTTATGGCACAACACACAACAGCACTACAATGTGCGTGGGTGTGAAGTGTAATCAAGACTTAATTCATTCAGACGACCGCCATATTAGCACAAAAATGACACCACAATCTTTAACATCTTGCAGCGACAAGATTGGAAGTAAACAAAAATACATGAATAGAAATATGAAATGTGTCATAATCTACAGTTGGTTTTAACTAATTCTCCTTCTCTCTCATTGACTTAAATAAGGAGAACCTCAAAAGTACTTCAGTGGCCACTGCTGGTAATTATTTTCTTTATTTCACAAAGCCACAACTGCAATCGAGCATGCTAAGACAATTTAACTGTCTGTGTTTTTATTGTAGTTTGATGAACAGCAGATTTTTCTGTTTGTTTCTTTTTTTATGTGTTTGTTTGTGTTGTTTGGGCAGACGTGGGTATTTCCAAAACTTTATTGATCCAAGGTGCATATTTTACATTGGAAAGATCTCAGACCACACCACGGAACAAAAATGTTACAAAACGTATGTTATCCCTTTGCATGAATGGCAACAGGTGGCTACACAAGTGAATTGTACCTTCTGACATCATCCATCACCGCTTATACTGTTCAGGGCCAAGCACGGGGTGCTGGATCCTATCCCACCTGACTTCAGCCAAAAGGGAGACGACACCTCAATCACAGGTCAGGTGTTGTTTGTTGTTTGTTAATTGGATATTTTGTAACCCATTCATCCGAATTCCGCACCACCTCTGGTTTTTCTCTGGAGGAGAACAAAAAGGGGACAAGTTACATTAAATTGACTTCGACTTTAGTACACAAACGATATCTACTTAACCTAATCAGTTGCGTCAAAATAATCAACCCAACCTTGGGTCAAAGTAACCTGATCGACCCAGCATATATAGTGTGTCGGCGTAAACATTACTAAGAAACGAAACAGCTGAAATGTTTTTTATCATCAAGTTTATACTCACCTTGACAAATAAATCTTATTTTCTGTACACACAGAACACAAGAGCTATATTTAGCGTTTTTTGTCCGAAAGGATGCTATCCTGGAAATGTAAAAGCAACACAGCGTGATGAATGGTTCTGGAAAGAGATCTTGTGGCGTCGCCCTTCTGTCTCTCTCTACTTGCGATTTAAAAGCGCCTCCCCATGTGAACAATGCAGACAATGATGTCACGCCATCGAAAGATAAATGCCATTGGAGCGGATTCAAAGGGTGGAGGAGTGCACTGTGGCAGTCTCGGACTGAAGACGATAACTTTCCGAGGAAGCAATGTCGGGGATAATAGAAATACTGTACAAAAAATATGTTTAGATAGATCCACCTGGCTTCTCAATTTTCCAGGGCCCTCAGTGTAGCATCCCTCTTGGTTTTGACCTAACTGTAATAAGGCCTGCCAGAGCCCTTGTTGATATGTCCTTCATGGCGAAACAGCCATGGAAAATTGAATCGTAAGTGTTTTCCGCATTACCGGGAGGCCAGAAAGTGATATGTGTGGCGACTACCCCACATCCCTCCTATCCTACCACAGCAGCTCCCAAATAATGATGAATAAGCAAATTGAAAGGTAAAGACAAAGAGTCTGGTACTGAATGTGCACTGACTTTCCAGTGAGTTGTCCAAATTTTAGAATCTGATGTTTTCTTACGGTGGTATTAATGTAACCGAAGTAGTCACAATTTGATATCGTTTATCACTAACCTACACTAACTCGGTAGTAAAGTCACAATTGCAGTAAATATTTGTATGAAAAACACTTCAAGGCCATAAATATAATACAATCAAATGAAAAACAATACGTACAAGAATGAGGGGCGACGCTAAATTGCAAACAATTTGAGCTTTCATCTTTGCATGTGTGCGAAGCAAAGTTTGATGACTCGCCGTAAAACAGAAATATCTAATTATTCCACAAAGGCAGTGCTTGACCAAACATCCATCTTGATGGCATTCGTAGGCTCTCCGAACTGGCTGAAATATGTAGATGCAATGACTTCCCTCCTGACGCTCCAATTTCATTCAAACTGTAATCTGTAAAGGGGAAGTGAACTCAAACATGTTGTAGCAACCACACTAGTTTAAACACAGCATTCGGATTAACATTGTGTTTGTGAAATATGAATTAAGTAGAAAAATCCACCCGTTTTTATCCATCTCAGAGGGCGGCCATTTTGCCACTTGCTGTCGACTGAAAATGACTTTGCAGTTGCTCAGGGTTCAGGTAACGGCCAATCACGGACTATTTTCGGACTATATGCCCGAGTTATTTGCTGGCTGTTTGTTCAGTTCACACCCAGTGATGGTGCGAATGTGAGCGTACAAGGCTGTCTCTATATGTGACCTGTGATTTACTAAAGACAGGGTGTAGTTTCTCGTAGCTCAATGCCAGGTGGGATACAGAGACACAAAGCAGGATAAGTGGAATAGAAAATGGAGGCGTGGACTTTGTGTGAGATTACCAGCTGGGTCCAAAGTAACCCAAACTGGGTGAAATAGCTAACTCACCGCTGGCTGGGTCCAAAAGGGAACAAGCCAATCCTGGGTAATTTATACCCAGCGCATTGGGTCAAATTTTTGGTCTAACAAGGGGTAAAAACAAATGAAGAAAAAGTTAAAGTTACCAAGAAATTGGTTAACAGGTTATCATTATTGCTATGGTTCATAATAATTTATTTTGTCACCATTTTCTAAGAAATCCTGATACAACCAAACACAAAATGGCGGCTAGCTTCATCTGAAGAGCAAGTCCAATTTTTAACCCAATCTGCTGGGTCAAACTAATTAACCCAATCTTGGGTAAAAGTAACCTCATTTACTCAAAATACACAGCTACCCAGCAAGTGGGTTAGGAAAACAACCCAGCATTTTTTTTTTCAGTGTAGCAATATGAGCGCACCACTTCGCAAAGACTTTTATCTTTATCTTTGTTGTTCTTTAAAAGGTTTTGAAACACTACCTGTAAAATGTGTTCCATCCTTTTCAATTAGCTCCTTAGCACTAATTGTCTCCAGACACAAACAATAACAGAACAGCTGGGCCTTTGGACCATGGTGAAGCCTCGCATATTTGCTTTGAAATCTTTAGTGCGTATGTCACACTGACCGTCATAAATCTCTTCAATCTTTTGTGTCTCTTCACAATCAAAAGCACGCTCTCGCTCTCGCAAAAACGGGCACGACCGCACGCCGGACCTCAAAAGGTTGAGGAATCTATCGCTTGTTTTGATAGCGAGATCTCAGCCCGCTGAGTAATGCGCGTTTAAGGACTGTTTACCGCATGGAACAGATGATGCATAAAGCCCATTTAGCGCTTGACTCAAGGATGACACGCGCCTTCCAGCACCACCACCACCGACAGCACACCGGTTTGGTATGGTGCAGTGCGACGGGCCGGACTAATTGCTGGCTGTGTTTTCAAGCAGCGTTCTTCGCATATGTAGCATTCAGTTTCATGTCATGCTCACGTTTGACGAGCGCCGGTCCCTCTGGACAGGCCTCACGCTTGGTTAGCCGAAGGAGGAGAGAATCATGTGCTCCGCGCGACGGTTACGGTTAGATGAGTGAAATGTCTTCTTTGCTGCCCCCAATTAACAGTGAAGGTCGAGCAACCAGAAAGTTATGATGCGATTTAACCCCCCGCATGTGGCCAATTTGACCCGAACGGCTTCCTACTAAGCATGATAAATTTGTTATTTTTCAATCCATTAAACCTTTTCCGCATAGTCCATTTAGTCAGAACAAACCACCAGCCTGGCTTAACCTTAGCGCCCGAACAAAAAAGATGACACAAATTAGCCGACTTGGCTTCAAAGTGGAACAGCACGGGGGGGGGGGGGGGGGGGGGGGGGGTGGGTTAGCACATCTGCCTCACAGTTTTGAGGTTCTGTGTTTGAATCTCATCTCAGGCTTTAAGTGTAGAGACTTTTTATTGATTAAGTGAAGGGAAAAACTCATTTGGAATCTGTCATTAGCAAATGTTCAGTTTTTTTGTTTGTTATGTCAGTCTTGGTGGAGTAACAGAATAAAAATACATGTAACGGTGTTGGCTATGTTAGTTGAAGATATGGCTAACTACACATAGTTTGTGAACGAGGTCCACTGTGAGTACAGTTATAGTCTCTGTTTACATGTTGCGGAAACTTTTGTGCTCAATCCGTTGCTTAAAGTGTTAAAGCTCTGCAACATAGATGCTAATTAGCATTAGCATTACGATGACTGGTCTTTCTTCAGACAGTTGTTTGTTTTAAATGCACAAGCCTGAGTTCTTTGTGTTTTTTGTTAAAGCTGCAATATGGAACTTTTTTTTCCCATAACAACAATACGCTTTTTATTTGACCATTTATGACTGAAATGCCTTCTAATTAGTAGATTAACACCTTAGCTGTTCACAATGGGTACTCCTGCAAGCCTCTGGCCAATAGTTTTCAGACCCCCCTGTAGAACCCGCCGCCATATTTGAGGACTGGTTTAGTTTGACAGAAGCTACGACTTGGAATGGCATTAAATAGCCTGAAGCCAGGGCATTGTTGTTTGATTGAATAAAGTTTTATTATTGCAGATCCCACAAGGTGGCATCCAAGCATTACTAATCAAGCAAACAATAAATCACAATATAGCAGGGTAATAATATAATTGAGCTTTGAGCCTTACATTTTATTCTGATTAAGTTCAAATACACCGAGCAACAGGTTTGCTATTAAGCGCGATATGAGGAAGAATAATGAGGGAAATACATATTTTTAACACACAGTAGCATGAGCGTAAATTCTTGTCTCTTATCATTTACACAGGAAATAGATCATGCAAAACAGGGCGTCCACGCACACTAAGTGGGTCGCGTCGCCCTTGGATGTCTCCCATCGCTACCGAGCTCGTAAATTGCACCTCTGAGGGAGGTGTTGTTTGCTTGTTGCGCAACATTGTTGTCTACAAGCCCACACAACCCACCTCGGCTTGTCCAGCCTTCTCATGCAAATACGGGAGTGTGATGTTGTGGCACACTTTCTGGCTCGCATTTATCCAACGCGGACCAGCCCCGCGCCAGCGTTGAGGCTTTAATCACTCAATATGTCAACAACAGACCACAAAATTCCGCCATATGCCCTGGGGAGGAAAAAATCTCTTCTTTTTTTGTCTTTTATTAACATTCCAGTTTAATGTAATGTAAAAGTGTTCATATGACTCGACCCCCAGCCCGCCGCTACAGCTGACTTTTATACCCCAGCTCTCCGTAGGGAGCAGGAAGAGGCCCCGTGCGTCCAGGGCCTCGTCTCCTGGGCTGCACTAAGCGCTCAGCAGGCTTCAAGGGCGAATGTTCATTAGGGAGCCAAGTTTTAATAAGCCCGCAGACAGACATGCTGCTAAACAACCTCAGATGCCAGGAGAGGTGAGTTTGCTTATCTTGCCGATCCTCATGACTTCACATGGTAACGTAAGCTATTAAAAAAATACCCGCTGAACAGAACACCTCATAGGGCAGGGAAAGGACTTTAGTTAATATTGAACAGTGAGAGGAATTCCAGAATTGGAGGCACTAGCATTTTTGAGAAATGGGTCAAGAATTTTATTTTTTATTTTTTTGCTATGTTTTCAAGAAAATCAGGTAATAAAGTGACATCATTTGATAGGTGCAATTGAACCATCAATGTTACACTTTTAAGAACTATTTTATTTGTCCAATTGATCATGTATTTTGCTGTGTTTAGCGTAACCCTGTTACAGATACTAGAAATACTTCCCAAGAAATGCAAAATGAATTACAGTATTTATGGCTAAATAAAGAAAGTTAGATTTTATTGGAATACAAATTTTAGTATTACTTTAATTACACAACAGGGTTGCAAATCAATGCTAATGTTTGAATTTTTCTCAAGCGTACATGCTAGCTGTGTTCGCTTGTAGATGGCAAATTATAATATGAGTAACCGGGCTGGGTTGGTTTTAGTGACACAATCAATTACGGCTGAAAACATGATGGAACAAATATGAATAGATGAGAGTACTTACCTTATGTCTACTCATGGTCAGAGCAATTAGCTTGATGGTGTCATTTCTGCTGAGTTTGAGGCTCACTTTTTTTCCTTCCTTCTACAAAGTGAAAAGGTTTTAGTAACAGGGCTACGTGTATGTTGAGACGAGCGATATCTACAAATAAAAGCTGATTTAAAACTCCTATTTTATGTACTATATCTAAATTTGACATCAGGTGGGGGGGGGGGGGTGTCCGTTTAGGGAATGCTTAAGAGGCATTTGTTATCTTAAATGTTTGTAACTTTTACGACAGCTAGAAGCCAGAATACGCAAAGGCCCGAGATGACATTCGAACCTCGAACCTCAGAATTGAAACTAACACTAACCTCTAGGCCGCTGTGCTGCCCTTTAAGAGATTCCAGAGTGCTCCAAAAAAAACACCTCGTAACAGTCCACTGCGTCACACCTGTATCCTGTCAATCAACAAGCTACTAGAACAGGTTTCTATTAAGAAATGACCCTCAACAATGCCTAAGATCAGAAGAGAGTGTTTCCTATGACAACTGCTGAGCTCCAAGACAGCCATAATACATTACGTAATGAAACGCCAAAGAAGTTGCGCTTAATCCCTCTTTCATTGCGGATGGCGTGCGCGCTCCACGCTCCCTAACGGCTTTCATCAAAAGAACGCGTCAATTACCCAATGAGTGAAAACAAGTCGAAGAATCAAGACAACAACAGGCTCGACAATGAGGTAACATAAAAGGTCAGAAAGTCATCCCTCAGCTGTACTGACTTAACCCCGCGGGCCCTCAAATTAGATAAAAGCGAGGAATGGCGGCAAATTCTGCGTCGGAACGTGTACAAGTGAACCTGATATAAGTGCTCTCTGTGCGGGATGTTTAGATGTTTAGCGAAGTTTGGCTCGCACACTTTGTTCTGCAGCAGGTTTTGTGCTTGGAAGGCCTTCGGGGGATTTCCTAACGGGACAAAACGGAGACTAGAATGACAGGGTTGATACTCACAAACAAACCAGTGTCTGTTGGATATCTGCACATTGATCCTTGATCCATTATGTCAAGCGTGCCTTTGAAAATAAACAAACATATTGTGTTGATCAAGTGAAAGAAAAATGACAGCTGGTTCCTGATATGTTGTCCCCATCAAGTAAGGTCAGATCAATTTTTGAGGCATTATTTTCCCACTTGATATTATATTTTTTAAATATATACATATTGAAATTCAAAAGTTTGCAAGCTGAGCAGTGAATGGTTGTTACCTGAACAATTGCGATGTCATTTTTCAGTGAAAAATGGCTGCATCTTGCTGCTTAATTCATTTTACACAAACGCAATATTAATCAGAATGCAGTGTTTAAACTCGCGGGGCCACAACGAACATATTGGAAAGAAAGGTTTTGACTTGACTTCCTGAGTGTGAGCACTTCTGCCACCTTTGTTTACCAGTTGATGCCATTCCTCATGATCGTGATGGCGTCGTCATCTCATGATGAAGGATAGTGGCGAGCGGGATGGCGCTCTCTAATTTCCGCGGCGTTGATCAGAGAAGTCGACGTGTGCAGTTGAGGTCAAAACCACATCTGGAAGCGGCCTGGACGCCGTTAATCAGTAACCTAAACAGAACGGATCTCCTCGTCACAAACACGCGGGAACTCCTGGACTTGCGTAAGGCTCTTTAACATCGTCGTTTGACTCCTTAACAAAATTTTTTCCCCCATGAACGCTTGGAGGAGTTACTGACAAGCTACTTTCATGACGTGTCTTAAGTGACAAAAGTACTCACAATCCGTACTTAGATAGAAGTATTTGAACTTTGTCACTTCCCGCCACAAAAGACATGAAAAGGCAAATTTGATGCTGATGTCATCTTCATTTGCTGCCTGAATTTGGACTCCTAACACGGCCGACTCTATGGATGGAAAAGTCTCTCCACCGCAATCCACAGATAAAGTTGCACATCTGACAAAATGCATCCGTCCTTACGGAGCCCCTGGCTCGGCTCGCAAAGTGAAAGTCTGGAATGGACGACCTCAAACGTTGGGGGAATCCATCGAGGTCTGCGGAATATTTTGGCCTGCTTGAGCTACAGGAAGTTCAACATCCTACCAAGCGGCCAGACTGATGGTGATGACAGAAGATGTCATTATTATTATTTCCTCGAGGCTTTCACTGCCCGGACGCCGTCACCCTTGAGCCTGCTTCTTAGCATTGTCTTCCATAAGCATAAAAGATCATTACTGTACTTCCCCCAAATAGTGCCAAGGGGACATTTATTTACATATATGCTGAGAGGTTTATTTGAAGGAGGTGTTGATTTGAGAGGGGCGCTTTTTACTTGTAAAAATGCTTGCGGCCTCAATACTGCATCCAAAGCAGACAAGCACACGTTGACAAAATATAAAAATGATAGGAATTAGATTAGGGTTAATTGTAGGTAAGAGCCGTTTGAAAATGTAAAAGGGAGCAAAATATTGGATGGGAGAGGGGAGACGACGGGTTAGCTTAGCGCTAGCTAGCTGGTACGACACAATAGAGATAGATTTAGCTTTTACTTAGGAATGGACAGCTTGAAATGGTCAGGCTAATAAATAAAACTAAAGGAGCTCGTCTTTTCCTCACGATGAACATTAAACGCCTCCCTTCCGAGGCGAATGAGTCACTTTTGCCATCGCATAAACACAACCGTGAAGTCATGCCCTGAGACAAATGAGGAGAAGCAAAACGGCTGTTTTGTTTGCCTGTATCTCGCCCAGAACTCTGTGTGGTGACCCTTGATGGGGGGGGGGGGGCTACTCGTTACTACCTGTCGCCAAAAAAGACAAATATACAAGCAGCCCACACACACACACACACACACACAATAAAAAACAAATGCCCTCTTTTGTCACTTGCCTCCTTCATCTAACATCCAACGTGGTATTCTCATCATCCCACTAGGTAGCCGACACCTCAAACAGGAAGAGACTCCTGCCATGACCCATCAGAGGCAAACATAGAAAGCAGAGACGATCACTTACGTCACAGGAGCTCATTTGCACTTGGCCCAGACCATGACTTAAAAGACCCGTAGCGTGATTAAAAAAAATTTTTTTTTTTAATACATTATACCTGTTTTAGGATAATTGCTGAACACGTGCTAAGACCAGCTGCTAATATAATAGCAAAAATACTGTACACCACTCAGAGCAGCAGTGACGACCATTGAGAATCATGAGAACATAGCTGCAAGGAAATCAAGCTGAAAACACACCGTCTCTGTTTACTTAGACGCTGACTTGCTATTATCCAAAACGGTAACAGTCAAGGTTCGGAAGTAGCAGCTGATAGGACTAAGTCAATCTTTCTGTCGGTCTGAACAGAGGCGCACTCTGTTCTTCCTCACCCACCGTGGTGGTCCCTACCCCACCGGCGGCCATCCCCCCGTTCACGATATCTCGGCAGACAGTAAAAAGCTTTTCTCTCAATCAGATGGTGTCCTGGACCTTCTTCCGGGCACATTCATTACTTACAGTCAAAGTCAACCCCAAAATGTTCTTTACAATAACATACAACATAGCAAAATCCACTTGTTTTTATCCATCTCAAAAAATGATATCACAGTTGCCTCAGGGCAAGAACGACCAATCAGGGCTCAGCTGGCAAATGTCACTTGACCAAACTCAGACACACGCGGTTCCTCACATATGATTGTACAATGGCTGAAAGAATTTAAAAGATGTGTTGTTGAAGTGATTTGCCGCAAGCCTAGCCCACATGTGGTGTTCCGTGCGGAGTGTAGACAAGAATGGGTTGAAAACATATAAATCAGAGAACCACATTACCCCATGTCAGATGTAATACAGCAATCTGATAACAATAATGTTTCAAACACGTTTTGTCCTGATTTAATTTGGCTGATGGATCATTTGGTGGATCGCAGTCGCCGTCCTGACTGAACAAGTTAACGTATCTTTAACGGACGCATGTTACCAAACCTCCAGGTAAAATAATAATAATAATAATCATTCTCTTGTTCAGTTTTAGATTTTTGATTACCAAATTGAAAACGGAAAGAACACTTTATACACAGAATCCTATCCTCCTGCCTCGTGGATGCTCCTCTCCGTAGTTTCTAGTTTCAGGCTCTCAACGAGGACAAAGGTTAGGGCGATCTATGACTTTGGACCGTAAACAGTCTATAGCCAAGCGGTACACAAGAAGGATTTGCACATGTGCTGGCCAGATGTGAATACATTTGTGGAAATGACTTTAACTGGAAAGAAGGAATAGACAAAAGTCCCAACATGTGGATGAAAATGACTAAAAGCTATACAACTAGCGCAGTCAGGGTCTTAATATGGCGGGCTTTTAGGGGTTCTATTCACCAACAGGTCACTTGGGTGCAATTTGTGTCTTTTTATGGCCCGGCAAGACCAGTTTTCAAGGAGAGACAGAGCCAGTCCAGGTGAGGAGGTCCTATATTCTGACAACAGGCCAACACGGGCTCATTACTAGCCAATTCCATCTATAGTGTAAGACCTGGCAAGCCTCCCACCAAGTTTTGTTGAAATACGGGGCACAGAGTTGACGAATGGTGTTATGAACCCAACCCCATACAGGTCACGAACAAAAAACGGGCTCGACTCAACTTTACCTGCCCTCGGGTTTCCTTCTTTAAAATAGCACAGCAAGAAGCTACAACAACAATTGCTCATTGGAAGCACCGGCTGGAATTCAACATGCTAACAAACATCGAAAGACTTGCTTTTTGTTTATGGATCTCACTACATAGGCTGAAATCTGATTGGATAAGAAAAATCCACTATCAACGTAGCTACATATTATGGAAGCAACACAGCCGAGACAAAAGCTACAAGTAAGCTGTAAATATAAAGTCAACGCTTTTGATGGTTAGGTAGCTTGGGTGATTGGTGAGTGGTCCAAACTGCAGCTGCCACTACAACAGCCAAGAGAATGCTTGAAGTCAATGGAGTAGACAGGAAGACAGCCTTAAATCCAGAATAGTTGCGCTGCAAGGAGGCCTGAATAATCGCACACCTTAAATGATGACGTTCACTCATGAGAGCGCCACAATGTACATTAGAAACCCCACACAGGAAGTACAGCGCACGGCCTGAAATGTTTCATGACACATCGAGTATTATCGGGCTTCACCTCCCAGTAGGACCTCGAACTCTATGAGTCAGCCTCCCTTCTAAGGTCATTTATAATACAGGCAGCCACCAGCTGCGGGACACTTAATCTCTCGCAAAAAAAAAAAAGGCAGTTTCTCCAAACCGCTCGTGGCTGTAAGCTTCTGCTCGTCTCCGACCGCACTTTAAAACACGTTCACAACAAAGCAACGTGCAAGTGCTCCTTTTCACATGGGGAGGATATAATCTAATAAGGCCATTTCGGTGGGGACTCGCGGGCGTTGAGAGACAGGTCACGGTACTTAAATGACAGCGGTTCGAAGAGGGAAATGGAAAGTTGGGGAGCACTCTCTTTAGGCAACAGCGGGCCCCCCCCCCCCATCCTTGCTTGACGATTGGGGAGTTGCTTCAGAATTGGCGGGCAAACAGTGGAAGTCTCAAGTCAAGTGATAGGATACCACCCCTTGCTTTCATAATGCTTTAGGAATCTCTCCTGCCTGATGACTGATGATGTCATCATCAATGTCGGAGGGGCGAGGATCCATACATTCTTCGGCTGTGATCGGCTTCCAGACCTCTGCGCATTTCTCACAGCTGTCCTTTCGAAGCGCTCGACACCGTCTGCAGCCGGAAAGCCGGGACATCAATTTACCGCCGAATGGTCAAAATGTATTTGAGAGCTCAGCTGCCAGCCAGCATTTAAATTGCTCATCTCTGCTCTATACTATAGTCTGGAAACCATAATGAGTCCATTTTGACAAAGTGTAAAAAGTACAGACATCAGTTTTAAAATGTAGGGAATAAAAGAATTACATCGTCGGAAAAGTAAATGCAGATACCTGAATTATCCTAGATGAATTCTCCTGCCTCAGAGAGACCACACTTAGCAAGGCTACCATTATTTGAAGTGAGCGATAAGCCCAGCTAGCGGGAGCAGCTAAAAGAGGGGCTAGAAAGAACTAGCTGGAGCGGCTAATAGGAGCGGCTAGCGGAAGAAGCTAGCGAGAGCAAAGCAGAGGGAGACAAGCGGCGGGAGCGATTTAGACATACGAGTCGATTATATTTATTTAAAAAAAAATTAAAGTCTGTCGATGTGATAGAACTTATTTTTTATTTTTGAAATTGATCGTTTTTTTTAATGAATTTTTAGTTCACCACTAGATGGCACTAAATAATACAGTGTCATATTAAGTAGAGCAGCAAAAAAAAAAAAAATCCTGTCCTACCACCACTAGTTCATGAAAAATACAGTATAAAAGGTTTACCAGCATAATGACAGTAATTTAGAACATGAAAAAAAAAAAAGTCCCACACGGGTTCTCTTGGAAATAGGAAGTACTCCAACACGGTATTTTTTTTTTCTTTAAATAAAACACGATACGCTGCTCCTTGTCCAAGTGCCAGAGGACAACTCTGATTTGTGGATCCTCTTTAGCAAGCATTTCTGGGGGGAATTTGAGAGGGACCATTATGCAAATCACCAGGTGCATGCCGAGACCATATAACAGGAGACTCCTCCTGCCTCCCAAGTACTTCAAGATGCCTATCTGCTTGTCTGTCTGTTTAGACTAGTATACAGTAGGCCTACTGTAGATGCATGCGGCATGTTTACTTCCTGGAAATTAAGCAATTAAAAAATGATTGGTTGTGTGATATCAGGTGAAAGGGGGGCAACATGATGCTGGTCAGCAGTAACATTTCGGGCCACACGAAAATGAATGTAGCATATTCATGATGTGTGTGTCGTCTCATCTTGTTCTGGAGTGAACAGATTAAAAGGTCAGCTAAAGCAAGACTGGTTTGCTCCATAGTAAACCAATCACCAACCATGTGGAGTCACTGCCCCCTGCTGTCTAAACCACGCATTTTGATTATTTATTTTTTTAAACTCACAACCCAATATTATTAATTCTACCATATACGTGCCAACAAGACTACCGACAGTTAGATGGCAGGCTTTTTTTAAGAAGTAAAAAAAAAAAGGGGGGGGGGGAAGGCAATTGTTTTCTTATTTTTATTCCCATTAACAAAGCAACTGCAGGAAATCTCAAACATTCATCATCAGAGGCTTATTACCCTTTTAAAAAAAATAAGAAAGCTCCTCATCTTAAACGTCATATATGCGAAATATACATGGCTAATAGTCCTCAAGATGTCTAATCTAGAAATCATTGTAACAAACTACAGCAGGTTTTTACATTTCTTCTGTTCACTTTTTTTCTCCAGTGAAGAGCTCTGACAAATGCTGGAGTGACAGATGAAAACGTCAGCAAGATAAGAGATTTTTCCTTAAGAAAAATAAATAAATAAGTGAACTAAAGAAATGTAAAACCTAGTGCTGCTGGTCGAGCAGTCAGTGCTCATGAAATCACTAATGCACATCATGTATGTTCTTAATTCAGTTCAGTGGGGCTTTAGAAGTTCAGATAACAGAGTCATTTGAATAAATAGGTCAGCAGTCAGAACACAACAATAGTGCTGAGATTACATATTAAGCTCATGAAAACTTTTTTTTTTTAAATAAACCTCCATTGCATAAATAAAAACAAACACTTTCATTAAAAAAAAAAAAAAGCAGGCCATGAAATGCGTATCGCATTTTGCTTCGCATGTCGGACCCAACACTTCCTGCAAGTTTCTAGTGTTCGATCTCTTAGCTGCTCAACTTGAAATACTACATTCAGTAAAGCCTTGAGGGGAGCCGGGAGCATCCTAATGTTTGACTATGTCCTAACATCTATGGTTACGTCTAAAAAGAAATAGCTTGACATTATAAAGGGTCAAACGACAACATAGGTTTGTGAGAGTTGTGCAGTGGGGGAAAGGAGGCAACTATGAACTGTGCGTGTTTGCTCAAAGCCACTACACACCACCTGCGATGATGCATAGGCGGCCTACAGGAGTTGCTGAGGTAAACCCATAAGAGGCTGTGACTGGTAAAAACACACTTGTGAGCCCTGCGTGCTATCTAACCATTAGATATCGTAGTTGAGTTGACCGCACCGCTCATCTGTACACTTCTCTGGATACAATCAGAGGCCAAGCATAAATAAGGCAGCCTTTAAAAAAAAAAAAATATTCAACACAAAATCCATTACCGCTCCTAATACAGAAGGGTGGATCAACAAAAATAGTTCCTCGAGACACATTGACACAATAAGCTAAAAACACACAAACAATAGAGTGGATTCTTTTTAAATGTGACCCATAAAAAAAAAAAAAAAAAGTTGTCAAGAAATGAAGTATTGAAATGAATTAAATCCCTTCGCAAAAGGTTAAATGAAAAAAGGTCAACTTAAAGTATGTTTAACACTTGCAAAAGCAGTATTAGGACCACACTCGAAAATAAAACAAGTCCTTCAATTCACCGATTTTTTTTTTAAATCCCACCGAATAAAGTCATTTTATTGGGGGAATAAAGTTGTATGCTTGCGAGAATTTTTTTTGTATTTTTCAAGAATAACGCCAGAATGTTTTGAGAGAAAAAAAGGTGCAATTTACGGGACCCCAAAAAGAGTCGGAAAACTACAGTTGATTTGGGGGGGGGGGGTCCCTAAGGGAATACAGTTGTTGTTGTTTTTTAATAAATAATACCTGGCACTACAGAAATTAAATTGTAAGAGGAGTAATAAAAGAAGAGAATTATAATTGTATGTATTTTCAAGAATAATGTTAATAGTTGACGAAAAAGGACAATATTACAAGAACCACCAGAAAATAAGTTCCAAATAATAAAAATAAAGTTGGAATATTATGATAGTTACAAGTTCAGACAGTTTGACAAAAAAGAAAAGAAAAGAACACTTAATTAAAAAAATTATTTTTTTATTAATGTAGTAGTGAATTCTGTGAGAATACTTCTTTAATAAATAAATAAATCCTACACCTGAACAAACGATAATGAATTTTCTTAAAGTACTTACGGAAGCATAGAACTGCCAATGTATATTTTGGACTGGAAAATTTATTCAAATCTTAATTTGTAGGAAAAATGCTAAAACCCGGGGTAATTCCAATATGCTTGAAAATGACACAAGTAATCATCGTTTATTCATAATTTTCTATTATTTATTATGTCTGCACTGCATGATTTCTGTTTCTACATTTTTTCCCCATAACTCCATGGAATATATGTGCATATACAAGTCAATACCCCAAGGAATTGTGGGAAGAAATGAGAAGTTTTTAGCATTAGCCTGCTGGTACGTTCAAATGTATTTGTAAGTACGTTTGAAACACATTGGAACGTATTTAAGTACGTTTGAACGTACTTGCAAATACATTTAAACGTATTTGCTGGTCGAAAATGTTTACTTCAGATTTGCAGCTCCCATAAATTGGTTGACAAACTTGAACAAAAGTTTAACTTGATAACCTGGGAATTTGGTTATACTATTTTCAAACTAGTTGGGACTTAAATCTTTTCCACCTTTTTCTTAAATTATGGCTTCATTTTTTCCTATTTTTAGGCTCACTTTCCAATCATCGTTTTATTTTGTCGGTGTGGTCCTAATTCTCCCGTGTGCGCGTATGTACAGTTAAATAAATGAAAGTGACAGTATATATTTACAAACACACGTCAGTCCCTGATGGTTTAAGGCCAAAGTGCTCGTGATGCAGACGGCAGCCCCAACACGTGTAAGCTGCCGCCTCACTTTAGTGTTCCTCAGTTTGCACAATAATACTCAAGCAAGGCCTTTGCTCTCGTATCATTCACGTTTCACAAATAGAAAAATCCGCAAATGTCTCGATTTAAACCAAAACAAGCTCAAAACTCACCTCCTTTTTCTACAGTTTGTGGGTTCCTCTTGAAAAACAAGGATGTTTTTTTATATACATATGACAGTTCATAGGATTCCAGCACACTCATCAGGGGGGCGCTTTTCATCCAAAGAAGACTTTACATGGAGTTTGAGGGAGTCTCTTAAGATGCGGACGAGTGGCCGGTCCCTCCTCGGTGTCGTCAGAGCATGCCGAAGCCCTCGCTGCCCTCGCTGATGGCCAGCTTCAGCATCTTGTGCAGCTCCTCGTACGAGTCGTAGGTGGGGAGGCACAGCTGGTTGAAGCTGGACACGGGAGAAACCAAATTTGATTGGAAATTGTAAACTGGAAATTCAATTGAAATGAACATTTGAACTGACCAGGTGTGTGCGGTGGGCAGGGTACTCTGTGTGGGGGCAGCGATGATCTGGAAAGAGGGGCACAGGGTGTTGAAGCCTCCGGGGGGCAGCTGGGAGGAGCCGGTGGTGAATTGCAGGAGGCGGGCCAGCTCCTCCTGGGTGAAGCTGGACACCACCGCCCAGAACCACTTCATCACCTGCGGGTGCAAAAGCAGACGTTGATCATCGGCGTCCGGCTCGGGGCGAGGCCACGACAGCGGGAGACTGCGGCTGACCTTCTCCCGGAAATGCCAGGATCCGCCCACGATCACAGCGTGGGCCTTGAAGTCCTGCACGTTTATGTCGCCGGTGCCGCACATCAGCAGCTAAAAACAAAAAATGTTTCAAAGGAGGCTTGAAAGGAGATGTGGCATTTTTCTACAAATGTTTAAAAGGTCTCTCAGTAAAGATATAGAACTTCAACAAACTTCATAGACACCAATGACTACCTTCCTATTATTCAGGCCTTGTCAAAGAATGAATTTGTGAATAAGAAATAGGTGAGGGGGGTCCAATCGGGATGGTTTTGGTTTCCGAAATATTTTCTCAACGGATCGCCACGATTCACGGAGGTGACCTATTTTGGTTTCAAAACGGCGAATTTCGCCGAATGGTGAGCGATTTTCATTCCTGAATAAAATCTTGCTTTTTAACAATACCGCCCTTTTCAATCTCAAAAGTACTCCAACGTAGCGTACATACATACCTCCAACTCGTTCTCATCAAATATGGCTAGCAGGTTTTCCGGAACCAATTCATTCAAACCTGCAATAGATATATTACACTCATTATGTGCATGTTCCCTCTAATCTCAGAAAAAGGTGCATTGGACTAAAGGCAGGAAGCTTTTCCCGTACCTTTCAGGAAGTGTTCCACCTCATCTCTCACCTGACTGGCCAGCCTGTATTGGGCCAGCAGATTGAGATAATGCATCTTGTTTTCATTGGTAACTGCAATGTGGGCTCCTCCTGACAGCAGCTCCACCACCTGCGGCAGAAACGAACATCGAAACCAGCACCTGACATTCCACGAAAGGCAGATTTATGGATGTAAGCCTTGTGGGTGGTATCTATCTATGAGAGCAAAAGAGCTGCTGAATTGTTTGTAGTATGCTAAGCTAGGGTGATCTACCATCATGGAAAATCTCCTTGCACCCTCATTTGGAATAACAAGGCTCTTGCCAAACAAACAACATGGTTTCTCTTTTTGTTTGCTTTCCTGGCGCTGTCGCCTGTGAAAAGACGTCATGGATTTTTTTTTTTTTTTTTTTTTTTAATACAACGGGCACCTTTTCCAGCTGTCCGGCTTTGTTGTACTTCTCCTCGGCAAACACCAGGTCCATTTCGCTCACGTCATTGTTCAAGATGAAACACACTTTGGTTTTGTAAAACTCCTGGTCATCCGTCTCAAAGTACTGCGTGAGGAGGAGGACAGGAAACGTTGAAATAAACATTTGATCTGCTCAATGGTGATCGGGTTTGGCTTTTGAAATGTATTGGCTCGGGATAAAGAGCAGTGTCTTCTATATAAACAACACAGGGCGCATCAAGTGCCTGCGCTTTGCTTAGATATTTGAGGATGCAGAGCAGCTGGTAACCAGGATGTAAACAAGTAGAACAGGTGCAAAGGTTGCTCGTGTTTCATACCTTGTAATTCATCCTTAGGCCGATGATTTGGGCCAAGAAAGAGCGCGTAAAGCGAGCTCGGACGAGCTGTTTGTAAGCCCCGCCGAGCGCAGACTCGTACAGGCACTTCCCGACCACGCGGCCGGCAAACTCGTACATTTTCAGTCGCAAGTGTGGCGGTCGCTCGGCATTCGGGTGCACCTTGAATGACAAGTGTTAGTAAGACTTTTTTTTTTTTTAAGATGAAAACAGAACCTTATCCCCAATGTGTACATGCAGACTTATTTAATAAAGCAACCAATAAATCCGTTTGTATGCTGTAAAATGTTTTTAAATGTCTTTGAGCTAGGACTCACTTTTCACAAATTCACTTATTTGCAATTATTTTCCTGTGGAAACCGACCCTCAGCTATTTGCTGAAATCTATTCAATTTGCAGTTTTTTGTTCTTTCTGTAATTCCCGAAGACGACACAAGATGGTGGCAAAGCACTCGCTAATAGGAAAGTCGTAACTGTGTCAAGGAAGTAAATTCAAGTCTTGAATGTTTTTATTAGGGAGGAGCTGAGTTTAATTGTTACTGGAATAAGTTACGAGAGAGTCTTCGCCACGTTTATTGCCTCTGCTGAGTGGCTAATCAAAAGAAATCAAATCACCTGTAAGACATTATTTTTAAGGGTAATGTAGGAAGAACTTGAAATGATTATTAAATTACTTTTAATGGTAATGTTGTATAAGAAGAATTGGACATTTTTATCAAATTATTTTTAAGGGTAATGTAAGAAGAATTTGAAATGGTTGGTCGAGTATTGTTGAATACCTATTTGTGGTATATTTTCAGTTAAAAAAACTAATAAAGACAATTATAAAACATTTAGTGGAGGTGTCAGTTATCCACGGCTTTGCGCTATTTGCGGCAGGCTTGATCCTTATCCTCAAGAGTTAACTGAAATAATACACTTTAATTTAAAATGTCATCATTTGCTCAAAACACTGCATTCAATATTCTATATTGTGAGCACTTGATTTTTAAAAGTAAAAAATGGCTGTAGTCTCTTATTAGTTTCATTCTTTTCCCTCAACACAAGGAGAATGAGGGAGGTGAAGAAGTGTTTTGAAGGACAGTTCTTGCAGAAAATTGAGATGCTCAATTATGACATGCTCTCGTTAATGTTCAGCAACACACATTTTATTAGGAGAATATAAGTGGCGGAAACTCACCAGGCCCTGATTGTTGTCGCTGAAGCGGGTGAATAACTGGTTGGTGGTGTCAAAGAGGGTCTTGCAAATGAGCTCAAACCATTCCCTGCGGGGCCCTCCCCAGTCCAGAGCTGCAGAGCAACATTTGGATGATTCTAGCTAATTGTGGCATATTATTTAGTCTTAAACGTTTAAAAAAAAATATATATATTTACCTTCCTCATCTTGAAAGACCACCTCAAAGTTTTTACTCCAATCTGACACCGAGAAGTTTCGTGTTGCCTTCAGGGACTGATACAATGAGATCATAAAATAATATTGTCTGCCTATCCTTGGATAATAATAAAAATAAAATTTTAAAAACACTCACTGAATCGAGAATGGCGTGCCGGGTGATTTTTAGGCAGGTCTTGGTATGAGGTCTCTTGGAGTGAATGTGCCTGAGTTCACGTTGAAAGAAGTTCACTTTGTCCTGGAACGTTTCTGAGCCGCCTGTGGACGCAGTAACTGTTGGAGTAGCGAGCTAAAAAGACAGCTAATGTACCAGACTGTAAAAACAAACCCATGTTTTTGTGAAGAAAGCGAATGAAGGTGGCGGCCATGATGTTCCTGTCCTTGCAACTGAGCTCCACAGGCGGCTGTATTCCATCATCCACCACCAGAGTTAGGTACTTGTGAACGGGGTCAAGACCGTGATAGCCAAACTGAAAGAGGAGAAATTGGAGGAAGAAACAGTTACCAAGTGTCAAACTCAAGGCCCGGGGGCCAAATATGGCTCGCCACTTCACTTTATGTGGCCTTCTAAAGCAAATAAAGTCTGTATCTGATACTGTACATAGGTTTGTTCTTTTCATTTTGACAGAAAACCTGTACAGAAAATGAAATTTTTATTTACTTTTAACAGATACTAGATAAAAAAAAAAAAAACATGGTCTATTTACCTTTGTTCCAGGACAAACTCGAAAGGTGAAAAGGCGCCACGGAATAATTTTCAGGTAAAATTCCTTCACAGATAGTTGCTGTTAAAAAAAATTAACAAACACACATAAACATCATATATTGCTAGAAACAGTCCGATCAAGTTGTTGGCTCCATCAATGCACTTGCCTTTGGCGATATGTAACAGTAGACCTTTTTTGGTTTCTTGACTTTCTCCGATTGGCCCTCCACAGGAGAGTCGTGCTCGTCGTCCTCCTCGCCCATGGACGGTCGCCTCTGGGGAGCCAGCAAGGAGGAGGCGGGTAGTTGCCATGGGGAGCTGCTGTAGTTCCCGTTAGTGTAGAGGTACGCCTCAAAGTAGATGCTGTTGCCTGGCGTGGACACATTCTTCTCCACGTAGGACTTCTCAGTCTCTACGAGACAAGGAAAAGTTGCATTGATTGAAGTAGCGGGAAATGACTAATCAATCAGTTAATTTATCATAAAAAAATCATGATATAATATTTATGCTTTATCATTATTTACTATGATCTACAATTTCGCACATCTATCATTTAGGACATACATCTATCATGGAAAGCTTTCTTACAATGGTCGCACCAGATGATGATTGGTCGTACCACATAATATTTTGAACTTAAATCAAATTTAAGAGGCTAACAATTAGCGATCTAAACAAAATTAGTTAGCTAGCCACACAAGTAAAATTATAATGATCATATATTTTTTTTCATGTTATACCACATGATGTCCAAATACGATTACTCCATACCAGTTGCTAAAAAGGGCAACTTCTTTACGTACGATAGTTGCTCCTGTGGCTTCTTGACAGTCTTGTGAATGATACAAACTCTTGCTTTTAAAACTGGTTATTTCTTTTTGGTCGCACTACATGATAATTCATCAAATGGGCATCATCGGACAAACGTATCCATCAATGACCTATTTATTTATTTATTTATTTTATTGCTACCTCTTGGCGAGTACTCCGATAAATGATAAAACAGTCAATATGAACCGCAGATTATGCAATAGACAAGGAAACGCATTCCAGAAAGAAAACTCAAATGTGATAGCGTAACAGGGCTGGGATGGGAGAATCGCAATATGGGGACTCAGTGAATTCAATCTTTACTCACCATTGAGAACAATAATGTCAAATTCCCCATTGATGAGTGGCTGATCCAGATAGGCGATGCGGGCCCTGAAGCAGCCGGTCCTCCACAGTGTCAGTTTCATTATAACCTGACACTGCTGCTTGATGAGTGACACCGTCTTACTGTAGTAGTCCTCCATGTTGTCATCATCCACTGTGCCCAGCTGCACAAAAATAACGCAGGTATAAAATAGCCACTTGGAAGACAAACAATGACAGGGCGCTAGTGGGTGCGTACAGAGTGCACGTGGATGCTGTAGTTGGCCTCATCTGTGAGTGATGTGGAGTTACTGGTGGGGTTTCCGTATTCATCTCTGGGCTCAATCTGCAGAGTGTGCTGCTGGCTGTGTGTTAGCACCAGCGTTGAGAAATGGTATGCTATCTTGGTCTTGGATGGGACCACTGTACCTGAAGTGGAGGAGCAAAAACAAAACAGCCATCAGCCAAAATGCAGCGAGTACGGATTCAATAGGAAAGAATCCGTGAAAACCAACCTGGCTGGAAAATTTTATAGTACGGGCTGTAGGCAACGTTGAGGCCACCAAGCTTGACAGCGACCTCGTAGCGGCCGGCCTTGCGCACGGTAAAAGCGACTTTTACCACGTTTGACTCGGGTTCTTGTAAGACCTCCTGTGTAACAGGGATATCCAGAGCCAGTTCAATGTGGGTGATGTTGATCCGCAACCCCACGGGCCGATGGGCTGGGAAAGGCTGGCCGTTTTTATAGAATAGCTGAGAAGAAGAAAGGAAATAGTACATCAGCACACCACTTGAATATCACAGTAAGAAAGAATCTCCCCAAAGAAATATTATTTTCAATGTTCAGTAATTCTTTTCCCCTTGTTGATATCCAGGCGTTATTCAAAAAAAGTGATCTTTGGTTTTTTTCCCGTTGTTTGGGGGGGGTTTGCTTTATTTCGCCTGATGTCTGTTTCTTATGAAGAATTAAAGTCAGTAAGTGCTTTTTTTTTTTTAAATAAGCACATAAGGCCCACAGGCCAGAACCGGCCCGCCATGGAGTCCAATCTGGCAACACAAAATTGCAGTTTTTTACTAGTTAGTTGTTATTGTTAATTTTGTCCCCTGGAGGGAGCACTGACAAGCACTTAAATGATATTCTGAAATGTGGCTGTTATTAGTCAGGATTTTTTTTAATACATTTCAGAGTACACCACAATAATAAATTGAAATATTTTCAGAATGTACTTGTAATTATTTGCACCCAAAAAAAAAAAGACAGGAAAAAAAACAGGAAATATTTTGACCTGTCGTTAATGGTCACAGCCCACTTGAGATCAAATTTGGGTGAAAGTGGCCCGTTAATTCAAATGAGTTTGACACCCCTCACTTAAGTGGTCGGAAAAGTCAATAATTTAAAATATGAATCACACAGCCCTACTGATGAAATCCCACATTTACAGCCCAAAGACAAACCCTTACTTGGACTCTGAAGCTCATCGTCTGCCCCACTTCTTGTGGCTCCTTCCAATCCCAGGACACCTTGCAGGAGCGTGGATCCAGGTAGTTGCCCCGCACATAGTCGTAGATGCTGCGGTCACCACGCCGGCCAGGATCCTCATTCTGCAGGAAGCTGACAACCCTGGCAGCAAGCTCACACAGGAACTTGATGGTGAAGACAAATGCAATGATGGAAACAGTAATTCCACCTGCCAGATCGGGTGAGGAGACACAATGAAGGAATTACTACTAGGATATACTTTTAAGAAGGTATAGTATTAAAAATGTCCATTTTTATTTATTTTTTAAACTGTACTCATGTAAAGCAAATGAGAATGATGTCTGGAGGTTGGAATTGTCATCTCAGCTAATTTGTCACAATCAGATTTGGCTGTATTATATTGTTAGTTACAACAGCGCATAATAGACAAGATTGGACATAAGAAATAATTGACCTTGTGCCAAGCCACGCCCCCAGAATACAACCCAATCATAGCACAGAGTCCAATAGAAGGTTCTGATACGTATCTCAACGATATATTTTGTTTTACGATATACGCTCCTTATGTTTTGTCCCCAATTAACATTGATTTAAGTAGTGGATATTGACAAGCGCCTCTGGATCATGGCAATGAATGTATTTAATACTCATTGTGGATTATAGTATGTCAATGTCCTTTTTCTTGGGTGGTATAAGAGGGGAAATTTGGATTTTCTATACAATATAGATGGCTTGCTGTATACTCATCATCAGTGCCTCAAAATGCACTCTATTGGGGGGTAAAGTAAAGATTGTGTTTTTATGGAATTCAATTTCTTGTTTTTCCTGCGAAAGGTGTCAAGTGTCAAATTCTGGTTGCAAAGCTACTAAAAGAAAGAAAAGCCTTTCCAAAAGAGTAAAGCATGCTGGGCGCAATTTAGTAAGTTAAATCAAAAGAGGACATTCTAGAACTGAGACAGTTCTTGATTATGAAAGCAGAAAATCAAAAAGCAGTTTTCCTGTCATTACAAAACACGCTGGCATAAAGAGAGTCCTTTTATCAACAAGTCATTTAATTAGATTGGCACAGTTTTATTGGAGAATACAGAGAAGCAAAACTGTCTTCCCGGTTTCCCATCAAGAATTCATTCTAAGTGTTCCTTGTAATCTAAAATCGAGGAAGAAAGACCCAGTTCGATTCAGTTAAGGATTTCATGCAGTACCAATTTTACTTTTATATGGAAGGCATTCTCAGGAGTATAAATGCTGCAAATGGAAACTTTTTGCTCTTAATTGGCACATTAGTATACATTTTTAAGAATTTAATCCAATCCAGTTACATTAATCAACTGGATGTTTTATTGAACAAGACCTGATCAAAACAATAAATAATAATTGAAATTGATTACAACCACAGCACTATGTAAATAAAGTGTTAAAAACACTGGGCTCCTCTTGGGGAACTCTGAATAACAGAAAGGCACATTAAATTTGCATACATTAGGTAGCCATATTTAAAAGTATCGATTCATGGTTTTATGAATCGATATTGGACTATGGAAAGGAATATCGATTCTATATCGATATATCAAATTTTTTTTTTTAACCCAGCCCCAAGTCTGATAATGATTTTTACTATAGACTATTTCCGTCATTGTTTTCTCCAGCCAAGATTAAAGTACCATAAACTATCAAGAATCTTTAAATGGAAATGCTGCAGTCTCAAAGTTACTGGCCTGAATTTTCCACCCAAAAACACTAAGTGCCCAAGTTAGTCAAGCGGAACTTCAATATGGACTCACCAATCACGTAAAACATGAGGTCCCTTATCAAAAAGCACAGCGCCACAGTACAGCCAAATAGGAGTGCTCCCGCTGCAAAAGACATGAAGTCATCATTACAAGAGTTTTGAGGGTCGATACTCAATATTACAGTACTCAACATATATGAAAACCCAACACATTTGTTAACAACAAAAAAAACACATTGATCTGATGACTTTTAAGTAGGATAATTTGCTATTCAAATATACATTTTGGGCCACCCTTAGCAGCACCATTTGAAATCAAGTATTCTCTAATTGACACTGATTCTTTGTGGATATTTTTTTCCTGTTCCCTTCCAGAATTCCTTTAATTCAGCAACACTGAAGGGGTTTCAAGCATGAATGACCTTTTAATGGTGATACCACAGCATTTCATTCAGATTCAAGCCCAGACTTTGACTATGACCACCCCAAAACATTAATTTTTGTTTCTTTTTGTTTTGTTTTTTAAGCCATTCAGAAGTTGACTTGCTGGTGTCTTTTAAGATCATTCGTCTGCTCCAGAACGCACGTGCGCTACATCTTAAGTTCATGAACTGATGGCTGAACATTCTCCCTCTGCATTTTTTGGTAAAGAGCAGAATTCATGGTTCCATCAATCACAGCAAGTTGTCCAGACCCTAACGTAGCACAGTAGCCGCCGCCAAACAGACTATTGGTATGACATTCTTTTTCAGAAATGCCGTTTTTGTTTACGTCACATGGAACAAGACACGACTATCCAACTCATCAGTCCATAGAATGTTTTCTCCCAAAAGTCTTGGGAATCATTCAAATGTGTTTAAGACGAGCCTTTATGTTTTACTCGGCAGTGGTTTTGCTTGGAACTCTGCCATCAGTGCCATGGATGTCATTTTTGTCTATTCTCTTCCTCATTGAGGCCAAAAGTTCTTTAGACATTGTCTAATTTGTCATCACTATTTTCTTGGGGTAATTTCTGTCGGCTGGCCACTCCTGCTTTCTCAGTTTGTGGATAATGGCTATCACCATGGTTTGCTGAAATCCTAAAGATTTAGGAATGGCATTGTAACCCTTTCCAGATTGATAAATGTCAATTACTTGAGTATTTCTCATGTGTTGTTGAATTTCTTTGGATCGTGGCATTTTGTTGCAGCTTTTTCAGATCTTTTAGCTGACTTCATCAGTTAGACGGGCTCTATTTAGGTGATTTTCTGATTGAACAGGTTGGTAATAAGGCTTGGGTGTGATCAGTGGCAATGAAAGGGCAAAATATGATTGGCCACAGTAAATTCACAATTTAACAAGGGGTTTTCACACAGGGCCAGGTAGCCTTGAATATATATATTTTTTCTTTAAGAAAGCAAATCACCAATTAAAAAAAAAAGGTGCAAAAAAGGGGTGGCAGGACATTTGTTAAATAAAACCAACTTGAATTCCGTTCAACTTTGGAAGTTCTGCTATAGCATACAACCATGGCAAGTACCCAAAGCTTGAGAGTTGATAGTTGATGAATTATCTCACCGATTGACCACTTCTCATTCAGACGCCTTTCAGCAAGACTGTGCACCAGCTGGATCTCGTAGTCCTGGTCCCGACTCCTCCGTGAGGTCTGGAGGATCTTAACACCAGTTGACAACTTGATGTAGTCTTCGTAGTAGTACCCCCAGGCGGCTAAGGATAGGGGCAGCTGACTGTCGAAGTCTGACAGATCATCCAGATTCATATAACCCAAAGTCTTCAGCCTACAGTGGACGAGAAAAGAGATTCGTGCTTGCCAGTGATGCATTTTGTTAAACAAATGCCATCACTGCCGTGTCCCACCAATCCAGCAGGAAACGCAATTTATAAAATAGATACAAATGAAGTAAATAAAAGTATAGACAAAAAAACTATTCATATTCTCAATTCTCATCACTGTAATGATTTCATTTATTTTTCTCAGTAGAACTCTGCGTCACGGAAATCAATTTCCAGAAAAGGACAAAGCGGTATCCAGTAATATTCCGATGAACTTACGTTTTGTAAAAGTGTCCCAGGTTCTGAGAACAAAGCCACTCCTGGAAGGCAAAATCTCGGAGCAGCCGAATATGAGCCTCAGCGATTTCCCTCCAGCTCTGTTGTTCCTTCACCACCTCTTCCAAGCGACTCAGCACACTCAGACTCAGCTCCTCCAGCGTCTGCACATCTAAGAGAGCACCATATTAAAACCCTCTAGGAAGAAGCTGGGAAAAGCACAACGTTCACAGGTTAAAGCAACACCAAAAAATGCACTTTTGTTCTTCTAAAGAGTTAGTTATCAAGTATTGCAGTGTGTTTTTAAGTTTCCACTGACTGAAAACATAGCTGTCTAATCATTGTTCAAAGTCAACAGCAACTGTACACAAAAAATAAACACACACTAAGCAGAAATGTTGTGTGCTCAGCTTGGAGGACGGGGGGGTGGGGGCATTTGTCCCACACGCGGTCACTTCCTGTTTCATAAAGTCCCCCGGGGGGCATATAGATATATGATAAACCATTCAAACAGTTCACCCCGTCACTGAGAGGCAAACAATTCTGGCAAGTGAACCCATTACATCATCATTGCATCCTCGCTGAATTTATGAACGGAAATCAAAAGACAATCGCATAAATATTTATCACCATATTTGACAGGGCTCCTGACTACATTACTTTTATCGTTTATATCGTTTTGAGACCCAAATTGCGATCTCAGACAGTGCGGTTTTGAGATCGTGAAAGCAGCAGTTTTGTTTAAAGGGCTCTTATCCCCCAAGATTCACAAGATATCAGCTACGTGCACACACGCCGACCCTTACCAAAAATAATTATATTTAAGTATGCTTGAAGTATACTCAAAATTAAGAAAAATTATAGTTAATTAGCAATCCTGAACACAAAAGTTGAATGGTTAATTGTTCAAAAAACAAAGTCGGCCCTAAATAACTTCATGATATTAAATAACTTTTTATGAAGGGAGATCCAATAATATGTCAAGCACTGTATACAATATTACATCTCACATCAATTAGACAATTTTTACTCACTGACCTTCAAATAAATGCCTGTACTGCAAGAGTCTGTGTCCTCGTAGCCATTCCTCAATCTGACCGTCTTTGCCTTTCTTCCAGCGCACTTCCCAGAAGAAGATCCACAGTGCGGAGCAGATGAAAAAGGTCAGGAAGAAGCGGCGGTCCATCAGACCATAGTGCCCCTGACTAACTAATTTCCTGACGAAAAACATCAAGCACGTCAAGTTTTAAAACAGTCCAGAAGTGATATTGAGTAAAATAAATAAATAATAAATTTTAAAAAAAACTTCCTCTTTAAACTTAACATTAAAAACAATCCATAGAAGCTCGCGTTGTGATTGGTTAATGTAAACGAACATGAATATTAATCACGCCCCCTTAGGGACGAGCTAACGGTAGACTAACATTAGCTTTTGTTTGCCACAAGTTCCGTGACCATATGGAAGAAATCGGCTGATTTACCTCTGCAAATTCCAACAGAATGCGCACAGGTGCTTGTGATGTCACAAGCTTTCATAACGTGATAGCTAGGTGCCATTCTTAGACAATAATAATTGACAAAAACACCGCACGGTCAAATAATCGTTAGTTTACACACTCGACTTTAATTACTTGCACAAATAGACGTAAATAGCACATACATAGGTAATTACGATGAACGGAAGCCTGGAAACCGGGCAGCTATGATGCTAACAACAAATAGAAGGACAAAGCTAGCAAACAGCGTCAAATAAGTCAATAAAAGACACAGATATTTATGAGGAAGCGCATCGTATGTATAAACTAAAATATTTGCCGCCTTCTAACAAGGTGCACATAATTTAACATACCGTAAATTTAACAAATAACATATTTTACCTCTGGTATATCTCGCATCACCATATCGCTTTCGGTGCGCTTAACAACCGGAACATACGCAAGGAGCGTGTCGCTGGTTGATGACGTCACCGACGTGTCGCCACGCACGAGGACAGAATATCATTCCGTAACCAGATTGTGAAAAGGATTTAATCATCGTTTTCAAGCATGGTATGTACGATAAATGTATGTGTGTAGCACATGCATCATGTTGCGAGAGTTGAGTTTATTTTACCCGTTAGGTTTTGTTAATTAGACACCCAAGCTTTGGTAGATAAGCCTTCGAGCTAACATTCTTAGCCTAACGTGGTGTAATGTGTGATCTCTTTAATAAAAAGGAACACATAGCAAGCATATTGTTGTCATTCATTCACGAGAATAATGTTGAAATATTACGAAATTACAGTCGTGTCCGTACGAAAAAAAGATCTTGTGCTACGATGAAAAAGTCGTACGATTAAATTGTTCATAACACTAGTATACGTTTTATCTGCAAGTTACACGTTATTAAGGTTGGCATCTTTGTGATGTACATGAAAAAGAATGATATTTTGTCAATTCAACGCCATCATCAGTTGCATCAGTTCAATGTTACGCGATTGGATTTGCACATACAGAACTCATTCATTCCTTTAGTTGTTTTTTTGTTTTTTTAACTCATCAGAAGTAGCATCTTCAATAATAAGGCAGTGGTTATTTTTGCCTTGACCGGCAAATCTCCTGCTAGCTTGATTTCATAATAATTATTAATTTATAATAACCTATTCACGGGCCATCACGGTCAACCTACTGTAATCACGGCAAAATAAAGCCAGCAAGAACACTGCCGATCACGGCAAAGTAACCACTAATCACCCCAATATTCATTTATACTTTTGAAGTAGTTAGTCTGAATAATATAAGACTATTCCTTATTCATATACTGTATCAAATACAATACTTTTGTTTTAGTTAAAAAAAATCCCATTTTTATTACATTTAAATCACAAGTTCAGCATGTTTGGAATTGTGTGTTTTTAGTAAAATAGTGTTTTTCAAAAAATATTGAATCGTGAGTGATATAACATTACATCTTAAGACTGCCTTAAATTAAAATTTTTAATGTCTTCTGCTAGTAAACGAAACACTACAGATTAAAATTTGGAATTTTCTTTACATTTGTTTTCTCATGTAGCCGAAACAGAAAACAAAGAAGTTTGCTGCAATGAAACGGATGATCAATATGAAAGATCAACGACTGTGAGTTGTAATTTCTTTTCATTGATCCTTATTGTTAAGGGTTTGAATTTAAAAGACACTTACACTTGTGTATCTTGCAGAAAAGAGAAAGATCGCTCCAAAGCCAAAGAAAAAAAGAAAAAGGACCCTTCAGCGCTGAAAGAGAGAGAAGTGTAAGTGGCCATTTGAATTTAGACTATTGTGTTGGGAAGTAGTTTGTGACTGATTGATTAGATTACTTTTATCTGTTTGTACAGGCCCAAGTATGCATCGTGCCTGTTCTTCCAGTACAACACTCAGCTTGGTCCACCGTACCACGTTCTAGTCGACACCAATTTCATCAACTTCTCCATCAAGGCCAAACTGGACATTGTTCAGTCTATGATGGACTGCCTGTATGCCAAATGTAAGCACTATTGTCAAATTTCAATAGTTCTGTTATGAAGATGTATTAACGACAACTATTATTTTTGTTCCAATCCAGGCATCCCTTATATAACAGACTGTGTGATGGCTGAAATTGAAAAACTTGGAATGAAATACAGAGTTGCGCTAAGGTACAACAGCTTCCTTTTACACTAGTAACTCATACACATACTGATTATTAACATCTTAACTTTTTTTTTTTTTTCAATGAGATAAACACCACACACGATGGAGGAAAAAAAGAAGAAATAGAAGAAGTTATGCTGTTAGCTTATCTGGTTGCAATCTCTTCTTTTTGTTATACGCTGAGCTTCCTTGTTAGTTGTTCAATTTCACATCACAATAACAGAGTCTGCGGCTTGGCATAACTCAAGTGTTCAACACACTTGAAGATTTGATTACATTTTTGCGATTGGCGTCCCAGCCATTTTCCAAGCAGGTCAGGGAGCAAAAAATTTACTATTAATGCACACCATGCCACATATCTTATAATCGGGTCTATGACTTTGAGCTGATCAGATTCAGCATAATTACAGTAAGTTATATTTTTCTGTTTGTGGTTGCAGGATATCAAAGGATTCAAGGTTTGAGCGCTTGCCTTGCTCACACACAGGAACATACGCTGATGACTGTCTGGTCCAAAGGGTAACACAGGTATACATCATTGTATCTGCTATTTATAAGCATAAAAAGCAAAACAACATGTGGCCGATTTGCAGATGTGAATTTGAAAATGTTTTCATAATATTTCTGCAGCACAAGTGTTACATCCTGGCTACTGTTGATAGAGATTTAAAGCGACGAGTAAGGAAGATCCCTGGAGTGCCTATTATGTACATCTCAAACCACAGGTAACATTAGTTTTTTTCCTTCTTTTTTTTTTTGCTATAGAGAGCATAAGTCGACTCCTGCACATAGTACAGCTCATAAAAACAATGATTACTAATTTGTGTTTGTTTTACTCTCAGGTACAACATTGAAAGGATGCCGGATGACTACGGTGCACCAAGGTTTTAGTTATTTATTCAAATGTACTGTCCTTGTAAATAGTTTTTTTTTTGTGAACATTAAAATTCTTTGGTGGTTTGAACTGTAGCCAAATGGTGTATTGTTTCTATCATAAAATTGTTGATCATGGAGATTCAATAAATAACTTTTTGCAGTTGTCTTTAAGTCTGGATTTTTTTATGGCACAGGACATGGGGCCAGATGGTGAAACCTTACATGAAATGTTACCCCAAAACATCCTCCAGTATGATAAGCATTTGTTGGCGCATTTGCATCATATTAAAATATAGTATGGCATCACTAGAAAGCTTCCCTACCCGTTTAAATATTATACTGTAGTATACCCTAAGGCGTATCTCATTATATTGAGATATTGCATCATTTGTAATGGTTCAATTTGAATAATGAGTTGTTTATATTTTAGAATAAATAATAAAAATACACCGTATTAAAACAATTAAATACTACATATTTATAAGGTACCAGTTTTATTTTTTAAACTACTGTAGTCCTACAGAAATAGTATGAACTCGGGTGAGGGTGAATTAATGTGTTAGTTATGCATACACTAGAGATCGATTTAAAAATAATAATAATCTAAGACACCTCGTGGCAAACTTAATTGTCATCGTTTCAATAATTGTTCCCCTTCAAGACGTTAAACACTTCTGATTTCAGTGACTTGTCCTCATTACAAAGTCAAGTGTGGTTAAATTTGCGACAGTGTCAACGTTACAAGTCGTATACAATGCTAGAGATTGATACGTTTTACGTGTGCGCCTGAACGCACCCTTCGTCACAACTGAGCTCATCCTCTTGGCTGTGAGCATGCGCAGTAGGAGGCAGTCAGGGAGTGTCGAGTCGACCGGAGCTTCTTATCGGATGTGAAGCATCACGCTTTGGTTATGGATAGACCCGGCGGCATTTTGAAACAATAACTCTTGGATGGAAATACTTCTTTTTAGTAAGAAATGCAAAGGATTTGAAGGACTCGCGCGGGAACTGGATTTCCGAACAAGCAGGTCATTTGTTGGCTATCTTTTGTTTAAATGGCATCCCAATGGACTGGGAATTAGTCGTTCCTTAAAAAGACTTGTGTCTGATTGCCAAATCCTCTTACATTAAGTGTTAAAGAGAGGGCTGCGTGTTGGACTTTTATTCATTTAAATGGGTTAGCCATTAATTTCGCTTTCCACAGCTCCCTTTCACCTCCATCTATGATAGGTGGCCAATGAATGGGAAATATATTGTTCACATTGTTGTGGAATCGCTGTAAAGCCAAACACATTTGGTGTGGAAAAATAACTGGTGCACTTTATTCTGCTGCTACTACAGATCACCTCATTATGAATCATAATACCTCGAAACCCATTGGAGTTATTACTTCCATAAGCTGGAGGATGTTACCGGCTGGCAGTCTGTAAGGCGAACCTCCTTAAATCTGCAAGGAGAGCCAGCAGTGCCAGTGAGTGACCAGTCCAAAGCATCGTGTACATTCCCAGTGTCAGGATTCCATCATTGGGATGCTGAGTGCCACGGTGGGCTCAGTGGAGGAGAGGGATGAGGAGCAGGAAGATGAAGGAGATGAAGAGCTGAGGGACGGAGGGGTGCCTTTCTACGTCAACCGAAGTGGCCTCCCCATGGATGAAGAGACCTGGGATAGGATGTGGCGCCATGTGGCTCGGATCCACTCAGACGGGGATGCTTTGGAGAAGGGCATCCGTGGTGCAACAGACTTGCCCAAGGTAAACTTTTTGACTGAAGTTAGGTACAGTTGTGCATTTTTGTCTTTAAAAGTTTTCACAGAAATTAGAGAATTTATGCTGAGTTATTTTTCTAGCCCACTTGCTGGATACATATGGATTTTGAGCAGGTTGGATTACTTCTACCCAAGGCTGGCTTAATTATTTTTGACCCAGCAGATTGGGTTGAAGATTGGATTTGGGCAAGGCTGATGAGCTGAAGTTACAGCTGGTCGCCATTTTGGACATTTTGTGTACTGAAATTGGAGTAAATTTAATATAAAATGCTTGAAAATGGTGGCGACTGGATGGCTCAGTTGGTAACACAAATGAAAGGAATATCTCATGATTCAAAACATATCACATAATATGTCCGACATGGTGAGGTAAATTTTAATGGCTATGTATCTGCTGCCTCAAGATCTCCAAAAGCATGTGGAAAAATGTATGGAAAATCACAACAAAAATCTTTCTCGTAATACTGTATGTGCCCGTGTCATGTACAGTTAGTAGCCGATCATCTGATGTGCTTGTACACAATAGTAGACTTGTCCTAAGTAGTGTACACACTGTCCATGTGAAGATACCGTATGTTGCATGGAGGTCTGCAGATATGCAACTTGCTGTTTCTCTTGCAGATTCCAATACCAATTGTGCCTACATACCAGCCTACCACCGCAATCCCACTGCGCCTGGAAGCCATACAGAAATATATCAGGGAATTACAGTATCCTTTGACAGCAGAGCAATGATTATTGAGCGTATTTCACTACTGTTAGTACTTAGGCTTGTCAGTCTTGTTGTGTTGGGGGGCAACATGTGCATAGGAAATGAATATAATTAATTAATTGAAAATAATTTCCAGCCAGAGCTGAAATTCATCCATAATTAAGCAACATGCATGAAAATCACATGACACTCTGATCTATGTTGCCTTAACTATAACCTACAGATACAATCACACCGGGACACAGTTTTTTGAAATAAAGAAAAGCCGGCCTCTTACTGCGTAGGCAAAATGTATTTTTTATCCATATGTGTGAGCTACAGAATCTTACGGCAGCCTTGACTTTGTATACTTTAGTTTAAGAGTTGCATTTGATGCATGTGGGATAAGTGTTTTTGCTAGATCAGACAAAAACAGCATTTAAAGTGTACATTTCTTGACAATAATATGTTATATGTGACTTCAATAGTCTAAACATGACATTCTGATTAATATTACATTTGTGTAATAATAATTATGCAGCAAAATCCAGCTGTTTTTATCCATCTCACGGGGCGGCCATTTTGCCTCTTGCTGTCCACTGAAGATGACATCAATGTTGCTCAAGCTCAGGCAACGACCAATCACAGCTCACCTGTTTTCTGAAGCTGAGCTGTGATTGGTTGTTACCTGAAATCTGAGCAACATTGATGTCATCTTCAGTCGACAGCAAGTGGCAAAATGGCCGCCCCCTGAGATGGATAAAAATGGCTGGATTTTGCTGTTTAACTCATATTCCACTAACGCAATAATAACCAGAATACTATATTTAGACTAGTGGGGCTGCATAGAACATTATTGCAATTTTTTTTTTCAAATGGGTTGATTTCCCCTATAAATCTAATCATTTAAATTTTAATCTTAAAATTGTAGAAATTATGCCTAACTAGAGAATTTCTGAGATACCAAACAATTTATCTGTAATATTAATGTTAATTATTCATAATGTGGCCATATTCTGAGCTAAAGTGATTTTTTTTTATTAATTACTATCAATCTAGAAATAACAAAAGGCAAAATAAGTAAGAGATATTATTTAGTCAATTTTAATGGTATTGTCACATTATCCTGCACAGGTTGATGGACATCGCCAAGGATATGACGCGTGAAGTCCTGCCAATCAAATGCCTGGAGGCGGTGATTCTGGGAATGTATCCTTACTGCAGTACACTTTGCATGATCATCACTTCTCTAAAGCAGCAGTCCTCAACCATAACTGGTCCACGGAGACCGAAAAAAAAAAAAAAAATTCATCGTGTGAAATAAGTTTTACTTTGAAAATGTGGCGACCTGTCCAATTAAGTGTCCATTGAAAATGTCTTAGATCTTTTTAGCTCACCTCATAAAAAAATATGAGTAAAAACCAAAAATGTTGCTTTTATAATTGTGTCCTGTATATTCCTTTACCAACCTTGGCAAAGTTACCTCACCAACAGCATGCCAGCTGTGGAGCGTTTCCCCCTCAGCTTTAAGTCTCAGTTCTCAGGGAACTACTTCTACCACATTGTGCTGGGAGTCCACAGCGGCGGACGCTTCGGTGCGCTCGGCATGAGTCGGCGCGAGGACCTCATGTTCAAGCCCCTGGAGCACCGCACACTGATGGACTTGGTGCAGGACTTCGAAGGGGCCTACAGGGGCTACTGGCACACCTTGCGAAAGGTCAAGATCGGCCAATACGTGTCGCACGACCCTCACAGCGTGGAGCAGATCGACTGGAAGCACTCCGTCCTGGACGTAGACGGGCTGAGCAAGGACGAGCTCCGGAAAGAGCTTGAGAGGCACACTCGAGACATGAGGCTCAAGGTAACATTTCATTTAGTAGCCTTTATCTTGATTTGTTTTGCGACACTAATAGCTACATGTGCAGCTATTCACAGAAATACCTTGAATCTGGCAATAATTTTCTATTTTTTTAAATACATTTTCTTTTTTTGGACTCCCAAGGAGTCCACTTTGGCTCAAAGAACAACGAATGGTGTGATCTGACACTGATGCACTTGGTTGACCTTGGAGTTCACTTGTAATTTCTTTGGCGGTTTTCCAGTCCCTTAACCGTTTGTATTATCGGTCTATACCTTTAATATGCCCGTCATTAAAAAATAATAATAATTAGGAATGGGCGAGTACCGATACAAGCTTTATTTTAAGGTATCGGTACTCGTGCCATTAATTGATATTAATTTCATGCAATTTTAAGGAAAAATGCTATATTGGGATTTATAGGTCTTTCTTTAAAATGATCTGTCATTTTTGTGGGGGAGATTAGTAGATGAGTAGTATCTGAATCTGGTATCGGTGACGACTCAAGCGTTTCGCTATCGTCTGAAAAAAAGTGGTCCCTAGTCATAATAATCACCTGAGACAACTCTCACGTTCGCAGAGCTGCAGTGGTCAAGTTGCGGTGTCATTGAGCAGACACAGATACCCCAAATTTTGTGTACATGACCAAAAAAAAAAAAAGATTCTTCTTCTGGTCCATGTTTATTGTGGTACATAGTACCATCTCACATTTGAAGACACATGTGATGCCAAATAAAGAACTCACCTTGATTGAATATGTCCTGCTCAAATGATTTTCAGTCTTTTCTTGGGATAGCATAATTTTTGCCCAGGCCTGTTAATCATTTTTTTTTAAATAGTTGAATCACAATTTTACTCATTCATTGGATTTTTTTACCTCTATAGCTGTCAATGGCACTGAATGAGTTAAAAGCAATGCCTGATTTTGACATTGTTAATTTTCAACATTTTTTTTAAATGTATTACTTTTGTCAGATTCAAGTTGTTTCTGTGACCACTGTTGGTTTTTCTTTCATTAATTGAGGGATACCAACAATTTTGTCCACGTTTACGCTCGAGCGCTCCAATCAGGCGAGATTTCGGTAGTCTTGAGTAGAGGAGACCGCCACTCTTCGTGGGACTTGGCAACTGAGCTGGTCCGCGAATCGTGCAAATCTAGAAATATTTGACAGTCATGACCAGCTATCCCTTCCCAACGATGCACTCTCATCCCCCCCCTCATGATAAACAAATGGCAAGCCTTGATGCTGAGCTCTCCCTATAATAAGACTAATGAGCCGGCTCGAGGCGCTTTCGCGCACGGCTGCTCAATCCATCAATCGCCCGTGCTTTTTACCGCCAGCACTCAGCGCAATCACATTACCTCTCCTCCATCACATTTTGAAGCGGGCTGTGCCTTTTTGTCTGCAGATAGGAAAGCCTGCGCCGCCTTCTCCCACCAAAGACAGCAGGAGAAATAGCATGGGCTCACCACTTAGAGGGCAAGGAAGCCCCATTCGCCGGCTCAGCCGTGTTGACAGACGGTACGATTATCCATTGTGAAGTTGTGGTTTGACCTTTAACTGACTATCGAGGCTAAAATTGTTTTTTTGTTTCAGTCCATCTGGAGAGAAGAAGGTTTTGGAACAGAAAGCATCTGGAGACTTGAACGTGTATCAAATTCGAGTGTGAAGAATCTTTCTCTTTTTTTAAGTTTCTTTGACAAAGCCACTGATGAGGCTTTATTCATGGTCTACGTTGGCCTGTTCTTGGTGATGCAACATTCAACAGGGAACCACCACCCTTCTCCTCATATACACACACACACAAAACTCTTCAATGTCAAGTTTTTTAATTACTTCAGCATTGTAAGTGCATAACTGGTGCTGTTGTGTGTAAACATTTTTACTAACTTTATATTACACATCGTATGTTACATTAGAGGAATAAAGTATCAGAATAAATGTGCTACTTGACATCATATCAATGCGTTTCATTGTACTTTAAGTGTACTGTTATGTGTCAATTTATTTACATCCAATCACGGACTACTTTGTATGGTGACAACCAACTACCCCCGTGCCTTGTGACCAGATTCAATTAAAACTGCAACATCGCCCCCCCAAAAATCCTATCACCTGACTGTATAGAAAGTAGTAGACATTTTTACTTGAGTATCAAAGTGTTTTTTTATTTTTTTCTGATCAAAGTGTTTCTAATGTCAGCAGCACCCTCAAGGCTGCAGGCTGAGAAAGCTATACAACTTAGCGACACATCATCGGGAATGTGTAATTTCTATAAATACAAGAAAAAGATGTCATTTGTTAAGTAAAGGATACGGCGGCATTTGGCATACTGCAAATGCAAGCCGTTTTCACTTGTACTGTAACTCGACTTTGATTATGTACAGTCACATGCTTTGTAGCAATTTAATTAAAATTTTCACTTGCCTTTGAGAGACCACCTCCAAAAAGGTGTCACGGTATTAGTTCACAGCACTTTTTATCTTTGTACTTTTTAAGAACTACTGAGTTCTGATGTTTTATATGTCACTGTCATATGTAAAACATTTGGTTACCAATAAATTGCCACAGATTACATGTTTTTGTGTCTTGTCGTATATTGTTATGTAATCAACACATTTAAAATAAATGGGCAGATGCAGGAAAATAAATACAAATAAATGGATAGATGCCACGGACTTCCGACTTCCCGGTTTCACACATTAGCGCCGTTTCCGGGGCATCTCAGCTCTCTGAAATGCGTCGGACAACTGAGACAAGACACTCTGTGTATGGAGATGTTTGACTTGTCAAATGCCTTGATTGTACTGTAATTGTATATTTGTTCAATAAAAACAAATAAAAAAGCTTGCGAGACGGTATGGCTTTCAAGCTAGCGTTCATGATCAAAAATTGTTTTCATTTATTTACGAAAAAAAACCAGACACACGACACACTCGCACCCGTCGACGGGAACGCGCAACCGAGGGGCACAAAAAAGGAAACGCAAGCACTGGGACGCGGCCCACACATCACAAACCGGAACCGGAAACAAAGCTGATGTGTGAAAACCAGGAAGTCGGAAGCCCCGCCTCCTCCCCTGGCATATACCCCATTGTTGGAGTCCACAGATTGGAAGTGGAAAGCAGCCAATTTGTATATGTAAGGACTGGGTTGAGAAAAATGCTCAGGTATTTCAAACAGTACAAATCATGCTACAATAAACAAATTGCTAACCTCCATTCTTCTGGTCTCCAGATACCAAACACTCGACGAGTGTTTATGACACTGACAAACAGACGTCGTACCCCATTAGGGAGAAAAATCTACCGGCCCACATTCTTCCTTACATAGATGCCACAAAAGCAATCCATAAAAGCAGCATTGAGGTCAAAGTCGCACACAAGTGAACTACACGTTCATGAGAGAGTCTTTGGTATGTACAGCGCGGTCTGCGCGGATTACATTTTTGCAGTTTTGTTTGGTCAGCAAGAATTATTTTTGCTTGGTTGAACACACTACTGTCTGATCCTACTCTTAATGCTAGAATTGAACAGTTAGGTCCAGAAGTATTGGGACAATGACAGATTTGATCATTTTGCCTTCATACATTACCATTTGTCTGTGTCAAAATGTATAGTCAAGATACGCCTTTTGTGCACGTAGACGGATGGAACCAAGATCAACTTAAGAGTTAAGTATGGAGGACAGGAACAGCTCATGACCCAAAGGATATCAGCTCGTGTGACAAATGGGTTGGAGGCATCCTAAACGTACAAGACTTTCCGAAGGAAAACCCTGTAAATAGATTTATCTTCCTCCAACAATCACGTTGATCAGTTTATTCAAATCCACAGTGTTGGGGTATTAATGGAAAAAGCATTAAAATCTGTCATAGAACTGTCACATACATTTCCAGACTAAAGTGTAATTACAGTATGCTGAATCATGCTGGTTAATGAAATCAAACAGGAAAAAAATAAAAACAATTGAAACATTTATTCAATACAAAATTTTTTGGAGGGGAAATACTTAAAAAACAAAATGTGCAAATTGTTACAGTAACTATAATCTCCGTAGTCATGACTATAATTACAGTATGTAGAAATGTTCTGAACTGTTGCTTCCTCACTCCTTTGACTCTTACCCAAGTCAGGATATGCATAATATAATAACACAAAGCCATTAGATCAGATATAACCCAATTTGGGTTAAAAAAAAAATAATAATAATAAATAAATAAATAAAAAAGATCCACTTCTTGGGTCAATTTGGGTCAAACGTTCTGAAAGAGAGAAAAAAAAAGGGTCGTTTTGCACAAATTTGACCGAAGTAGAGGATCTACCCTTTTTATTTATTTTTTACCTAAATTGGGTTATTTTTACCCGACTGTTTTTAGAGTGCAATTTTCAGAGCCGGCATAGCAAAGTCTCTCATGACAGTTGAATAAAATTCTATTCAAACACCTTTTTTTTCTTTTTAGCACGCTGCTGTGTTCAGATCCAAATGGAATTTAGCCAAAAGACTGAGATGATCAGATGGGAATACGTAGCTGGGAAGGCCTTCCATGAGCCATAACGTTTCCTCAGATAGCAGTGAGAGACATCCAAGCAACTTCAGACCTTCACAACCAAATTGGCTGCCTGGTAAGCAGGAAAAAAAAGAAGAAAGTAGTAGTAGCATCCAGATTATTGTGCATAATTGTGGAATACTGAATATGATGTACAATGAGGAGTTCCCCCAATACCTGCAAGATCTGAGACGCGTTCGGAGGAATAAAAGATGTAGTCCACAGTGGCTGCCCCTTCAGAGTGCAGGGTTGTGACTTCCGGGGCGCCTGAGTCAGCGAGTGTGTGTTTGTAGGCGGACTCCAAGTCTAACTGGTGTCTGATGATGTGTTGAAAACTGTCACACACACCCACAAACATTATGACAGACCAATTGTTTAGTACATCACAATTGAGAGGCTTTGTGTGATTTTAAGGTCATGTCGACACAAACACGTTTTTGGTGTCATCACGCAAACTGCAGCTGAAGTCTTTGAAATCAAAATGGTACAAAACTGTTTGAGTTTGCGTGATGATGGGATTTTCTCTCATCTGTTCCTTTTTCTACAAAAGGTTAACTTTTTTTTCTTCCTACAATGGCCTTACAATAAGAGTTTCAGTATTTCATATAAACTTGTATGTATGGACATAGTCTCAACAGAATATTTGTTATGTTCAACTGGCAGAATATTGAGGTTAAACTAACCTAATAGGTGGCCGATTCCTGCTTGACACATCTTCAAAAAAAAAAAAAAAAAGAGATATAATTCATCAAATGTGTTGTGCATCTCGGGCCAAGCAAGTGTATACAGCTCTACCTGGTTTGCAGTCAGTGACACCTGGGATTAATGGCAAATCACATGGACGGACACAAGAAAGTGGACAGGAGCGCATGTCCATGAGGACGTCTAGGCTGTAGTGAAATTTCCCTCTAGGAGAGGCTTGAGGCACTGCAAACAGAGTCAAATTTGTCTTTTTATTGTTACCGCTTGTACAGAGCATAATACGGGTTCAAACGCCTACCTGAGACTGGACAGTCGCTTGTATCTACCTCACTGGAAGTGACATACTGGCAGCTGTCAGAAATTCCCAAACAGTCGGGCCATAGAGGAGCACACAGTACATCGCAAGTGCCTTTGTGGGAAAAATCCTTCTGACCAGACACCTGTACCCGGATATAGCAAAAGTGAACAGATAAACCTACTCTTCAATATTAAATACACAAATACAGATGTATTTGTTTTTAGTCACAATATCAAAAGTATTCTTATAATGAAGTGTCTATTGAGTGCACAAAATATGATAAGAGTTGTAACAGTTGATGTCTACCTGTAATTTTGTGTTTCACCAGTAGGAGGAACTGACTGTTATTTCACTTATTCTCATTGAAAGTTTAATATGGTGCGCAACTTATTTTTTTTATGTGCATTGTTTTTATTTTCCTATTATCTTTGAGTAATTTGTAGTACTATATGTTTATATAATAATAAGTTGCAAGTTAAAAGAGTAAAATGTACATGTTTAACTTTTAGACCACGATGAGGTCACTTCCTGTTTTCCGCTAGCATAGCAAAGCAGTAGTCCGATGCAGCGCGACCTCACGCAAGTTTAAGATACTAAAGTAAAGCTAATTAAGTCAAACAAGTACCCCTTGTTTGTTCATTAGCAGGCCAAAGCGGTATATATATGTTTTATTTGTATTTTATGTATAATTTGTAAAGCTAAGTTTATTTCATTGTACACCATTTGTTTGTCTCACCAGTTCTACGGTGTGTCTGTAGTGTAAAAAGCGAAGTAAGCCCACAGTAAACATCAGTGCAAAGAACTCTTGTCTCAGTTTGTGAACAAACCGGCATAGAGTAGTAGAGTCTCACCATCCATGCCGGCAGACCTTGGAAGTGGAGCTCCCCGGTGGTGATGAACTGGTAAAGAGGCGTGTGCGGCAAAGAGTTGAAGTCCCCGCACAAGATGACTTTACAGTGTTCACCTTTATCTTTCCACAATTTGACCACGCTGTTGATCTCTGCCAGCATTATGGCCAGCTGTGCCAGTTTGACGTCCCCCCTCCTAGGATTGAACAGCAGGTGTGTGTTGGCCACACACAGCAGGGAGCCCTTCGCCGCCACATTGGACCCCTGATAGACAGCGGGCCGAAGCACTACTACTATGCCCACGTTGTGTCGGTCCAGAAGCTCCGTTTGGGGTCGGAAGAACTCTACTGGTGTGACTGACACCTCAGAAAAGCAACTGCTGCGATAGCAAGTAGCACAGCCGTCTGTCTTGTTCCCTGTGCGCCGCTTGTAGACACAGTTGTAACCTGGACAAGCAGCAGAAGAATAGTAAAATCATGTCTGCTTTTAAGTGGCACACACACAATTAATCTGCCCAAACGTGAGCGCTTTCCCCGATTTAAAATCACAAATCTTTGTTGGTAAACACTGACTTCAGCTGACCCGATGGAAAAAAAAAGGGGGGATGGGGGTGCTCACCTTTTGTCATTCACACAGAAGAAATGTTAGAGAATACAGGCAACTTGATATGGTTAAGTCAATCGGCTATTATTAGTAGCTACATTTGGATTGAAGACGAAGCATGCTTTCACTTTCCATGCATGGTGCATTCAAGGACCGCCAACAAAAACATTGCAAGCACAAATGAAAAAAAAAAACTCTACCGATGAATTAGCCATCAATAACACCCCGATTCCACCAGATAGCACCCAAGTATTGTAATACATTTATTGTTATGGCTAGAGCGCAAAAAAAGAGCTGATAGGCAAGACTAATTAATGGTGGATAGTTTCCTCCAAAAGAAATTAATAATAAAATGAAGAAACAGCAACTATGCGAATGCTGAACCATGACTATGAAGTATTGGTACTACTTGAGTCCATGAAACTATAAATAAATAAACTATCGATAATAAAAATGAAAAGTACAAAGAAAGCTATGAAAAACAGAGCACTAAAGCATACACATGGCGATTTTTCTCCCTCGTCATTAAAAGTGGGTTCAAGTTGCTCAAAATCAATATGTGCAATTTAAGACGACTCACCCATCTCAGTCAGGAAAGGATACAGTTGTGCTTGATAATGATTCTCCTGGACCTCTTGGAGACAAACAATCTGCATAGCATCTTAATAAGTGGTTTGTTGTGCATTATTAAGTTTGTAAAGGCTTTTTTTATTTATCCGAGTAGTTTGTGCAGATTTATCTTGAGTTGTGGCGTTAACTTTGTGTTTGTGTGTTATTTGACTCACGTCTGGCTTCCATTTCTGTAGTTCCTCCAAAAGCATCCTGCAGCGGTTGTTCCAATCCAGTGCCTCTTGGGGGCAGTGTGCGTACAGCTCCGTGTTGGCCTCCAGCAGTTCCTGGGCCAAGATGTTGTAGGACATGACAGTAAAGTTTATGGAGGGCTTTGTGAAAGGAACCAGAGGATCGGGATGCTCTGTTGAAGTGGTTTGCCATAACCGCCAGATTACTGTGGGAATACATCATTGTTTACATAAACAAATATCAAAGAATACTAACTTAATCTGTGATAACAGTTAAAGGAAGATGACTTCACATCCGCACCGTCAAATGTTGCGTTCTTCTCCTGCGGAGGGTAATAGCTCATAGTAGGAAACTGCCAAAGCGGGCAAAAAATTTCCTCTGTACCGCCCGGTCCCGCAGGATAGTGCCATCCAATTTGTGTATCACGGTGATTTTTAGCACTGGGGACAAGCTTCGGGTTTGAATTTGTTACACCAGGCAGCATTACATGAGCATATTCGTCCCAGCACTCTGTTTCTTGTTTGATGCACGCAGCTGCATTTCCCGGGATTTCTTCACTTTCCATCTTGGCTAGTGCCCCCATAAGGCTGATGATAGGCAGGTCATCATCCTCATTTGAAGTTTCTTCAGAGCTTGGTTGCTCAAGTGGAGAGTGCATGTTCCCAACTTCTTCTTTGGGTGTCTCCTGTTTATCTTCTTCTCCCATGGAGTTATTCTCCGTCGTTGCAGTTTGGACCTCACTCATGTTTGAAGGCTGTTCTGCATCTGGTGTCTTGTCGGCCTCATCGGAGATTTGTTCGCTCATCTTTTCCTCCTTTTTTTCTGTTGACAAACCCTTTTGGCCGAGCCGCTGGTCCGGTGGGTTTTTCAGAGACTCGATGGACATCTGACTTGTGGCAGCAGAACTCTCACATGCCATCGTGCCATTGACAACTGCAGAAGGGCAACACAGTACAGTAAAGCCTTAACAAAGTGAGTGATGCATTACATTTACACCTGGGTAACATGTTGGATGAATTGCACTTGTCAGAGCAGGGCCTCACATTCAATCTAGGTTTACCTTGCAGATTACAAAAAAAAAAAAAAAACAGCTATGCCATGCTCCATTATTTGTATATGCCTATCATTGTCCACTTCCAGTATACAAGAACTCCACTTCGATTTTGAGCTATTTCATGAGTGTAAACATTGATATTTTTCTCAAGGAGCTGGTGGGAGGGCAATCCGTCAGTCAGTCACACTTAACATTGCCAAGGGCTTGATGCACATTCCCAAATTACAAAAGCAGGGATTTATCAACATGTTTGGACATTTTGACCAGTTTCTCTGTGCGTATAATTGAATCATGATCAATAAGTTAAAATCTAGTCTACTGCTTACCGTGTTTGGCCTTTCTAAACAATTTTCCACAGAGAACAAAATACCTTATAGAGTATTAAGCGTGGTATTGTTAACATTTATTCAGTCAAATCAAATGATAATACACAGTTTGTGTCATTGAACGAAAAGTCTACGGTTTAGTGTAATTGCTTCTCGATTGACTTACCTCAACTCAAAACATTGCCACGCGCTGTCGTCGTGACGTCACATGCAAAGAGCTCTGATAACAGGTGCAAGCTAAGGAGTTAGCATGTTCCCCAAGTTGAGTTCTGTTTCTGCCCCTAAAATATTACTTTCTCCATGCCTTTTGTTTTTAACAGAAACGCATTGGTATGGTTATTTTGTGCGAGGGAACAACAACTTTAACTCGCTCCGTCACGTAACAATAAAAGCTGATCGAGTCAGCAAGCAAAACGCATTTTAACTTGGCACTGGCGACGTAGCCGTGTTAGCATCGCTGCGCGTTTCACAAAGGTGGACAAAATGGTGGCATTAAAAACAACGAAGACACATTCTTTTACCAGTTGTGCTTACCCGACCGTCGTCTGCGCAAGTACAGTGATAGCGGGTACAAGGCGTAAAATAACAAGCTGCCGATCATGCTTCTTTTCTCCAGTCTGCGCTTGCGCGTTCGGTGCTCAGTCCTCACTCGGAGGCCTTTCAGGTCCAGAGTAAGTAAAGAGCGAAACGACGAGTTTCACTTTCAACAAGCGTAGCTGCAGTGGTTGCTTGCGTAATTGACCTAGCAGGGTTTAATTGAATAATTATAAAACTGTTGGATAATAATGCTTCTTTAGCCACCGTACTTCTTTAAGCCAAAATCGCAACATTGCTGATTAGCAAGGCAGCTGCAAATAATGTCTCATGTAGTTACTACTTTTCACCAGGAGATGACTGTTGATTTGAATTTCATCCATCCATTAATCCAACGATTTTAGATATATTTTTATATATATTTTTTTCTCTCTCACAATAAAATGGTTGGGGAAAGAAATAAAAAAACAATATGTAGACAACATGATGTTTCGCTATTTATACTAATTGTGAGTCACGTTGGGGAAAATGGCAAGCAGGCAATCATATTCCAACGGGATAAAAAAAAAAGTTTTAGCGGTTTTTGACAGTGACTTTAAAACTGCGGTATGCCTTCAAAACAGTAACTGCCTTTGCTACTGTGCTGCAGCTCAGTCTGCTTGGTCATCTTTATGCAGATAAACAATTCAAGAGGTCTTTGCGATTCATTACCAGGTGCCATTTTGAACTTCCAGTGAACAAAAAAAGTGGGTGAGCAAAACACCAAATGTAGCACACCTGCTCACCATTCACACCTGACATCTTGCAACACTAATGTGTCAAAAGACACGGGGGAGGAAAGATGGCCAGTCAATTTGGACTTTTCATTTATGGGTGAACTCACTTTTTAGTGGCTATGTGTTGAATTCATTTTGAGGGGACAGTACATTTAGTTGTACAAGCTCGACACTGACAATTTAACATTGGAGCAAAGTGTAATTTCTTCAGTGTTGCTCCATGAAAAGATAGAATAAAATAGCAATAAGAATGATGCACGTGCTCACTTTATATACATTTAATGTCATACAATTGTACCTTCACATGCCATCATTTACAATTGATCAAATCTAACATGTCATACAATTCAAGTTACTCAGTCCAGCATGCATGTAAATTATTTAGTGCCGTACATATCACATGCTGCTTGACAGATGGCGTTACACCAAGGCGTTTTATTTCAGCTCACAGACTCCTACATTCATTAAGAACATGGCACCGTTTGGACAGGAAATTCCTTGTTTCTTGATGATATGTGTTTAGTTCCACAGCTAACGCAAATGTCAACGCTGTCTTTTGAGTCCCTCAGTTTAGAGGATGACAATCAAGCAACATTGAGACAAGGCTTGGACGAGGATTTTGACACAGATTTACATGGTGAGTGCTTTATACCGGAGGTTTCTCAAATGCAACAAGATTATTGATTATTGATTATAAACACCATACACAACTGTCATGTGAAACCCTAAATTGGATTTATATATATATATATATATTTCAACTAAGCTAATTATTTTTGTGGACCCCCAAGTTACAGCTCGAGGACCTTTAGAACCCTCGGACCCTAGTTTGATAACCACTGCTAACTACACTATTGTTGGATCAGTAAATGCAGTCTTGTAAATGATTTCCATCCAAACATTCTTTCACTGCCGAATGTTGTTTGACGCATGATGCTCACAATAAAACAGAAAAAGAAGACAGAAGCAATAAGACATCTGTAGCTGATGTTTACCTACAAGCCTGCAAGCTGGTGGGTGTTGTTCCAGTCTCCTACTTCATCCGGAACCTCGACTCTCCCACCATGACCCTCAGCCACTATGGCCTTGGACCGTTGGGATGCAAGGCACTTGCTATTGCTTTGGTGGTGAGTGGCAACATGTGAGCGTGTCACTAAGAGCAACATGTTTAAAATTGACAGTGGGTTTATTGAATACGCCTGCCTCACTGTTCTGAGGTTCAGGGATTTGAATCTCAGCTCTGGCCTTCCTGTGTGGACTTTACGTCTACCACACCATTCCAAAAACATGCATGTTGGGTTAATTGAACACTCGTTCAAAACAGGTTTGAATGTGAGTGCAAATGCTTGCTTGGATCGACGCCATAGAAAATGGATGGATAGACATTAATGATGAGTCTTTTGTGTTCAGAGTGAAATGCATATCAGCACTCTGGAACTGGCTGACAACCACATACAAGCAGAGGGAGCCAAGGACCTGGCGGAAATGCTGAAGGCTAATTTCACCATCCAGCATTTAGTATGAAGAAAATATTATTTATTAATTAAATGTAGTTTATAGTAAGTTCATGTATGCATATTATAGGACTTGTCCAGTAACCATCTTCAATCTTCTGGAGCTGAGCATGTTGGTAAAATGTTGCTGGACAGCCTTTCACTAAAATCGATCAAACTTTCAGGTAATGTATATAAGGATGTTAATGTTGAACTCTACTTGGTATACTGTTATCCATATTATCTGTCAGTGTTTACTGTACTCATTGTTTAATGTTTCATACTGATTTAATACATTATCAATCAATATGTACTACTATCTATCTAGCTGTCTGTCTGTCTGTCTGTCTACAAAGTATCATCCATCCATCCAAATGATAGCTAGCTAGTAAACTATAGCTAACAAGCTAGGTAGCTATTATCTAGCAATTATCTATCTATTGTTTTTTTTAATTCAACAGGAAATGGATTTACAGACGATGATGCAAAGTATTTTGCAGAAGCCTTGTCCGTAAGTTGTTGATCCATCTACAGCTGACAAATTTCCATGTACACTTTTCTTATGTTAAAAAATATTTTTACATTTAGATCAACTTAAGTATTAAGGAATTAGACCTCAGCCATAATACATTTTGTGGACAAGGAGGGGAGTATCTAGGACTTTTGTTAGGTATGCGATCACTCACCTCCATAATGTGATTGCTTGACTGTAGAATAACATGAAATATTTGCACATATTTACACAGCAAACAACGAGCATCTGGAGGTGCTGAACCTTAGCTGGAATCAACTCAGAATGAAAGGAGCTGTTGCTCTTAGCGCCGGACTCAAGGTACATTGGAAATCACTGCATTCCATCTAATTTGCATTGCTTCACACTCTCGTTGTTCTTTGACTTTAACATGTGGCAAATAAATGACATGCAGTGAGGTTCATGACTGGTCAAGCACTGAGTCCTCTGGAATTGGATATATATTTTCAACGCTTTTAATTATGCGTGGTGGGCAAAATAATTGTTTACTATTAAAATATACACTTTTTTTTTTTTACCTCATCTATGACTTGACCTGGCCTTTTTTTTTTTTAAAATGTATTGTGACCTTTAAGCAGAAACCTTTACCCGTGATGGTAGAGTATATTTCAAGGGACACAAATGGAAGTCAGTGTGGACTATTATCTTTCTTCAAGGTGAATACGATGTTAAAACATATTGACCTATCATGGAACGGTTTTGGGAACGAGGGGGCCCTAGCGATGGGTGAAGCTCTGAAATTCAATAACACTCTGGTGCACCTCAATCTCAACAACAACCGCATCACCAATGAGGGTGTCAGCATGTTCTGCAGGGGTCTCGAGTACAACGACACCCTCCGGGTGCTGATGGTGAGTTCATCTGGTAACAACTCTGTGCTGTATTTATGTCAAATGTTTGAATTGCTCCTGCAGCTGGCTTACAATTCACTAACAGTAGAGGGAGCGCTGTCCCTGGTCAATATGGTGAAGAAAACGCCAAACACTGCCCTGGAGGAGATTAATATATGTGTAAGTGCACATGTTCAATCAATGACCTAACATTATTTGTTATCATCCAACCCATCAGTCAATTGATCTTTTTTTTTTCTGAGCAGAATGTGCTGGTCAATGAAAACTTTTTACATCTGTTGGAGGTGACGTGTGAAGAGCATCCTGGTCTGGATGTACAGTATGGAGGGGTTGGAGGGTTTATTGCTAAGAAGCCATTAAAACGCATTGACCCAATGAAAGTCATCCAGGTTGGTTATATTTCCAACCGTCACGGGTTACCACACAAAATTACTCACATTCAGGGCTGGATTGGCCATTTGGCATAGAGGGCAGACGCCCGGTGGGCCAGTGTTTTTTGGGTCCGATGTGGTGCTATTCAATTATTATTTTTCCTCCATTTTTACCCCAGAGACCAGCCCACAATTTAGAGGGAGCGGCCCATTAATCCATTTACAATATAGTGAGCAAACTGAACCAATAAACATCAGTGGTAGAACTACGTGGTAACCAAGGGTGGTCAGGACTTGGGTCAAAATGCCAGGGCCGATTATTTGTGCCAGTCCAGCCCTGCTCACATTATTTGTTTGACATAGTATTGTTGCTGGATGGCCTTCCTTTTTTTTTTTTCTCTCTCTCTCTTTTTCTGGAGAGCTCATTTCATTCGGTGATTTTACCGATTTGACATGTCATCATCATTGCTCTCTTTTTTATTTTTTTATTGTTTTTTTTTTATTAATTCATATTTTGTATGTGGGTGTGTGAGTGTGCTTTCATTAGTTCACCTAAAACCTATTAAACAATCTCATACCGTTCACCTAAACCTGGATGGCCTTCCTGATTGGCTGGGTATTTGGGCACAGGTTTGAAATTGAACGTGCATTGTCACCTTGAAAGGCTGCAACTTGCACTACCAGTGCCCCAATTTAAGAAAGAGAGGTTATTGATTTGAAAGCAACATTTACCAGACAGACAATATACAATACAGGGTGTCCCAAAACCACTATAAACTACCGCACTTCTTTTATCCTGTTTTGTTTGAGGTATAATTCGGACAGATGTGAGGCCATCGGCTCAGCATATTATTCCCTTGCTAATTGACATTGAAGCATTGCAAAATTGCCTCCGGGCAATGAGTCGTTTTTCCCCCCCCAATGGTGCTGCTTGTTTGAGAAGCTTTATGGTCACAAGGCTCCAAATTGTGGTACAATTTAAATTATTCATGGCAATATTCTCAAAACTGGATCTGCAACGCTTCAGCAATCAAATGCCGGATGGCCTCAAGTCTACCAGAATCATACCTGGAAGGAAATAGAAAAAAAAACTATTACCCTGTATTCCATCAATCAGGCTCACATATATTTATTTTGCATTTATTGAAGGACTACCTGGATCAACGCAAGCTACGTCTGTGGGATTTCTTCCGAAATATCGACAAAGATGCGACCATGCGAGTCCCTGTGGTTGATTTCAGGAACGCAATACAGGTTTGAATGATTGGCCATTTTTACAGAAATAGCGTTCACATCACTGCACCGATCCACCTGTCGATCTCTCGCTCTATGCTCCCCTGAGTCGTGTGCAAGACCCTCCCCAAGATACTTAAATCTGAGATCTCATCTCTGACCTTTTCAGACTAAAGACCACGATAAACAAATCATTCATTAAGGAGTGCGCTAATTTGCATGCCAAAAACTTGTATTATAAAATATAACAAAAGACTTCATTTATAGTATTGACTATTTCCTTCGAAATCTTAACAGCAATCAAGCATTCCCTTGGATCGATTCCAGATTGAGGAGCTTGTCCAGAGGCTCGATCGTGACAGAACAGGAATGGTGGACTACAGGTGACTCATGTCCCATAATGTTTGCATAAACTCGTATTTCCACGTTTGTCCTTTGCATTGCTCCTCTCAGTTTATTGTTATAAAACACTGAATGGTGGCAATCCTCTTGTCGAACACTGGCTTTATTAATGTTTGACTCATGATATGATGCGGTCAAACTATTTAATTTATGACCCTGTCACGTTATATTTATAATCAGTGATGTTTTTATATGGCACGGAGATGTTGACGCTCAAAGAATATTTATGATAAGATATTTATTTATAAAGCAGTTTTCTTCAAGAACTTTGAGACTAAATCCAGGCACCTTTCCTAAATGATGTTACTTTGTCTTGTAAATATTTTATTGAGTGACATTACATTACATTAGTGGATGCTCAAAATGCCTACTTTGGGGATTTGGAATATCATATGTAATTTTTAGTCGATAATTTTAGGACCAAACAAGTGAAATGGGATTATTTTCTGCTGCACACCTGATGAATTCTCGTGGCACAAAATGGTTGCGAATCGCAGCTGTAAAGGGTTAAGATGACGCACCAAACGTTGTCTGTGTGTCAAACATGAGTCTTTATGACTTAATAACATAAACATCCAAGTATGGAAGGCATTCATACAAATTGAGAGTGTTGAAATTCCTAAAGTGCACAGTAAAACTGTGCTGATGTTTCTCTGCAGGGGACTGGTGGATACCAGGAAGCAGATGATGCAGAATCACCGCCGACAACTACGCAAGGTCGCATCCCGTCAGAAGAAAGAGAAGCATAAGAGCGACCGCATCCTCAAGACGTTCCAGAGCGCCGTGGAGGCAGTGACGCCACACGGCTCTGTGGTCATATCTCCAGGAGACACAAAAGCAGATTCCGCTGGGCCAAATCGCTTCTCTGCCACTCCTCTCAGTTCTTGGCACCACATTGTGATGTCAAACAGTGCCGCAGTCTCCAACCCCAGTGGCCACATCCACCTGCCCATGTTGGCAGACGCGACGCCACACCGTTTCACCAAGTCTCCAAATTTGCACTCACGTTCTCAACCCGACTTGTTGACTACCTCACCTCGTTCTACCCAAGGCAGGTTCATCCCTACGCGGGCTGTGCGCTCCAGTCCAGAAATGGGCCACAGCAAATTTAAGCAACCAACTATTAACCACCTGACCAGGTCCAGACCTGCTCTTGACACCGCACAGCTAGACGTTAAAGCCAAGAAAGTCAAGAAATCTAAAGCAAAGAAGTACTCAAAGAATCCAAAAACACTGCAAAAATATAATTGAACAAATGTGTCTCAACACTTTAAAAAGAGAATTGTTGAACCAATTTAAGGTAACAAATGAAATGATTGACCAATTTAATAAAATTGCTTCATTTGGTAACACACGATTGAATTAAGTTAATCCAAAGTTAATATTTTAAGTTTAATTAATTATTAGTTCATTAAACTTCAAATGTTCACTTGAATCAAGTTAATCTAAAGAATTAAGTTACTCCAAAGTGAATATATTAATCAATGAACTCATAATTAGTGAATATATTAAATAGTAAATGGACTGAAGACCATTGTCATTTGTCCTTCTAATTGGCAAAATGCACTTGCATAAAATGAGAATTCCAAATCGCTCCTGAATTATCAATCAATACACCTTGAATGAAAAGGACTCCACTGTATAGTTTTTCTGCTTTCTTACTAATCAAATTTAATTTATTTGTGTTTGTTTCTTGATTATTTTATTCCTGTACCTAGCATAATGTTGATATTTATGCATATTTTGTTCACAAAGTTTCAATAAAATTTGAAGAAGAAAAAAAGGCATCGACGTCTATGGTGCTAAGTTGCGAACCACACAAAACCTACCAAATAACAATATAAAAAGAAAAAAATCATAATTTTTATAAATATATAATCGAGAATTTTATATTAATGAAAAAGAAGCGTAAATAAACAATAAAAATGTGACGTTGATAGTTTCTTCGTTCTGGTACATTTTTTTTTCAATAAAGAAAAAATTACAAACGGAAGTCACGTTTTCCCCCCCGACCAATGGCAAAAGTCTCCGCCCAAACGCGGCAGTTACGAATATTTTCAAACTGTAGGCTAGTTGTTAGCTACATCCAGTTGCTAATGTTGCACACAACTTTTAAAAACCAATGACGGCGTATCAGCGTGACTTGCAATGTTCGGACACTTGGTTCCAATCTCCGGCTAAGGTGTTTGCCCTGCTTAAATCGCGAATACAGAGCGGTGACCAAATGACGTGTGGAATTCAAGAAGAACATTCAGCGCAAGTGAAACGAGCCGTGTTGTGTAGAACTGACAACATTTGGGGAACTGATGAACTTCATCACACATTTGGTGAGTTGGAGGCTTGGACCTTTTCGCCCGTAAAGAGTCCCAAGAAAAGCCTCGGCTATTCGTACTCAGATTACAATAGCGAGGAAGCGGAGCTCCCGCATGCAACCAACACGTTAAATGGATTCAAATCACCAATGGGACAATTGATGGATTCCACGCCGATGTTTCCACCTCTCATCCACCCACGTTCAACCAGAGAACCTCGACAGATTGTTGACAAAAGCGACGACAGGCTCGAGGAACAAATCTCTCCTGTGTCTATTTTTTCCCCCTTGAGGATGAAACTGAGGAAAAGAAAAGTGGATAAGCAGGACATAAACAACGTTTGCACTAAAGTCACATCAGACAGTGTAGATGTTGACATGGAGACTGCAGTCGGGTGTTCCTACACTCCAACGAAAAACACATACAGGATGAATAGTAAGGCGCTGTTTCCTTCATTGATTTATTATTAATATGATCAGATGATTTTTGACTTATGAGCATAAAATGAGCGCTGATGGTGGCAGCCAATTCAACTCAGTCAGTCAGTTAGTGAGGATTCAAGCTGTTTATTGCCGCTCCCAGGTGAAGTGTATGTCAAACAAAACAAAAGGACAATTATAGGTTGTGTACTTAACCACACAACTTTTCTGATGAAAATCCGCAAATTTACGGTTAACACACAATGCGAAACGCGATAGACAGGCTAAGGAATATCATCTATATGGCAGTGTTATGATGCCTCAACTGATATTTAAACAAAAAAAGCGTAACAACGCAGGGATAAAGACAATATAACAACACTCACAGGCATATATTCTTTATCCTCTATGAAAAACGACATATTTAATAAGCATATATTTTCTTCAATAACCTCAGTAAGCCATTATAATGTATGTATTACAGGGTGCACTGTGTCTTTGGAAAAGCTAATGTCTCCTGCTAAGATATTTGTTCGAATGAAAGAAAGCGTTAACAGAAGAGAGCTAGAGCAAGACAGCGAAGAGTGCCAGGAGCGAAGTGAACGGATGGATGGAGGTAGGCAAAAACACGGAAAGTCTATTGTCTGCCCTTAACTCATTCACTGCCTTTGACGGCTATAGACGTAAACATTTTAACTATTTTTATTAGTTTCACATTTTTTCCACTTGTGTTAACAAGAGTATGAAAACCTAGATTTTTTTTTGATTGTACGTTTAGAACAAATATAAAATTTGTGATTAATCGCGAGTTAACTAGTGAAGTCATGTGATTAATTACAATAAAAAAAAAATGTAATTGTCTGTTGCACCTAAATAAATATAAAAAGAAAAGATGATTAAAAATTAGGGGTATCAGACGATTTAATTTTTTTATTGTAATTCGCATGACTTCAATAGTTAACTCACGATTAATCACAAATTTTATATCTGTTCTAAATGTACAATAAAAAAAATTCTAGGTTTTCATACTCTTGTTAATAAAAGTGGAAAAACATGTTAAACTAATAGAGGTAGTATTAATATAGAATTTTTGACGTCAATGGCAGTGAATAAGTTAAACAAAATCTGTGCCCTGTGCCCAAAAATCAGTGTTAATTACTGTATTTTAGCTGGCTATGAATGTCATTCCAAAGCGGACAAGATGGAGGAATGCAATGTTTTAAGAAGACGCCCGGAAGTTGAGATTCCATTCACCCAGGAGCTTGCCGACGGCCAGCCACACACACTGATTCCCAAAGAGGACTCTTCCGCCGCAGTAGCGTTGAAGCATATTTTGTTTGATCCCATCCTCCTCAACCGGCCCAGCATCTCCATTCCCAAGAACAAGAAATGGCCGAACTTTACAAAAGCACCCTCTGTGAGTAGAAGCTCATTTAAATATTTCCCATAACACTTGGAAGACCTCCTCAATTCCACCGACACACCTTCCTTTGAAGAAGCAGAGTCTGGGGCCCATTTTATTTTATGAAATAAGTGCAACTTTATGGCCACAACTTTAATCTTATGACAATTTTATTCTATTAATTTATTATTTAAATCAATTAGTAATAGTTATTTGTTGTTGTTGTTTCCCTTGGCAGGAGAGCGCCATTAAGCTTCAAGAGTGGTTCTTGAGAATGAATCGCAATGGGATGTTTGTGGAAGGAACTCGCATGCAAGTCTTTTCTTATTATTTTTTATTTTTTTGGTTATTTGTTTTTCATACTGACACTGTTTACAAGTATTGTGTTGTCTGTCAGATTCCACATGATTTTGATAGTTGTTGTGTTTCATCTTGCACAGGGATAACAGGACACAGTGGAACAGTAACATTATTGTGGAGAGGGTTTCCCGTACTATGCTGAAGACGCTATCGGGCAATGTTTACATCTTGGTGGGCAAGATGAAGCAGAATGAGAAGTCTGGTAAGATCAATGGAATGATGACTTGCGTGAAGTGTACGTGATGTCGCGATCGCTCTTTTCACTGACTCACGTGCCACATTTTTGCTGTGTTAGACTTTCCCCGCTGGCTTTTGAGGAAGTTCACACATGGATACCCTGCAAATTGGAAAGAGCTTTTTGAGAAGTGTTTGTCAGAATTAGAAGGGTAAGATTTTTATGAAATATTTTGGACATACTGTATGTTTTCTTCTAACGATGTCCCGCCTTTACTGAGCAAAATCCCAGTGGCGAAGTCCCAGGTTGATATTGTGGAGAACTCCCTTGAGTGAATTGCAATATCAGTCTGGCTATTGCCAGGTTACACAATTCCACATTTTCCATTCAAAAACAAAACTAATTACACATTTACCAATAAAAAATACTCATTCAAGTAAAAGGTGACATTCAACAAAAGGTTTTCACAGGCGGTACGTCAAAGCACTCTATTTAATTATTTTGATATTTTATTATTTTGATATTTTATTATTTTGATATTTTATTATTTTGATATTTTATTATTTCGATATTTATTGTGTTCCAAATTATCATGCAAATGACATTTTTCTTAGGTAAAAAAAAATCCCTATACAGTGTTCCCTCGCTATAACACGGTTCCCTTTTTGCGGCCTTGCTGTATCGCAGATTTTTTGTGTGTGCAATTTTGCATTAAATTTTTTTTTACAGTAATGTGTGTATTTTATAAAATTTATGAAGGTTTGAACTCTGAGAATGTTTAAATAAGAGAAAAATGTGCGAAAATGTAAATGCCTCGATGAGAAAAGTGCATAAAATGTGTGGTGAGCTGTTTTAGAGCCTTAAAACATTTATAAATGTAAATCATAAAGCTAACTACTTTGCGGATTTCATTTATTGCGGGTATTTTTTGGAACCTAATCCCAACGGAAAAGGAGGGAGTCAATGACAACGGTATATATATTTTTTCAAACCCAAACTTCCAAATTATTACACACAACAGAGTGTCAAGCCATTTTATAAGAACTGAAAATAGTCATTTGTTGTATTTGCAACATTAAGAGGTCATATTTACTAAAATCAAAGCCATTTCAATCCAAAACATCAACAGGTCGGACACCTTACTTGATAACAGCTTCATAATTCTTCCATCTTTTTAACGTGTGGGTATTTGCATTTTGAATTTATTTGCAGGAGTTCAGAATAGCTTCCCAAGAGCTGTTGTTTGGATGTGAGCTGCCTCCCGTACATACGGATTGACATCAATAAATTTTAAAATAAATACATAAATTACATTCAGAATTTCTTCCATTTTTAATTAATTTCACAGTATTTCAATCAAAAATCAGCCCTACAGAATTCATGTGTGATTCCTTCAGATATTGCGTTTCTAGTGGCAGTAAATATTTGTGTCAAAAATAGTTCTAATTTCTTGGCTATGAATGAAAAACAGTAAGTATAAGTAAACGTAATGACAATGTGCTGGTTCGTAATTTCATAATGTTGAATGTTGGGACTGTTTTGGTTGGTTGGGACTCCTGTATCAACAAATTGCATTTTTAATCAAGATCTGGATTAAATTCCGTTTAGAAGAAAGGAAAAGGTGAGCACTGAAAGGAGAAGCCAAATTACCAGGACAACAACGGAGACGTCTGCTCTCCCGAGGATGAAAAAAAATAAGGAAAATGCTGTCAACACAAGTATGTACAAGATTTTAAAAAAATAAATAAAAGCCTTAAGATGAATTATCCCTTTGAGCAATCCGTAGCATTCAAGTATTTTTTTATTTTTTTTACTGTCTTCATACATTTGCTCTTCTTCTGCAGCGCACAGCATTTGTGCTTCCGCCGCTCAAATGACTCGAAGTGGTCGGGTGATCAAGCCGCCCCTGGACTACTGGAAAGGAGGCAGGGTCTTCCTGGATGCAGACATGAATGTTACCATCTTTGATTGTTACAACAGCTCCAGGCACAGCACAGTAAGTGCTGCAAACTTCTTCTTCTTTTTTTTCTTGTGAAATTATATGACATAATTGACACTGAACACTTTGCAAATAGGCACTGTCAATATGAACTCATTCACTGCCATTGACGGCTATAAACGTCAAAAATTCATTTGAACTATTTCTATTAGTTTTTTTTCCACTTTTGTTAACAAGAGTATGAAAACCTAGATTTTTTTAAATTGTACATTTAGAACAGATATAACATTTGTGATTAATCGTGAGTTAGCTATTAAAGTCAAGCGATTAATTAATATAACAAATTTTAATCACCTGACGCGATTTAAAAAAACAAACGAAAAAATTATAAAAATTAGGGGCATCAGGCGATAACAATTTGTAAACATAATTAATCGCATGTCTTCAGTAGTTAACTCACGATTAATCACAAATGTTATATCTGTTTTAAATGTACAATAAAAATAATCTAGGTTTTCATACACTAGTTGACAAAAGTGGGAAAAAAATGTTAAACTAATAGAAATAGTTCAAAGGAATTTTTGACGTCTATAGCCGTCATTGGCAGTGAATGAGTTAATTCATATGAAATGGCGGCATGCCATTTCGGACAACGTTTCATCAGCACGCATGGTCATACTCTGCCCTCTGTGATTAATTATCATCGTTCATATTTTATTTTCTACAGGATGATTCTACAGTAGAGTCTACGGAGAAGTCTAAAAAAACTGACCAGGCTTTTCCTCTCAACGGTAAAGGTAAATGATGATTTTCCTGTCCTGTCAGCCACTGCCAACTCAGACCAAGTTGTCCCTCGCTAATATCGCAGTTCACTTATTCACGTGCCGCCATATAGCCCTTGACTATATGGACTTATATTATTCAGAGAGAGATTCCTCAATCCCTTTGAAAGTAATATAAAATGGCATAAAAAAAATAGAAATTAATGTGTTTATTGGCAACCAATTCTCTTATGGTTCTAGATCATAAACAACACAAGTCCACCAGAGATAGCGTTCAGCCAGCACCACCGACAAAAGCCAAGACGCCGCGTCACAAGCACGGTCGAGTTGAAATTCAACACGAAGAGACAACATCTGTTTCAACCAAAACAGCAGCGGCGAGTCGAAGCCGTCACTCCACCGCTTCGGATCGAAAGTCGAGCACTGAGAACGCGCTACCGTCAAGTAAACCCGAAAAGCTCCCCTTAGAGGGTTCCAAAGCAGAGGTGTGCAACACTCGTCAAATGAGGTCACGGGGGAAAATCACTCCCCCGCAGTTTTTCGCTGTCAATGACAAAATATCTGAGCCCGAAGATCCGCAGCAACAGGAAGGGAACAAAAGGCGAACCAATCACACCGATGAACACGAGTCCATCACGAATGCAATGCCACCTCAAAGGAAAGCTAAAACGCTCGCTGTCCAAAAGTCCAAAAAGGAAGCGCTCAATGCTCCTCCATTAAAGAGGTCAGAGAGAAAACACACTCCTACTCACTTTTATGCTGTTGGTGCAAAATTATCAGAGACTTCCTCGCTGGAGGAGAAGAAGGAGGTGGTTCCGAAGAAGAGGAAGAAACTATGCAAAACGGCGGCCAGGCAGCAAAGCCAAAAGCCTCAAACCAGGAGCCTTAAACCGTTGTCGCCTGCAAAGACGTCAACAAAGTTGACGCAATCTAACAAGAAAACCAGCAGAGGACTCGCCATCGGGACTCCTCAAGGCCAAGACGAGGACGAGTGGACGCAGGATGAGCTGGCAAAACTACAGCAGTAAGACTCGCAGTCAAACACATCACAGTTTTCACAGACATTTATTTATTTATTAATTTATTTTTGCCAAGATGCATGAGGTGTGTCAGAAAAGATCCAGGGACAGGTGTTACGCAATATTTATATTTCAAAGCCAAACTATGAATTTTCACCTTCGGTGTGGATCAGATGAACATCAGCGTGTCTGCAAAGAGGATATTTCTTAGGGCTGAAAGTTTTGGATCATCCTAAAATGCACCTGTGTAACATAGTTGGCATCGATGGATGAACACATAGAATATTTGTTCTAAATTAATTTTCAGACCAATTAACTCATTCACTCCCAGCCATTTTCACTGAAGCAACCCCCTTTGCTCCCCGGCTGTGTTACTGGATTTTGACTGGTTTTTGCAAGGCCCACAGAATATTGTGGTCTGTTGCTATAAAAACATGGGACATGCCAACCGAAAGATTGGAGTCTCTTCTTTCATCAGGAAAAAGTATATTACTATTTGTTTGTTTTTTTAAACATGGCCCTGGTTGATCTCTTATACTCTGCTGCCACCTGCTGGCCGTTTTTGTATCTACAATTGCTTCAAGCTTTCTCTTCAGTTCAGAGGCTGCATCAAAGCCTTCTGTATGCTCTAGCATTTAAAAAAGACGTATAAATACGTCTTTGGGAACATCTATAATAGAAGGTATTTATACATTTTTGGGAGAAAATTGGTTAAATCAAATTGGCGATTTCTCTCGTCATATTGGTTGGGAAGCACCGTCACTGCTCCACTTAATAAGAAGAGAAACTCACATCTGTGCCCATGTATTGCTCTTTGTCAGGGCTGTATCCACGTATCCCTCGCACATGGCATTCTATTGGGAAAAGGTGGCCATGATGGTTGGCACGCGCTCTGCAGAGGAGTGCCGCAAGACGGACCTGGCCTTGGGAGACTGCCGCACTCCTGCGAAGAGAACCCGGGGGAAACGAAAGAAAAAGGCGGAACCACCAAAAGCCACAGGTGATGAAAAGGCCTTGCGTGACTCACTATGGAGTGCATGTAGACGAAGTTTGCTTTTCATTCACCCTGTGGGACATCACAGAGTCTACCAAACCTACTGGCTATGTGTTTGTGTTTTCTCTATTATACCGGAAGGCCCATGACCGAGCTGTTTGACACGGCACTAGCACATTTTGCTGGAAAAAATTGCCTTGATAGTCTTAAAATTTATGTGCGAACCACCCTGCGCCGTATTTAGCAAACCAGTCCCAGAATAGAAACAAACCGTAAAACATAAGCACACAATGAGCATACTAACGCAAGGCCTGCTGTCGGCCACAGTTCACGCCCAGACGCTGACTGAATAGATACAGTATTTTATAGTCATTCTATACCTGGTGTTTTAATGAGTACAAATATATTTAAAACATCTGGTAGGGGTAAAACTGCATTGTATCTCCAAGAGGAAGTCAACCCCCCCACCCAAATTATTGACAATAGAATGTTCTATGCAGCCCCACTAATCAAATTATTTTTTATTTTTTGCGTTAGTGGAATATGAGTTTAGCAGCAAAATCCAGATGACATCACAGTTGCTCAGGGCTCAGGCAACGGCCAATTACAGCTCACCTGTTTTCTGAAGCTGAGCTGTGATTGGTTGTTGCCTGAGACCCGAGCAACTGTGATGTCATTACCACGCGACAGCACGTGGCAAAATGGCCGCTCCTGAAATGGGTAAAAACGGCTGGATTTTGCTGCTTAACTCATATTTCACAAATGTAATATTAATCAGAATGGCATGTTTAGACTAGTGAGGTCACTTATAACATATTGTTGTCAAGAAATGTTTATGGTTGAGCTTCCTTAAAAAAAATAAAAATAAAAAAATCTCTCTCCCTCCCTCTAAAACGGGGCTTCACTGTACATACCCGTAGATCTTATGTAATTGAGTACAATCTTAGCAAGACTTTCCTAAACATTACCCATTTTTCTTGACAATTTCTCTTCCAGATAATTCTGTCATATCTGGAGGCATTAGAACCTTTAAGAGGAAACAGCAGGTGCGCCAGTTCCTACAGACAATGCCCAAAGAGAACACCAACGACGCCTTCAGCGCAATCCAGAATAAGCGCTTTGAGGTTGGCGGCGCTTGTTTTGTTTTTGCAATGTGTCTGTTCTTCACGTGTCTCCAAACATTAATTGAGCCACGGCATGTTTTATGATGACATGCAACTATACTGAAATATATTCATTGTACCTTCTGCCATCTTGTGAAAAAGCATTTAATTGTTCATCCCATCATAATACGCCGGTGGCGAACATACATTATTTGTAGTAAATGAATAAATAATTTCCCATAGCACACTTGATGATCTCTCACATAGGCGGGAAGTACTGCTCTCATGCTATTGAAGTTGGAGATAAGCTAACACCGTTCCCCACCTTTCGTTCCCATCATGGCGAGCAGATCCCGGCCTTGTGTTTGGATGAAGACCGGGACTTCGAAATTAACACCCTGGAGCCTGTGACACCTGTTTCCCTGCATTTACCACAAGCGAAGACTCCTCGGTGTCTGCATACCACTCTTGGGATGGTGCATTCTCCAAACGGGTGATTGCCCTTTTCTCAATTTTGGTCACACAATTCAGTAAAAACGTTGCAAATATAAAAGGTTTCCAACCACTAATAGATGTCTCAATGGGGGCATAATACGTCGGGGGACCGGGGCTTGTTGTCACATGGGTTAAGTTGTCACGTTGCAATTATCTCCTCCACTCGAGGGTGCAACTAAAAAAAATGGAATGCAAGTTGTCTTCCTTGACGTGTTGAGTTGAGGGGTTGTATCCTGTCTGAGAAGAGAATAGCGCATTGTGAGCTGACAACTGAAACATTTTAAACCATACAAGCTTTTTCGACCCTGCCCCCTAAAAGCGTCTGAATCAAGGATAGATTGAGACCGAAATCAAAACAAGGAATCAGAATCGTTCAAATTCAAACGATGCCCAACCCTAATTAGGATAGTAGATTAGTCTCCTTCAAGAAATGCTCTTAACTTTGTCTGTTTTGCTGACCAACCCCCGGTCAACTTTCCTTTCTTCAAGGAATTCCGGGGACAAGTATGCCTTTCAATTCCAGAAAGCAATAACACAAAATCGGGTCAACAAGCGCAAAAAAGTTCCAGCAAAGGTATTATTTATAATTCTTTGTAGGTCAGTTTTCAGAAGCAGGTTACTTACTACTTTCTTGTATTGTCTCTCCCAGATGTCTTTGCCCACAACCCTACCCAAACAAAAAATGAAACGACTCGAAGACACAGGTAGGTTTCTTTTCGGGGTTCCCATGGAGGGCTTGAAAATACTTACAATCCAATTAAACAATTTCATTTAAAAAAAATACAGTAACAATATTATTTACAATGTTTTCACAATATATGCTTGTTGGCTGGAACATCAAATTTAAACTTCTATAAGCTGTAAGATTTGTTGTTTTTCCCCCAACGTGAATTAAAATGCTCGTTTATTGCATAATACCAAGGCAACTAATTTAATGACATGAAGAAAAAAATATTTTAATTTGGTGTATCGTTTATCAAATATGCCATTTTCCTCAACTGTAATGTCCTGTGAAGTGTTTTTATGTTATCTTTCAGGCCTAAAAAAGAAAAGTAAAGTATGCATCCTCTTTTTTTTTCTCCCGCAGGAAATGATTCCTTTGTCGTTTGGGAGATGTTGCCAGACAAAGATGCCACGTTGTCTGACAATGGGGGAGAGGAGGATTTTTACTTCTCTAATGACTAAAACATGTACATGTACATGTTTTTTTATTGTCTTTATTAAACTAAAAGAATGGTAGCTGCATTTTTCACTTGATTCATTTTGTTTTTGGTCAGGCTTTTAATTGAAGACTCTAAATCAAAGGCCACATGAGTTACGAGTGGACCATTTCCGAGGACTGCTGTAGAAGTGGTCATTTGAAAATGTAAACACTTTCACAGATTTGTAGAAATGTTACATATTGATGTTTATCTGTTTCTCAACTTATTAAATCATTGTTCATCATTGTTATTGTGAGAAGTTTATACAACTTTTTGCCCTTTCTGCTACTGTAATCATCAGTACACAAGAAGCATCTCTCATGCTTTATTAATTTACCTGATTAAATTGATTTAATGTAAATAAATAAAAAAAATCATGTCGTAAAATGATTCACTTAAATTATAAATAAAAAAATTGAGACTTAAATACATGACATTTAACTCATTTATATAACACACACACACATACGGTATTTATTTATAGATACTGTAATTCCCAGGAATTTGACCGACTCATCAGTTGACACAAGGCAGTTCGACCGTGTGAGGGGCAGCTGTAGCGAAGAAGGATGTCTTCTGAAGTCCAGAGTGATCTGTAAAGTCTAGTTGTGTGTCATCTGCATAACCATGATGGGCAAAATTGGCGTTCTGAAACGTTTGACCCAAAAGTAACAGACGTACCAAAAGTGGTCTAAGGACTGACTCTTGAGGGGACCCTGCATGCCCTTTGATCAGATTCAAAAATTCCAATGGTCACAAAGTAACTTATTTCCTGCAAGTAGGACCATTTTAAGTTTAATTTAACCCCCATCCACGTTTCCAGCCTGTTCAACAGTATATTATGATCCAGGTCCAATTAAACGAGCACTGATACACTCCCTGCATCACTGTTCAATCTAATATAATTTAGTGCTTTAATAAGAGCTGTTTCTGTACTTTGATGAGGTCGGAAGCCTGACTAGACTTTATCAAGAAGTCCGTTTTTAATTGGGACGTGAAGGTAGAAGTTTGGTTTACACTTTACAGTGACGTTCGGTTTAAAGTGGAGGTAAAGCTAGAAGTGGAGTTGGGACTTTGAGGAGTTTAGGTAGAGTTTTGGCGATCTCTACTGGTCAGAGGGCGGTATTGCATCCAAATTAATATCACGGTGATGCGTCGGTAAAGAGGTTAGGCTTCAAAGTAGGCTTTTAAACTAGAGTTAAGTTTTGAAAGTAGAGTTTTAAACTATTATAAGTATACAATAAAAGTCACTCACAATCTTTTGAAGTGTACCTGGTTACTCGGTAAGACTTGTCCTCGTGTGGGTTGCTGATCACATGATGCTCACGTGATCGCAGCAGTTTGTCCTCCAGTCCACTCATTGTCACGCACTCACTCACAAAACGCAGAGGACACCATGGACGCACTGTAAGTTTCCATTTTATTTCGAGTTTATTCACGCTCTTATAATATAGAAATATAAAAATTTGCGGTTGTGACGTCACTTTAAGTATTGTACATTACACGTTGTTTTGAAGTGTTTTTGGTACGGAGACGTGACCTACATCCTGTTCGCCGCTAGCTAATCCAGCAAGTTGACTACTGTAAATATCAAGGAAGTGCATATTCTTTGATTTTGATCCCAAATAGCCCGCAATATTTAAAAAAAATATATATCATAATGTTATTATATTAAATATACAATTTTACAAGGGGAGTCCTTGGTCCACGACAAGGTGAAGGTTTCATTTCCAGAGAGTAGTCTTTCTGTCACTATGCGAACGCTGTAGTAAAGGCGCAATTACAGTAAATATTTGTATGAAAAGCACGTCTAGGTCCCAAATGTCAGATAATAATAAGAACTGTGATTGCAGCTGTAGTCTCAGCGGCGTCCTCTTTTTACGAACAAGTTCCTTTCGCACACCAATGTCAGTTGTGTTAAGTCGAAACGCGTTGTATTAAGAACTCCATTTCCTCTATATGTAAAGCGCCTCGTGATAACTTCTGTTCAAAGTGACAATTTACTGGTAAAACTAAAATATGAAACAATCTAATGACAAGCAAGGGGCTACAGTACCCACATTGCGGAGCCAACCTACTGTAACGTGGCAGTAACAGTAACTATTTTATTTATATTTCTTATCTCTCCCATTAGGTTGACTGTGCTCATACCATTGTTGTTCTGCCCATTGGTGTGGAGTGGATACCTGGAATATGACCAAAATGTCCTGTGAGTGATTTATTTTTCCAATCATAACATCAACTTTTTTTTGTTGCCCGTTGTCCAAAACATATTTTGACATTTGAGCTCTCACAACATTTTTATAGAAAATATTGGTGTATATAATGCCCTCCAAATGTTTATAACAGCCTACAATAATCATTTAAATACAAAATTATATATCACAAACTATGTTTCCAAAACACTCTACGAGCATTTGAAACTCATTTTACTGCATTATTCATGAACCAGACTGGAATGTACTGGAATTGTTTCCATCTTTTGGAGTTGACTGTAATTGTTCCCATCTTTTGTTGCCTTCAGGCTGCCCGAGGACTGGACTCGTGTTGGTCGGCTCATGCCAACCGAAGAACTAGAGCTGACCTTTGCACTCACTCAGCAAAATGTTGATGTGCTGGAGGAAAGGCTCAAACTGACGTCTGACCCCGACTCGCCTCAATACGGTAGGACAACAAAGCTAAAAAAAAATTTGGCGTACTTGCCCTGATAAAAACGACAACAATATTTGTCCAGCGACCAGCAGTATTTACTGTGCGAATCACTTCCTCATAGCAAAGTTCCAAAACAGTTTTCACTTGTGAAGATAGGGAGAATCTCACTTTGCTATTTCAATTCTTCTTTCCGTAAGTACAGTATGGTGAGCTGGGGGGCCTATTCATAGCTGACTTTGGCTGAAAGGCAAGGTACACCCTGGACTCGTTGACGTAATTCTTCCTCCTCAGGTAAATATCTCCAACTGGAGGAGGTGGCCTCCCTCGTGCGACCATCCGACGCGTCTCGAAAGGCGGTGCGCGACTGGCTGCGCAGTCATGGTGTCACAAACTGCTTGACGGTTCGCACTCAGGACTTCTTACAGTGCACCTTGACTGCAGAGTAAGGATACTTATTTTTTTTTTTTTTTTTAAAGAAAGTCTTTCCTATATCCTCTTGCTGACACAAAGGCACTGATGATCCAAGACATACAAAAAAAACGGATGATTAGGTTTCGGCTCCCTTTAATTGTAAAATGTAATTCCGTACACACGGTCGATGAACTAACATTTGCTAGCACAGTAGTAAAGTCATAATTAAAGTCAATATTCGGGATGCACTGAAACCACTTAATGAAGATTACAGATTTAAACGACACGAGAGAACGCAGAATGGATCTTTGACGTCTATAGCCACCAAATGCTTGTGTTCTGGGCTTGCGCTTCAAGGGCTGCAGAGGTTCTGCTCCCAGGCGGCAGATTCCAGCGCTACGTCAGAGACGGTCACTCCATCGTGAGGTCCTCAGCTCCCTACTCTGTTCCCGATGATGTCGCGCAACACCTCGATTTTGGTCAGCCTCATTTGTTTACATCTAAAATGGCCGCCTACTATCATGTGTCGTTGAAGCTGGATTTTGATCTTTTTTTTATTTTTTATGACAGTTGGAGGGCTTCACCGCGTCCCCCCCAGGGAACACAAGCCTAGCATGGCCTCGTCCAACTCGTTTCACTTGGGTGTGACTCCTGCTGTTTTAAGGGCCCGTTACAATATGACTGCAACTGATGTGGGATCAGCTCAGAACAACAGCCAGGCTGTAGCTCAGGTGCGACCCATGCTATGAAAATCGCCTTATATACAGCATATCGCATACTCCACAGCAACATTAAGGAAGAATGTTTGATAGACCTTTTGTATTGAATATCATTCAATTGTTCAGGATTACCTAATGACGCGTCCAAGTAGGTTCATATACGTTTTGGCACAAGCGGTTTGTTTCTGTTGTAGTTTTTGGAGCAGTATTATAGCCCTGCGGACCTGGCGGAGTTCATGAGCCTTTATGGCAGCAGCTTCCAGCATCTGTCCAAGGTGGACCGCGTGGTGGGGACGCAGGGCACTGGAAAGGCCGGGATCGAGGCCAGTCTGGACGTGGAGTACATCATGAGCACGGGGGCCAACATCCCCACGTGGGTCTTCACTAATCCAGGTCTGTAATCAAAATATTTTCGTTTTAATTTTTTATTTTTTTATAAATAACTGTTGTTTTTTTAACACCGTTACGATAACTGATATTTTCAAACCGATAGCGAGTGATAACCAATAGCTTTCCTTTTGCATACAACACGCTATATATTTTTTAAAATATATAAATATGTTTCTATATATGCTAGTGATAGACCCATATGATTTTCTCGAGGCTGATACGGATTCATTTGCAGTAAAAGAGAAAATATTAGTGTCAAAAAAAAAAAATGCCATTAAGCATGTTTAATAAAACGTTTAAATTTATTAACACTTTGAATGTTTTTAATTTGAATTTTAAACATATATGGAATAGACATTTTTGTTTAAAAATTATAACAAATGCATGCAAATGTAGCTAATTTGGGGTTTTCGTCAGGGTTCATAAAACGTTTCAAAAGATCTTCGCAGACAGTGAAAAGTTGTCTGGACATGTTCAAAATTTCTTTCCAACAAGTTAAAACTGTGAACATCTTACATATCCGGATGACAACTCAAAATTCCCAACGTTCGAGTTCAGCCCTCCAATTCACACACGTGATCGTCCTGGTGCTGTTCCAGGTCGTCACGAGTCCCAGGAGCCGTTCCTCCAGTGGGTGGTCCTGCTCAGCAACATGTCTGACCTGCCTTGGGTGCACACCATCAGCTACGGGGACGACGAGGACAGTCTGTCCACTGCCTATATGCGACGCATCAACATCGAATTCATGAAGGCCGGCGTCAGGGGCCTCTCCTTACTTTTTGCTTCCGGTCAGTAATAGGAAGGAAGATTAGCCACATTTGTTTATTTGTGCAAAGGACGTTTTGAGAGCTTTACATCACAAATGGACTTTCAGCAAACTATGGATTATGCATGTCATGTTAACTTCAAATCACTTGTTGTGGACTTTTTGTAGATGTTTTTTCCCGGTATATCCGGCAAAAGTTAAGTTGTTTAAAAAAAAATCAGACAAATCTTGCGTTCAGGTGATAGCGGGGCCGGCTGCTGGCACATGCCTAAACAACTCAACTCATTTAGGCCAAGTTTTCCTGCCTCAAGGTAACCCTACAACCAAACTCTGAACACTCACAAAATGTATATATATATATATATATATATATATTTTTTTAAAATCTCGTTTCCAGCCCTTATGTGACCACAGTCGGCGGAACCTCATTCAAGAATCCTTACAAGGTGACTTACGAAGTAACAGATTACATCAGCGGAGGAGGCTTCAGTAACGTCTTCAAGATGCCCGACTACCAGGTAGGAATGCGGCGTCAACTTTGTTGTTACAATCGGGCCAAGCACAACAAAAAAACATCACGTTGAAGCATTGAAATAAATGTGCTTTCATCCGCACAGGCCAGCGCCGTGGCCGGCTACCTGAAGAGCGTAGCGGCGACCCTCCCTCCAAAATCGTACTTCAACGCCAGCGGGAGGGCTTATCCTGACATGGCGGCATTGTCGGATAATTACTGGGTGGTCATCAACAGAGTGCCCATGCCTTTCGTTTCTGGAACATCGGTAAAATTGTTCAGATTGATCATTTGTTCACAAAAACCTATAAGTGCGTTCTATTTTAAATATTACAATGCTCCCAAAGACGTATATTTACATTTTTTAATGCTAAGCATACAGAAGGCTTTGATGCAGCCTCTGAACTGAAGAGAATGCTTGAAGCAATGGTAGTTATTACAAAAACGGCCAGCAGGTGGTAGCAGAGTATAAGAGATCAACCAGGGCCATGTTGCAAAACGCTCATTTACCCACAGTTTTAAACAGATTTGTGAATAATGATGAAACTTAGCTATATTCGAATGCTAATTACTGCAAAACAAAAACTGATAGAAATATACTTTTTTTCCCTGATGAAAAAGAGACTCTTAATCTTTCTTTTGGTAGGTTCCATGTTTTTATAGCAATAGAACACAATATTCTGTGGGCCTTGCAAAAATCTGTCAAAATCCAGTAAAAAAAAAAAAACAACGGAGTAAAAGGGGTTGCTTCAGTGAAAATGTCGGAGTGAATGAGTTAATTGGTCTGAAAATTATGCAAAATAAATCTAAATCCAGTAAAACAGTCGGGAGCGAAGGGGGTTGCTTCAGTGAAAATGGCTGTGAGCGACTGAGTTAATCGTAGTAGGGGTTCTCAAACTTTTTGGGTTCAATAAATGTATTTCAAGGACCCCTCACTATCCTCAATCCAAATAAATGTTATGACCACGTGTACCCCGAAATGCCATTCGGAGTTTTTAAGGAAAAAAAGTTCAGGTTGGGGTCTCAAGGACCACTTCTGCAAAATAAGTTGAATTTGACAGCCCTGACCGTAACCGTATCAAACAACAGAGTAAGTAGAAAGTAGACATTTCTGTCGACAACGTACTCAATATTTGTGCATGTCGTTCCAGGCGTCAACCCCGGTGGTGGGTGGGATGCTTTCCCTGATCAATGACAAACGTCTGATGAAGGGCCTTCCCGTCCTGGGCTTCCTCAACCCTCGCCTCTACAAGCTCAAGGGACAGGCTCTCTTTGATGTCAGTCAATATTCCACTCCTCCAAGCTCTGTAATTCTAAAATTGTTAATGCATCGAAGGTTGATTTTTGGTCACCGTTTAAACGTTTACGCTGGCAGTTAAGCTAACGTCAAATGTAATTTAGTGAGTATAAAATCCACGTCTGAAACATTTATCAGCATTTTGTGCGCTGTTGTGTCAACAGGTAACTGAAGGTTGTCACCTGGGCTGCTTTGATGAGCAAGTACAGGGTCAAGGATTCTGTGCTGCACCGTCGTGGGACCCGGTGACAGGCTGGGGAACGCCAAACTACCCTGCACTTCTGGATGCTCTTATAACTCAGTAACGTCAGTCAAGACTCTACTCTTGAGGACAGGTACCAAACACACACATTGTGGTTGGTTGTCCACGCGGTGAGGTTTTATTCCGTTTTTATAAGATTATATTGACTCACTCAGGTCTGCAGGGAGTTTTTTTTTAAATGGGGTTGGTATTTAATTGTTTAATTTTCATTTGTCAATCAAAAGTAAAAAAAAAAAATCACTGATTATTTTATATTACAATCAACAAATTGTTTTCATTTTTAGACTCTGAAAAAAATGCAAACAATGTAAAAAAAATAAAATTACAGGGATTTAGTCTGTTAATGCTTTACTCATTTGACCTACATTAGTTTGTTTTTTTTAAAGGGGGGGGGGGGGGGTAATTACTAGAATAACTAGGGATGCACAATTACAGCCAAAATGATCAGCACAATTATTTTGATCAATATTGTAATCATGATTATTAATCACAATTATTCATCATGTTGGGAAAAACATCTGAATTTTTACTGCACTATTTTAACAGTTTTTAGTGCAAAATGCACGTTTTAAAGGAACGGGTTATCATTTATGAATAAATGCTAATATATTTTTTTTTACCCAACAATCTGAAAATTGCACCAAGGGCTAACTGAATAAATGTGCTATTTTCTTTAACATCACTTGGCCTGAATTTGAAACAAGTGAAGGCAAAGGAAGCTGATCCCTTTCAAACTCGCCATGATTTAATCGTCACAGATCGATGCAGCCGTAATGCGAAGTGTACCTAAAAAGCTTTCGTTATGCTTACATCATTACTGTACTAGTTGAAAGGTATTTGTTCCACATAAGGGATGCTAATTTGTTTACCACATTTTTGCATAGTATTACGATAGAATCACATTTTTTTTTGATTTTTTTACATGTTTGCATGCAGATTGTAGTAAAAATCCCTGTCCTGTTATGGCTGGATTTTAAGTTGGTTGACAGCCATAAACCAAGAAAATGCACTGTAATATTTCAAAAAAATATATATATTTTTTTATAGTACCAATCCCAAATCTTAAAATCAAATGTCTTGTCGTGTGATGTCATAGATTTGGTTGAGTTTGTGCCAAAAGCTTGCAGTGCCGAAGGAAATGCAAATGAAACAGCTGCTGTGCAGTCGTTTTTGTTCATTGCTGTACCTAATAAAACGGTATTTGTTGCTGACTCGAGTCGTTTTCCAACTACATGCGATTGTGTAAAAGTGAAATGACATTGTTAATGGAAACAAAACATTTTAATCAATGCTCTCAATGGATAATCACGATTATCTACAACATGACTGATATTGCATTGTAAATCCCGCTTTCAAACACTCTCATAAGGAAACGGAAAAACTGAATAAGATCAACAGCGCGCCGCAGCACTAATGTCAATCAGTGTACAATATGCACACTTAAGAGGAGTACAAAATTGTAAAAGGTTTCGCTGCAAATGTTTGACTTTCAATGTAAAACATTTCATCTGACAGTTCAGGTATAAATAGAGAATCAAGTAGAAAGAGTTCAATTTGAGTCGGAAGGCCTCGAGCGTCAGTGTTACCGTCTCCGCGCGCACATGGACAAAGTCTGTTGAAGAATGTTACAAATCTTATGCCGTAAGCAAGATGGCCGCACGGGACATCGATTGCCTTGCCAAGGAGACGCCGCGCGTCATCCGGCGTACGCTCGCGTCAACGTGGATCCCTTCACGGATTGTTCTTTGCTTTGGCGTGCGTGAGGATGTGAGACTTGAGGTTGGTGGACTGGGCAAATTTCTTGTTGCAGCCGTCAAAGGGGCACACGTACGGGCGGTCCCCTGTGTGGATACGCACGTGTGTGCGCAAGTTAAAGTCCAGGGAGAACCTCTTGCCGCAGCCCTCAAATGTGCACTGGAAATGGGAAATGCAACAATATTTACAGCCCCGCTGAATAGAGTCAAATGCATAGTCAGACCTTTTTTTTAGGGATTATTTGTGGTAGCGGAGGATTATTGCAATATTTTAGGGGGGGGGGGTATATTAAATGTTACAATAAAGCAGTGTATTTTCAAGAAAAAATAAGTCACAATCTTAACAAGAACAAAGGTCCATTTCGTCGAGATATAACTTTTGTGATCTTATGAGAATAGTAATTTTTCCAAGATAAAATCATATGTGATTTGAAGTCAGTTTAATGAGGGAAGAATGTCATTTTAACAAGTGTATAAAAAATAAAAAAAAACTATTCGACATTGCACCTTTTGCTCTGGAAAAGATGTCGAGACTGCTTGCTTTTGGGGGCGGGGAACACCCCCCCCCCCCTCTTAACTCATTCACTGCCATTGACAGCTATAGCTGTCAAAAATTAATTTGACATATTTCTTCTATTAGTTTCACATTTTTTTCCACTTTTGTTAAACAAGGTATGAAAACCTAAGAATTTTTTTATTGTGCATTAAGAACAGATAAAATGTGATTAATCGTGTGTTAACTATTGAAGTCATGCAATGTCCGACACCCCGATTTTTTTTATATTGTATTTTTTGTTTAATTACTTCATTATTTAAACTCAAGATTAAACAAAAAAATTATATCTGTTCTATATGTACAATGCATTTTTTTCTAGGTTTTCATACTCCTAACAAAAAAGGTGAAACTAATAGAAATTATTCAAATGAATTTTTGACGTCTAAAGCTGTCAATGGCAGTGAATGAGTTAAACTATAGGACTTTGCCATGTAATAATTCACCTTTATTCATGCAGGAGAGATGTATTTTTCAATGGCACAAAGTTTAAGTAGGGAGAAGTAATTGTTAAAAAATAAAAAAGTTTTAGTATCTGTGGAGGTATGTGAAAAAAAATAAAGTTATAGCGACCGTTCAAAAATGAAAAGGCCCACACCTGGAAAGGTTTCTCTCCCGTGTGTACAAGCTGATGTCTTTTCAGTTTGGAGCTCTCCACGAAGGCTTTGCCACACTCGGCGCAGACGTGCACGCGAGGTCCGTGAGTGTGCAAGTGTTTCCTCATTGCAGAATTGTCCCTGAACATCTTGCTGCAGCCCTGAAGGCAAAAGAAAGTATGTAACCTACCAGATTCCACCATTTGTATTATAACGTGCTTCTTTTTGTACTTTCACGTGCAATTTGGGCATCTACGCATATCTATGTTTCCTTTTTATGGGGGGGGGGGGGTAGATTTAAGTTGACGTGTGTACACGATCACGTTTTTGGAGACAAATGACACGACAAATGGGTCACTACTCACTTTGTGTGGACAAGCGATCGTCCGGGGCGCGTCGTCTTCTTTCACTTTCTTTGGCTTCATTCTGGAAATATTTAAAAAAAATGATTGAAGTGTGCATAATTCTTTCCGTTTATTCTGAATGAGCGTATACATACCTCGCAAACTCGGCCAGCTGTTTGGGGTCGGAGAGGTCGATGCCCGGGATGCCCCCTGGAGGCAGCTTCTTCCCCGTCATGTACTCTGAATAGTCAGGAGGAGAGTTTTCACCCGAGATTTGCTCTTCATGGTCAATGTCCTTCTTGTCATCTAAATCACATAGTCGGAATTCAATAAATGCCGACAGAGACAAGTGGACCCGATAACGTAAAGTGAAAAGTTGTATTGTGTTCTCATCAGATGGAGAGAGAGAAAAAAAATACCCCGATTGAAATCGCTTTAGTTATGTGGATATGTAGCTATATTTGTATGCATTTTGGTTTTCACCTACGGCGGCTTGTGAAGATTGCACTTGAGTGTGGAATTTCAGGCGGAAGCTCAAATGCACTAACTTTTACAAGTGAACTCAATTTGTCCCTTGAGTGTTTCAGTACTTTTTTGCACAACTTGCTTTTAAATAACGAAATTCACAGCAAATGTACATCACGGAGGAAAACTGAACACAACGCAATGCCAAGTCAATCGCGCTTGATCAGCCTGGTCAGTGAAGAAGAAACTGGAGTTGTGCAAATGAAATGGACAACAGGTGGAAAGGAGAGCCAATTAGCAAGACAACACTTTAAAGCAGGGTTCTCCAATTCTAGTCCTCCGGGGCTGGAGTCCTGCAGGTTTTAGATGTTTCCGCCCACTAGCACACCTGATTCATATAATAAGCTCAACAGCATGCCTGATAACGTTCCTGATCTTTATTATCAGGTGTGTTGGTAGGCGGAAACATTCAAAACCTGCAGGACTCCGGCCCTCGGGGACCAGAATTGGGAAACCCTGCTAAAAAATAAAAAATTCTGCGGGTAGTGATTATACTTTCCTCATCCTAATCTTTTCCTATTGATTTTTTCGGGGTCACTTTTGCCAATTCTCTCACCATAGAGGCATTATGAGTCGGTGACAACCTGAAGCAACTTAATTTACACAAAAAGGTTCTGTGATTGCGTTGCAGTCTTGCAACATTGTCTGCGTGAGAATAACTGGAATGGAATACATTTAATTTTGACTTCTTACTGACTCTTAATAAACAATTTTACCATTTTGTGAAGTGGACAGGTGCTGCTGCACTTCTTAATCAAACCGGTTTGTCACATAATTAAAAAAAAAAAAGAGGGATCAAACACCTGTGAATATTGCAGTTCAGCTACTTGTCACACATGTTGTGCAAAAAGTACTCAAATATTGAACAAGTGCATTCAAAGATCAGATACGGTTAATTAAGTTCACCTGCAAAAGTAATAGTTGTGCATTTTACGTTTGTCCTGAAATGTAAAGCACACCACTTGAGTTCGTACGTAAGAGGACTGCTGAACGTTTGTCACGATAAGACTCCCGCTTTCGGAAATCAAAAACGCGATAAACTGAAGAAAAACGTTCGTTTCGACGTTGACGTTTGTCATAAGGAGGTAACTTCTATAATCTAGCGGCGGTTGACGTAAGAAACAGTAACGGTAAAACCCGAGGGTCCTTGAAGGCACCGCCTCCGCCGTTGTGAAGTGCGCCATAGAGGCCTAGCTAGCCGATACATAAGCGTAGCAGCACTCGCCGCCATATTTATGGGCCAAATAAACGCCATTTTTTCGGGCCGCCATACTTTCTCGACCGGGGAAATATGGCGGCGCCCATCGGCACAGAAAACATGGCTTCCCATAAAAACAAAAACACTCCAATTGAAGTTCAAGCGGTGATTTCAAACCGTAAAATTGACGTTAACGTTTGTCGAAAGGCAAGGCCTCGGTGCAGGCCTCGTAACGACGACACACACGCAGGGAGAACAAAGCCATGACAGGATTTCACTTTAAACTTACCCGAAGCCCACATAGTAACGGAGAACTCCCCTTCCAACGTCTTTATCTGCACTTGCTTCTGTTCCCATTTCCTGCCCATGTCTGCGCCGCTTAGATAGCTCCTTTTGCCCAATTTCTTTCCACTTCCAGCCCTCTTCATCCGGCCCGTTGCCGAGCTTCTCCCCGCGACTGTGACCAGAGTGTGTTCGATGTAGTCCTCCTCCACGGCGGGCATCGGGATGAGGATTTGGTCTTGGTAGCCTTCATCCGCATGCAGTTCAGAGTCGTCCTCGCCCACGACCTCCTCCCGGGTTTGCACCAGAATCACTTCTTGGTGCGGGAGCATCGAGTGCGGGTCGTCCGTGTCAAGCGTTTGTAAAGCGAGCATGGGCTGCTCCTCGCAGTCATCCCCGACAACAGTTGTTTCGATGGTCTCCACTTCGATTTCGTGGAGCTCCACGATTTCGGCAGGCATTTCCGAGCCATCCGCCTGAATGTACAGGGTGTCCCCCGAAGCCATGACTTTATATTCCGTTCTTTTACCCCCTCCACCTTCGAATGCTTTATTTAGTCTACCGTGGCTTCTCTTCTGTTTGTACTCGCCTTCCTCCTCCCTCTTCGACAACTCAGCAACAACGTGTACTCTCGTCGCCACTCTGCTCCACACATAGCAAGTCTCGCGTGATTTGGATCATATACATCCCATCAAAGGGCTGGAACAAAAATGTTGATAGTGTACACCATAAAAAAAATTTTTTTTGACTGTTGCAAGACAATTTATCTTATGCAATTTTCAGCATTTTGGAACTAATTCTTAATTTAATAGTTATGATGTGTTTGTGCTATATGTCGGATATAAAATGAAAACTATGTTCTTACATTATTTATTATTTTTTTCCCCAGACTTGCACGAAAGAGGCTTCCAAAAACGTAAAGCGACATAATGGAGCAATTACCACTCAAAAATGAAAAACTTTTTTTTTTATCTTTACAAACTACCTTACTCCCCCAATTGAAGTAAAGTGGAAATATCACTTCCCAAAACACAATGCTAGAAATTGTATTTGTTGCCTTTGCTGTTGTATGTTGCCTTTTTTCTCTCCAATGCAATTATTTTGTTTTTCTTCTTCACCAATCGAGGAACACTCCCTAAATATAATATACCAACAAACTCTTATATTATATTATGTTTATTCTCTAAGCACCCATAAAAATGGGCTAGCATTTGGAAAAACAAACAAAAGTCAACTATTTACAAGGTCATATGCGCTGCCTCCCCATCGCTGCAATATGGTGTGGTGGAGATGCGGTAAATGGTGAGACGCACAAAAATGGACTTATTTACAAGCCAGCAAGAAGCTTCTGCCTTTCAAACCTTTGATACAAGAAGCACCATACTTCCCAGTCCCGCCCTTAAAAGTAGTTGGTGAATTTCTACCCCTTGTGGGTCACCGGTCACCACAGCACAATATTACGGAGTGCTATTTCCTTTATAGAAAAACATTATTATTATTATTTTTTTCGAGGCACATGTTTACGCCCTTAAACGAGCGTAAGGTTACAGGCACATTTGAGCGGGTGCGGCGGCAGCGCATAACGAGGGAGAGGAGAGGAAGGTGGAGAGGGCTGACACACCTGCCGCATTACGGCGTGGCGTGCTACCTGTTCGAGTGGGCGTGGCCTTGAGGTGGGGGCAGGTGCGGGTTGTGGGGAGTCCTTCACTTCCACGACGAGTTGGAGCGGTGCCGGGCCAGCCACTCCACTCCACTACTTGACTCCACTCCGTTCCATTCACTCGGCCGGTGAGAGGACGTCATGGACAAGACAGGTGGAAGAGGCGACTTCGAATGGGTTTATAACGACCAGCCGCACACGGCGAGGAGGAAAGAGATACTGGGTGAGTGAGACAAACACGGTCAATGAGGACGTTTTTGAATGTGTTATTTTTTTTGGTAAGTTTGTAACAAGTGCTCCGATCCGGTTAAACCAGTTTTGACCCAACCAGTCATCTGTTTAATAAACGCAGAGAAAGTGAACGCCACCAGGGATAACTGAAGTCGCTCTTTACCATTGAGCCGAGGCACATATTTGACATTCGTAAAACCGCTAACTTTCTAGGCCCCTGGGGCACCAGAATAGGAACACGAAAAATGCTAATTGACACTTCCTGAACATCCGGGCATTTCTGATATTTTGCTGAAAACAAACTTTCTATTTATATTGATTTTGCCTGTGACAAGCATACAAACCAGGTTGTGATAGTAGTCAGTATTTCATCACATTTTGAAATCTGACTAATCCTCACAAATTAAATTACAAGAATCCAAAATCCAATGCTTTTCAATGAGCGAAGCGCTTCCTTTCACCGAGTGAATGCTGTATTCGAGGAAGGTGGGAAGTCAGATTGATCCCACAAGTTTGAGGCAAATTTAAATAAGGAAAATGGCTGATTACAATAAATAGTTTTTCTGGTTAACGCAGTCGATTATTTACTTCAAATAACTAATTTGTCGGTGATGTCATCCTTTTCCCCCGTGATTTAGCAACTCCAAGTTCAAAGGGGCGCCCCGTGCACAATTTCGAATGCAGCATTGGACCGCCATTTTGTGACGGAAGCTTGGAATTGTCAATAGGAGAAATTTGCAACTTGGCTAACGACATATACACATTTTTTGTAAACAAATTCAAAGCAATATTGTTAGCCTAGTACCGTAAAATTGCCCAATTCATTTTTGAAGTTTTTCACAAAACACACAAAAATTCAACAAACAAGGCTCCAGTGACCTCGTTTCGACCTTTGTGGCTTACCTACAATGATGTGGATGCCTTAGATTCGACAGACAGACAGACAGACAGACAGACAGACAGACAGACAGACATAATAACTAACCCCCCAGAATTTTTCAGCAAGCATATTGCTACTTTTATTGATACTGTATTGTGAACAACACTTGCCAGGTGTCCGTTTACGCTCCCAAAACTCCCACAGGAGCTTGACCCGCCCGTTCACCCGAGTTGCACAATGGTACCGCGATAATGCCTCGGGGCTGGCTTGGTAACAAGGCACACACTCGCTATTCTTTCCCCCGACGTCTGCTCTTGACAAACACATGCGCACGTACAAACACAATATAGTGCGTGAGAAGATGGCTTATTTGGCAGTCAAATGAACACGGGTCACAAGAGTGTCCACATTGTCAAATGTGCTGACTCGGAGTGTGAACCGCAGCTGTGTTTGTTAATGCAACAGGCATGTCATTTATTTTAATCAAGACCAAATTTTTTATTATTTTTTTGGTTGACTTCTAGGGGTGTTGGAAAAAATCGACTTGGCAATATATCGGCATATTACAGCGCACAATTCTCAAATCGATTCGATATGCTGGCCGAATCAATTTTTAAACATCCATTTTTTATGGGAATATTCAACAAAACGTCTTACTTAGGGTTAGGATTCACACATTAAGCATGGGAGAATGTTATATTAATAGAACATTAAGCCTTAATATTTAATTTCAGTGCTGTTCAAACATGAAACAGACTGCATACTAAATTTTCAGATACATAAATACATTTTCATACAAATCTTAAAATGTACATGTACAAGTTTACTTATTAGTATTTTCTAAATTTTAGTTTAAAAAAAATCGCAATAATTAATTTATAGATTCGTATCGGGATTAATCGTGATACGAATCAAATTGCCAGGTACTAGGCAATTTGCACCCCTATTGACTTCTAAGGGCTGTTTTTTCCCCCGCATTGTATGACCTTAGGGGCCAGAAAAACATCAACGGCGTCCTTTTGTATTCTTGTTTTCGCAGCGTTTCCACAGGTGTGAAACGACACAATAGGTTGCTTGACACCTCTAATCCATTAAATATTAAAGGGCCTTATTTTTGAATTATCCTCTGCCCCGTGGAGCCAAAAACATGGAAGGTTGTTTTGGAAGTGAGGTCACTTCCATTTTCTGTTATCATGCGGCGACCGTGATGAATAACGCAGCGTGATTAATTTCACTTCAATAATGCGTGATTATTGGATGAATCCGGAGGCCGACTCGCGATACACACCGCAGACGAGCTAAGATCGTCGAAGTCGACATTTTTATGATGTCTGGTTATTCATTTAACTTCATGCCCTATATAAGTGGGATATAAAGCAATAAAAATGTGACATTAAGCAACACGGCTGTATAACAAAACAAACAAACAAGCCCATTTGTGGCGATATCACATCATTGGCATTGCTTCAAAATAAATACAGTACATTCTTAGGCGTGTGTTATAGTATGAATTTATTGAATTTGCCATTCCTTCAAATTATTAATACTTGGAGAGAGTGCAATTGGGTTAAATATTAACATTGTCAAGAAGGATCGGTCAAGTCAAAGGCAGATAGGCGAGGGGACATGTTGCAGAAATGTCATTAAATCACATTACATGTCAGATCTTTTAACTCAGGTTATTGTGCTGCCATTCTTTAAAAAAAAAAAAAAAAATTAAACATTCAAGCCATCTGGTCAGTTTGAAATTAGAGGTCGATTTGCCAGAGGATTCCTTTTTCAAAAGGATTTTTTTGATCCCACATTTATGCTGACATAAATGAACAACTGAAATAAAAAAAAAAACCCACTCCTTTCTGAAGTTTTTACCTTAATATATATTCTAGGGAAAAAAAGTCACAAAATCTCAGACTGAACCCTTTTAAATGCGTTATTGACTTTCCAATCAAAGCAGACTGGCTTAAACCCAAGCCTGCTTCTCCAATGTTTGTTGATACGGTCCCTGAGCAAAGCAACACCTTTGCCAATTAAAAAAATGAAATAAAATCCTCCCATGAGAAGAAAGCCTCCTCAGAGCATTCTCCATTTTGTTTCTTGGTCTTAACATTCATGCTGTCGAGATTTGTATGTTATTTTCTTTGCTGATTTCCACGTTTTGGATGGTGATATCGCTGTTGCCTACAAAAAGGCTGCAAATTGATAGTTATTTATTATTATTATTATTATTATTATGTACATTTGCACTTTTTAGCTGTAAAAGTAGTTCACGCGAGGGCTTTAGTTTGACTTCTCCATTCAACGATCATTTCTGTGTTCCCCACAGCCAAGTACCCAGAGATCAAGTCCCTGATGGGTCCAGACCCCCACCTGAAGTGGGTGGTGTCGGCCATGGTCCTGTCCCAGCTCCTGGCCTGCTACCTGGTGCGAGATCTCCCGTGGAAGTGGATCTTATTCTGGGCCTACGCCTTTGGCGGCTGCGTCAACCACTCGTTGACGTTGGCCATCCACGACATTTCGCACAACGTGGCCTTTGGCAACAAGCTGGCCAAGTGGAACCGCTGGTTCGCCATGTGGGCCAACCTGCCCATCGGCGTGCCCTACTCGGCCTCCTTCAAGAAGTACCACATCGACCACCACCGCTACCTGGGCGGGGACAGGCTGGACGTGGACATTCCCACGGAATTCGAGGGCTGGTTCTTCTGCACTCCCACCAGGAAGTTGGTGTGGCTCTTCCTGCAGCCGTTCTTCTACGCGCTGCGCCCTCTGCTGGTCAACCCGAAACCCGTTTGCAAGCTGGAGATTCAGAACTTTGTGGTTCAGCTGGCGGCGGATGCCGTCATCTACTATCTGTGGGGGCTCAAGCCGGTGGTTTACCTCATCGCCGGGTCCATCTTGTGTATGGGACTGCACCCCATTTCGGGACATTTCATAGCCGAGCATTACGTGTTCATGAAGGGACACGAGACGTACTCGTACTATGGATCGCTCAACTTGATCACCTTCAATGTTGGCTATCACATGGAGCACCATGACTTTCCCAGCATACCTGGCAGTAAGCTACCTCAGGTAAGACCTTTTTTTTGTATTCGTCGCATCAGCAACGTGACAAGAGGCTGCCATCTTTGTGTCATTTTGGTGGATGTTTTTTTTTTTTACCTGAAACCTGTCAGCCAATCGGAGAACGAGTAAAAGATGAAACGAAAGGGTCGAAAAGAACGTCGAGAAATAATAAGGTTGGAGTCAAAGTATACAGCAATTTCTGGACTACAAGGCGCACCTGACTATAAGCCGCGCTAGCTAAATTTGGGGAATTCTACACATGTAAGCCGCAGGTGTTTTTAATGTTCCCGCTACTTTTCCATAATGAGGGTGCAAATTGTCTCGCTCTCATTCTGTCTCTCCTACTGTATTTGGGCTTGCTTCCTTTATAGTGCGCCCCCTTGTGATCTGATAAATAAGCCGCACCTTTGTATTAGCCTGCAGGGTTGAATGCAAGTGAAAAAAGTAGCGGCTTGTAGTCCAGAAATTACTGTAATTTAAAGGTGTTTGGGGGTCAGGTGATCTCATACAAAAACATTCCCTAAAAAGGCTTCTTTTTTTTCCATTTTTTTTCAAACACAAAAAAAACTTCAATCATTTCTGGAACCCATTGTCCTATTTTCAAAATTCTTGCTGCGTTGTGTATGGGTTGAAATATGTGCCACCAGAAACTGACTTTGAATCTTTTAATATTTGAGTTTGTATTGTTTAATTCGAACCATTGCATTGAAAAACTGAATTGTACAATTTCAATTGATTCATTTGGAACTGAAGTCCAATAATCTTGAAAAGTTATTTATTTTTCTCTTAAACTGTAACGTACAGTCCATTCAAAGCAAATTCAGTTCTGTAAATTCATACTACTTTAGGAATAGCAATCGATTTCAGATAAACAGAGCGCCTCTTTGTCCAGTCAGCACCTTCATATTTGAGCACGTGACACAGGCACGGCAGAAAAAAAGTTACATCTTCATTAGCTCTTAACCTAAAAAAAACGCTTTATGCGGTATAATTGAAAATGTTATTTTCATATAGGAAAAGACAATGTGTTTGTTGTTAGCAACGAAGCCCGAAGTCTTGATTTCCTCCTCTAACCTTCCCGTCATGCCCGCATTGGACTCCATGCCCAAGCGATTACTGACACCTAGTGGTAGAAATGGTACACAGCACATATCGATAGGGGCTCATCTCAAGTCTCAATTATATACACAGGACTTCAAAATAAAAGTTAATCCTCTGTTTATTCGACCTATGTTCCAAACCAATCAATTCAAATTGTATAATTCAGATTCCGTTTTGTGTTGAGTCCATGCGTGTCGTCAAAAACCATACGACCACGCTGTTGGACGTTGTGGGTTTGATTATGTGATTGGTGCTGGGGTTTAGGTACATGGCCTGCCTTGGGTTAAACCACACCAAACGGTGTTTGTCAGAAGAAACATCACACCGGGTAACTGATTAACCAATTGCCACTTGAGTGAGTCTGCAACACACAAAGGCTGTGGGCCGAATGTCAAGAACTCGCTTCCACAATGGAATTAATTGTCTGTCACGAAACCTGTTGGACCACAGACACTATCTGACTTTTCTGCTGAACAATGACCAAAGTCATGCATGGAACAAAATGTGAGAAGAACTGAACTCAACCAACAACCTCAGTTGTTCTCAGTTGAATGTATTTAAAATGCGCACACGCCACATAGAATGTAAAGAGCTTTTGTCCCCAAAGCTGAAAAAAAGAAAGGCAAACTAATGTCTCCACTTAAAACCTCGGTGTGGTCCTAACTATGTCGTTTGCATCTCCAGGTGAAGCAGATCGCGGCCGAGTATTACGACTCCCTGCCTCAGCATACGTCATGGATGCAGGTGCTGTGGGACTTTGTGTTCGACGACAGCATCGGCCCGTACGCCCGAATCAAGCGCGAGTACAAGTTGAGCAAGCAGCAGTAGAGCAGACGTCCCAGGAAGGGCCACAACCGCCACGCCAATGTGAATTTCACGGGTTAACGTACCGCAGTTCAGGCGATGTTGACTCTCAATGCTGGATCATCTCCTCTTTAGTCCGTAGTAGTCAAACATGTAAAGAGAAAAAAAAAAAAAACGTAAACATTTCCTTCTTTTGTAGGGCAATTCCCACGTGTTCCTGTCACAAAATCAAAATGGCCTGCCTCGCCATTTGAGACTACATTTAATAGTATTCAATGGTGAACGTTATTATCATGTTCCCATTATTGCTGTTGTGTGGTTCCTTTTGCTGCCTCTCAAGTCATTCAGGCCTTTTGCTTTCAGAGACCATTTCATGTTTGGGGAAAAATTAGGCGCCAGGGCACTTTTGAGTGGCAGAAAGCAGTTAGTTAGGCTACTTGAAATGAAATGTTACAACAACAACAACAAAACTAAACTAATCCAGCAGAAACAACATTTGTGGATACATCGACATTTTATCACAAATATGTATAAAATGTTTCCTTGGGCTGTCTTGAAGTAATACAAAACAATGGTTAGCCTATTAGCTAACGCCAGCTTGCTTTCCATTTCAGCGTAAAAGAAGAGCACGTGTGTCCTATTAACCCAAGCAATAAAACATCAATTAGCCAGACACATTAAGTGCGTCTCAAGTTTCGCTGCGTGTATTTTGAATCAATTTACCAATTTAAATGTGAAGTACAGCCAGCGTTCTGTCTCCCTTTTCACATAACGTCCTTTTTAAAACGCGGGCGGGCCATATTTAAATGAAAGGTTTGTTTACTGGCGGCGTCTTGAGTCTTTGGTGATGATGCGTTCAAGGACACCGTAGAAAAACGTGCACTGAACCTCAAGCTCTTGGATAAAACAACGCATTAGTGTCATATTATTATTATTATTATTATTATTGTTTTACAGGCTAATCAATGTTATTTTTTTCCCATGACAACTCTGAACTGTACTTACCTAATTTTGATGTTCAGACTGGAGTGGTTTTAATTGAAAGCATGGTAAGAGCGAGATGCCGAGTTCGGAGTCCGTAAACGTTTCATATGATGGCTGAGGTGTTAGTGCAAATGGTTGTGCTGGCGAGCAAAACACTTTGGCTTAGGCAATTGCGGGCCTGCGTGTACTATAACCTCATTGTCTTCTTTTTTGTTTACCTACTTAGATGTTTCTATTTAACTGTAAAAAAAATAAAATAAATAAAAATCTTTATACGAAGATGTTGATCAAAACACACATTGTCTTTGGTCTTTGTTTCTAAAAAAAAAAAAAAAAGTCCATAAAATCCATCTTGAGGGTTAGCTAACAGGTGAATCATGTCGCTTCTTTGAACTGTTTGGTTGAATGCATTTTCACATCCAGCTTTTTATTTATTCATTTAATGAGAACGTCGCTGAGAGCAGACAATGCAAGTGCAACAATCCAAACTCCTGCAAAGACACTTTGAGTTACCATCACATTGACCGGCCATTCCATTTGTGCACATTCTTCTGAGCTAACTTTACTTTGCATATTGGCAGAGAAACACCCTTCCGTCTTTTTTGTTTTTTTAATTCTACACCTCCCCTCTTTGCTACTATTATCAGCATCATCTCGTACACAGAGAAAGGGATTCATCATGGACACAAACCACGGTTATAAATGCACCACCTGTTTTTTTTTTCTTCTTCTTCTTCTCCATTCTCCATAACCAAATAAATGAATTGAGTAGGGGGTTCATGCATAAGTGGGAGGGCCACAAACATAGGAGGGTTTGGAAAACTACCACATTGTTAGGTCATTGACTTTTTTTTTTTTTTATAAACACCACTGAACGCTTACCAGGTGTTGGGATATTGAACCTTTCAGGGGGGAAGGGGTGCTATAAACCAGGATCCACCTCCCAAAAAAAGTCTCAAGAAGACATGGCTGGAAATAAAGAGGAAGTCTGCCATTTTGGTTGGAAGTGGCCATTTTAGGATCACTTTGGGCTCTTTCCACGGCACCTTCAAAGTCAAACTTGGCCGCCGGATTTTGTCCCACTGCCAACGAGTTTGCGCCAAGCATACAAGACGTTGACCAATTTATTTATTTAACAGCGCTCAGTGGTGTGGCCTTGGTGGTGCAGGTGTATTTTCAGTGGCTACTTGTCCGCGGGAAGAAAAGGTCGGACGCACAACACCGGTACGAATATGGCAATCAAAACTTCAACTTTGTGCTTATTTGAAACAAATCGTCTGGGATCAAATGAACAGAGAAGGATTATAAAAGGCTGACGCCGATGGTGTGCAAGTTCCCCGTTTGTCCTTCTGTAATACTCGTCAACAACATCAGCACGGATTTTTAAATAATACAACAGTACAAACTTAGAAAACCAAAAATATTTTCCTTTTGAGACGGAACCGAAGAAAACGTGGCAACACTGGGCAGTCCGAGACGAGAGGCGCACGCAACAACCACAACACGGAACTCGGCACGACGCTTCGTCTTCATCATTTCCTCTCCTTGAGTTCGTCTCGCTCTCTTCTGTCCGCTTCGCTGTCCGGCAGACTCAAATGTTGGCGCAACATCTCTGCGACGCAACTTCACAGAAACGTTGAGAGAACATTCTGGGGGTTCTCCTAGCGGGTCCCGCCTGCATCCATCCGACGTCCTGGTCCTCGTCGTCTTTCTCCAGCTCCTCCTGCTCTCCTCCCGAACGTCGCTCAGCTGAGATTAGGATGTGCTGATTCGACCTATTTCTTGTCTGATGGCTGACATGAAAAGAATGGGAAAGTTATTTTATGTAGCTTATGTCACCACTTACAGTAAGTCATGGAAAAGTCAAGTAGGAGCAATATTTCCCAATCACTGTGCCGTGTCAGGCGTGTCGCAAAAAAATGTTCTCCTTTTATACAAATGACTTTATCTCGAGCCTTAACAGTTACATCATTCTGGTCTTTTGGCCGGCTTGGACTCTCTGATGGCCTCATCATGATAGCCAAAGACCAGCAAAAATCCGCAGAAGCGCTAAAACTGATCTGAGAGTGCGACGGCGTGACAATCATTGACAGATGTCGTTTCGAGACAAATGCACAAAAGCTCCATATCTCGCCTTGCTTGCGCCGCGGCAAGACAACGATGTAACCCGCTAGCTCAAAGCAGCTTACCATGAATGATTTCATCTTTCACTTTATGCAGCTCGCGTACAACTTCGTCCAAAATCTCCTACGAGAAAAACAAATTCAGAGTTAATTCAAGCAAAAGAGTGGCTATACAGTGGACTCCCCCCACTTTTGTTTATTTTTTATTTTTTTTGCTTAAATAATGATTTCAATAGTGTGCATAAAACCAAAATAATTGTGATTGTACCTAAATAAATATATATATATATATATATTAAAAAAAATAAGTATTGTACTTCAAATGTATATACAAATGAACCGTGCTTCAAAAATATATAGGACTATATTTAAAAATAATAATAATAATTCAGTGATTCTTTTCTGTACCACTAGAGGGAGCCCACATCCCATTAAGTACCACACTAGAGCGCTTCAAATAACAAAAGTGCCACGTAGAAGCATAAAACGCACCTGTTTCATCCTGTCAAATTCGCTGTCTGATTCACTAGTGCTGCCAATGGGTCTCACTCTACAACACGAAGAGAGAAGAAAAGAAGAAGAAAAAAATCAGCTCTTCCATGTTATCGACAGGATAAACAATTTTCCGTTCCCACCGTGACACCAGTGAGGACTTCTCTGCAGAGTTGGATCTCTCCCATGGCTTCTTCACAGCATCTAACGAGTAGCAAAGCGGGAGTTACAATTTTGTGGCACTTTTTTTTTCCCGCGTGATTTTTTTCCATTTAAAGTTGCATTTTGTAACAATTTTCCCCAAGATGTCTTTACAATAGCTTTTTGATTTGACTATCTATGACTGAAACATTTTTAATGAGTAAGCTAACACATTAGCTGTTCATAATGGGAACTTCTGCAAGCCTTTGGCCAATAGTTTTCATACAGGATTTGGGTTCGAATTTCCCGAATTTCTGTTAGTGAATGTGACGTCGTCATGTGCATTGTGTATGTGAAGGGAAAATACGGTTTCATTTTTTGGCCACTTGTGGCAGTAGAGATTCAAAATTCAATTTTCTTCGTTTGGTAGCGTCAATGGTAAATTTGGAACAAAACTTTGGACTTTTCCCTGTCAAGGGTGTAAGAAATTGCTTTTCACAGTAAAAAGCAAAAAAGAAAATAGCTAGTAGAGCTTTAGCATGACGAGTATAGAAATAACTTGAATCTGACAAGAGTAATCATAAATGAAATTTAACTAGCAAAAATCAAACATCGCTTTTGGATTGCGTTGTATGTGAAGGCTTGAGCTGATTTTTGAACCCAGAACCTTTGGACTGTGAAGCAGATTTACTAACCACGGGGCACATATGCTTCCCTTTTAAAAAGATGAATTGAAAAACAATACCAAGCTTTTAAAAAGAAAAAGAAAAAAAAAAGCCCAAAACATTAAATACCTGTTGAGTTCTGACCAGACCCGCGACTACCAGAGTCGTCCTGCAGGTGAGAGAGAAAATGTGGACTTGATTATGTCGATGCATGAAACAAAACAAAACCTTCATTATTGTCTTCGCGCTTAAAGTGCAAACGTAATCGAGCTGCGGCGTCACGAGGATGATCAACAGAAAGACTTACTTCATCAGGTTTCTCAGACGCTTTTCGTCTAAGAGAGAAGAAACATGACATCGTTTGTAAAAATGCAGACTAGCCTCAAAAAATGCACTCACTCTTTTGACTGCACACTTATTTTCAGTCCGAGTAACTCATTCGTTTTCATGCCATGAACGTGCTGTAAATGTAAGTATCTCGCAGGTCGATGTTTTGTTTTTACCTGCGAGCTAATAAGGCATTCATCTCCTGCATCAGTCCCTCTCCCCCACCTCCACTTCCACCACTAGATCGGTTGGAGTCACTTTTGCCGCTTGATCCTGGCGGACTGCTCTCATCCTGAACGCACACAAGCGGATGTTTTGTTTTCTTGACTTTCCTTTCATTCTAATTGACATTGAACCTTTATTTATTCAATTACCAAAAACTCCACCTTAAAGCGATACTTGACAAAAATCTACCCATCACATGTTTGTTAACACAGCCGAGGTGGCCCCCCAAATGGCCAGCGTAGAAGAATCAACAAAGGATGCTCACCCTTTGAACCTTACGAAGTTTGGCCCCAGCCAGCGCGGCCGCCAACCCCGAGGGCTGCTGCTGCATCCCAGGGGGTCCCCCGGGCGGCCCCCCGCCGGTGGGCAGCGGAGGGGGCATGGGCGGGGGCGCCGCCATCGGGGGCGGAGGTCCCGGCGGCGGCGGAGGGGCCGGGGGGCCGGCCGGGGGCGGGGCCACGGACAGCATCGCGGGGTGACCTGCGGAGACAGGGGCGCCTGCGAGGGGCAGAGTTAGAGCTCGGTTAACGCCAGCGACCCCCTGGAAGGTTGACTCTAGGGTCCTGGGTGCTAAAAATAGGAGGTGAGCAGTTTGTTTGGACTTTCAGGCTTATAACTACTTTACTGTCAAAGCACGGTTTAGGTCCAAATGTATATGTTTGTATTGTATAATGTATTTTGAAGAATATTTTGCAGCCATTTTAGTTGAGTGTTTTTGCCATTTTTTTATTTATTTTGTCCCTGGATGGATTTATTTTGACTTACTGTTACTCATGTCATCTAGCCTTTAATCATTCCATATGAACTGTGCTGTCGAATTAAAGTTGACTTGACAAAATGTGGCTCCTAATTGTAAAAAAAAAAAAAAAAAAAAAATGTTTAATTACCATCATGTCTTGTTTGGTCAAATTTCAGTCGACCAATCACTGAACAAGAATCTATGGCAAGAACCAAATAAGCTGCTTGGCATTTAGCAGAGAAGACTTTGCAATTGTTTTCTTGGGTGCAACCCACATACTCAGCTCATCCCCCAAAATGTGTCATAAAGGTGGCACCATTTAATATTATAAACAAGCAAGGCCTTCTCTGTTGCCTAAACATAGAAGCAACTTCTACTATTTGTTCCAAGAATTTTGCATTCCCCAAAATCTTTTCTCTTCATTTCACAGCATTTCTCTTGGCAGCACTGCTTCCATTACATGGAAGTTCGATATTTTGTCCAATCAGAATTCAGCAGTTTTGTTGCCATGCCAAAGTAATCTGCCTATAGGGTCTTCAAGAATTAGTTGTGCTGGCTGATGTAAGGTTAACAAAATTACCAATGAGATTGTTTCTTCTTTTTTTTTTTTATTCACCTCACAGGGTCAACAAAAATAGCATTAGCATTTTCCCGTCCTCTGATTGGCTGGTCATTGACTAGCAAAACACTTTCTGTAGAAATCTGCAAATATTTAATACATTTATCTTGCATTTGTTTTATGAAACAGTTTTGGTCACGTTATTAGTATAAATAAAAAAAAATAGAAGTGCTCCAGATGATAATGTGGCACAGTTGAGTGCTGTTAAATTGCATTTTTGTTCTTCTGTAATTGTGACGTGATGGTGGCGGTAAAGCAAACTGAAATAATACACGGCCCGCCACGGGTTTCACACAGGAGGGCTGCGGTCTACTTTTTGTGAGGCTGACGGATTATTCAGCTGTTTGCATGACAGGGATGAGCTGCCATTGGCCGAGACTGGTCGCACGTGGGCGCAAATTTGCATCTAGCATAATGTTGTTTTTGAAAGACATCCCTATAAAAAAAAAAAAACAGACCTTCGCCCTCGCTCCTCTCCATACTTACTGCTGTTGGTCATGGGGACCTGCTGGGGGACGGGGGAGGGGGCCTCCTTGGGCGAGCCCCCGTCAATGTAAGAGGGGGGCGAGTTGGTGTTGCTGGGGGGCTGCTGGTGCGCCTGCTGCTGAGGGTGGAAGGTGGACGGGTACTGGTGATTGGGGGCGGGGCCTGTGGGCGGCTGGCCCGCGAAGCCGCCCGCGAGGGGTGGCAGGGGCACGCCCTCACAGTACTGCGGGGTGAGCGGCAGCTGGTGGGAGTGGGGGGAGTAGGAGTCGTCCGATTGGCCGTTGGCGTGAGCGTGGGGCTGGTGCTGGGGGTACTGGCCGCTCGGCTCGAGCGGCGGGGGCTTCATCCTCATGCCCGGGAACGGGTGCGCCACGGGGAGGACGGGCTGCGGTGGCGCCAACCCCTGCCTGGCGGGCATGGCCATCATGACCGGAGGGGAGGCGGAGGGCGGGCATTGGGCGTACATTTGCTGCAAATGAGAGGCGGACCAGGTGCCGTGTTTGGGGGGGAGCGCGATGTCTTGGTGGTGGTGGTGAGCGTGGCGCGCCGCGGTGGGAGGAGACAGGGGGATCTGACGGACCTGCCGGCCCATCGTGGTCACTCCTGCCTGGACGGGCGAGAAGGCGGAGGCCAGCGAGGTGGAGAGCTGGGAGGAAAGCTGTGCCTTGTCCCTCGCCGCCCCCGCCTCTTTCTCTTGGGAGGGAGAGGAGGAGGCGGAGGGCGGGGAGGAGGAGGAGGAGGCCACACGGACGTAGGACGGGGGCAGTGTGCTAGCTCTGTACTGTCTGTACTCGGGCGGAGTGTCGGGGTGGGCGGGGGGTGCGCACACTTTGTATTGGAGAGTGGAAACGACTGTGAGGGGCAGCAAGGGAGGGGGGGGGGGAGGAGAGACAGGAGGAGATGCGGACGAAGGAGGGCGACAAACAAAGGAAAACAGAAAAGAGAAAAAACGTGAGAAGAATGAAAAGCAACCAAGCCGAGATGAAAAGATAAAAAAATCAGGAGCATAATTCAAAAAACCGCAAATAAGAAAGACTCAAAATATCAAGCAGCAGAATGCAACATGACCAGAAAAGCATATGACATTTCCCCCCCAACAGCAGCTGGAAGAAAGAGATGGCAGCAGAGCATGTTGCAGGGGCTTGGTGGGGGTCAGGGGTTAAGGGTTAGGGGGGTTCGGGGGAGGGGGGGGGGGTGTCACCGATATCATCCATTGGGACGAAGGAGATGTTTAAGTCTGGAGAAAGACTTGAACATGTGTTTATGTGTGTGTGTGCACATGGAGAAAAGGGCATCGTGGGAATGTGGGTTAGTAGTCGGGAACAGGAAGTAGAGTGCTCTCTATTCATGATGTCATCACCTCTAATATTTACTCTGCCTGACAACACACTGCTAGCAAAAGAAGACAAAAGAAGAGCAAATACACGCTTGCTCCTTTCAAGTTGTCGTGTGAGTTTGAAACGCTAACAGGACGTCGGCCCATCTTGGCTGCCGTGGCAACCGGCCGGCTGGCATGTGCGTGTTTGTTGAAGCCTCACCTGATCCTGACGTCCGCCGCTCCCGCTCCTTGTGCGCCTGCATCTGATGCTGCTCCATCATCCTTTCAAGAGCAACCACGTCGCTTCAATGTCACTTCAACACACATGCTTCATTTTGGCTGTCAGTAACAGCCGGGTCGGATTTGGCGTCTTTTATTGCACAACGTTAGCTACGCGTGCAAAACGGAACGAGATCCAATACAAAAGCCGCATCAATCAAATTGTCTTTATAATGATCATATTTCTCCATTTCCACGTTTCCCTGAATCATACCCATTGACGTCTTTAATATTTACAGTATTTTTTCAGACTACAAGTTACACTTTTCTTCATAGTTTGGCTAGTCCTGCGACTTATATTCACTTGTATATTTTAAAATCCCCATTCAAAAGGAAGTAGAAGAAGAAATGAAAGCGGAAAAACGAATTGAACATGAAGAAGTCGTCGTCGTGGCAGCTAATGCGCGACGTCCGTTAGCAGCCGCTGCTAGCATGCGGCCACGACAACAATTTACTATTTACAGCAGCAGGCACAATAATTGGCCAGGATTCTACCTTTGACCACGATGTGACATGAAATAAGGTAAGCCATTAAACTAAAAAGAAAATCTTTTTTTGGGGAGGCAAGTTTGAGTTTGTTCTTAGTTTTGACCCCCCCCCCCCCCCACTAAAAAAAATGCAACTTCTACTCAAGAGCGACTTTTTCTTTTTCTTGATGCATTTTTTGACTGGTGCGACTTACAGTCTGAAAAATACAGTATATAACCTTAGGTCCGTTTCGTGCTCCATGAAGGAGCATCAGGTGTGCCACAATCCGGCATTTTCATTTACCCGTAATTGGTCAGAAAATTGTTAATTAAGATCTCGTAGTGTATGTTTGCTTGAATTCCTGCAAGTATTTCAGCTTTGTGTTCAAATAAACAGCTTCAGATTTGAGAGATTCAAATTGCGAGTCAATCAATTTTCAGTCTACGGACTTTTTGTGACATTTTTTTGTTTGATGGTGTTTTCTTAACTTCAATTATGTGCCTTGGCTCAATAAAGGTTGTGAAATGCCGAAACTTCAAACCACTTGAACCTGTAATTAAAACACTTTTTTTTTTAAAAAGTTGAATTCATCCAAAGTCAACAATATGATAAAATATAGGACTTTGAATACAATAAAACAAGAATTATAAGTCAGCTGGTATAGCGTCCAGCTCATTCGTCTTTTGCATTTTGGATCTCATGAGCGTGTGCAAGGTACGTCTAATTAAGTGGCCAGTGAGTGCAGAGCATAACTAGTACCTCCGCTGGGCCTCGCTCTCCTCTGAAGAGGGTCCATTTTGGCGCTGGACAACAGGACCTGAAAGACGAAAAGTGAGGTTGAGTGACCACACACATGAAGACAAATACATTTACTTGTCAAATTTTACTTTTTTTATTTTTATTTAAATAAATGACCACAAAAGTGGCACTACATCTCTGCGTGTGCTCAGACGATATCAGACAGTCAAGCGTAAACACCCGCCGCCCGTTTAGGCATCACGGTGACGCTTTGTTTATGCCAGCAGCCACCGTCCACTGCAAAGAAGTGAAGTCATTCAAAAGCACGGAGGTGAATGCAAAGGCGGAAAAATTGCCAGGCGGCGTGTCCTTGCACACGGCGTGCTCCGCCTGCACGTGTTAATGAAGACAATTATCGCCCTGTGCCGCCTAGTGCAGCCATGCATGTGTGTGTTTGTATTGCTGACGGGAAAAGGTGCCGGGCTGTTGCTATGGTGAAGGTCAAAGAACGAGCAGGAGGGCCCGAAGGGAGCTGAGGAGGGCTTGATCATTCTTGTTTTAGATGAACTCGGGGGACTCGCGCGGATGAAAAATAAAAGTGACCTTTCACCAGGAATAAAAACAGACTCTTGCTTACTCTGCAGATTTATCAGGGGAGATGATTTTGAATGGTGGCATGGAATTCAAGTTTTGTTGTTGTTGTTTTTTTGTGCACATTTTTCATTTTGCACTCATTCAGGACGAATATGATTTTAATCGATTTTAATCTAATAAACCCAGCAAACATTTATTTAAAGGTCTCAACTATTCAAAAATAATTCCTGTGCAAAATCTTCAGACAACAATAATGTTTACTGATTCTAAATCAGCTTTAACATAAACTTAACATTCATAGTTAGCAAAATTACAACTCACAATAACATCTGGATCTAACAGAACATAACAACAGCTTTTAATAAATAATAACAATAAAAACATTTATTTCACGATTTAGCAAATTTTGAACGATTTGATTTTCAAAATGACGATTAATCGAATAAATTTGATTTATTGCCCAGCCCTATTTTGCACCCATGTATTCTTTGTTTTGTTTTTGGAAAACGCAAATTGGAACAATATGATGGAAAACACACAATTTCATTATTTTCTTCAATCTGAAATCAATAAAAGGAATGTTTCCAATTTATTACTGACTAATCAATCACTCATTTTACCCATAGTTAAGAAAATGTAGTCACTAGTCAAATGCCCCTCCCTAATTAGCTCAAGCAGAATCTCCTGATGACAAGCAGCAAGTAACAGATACAGTACACTTCACACCCCGACGCTCTCAATAAAGGCGGGCCAGGACATTACGTCTCCATGAGTGATATTTTAACCACCATTAGAGTCACAAGGGCAGTCTGGCTTGATGCTGCAAGTTAAACATATTCTTTTATACACCACCCACTTGTAAATAACTCGTAACCAGAGCAGCTCGGAGGCTCTTCAATGCACAGCGGGTTGACTCCCCAAGCACACCCAACTAAATATATTTACTATATAAAAAAAACCACATACAGTATGAATTGTTTCACAGTGAGCTATAGAAATAAAAATACATCTCTAGACACTCATATGGCCACTAGAGGGTAGTACAGCTCATGTGACCGAATTCAACATCTATGCACGTCATTGAGCATTGAAGCTCAAAGGCTCATTTGCTGTTTGACACTTATGTTATCCGGGGTCTGTAGGGCCTGTTTTAAATTCTTCCCAAAATAAAAGTTTTCTTTTTTTTCCTTGGCCTTGGCTCATGTACTGTGAAACACATCAGAACACATCAACACATTTACATTAGATACGGGATGTTCTAATGTAAGTGTTGACGTTTTGTTATTCTGACTTTGCAACATTGTTGCAAAATTCAAGCACCAACTCCTTCTGTTCTCAGATTCCCAAACATTTTCACCAGAGGTGGGAGTAAGTCACACACTGTATTTGCAAGTCATAACCTTCAAGCTTCAAACACCTTGCCAAGCTACTTTGTCAAAAAATGAAACGAGACAAGTCCTCACTAAATTAAATGTATAATGTAACATTTTGATCATAAATATTGAAATAGACAAGAGTCAACATTTAAATCTTTTTTTTCTTTTTTTTTTTGCTTATCTTTTTCAAACACATTCGTGTTAAAAGAGGCATTAACATTGTAAACATTGAAAGGCACTTTATGAAGTTCAGTCCATTTATCACATTTCAGACTGGATCACATTTCCATCAGACCCCCAAAAACTGGCTGGGAAAAAAAGGGTTAAATAGATCCCAAGTGACATAATCTGAATTGTCTGTAATAATTTAGAGTCTACGTTCCAGTTGAAAGAGCTTGGTTGAGTCCAATCAAACTGAGAAGCATTCGGAGCAACTTCATGGTGGTTAAATTAACTGACATTCATGTGAGATGATAAAAGCACGGCGGTTTCAACGTGAGCACAAATTCCAGTTTGAGTTCCGCAAGAATGCCTTTCCAACACTAACAAATTGCACAAAAATACGTACATTTTCCGCTTCTGCTTGAAGACGAGCTATCAAATGTCGGGCATCACATTCGGCAAATATCTTAAATAGTTTGTCACAAAGCCAGGAGGTCAAAGGAAGTCTGGATCTCTTAGGCTGGATTTACACTGCAGCTCAACAAAACCATTCCCAATAGATAACATTTTTGATTTTACACATTTGAAGAGACATATGTAGCTACTCGTGTTCGCCCTGAGGTAAATAACATAGGAGTAAGCAATAATACAGTAAATCATACAAATACGAAATGTTACATAGCATTTGGTTGGCCTGGGCTGAGCAGCCCATCTGTGTGTTTGCACTGCACTTGCATTATCCCCCAAAAAGATCACGTGGTGAGATTTCATTTTTACCTCCGCTGTCAGGCGAGCTGAGCACGTTGAGGGCAAACAGCATGGCATTGGAGAAGGTGGTGGCCTCTTCCTTGCTGGCAAAGTTCAGTCCGTAGACCTGGCGAGCGTCACGCCATTGATGGAAAGTGGGCGTGGCCTGATTGTACTTCAGGCCCTTCACGATGGAGTAGTTGATCACCACCTTTGAGCGCAGAAATGAGGTTCACATTACAAACTGTAAATATGTCGAATGGCCTAAACGTGATCACATTCAGAAGCACTGACCGACATTACAACCTACGGTAAATTAATTCATTCACTGCCATTGACGGCTATAGACGTCAAAAATTCATTTGAACTATTTCTATGAGTTTAACATTTTTTTCCACTTTTGTTTTAAAAAGAAGAAAATATTATTTAAAAAATTAGGGGCGTCAGTCTATTACAATTTTTAATTGTAATTAATCGCATGAGTTCACTAGTTATTTTTATTATAAAAAAAGAAAATATTATTAAAAATTAGGGGCGTCAGGCACTTATATTTTTTAATCGTAATTAATCGCATGACTTCACTAGTTAACTCACAATTAATCACAAATTTTATATCTGTTCTAAATGTACAATAAAACAAAATTTCTAGGTTTTCATACTCTTGTTAACAAAAGTGGGGGGGGGGAATAATAGCAATAGTTCAAAGGAATTTTTTACGTCTATAGCCGTCAATGGCAGTGAATGAGTTAAGAGTATTTGTTTAATTAAATTGCAAGGTCAAAAATCAAATTTTAATTTCGGAAGCAGATTTGCTAATCAATAACTCCATTTGAAGTGTTCTTTAATTATTCTTTAATTATTAAGTATTCTTTTAATTTCCTAGCACTCCTTCCTGTAGGTGCAGGTGGACGTAAGAGTTTATTGTCCAATCAGATTTCAGCCTCTTAGTGCTTCCATGTTATTCTAATCTGCTAAAAGATTTTAGAACCAGTAACGAAAATCCACGAGCAAATGATTCCTCCCCCAAAAAAGATTACACCGCACTGCAATTGCCAATAGATGCTACAAGACAGTCACAAAGGATTACTTTTGTCGAAATGAAGCTCTGCAACTCACTTCAACAGGTTCTTGGCATCACCAAAATCAATGTTATGGGTTGCTTGTACATTAAATCAAGCTTTTATGACAGTTTTACTTAGCAACGGATTCATTTAATTTCAAGTATTATCAATTGTGAAAATGACATTGAAATCCAAACAAATGTATGTCCAGCCTCCGTAATGAATTGCCTTGGCCGTTAGAAGGTTCCGCTGTATTTGCAGCTTTTCCATCTCTCACCACTGATGCGCACATCTGTCGGGAAGCTCATGCAGACAAACGCCTCACCTGCTGGTCCTGCAGCTTGACACCCACCACCCGGAAGGTGTTGTTGGCAGTGTTGTGGTAGATGTTGATGCGACTGAAGCCCTGCTGGCCCGGCTTGATGGGCACCCACTTCTTACTGGCGTCGTCGTAGACCATCACAGAGGCCCGAGCCTGGCAGATGCTCTGTTCGCTGTAAGGAGGGGACACGGCGGGGAGAGACTCATCAGCGGAGATGAAATGGAGAACTTTTCAACATTTGAAATTGTCGATGGATTTTGGATTCGTTCGTTGTTGAAGCCTTCAAATAAAACATGATGACAAATCCAACATGCAGTGTTTACTTTTTGCTCTGAAGCGCAAATAGCACCGTTCTGTTATTCCACATTCCAGTCGTGTAATTGTGCATAAATCCAATGACACATGAAATTAGTTTAGTGCAGTTACTGTATGTGGTTACTTTCCTTTCCATCAGCAATAAACACACAAATGTGACATCTGACATTAAATAAAGCAAGAAGCGGGTGGATTGTTGCTTTAAAAAGCCTGAAACCGCAAACTAAAAATGAAAATGACCCCTTTGGTCTTTGGTGCGGTGCGCTACAGCACATACACAATATTACACATGTTCACATCAGTCAGCGGAGGAGGGCGTGTGTGTGTGTCTGTGGTAATGATATGGTTTGTTAAAATCACTGCCAGCGCGTTGCCAATTTCAGACTTGTAAAAAAAAAGAGCTAAAATAAGGGTCACGTGAAGCCGGAAGGGAAAGATCAACAGCGTGAAAATAATATTGTATCAAAATATTGCCGCACCAGTGAAGAGAGCTGAGATGCAAGTCACACGCCTCCAAAAATGAAAGCTGTAGCTCGAAGGAAAAAGGTGGGTGTCACTTTTTGGTTTTTAACTGTTACTGTTATCTTCAAGCAACAAGCCTGAATAAAGAATGACTGTAGCATCCTCAGAAAAAGATGCTGTATTTCTTTAAATAGCGGCTTGCACGCTAACAGACGTGCTGTCGCAATTAATTGCCGGCCTCGTTGTCACTTGAAGTAAAAGTAAGTATCTATTGCCTATTACATGCATCCCCCTATAAGCTAAAAAAAACAAAAACTGGTAGTAACTGTTATTACCTCATGTCATTCAAACTACTGGGTTCTGTTGCTAAGCAAAACAGCAGCACCTAACAAGCTCTCATGTCCAATGCACAGCATTAAAGATGATCTTATCTTCTTCTATGTCACTTCTACACGAAGCAACTCCCCGTCCGTGTAGTTCCCATGCACACACAAAAAAGGCATCTGACACAAACGGGGCGATGCGAAATTTCATGTTCAAGAACTTCACGCCTGCTTGGAATTACCGCTTGTTCCTGAGCAGTTAGTGGACGGAGGGGAGCCCTAGCAATATAAGTCCTCTCACCAGATTGATTGCTAAACCATTAGCTACATAGTACACCACACTAACAACACTTCGAAATAGGGGTGTTAGAAAAAATCGATTCGGCAATATATCGCGATATTACCGCGCGCAATTCTCGAATCGATTCGATACGCGGCCGAATCGATTTTTAAACATCGATTTTTTATTTGCAATATTCAACAAAACGTCTTACTTAGGGTTAGGATTCACACATTAAACATGGAAGAATGTTATATTAATGGAACATTAAGCCTTAATATTTGATTTCAGTGCTCTTCAGACATGAAACAGACTGCAGCCTTTTTGTTAAATGCAGCGGCTCAGTTATAAGCCTGAATTTTCAGATAAATAAATAAATGTTCATAAAAATCTTACATTGTACAAGTTTACTGATTAGTATTTTCAAAATTTGAGTAAAATAAATAAATAATCGCAATTATCAATTTATAGATTCGTATCGGGATTAATCGGGATCGAACCGAATCGTGACCTATGAATCGTGATACGAATCAAATCGCCAAATACTAGGCAATTCACACCCCTACTTCTAAACAAATTGTATACACTTCACTTGAGTGGCGGTATATCTATTCTGAAGCTCGCTCGTATCTGCAATACAAAGCAAAACAAGAATGAAGAAATAAACACCTTGCGACTTTATGGGGAAATAAAGTCGATACAGTGGATGGATAGATACCGTTCTTGGATAGACACACTTTCGTCTCTCTGCTTTTCTCGGCCCTCACACCTTCAGCCCGTTAATGTGAGCGGCTTTACAAACGGAGGTGCCACAGAGCGGCGCTTCGGGGCGCGTGACAGCGAAGAAAATAAGAATAGAGTTGAGTGACTGGAGTGAGGAGAGCGTAAACGCCACCTCTCTGCCTGTTAAGTGGCTGCGTTCACACCAGGAGGCTCAACTCACTCTTCTCAGGTCACGACATTACTTGTAACATACTCAACACGCGCACTTCATTGGGTTAGATACTCCCGATTACAGCTCAATTAAAAGATCAGTATTGATTTACACTATTCAAGGGGATACGTATTTATATACAGTTGTTTCCCCCCCCAAATGACACAATTCACAGACCACAGCTACGCTATATGGTATCAAAACTTGTGAAGTGCATCATTGTATCATGTCTACAGCACTGTACATGATCATGTGCACCACTTTATCAACAATTATCACATGTAGCACACTATGATATCTTATTCCATTTTCTGCACTGCTTATCCTGTTTAGGGTTATGGGAAGATAGAGCACTATAGCCTGGTCACTATAAAATAACATCATATAACAACAACCTTCAACAAATGGTGAGCTTACATTCATTGACAGTCATTGGTCACAAGCAGAATGTTTTTGTTGTTTTTTTTTGCATTCCCAGCAGAAATATTTTCGAGCTACCACAGATTGTGGTTGTGGTCGCTTTCGCTCAACACCAATAGTGACCGCTGACCAGAATGCACTGGGCTCCTTGCCCTCCGAGCCGACGCCCTCTCGGAATAAACCGCTCAAGCGAGCAGGCGACGCAGAGGAACGTTTCAAACGGTCCCGTGTATTTAGCAATCGCAAAGATGAAAACGATCTGCTGGAGGATGACAACAATACAGTTGCCAATTCATGCTACCAAAACAGACTTTCGAAAGTGATGATTCATCTGTTCACGAGACTTCTACAATTGGGAGAGAGATGGCAAAAAGTGAACACAGATGCTGCACATTTGTGTCCCAAAATACAAAAGGGAAAGCACGAGTCAGCCAATAAATGAGATGTTCCTAAAATACACATAAATAGAGCTATCCTTATTGTCAGCATAATGGTTGCGTAATTGATGAGACTGAGGGTACGTTTAAGCCCAAAAACATCCAGACATCATGTTTACTGGCACATGACCGTTCGACACGCTCTCCAGTCCAGCAGTTGGGGGAAGGTGACGCTCCTAACTAGTGTGATGGATCTTCTTACAAAAGCAGCAACTATTTCTGGAGCAGTTAGCAGCGGAATGGACTGATGCTTTCATTTCTCCTTTTGGACTTTAGGCAAGTCTCAAATAAAGCGACGTTCCCGTCTAGTCGCAGCGTCTAATTTCACTGGCAAACATCTCCAGCGGCTGACGGGCATGCTGACACTTTCAAGGCGTTAATGAAGACAGAAGGCAGCGGGACGTTTTTTTTTTTTGCTAACAAGTTTGATGCCGGTCACATTTTGGCCCGCGAGGTGCTTGGAGTACACGTGCATGATGGATGACGGAGACGCGTCATCGCCAAAAGGTCATGCGTTGCTCAAAAGCAGTCAGTGGCATTCAATTAATAGGATGAATCAAGAGTTTGTGACTGACAACTACACTCGCTGGCGACAGCAATATCCGCCCGTCCATACATTTTTTATAGCGCTTGTCCTCATTAGGGTTGCGGATGAGCTACAGCCTATCCCTGCTGACTGACAGCGAGGTAGGAAGCGTACACCCTGGATTAGTCGCCAGTCAACACTTTGACTTTATGTGTCTTTGTACTACTGTTTTAATCATAATGGCGTTAGCAATGTAGTTCCGCAGTTAATTCGGATGAATTTTGGTGAGAATCCGTCACGATTTCCGTCGATATGCCACCGTGATAGATCGGTTGCGCGCGCTGTACTTTACACGGGTTGGCTCTGTTCGCCAGCCACTTCTGCCATAAATGTCTTTGGGGGTGGGGGGGGGGGCAGGTATGAAACCTGAGACGGTTAGACGTGCCATCCATATGATGACAATTGTTGATGATACCATACAGCATTTTATTAGCATAATAGACCAGGAAACAAGATCAAAATAAAGAGTGCTGTGTTGATGCACGCAACATTTTTGATTCGTGTGTTCCTTCAAGTCTTAAAAGTTGATGATGTGCTGGCAGATTTATTGGCACACAGAATTTATTATAGAGGCCGACACGATTCGAGGAAATGAGCATATTATGGAGTGACCATGATTTTGTTGATTTTAGTGGTGTAAGAATTAAAAGCAATACTGCAAATATGGCTGAGGTACAAAAGGGTGGGAGGGGAGTTAATCCAAAAATTCATTCCATCTTGTTTTTTTAATAGACAAAAATGAGACAAACTGAATATCTCTCTCTCGTTTTTTTATACAGCGTATGGTGGCTTGCAGCTTTAAATATGCATAACAGCTTCTTCCTAACCGCCTGGGGAGCAACCCCCCCCCCCCCGCATAAAACAAAACAGGAATACAGTTTGTACCGCGTGACAAATATGATGAGCACAAAATGTATCCTTCTTTTAAATACACGCAAGTAAACAGGCTCCAATGAACAAGGCTAACCGACATGAAGAGCGAGGGAGGCGTGAAGACGAGAAAGCCATGAGAAGACGAAGATGAAAATGAAAGAAAATGTCAGGGAGGAGGGGAATAAAAACCAACAAAGCAACGACACAAAGCCTTCTGCCACATTGAGTGCTTCCTTGTGTCAAATAAGCCTCGGGTAGGGAAAAGGAGGCCGCGATGCCGGGCAGCCTTTTGAATAAAGCAAAGCTTGCACAAATGGTTTGACATATGTGTCCCTTTCTGCTTCAACATTAAGACCAGACCAAATTAGGCAGAACAGTCAAGAGTTTAGCAGAAGCAAAAGCTGGCAGGGCTATAAGGGTTTTCCGAGGGGCAGAGCGGCGAGGTGCAGGAGGCCTTGCCTGGCTCCCACCCGAGTACACTACATCGGTTACAGTGGCAATTAATTAGCTTTTGCGGCTAATTGTTCTACCCTGCTGGTTTGCAGACGAAAGTGTCGCAATTTTGGATGAGTCACCGGGACCCACATGGCCGCCTCATGACAGGAGGGCCCGTTCACGAACAAGGCGCTAAGTTTCAGAAGTGTGCGTTCAGCTCATCACGAGTAGAAGAGGGACCAAAAGCTCTCTGGGGTTCTTTTTTGTTCAGGGCAAGCAACACGGTGCATTCAGGGAGTTTTCACAACGTAGGAACTTGCAAACACACGCCTGACCTCGCCTTTCAGCACATGAATCTTTCTTTTTTCTTGATGTTTTTATGCTTGTGAGAAGCCAACATCAAAATCATGATTAATTGTCGATGAATTGCCCAGCCCTACTCTTTTGGATGTACTTGAACTCAGCACACTGGTTTGGTGCAGGTTTGTCAGATTGTCTGACACTTCCAAAAGCAAACAGCATCTAACAAGTGCAGAATATATATTTTTTATCCTTCTGAGCTGAAGTGTCTGGAGAACAGGGACCTAACATTTAATTATTCCAGCAGACCAGTTACATTATTAACTATAATTAATAATCTTCAATAAATCATAAACTCTGGTACAATAGCCAGTCAGCTGGGAGCAATGACAGCATCCGGAACTTCCTGGGCGGTGCGGGAGGCAATTAGGCACTGTAATGCATCCTGCCTGCTGCTGAAGGTAGCAGAGATGTACAATCAGGGGGAGAGTGAGGGGGGCAATTTCTCAGCTTTGTTGATATTCATACACCTCGGCGGACTTCAATGAAACAAAAAATCTCTACTTCCACAGTCATCAGGGTCTGTACAAGGAGGGCAATGTGATGCCCTGCTATTATTTTATTTTGAGTGGTTAAACAAAATTATACATCAGACAATATTATGGCGGCTGCACAATAAATGCAGGATTTCAAAAAAAAGTCACTCGCATTTAGTGGTTACTGTTAAGCATCACCGTAGGGATTATGGCCTCTAAGGTTGGCTGGGCCTGTGTGTGGTATGGGTGGGGGGAGTGTATAGTTACAGTATGGATGCCCAATTGCCCATGTTTGTGCATGTCTTTTTGTGTGTGTGTGGGGGGGGGGTGGAGGGGGTTACATCTGACAGAAAAGAGAGGTCTATCTGACAGGCAGGATTAGAGACGGCGCACGGCAGGCCGATCATTACCTCACTGCAGTCTTAAATCTAAATTAACCAGGACTTAACTCTCATACAAGACCTCTAATCTGCTCAAGGGGGAAAGTAGTGCTTCAGGAACGCCCACAAGAGCTAAAAACAGCACAAGCCAACATTATTTCCGAGAAATCAGTGTGAAGTCTGCACCTTTGTAAGAGAACAAACTATGTGTTTGTTTCAAACAAAATTCAAGATGCGGCACAGATGGCCGATTTCAGGCCGTTGATGCGCACGGAACACCGATTCAAACTAACTCAAGGTCATATACACAGTGAAAACCAAAGCGACAATAAGTGGAACATTCAAAATGGAATGCCACAAAAGGTCAAATAAATTACAGTTGAAAATTCATGAAAAATGTCAGCCAGACTGCATCTCAGTACGCATCTGCTAGAATAACTGCACTGCGTGTGTTTTTGTGGTGCCGCCACAGATGGGCATCATTTATGGAAAAGAATGACGATGACCATAGAACAGGAAATGGAGCAAAGTAGCGGCACGAGGATAGCGAAGTGCTGCGCACGTTTCTGTCCTGCCCGCATGCAAGATAAACATTCAAAATTAACCTTTGCCCCTAAAAATGTAAACACAATTCTGCATGCATTACATTGCACTGCAGTTACATGCCAAGGTAGGTAGTCGAGTTATAATAAACGTTTTTTTGGCAAGGAACATTTTTATTTTCAAAATGAGTCAAGGGCCACCCCAGTTGCCCGTCCCTGCTCTAAAGTAACTAGATCACCTTAAGCATTTCCATGCACTGGCACAACATATACCGTACTAAGACATCATCTAAAAATGACATTATATACTGATGCATGATAGAGCTTTCGCATGCCGTAATCTAGATTCTGTCATCAAAGCTTTTCAAGCCCCTGGTGATGACCAGGTAGTGACCTCTGAGCTCCACCATAGTGTTTTTATCTAAGTGCTGATACATATAAAGTGCAGTGTATGGGGCTGAAACTAAGCCGTTTTGTGTGTGTGCGTGTGCGTGTGCGTGTGTGTGTGTATGTGTGTGTAAGCAGAGTAGTGAGGCCTTAATGGCATTAATACCAACATTAATGTGCTTATATTCTTAGCTAAACGTCTCGTTGTGTCGTTATATGTGGAAAAAAGCTCAGCGGCATCCGTTTGCAATACATTTACGCAATTCAAAACCCCCCAAAAAAAGATAACACAGAACACAGTTACAGTCAACTGCGTGTGACCTACATAACATTTTCCCTGTCTAGGTGATTTGCATATATTACAATTACATCCCCCATTTTGCGTATTGTGACTACGATGGATGCTTGAAGAAAAAAAACACCAGATAAAGCAAACGGGCTGGCTCTCAATGCTGCCGCTTTAGCCAGAAGCCTTGCCGAGTTCAATACATGTGTGAATTAAACATGTATGAAGACAGAGCCTTGCCATTAAGACATGCTCTAGTGTTTTGGGATGAAGAAGACGCTTTGCTAGAATGGCTCCATTACTCAGGCTGCATTTTACAGAAAGGATGCAACTTGGATGGCAGAGAGAAAGCAACACAACAGAGTATGAACCAACCATAAATGCATAAACTAGATGACAAAAAATACAGTTTTGCAAGAAAACGATAGTGAATACCAAATAACCTCAATTCTTTGGCTAAACAACACTTTGACAGATTAAGATTATAGATTAGTATTTCGGCTCTGATTAAATTCAACAAGGAAAGATTTGCCTTCTGTGCTGTTGGCCGATCACAATACTTCTCTTTGCCTGAAAACTGCACATAATCTGAATGGTAACAAAGCCCATTTTCATGTCTCTGGCTTGGACATCAATCATAGCGAGCGTACACGCAAAAACAAAAGTGCTGGCACCAACCTGCCGGAGATGTGGTTGTAAAAGAGTCCAGAGTCGCTGACGCTCTGAGGGAGGCCGTAACGCAACACTCGCACCCGCTGGATGTCCATTTTTTGTCAACAGCTGTATGTGATAGAACCTGGCTGGTTGTTCTACCCTATTACAAATCTCATTAAAAGCATGCTAATAATCCTCTGATAAAAATCCGGCATTGTAAATAAAAAAATAAAAAAGACAAAAAGACTGGACTTGTCCAAGTGAAGCACACGCAATGAGAGTGATGAATGTCCATCCGGCAACAAAGAAAAACGAGGGATGGACAGGCGGCACAGATGAAGTCATTGACTGGCCTGATGTCGCTCTAAAAACAGATGAGCGCGTGTGTATGTGCGAGTGTGTGTCATTGAAACTCTGTGTTGTTGTTATTGTGTTAACCCAGGGGAGATTACCTCATATCCATCTCAAACAGACTCTAATGCCCACCCCCCCTCAAATCCACATGAGGGATTGGCATTTCGCTACACTATTATTTTTTGTAAGGAGGTGGCAGATGGATGGTGGGAATTGCAGAGCAACTCGTGATAGGACACTATCACAATATTTTGCCAACGATAACATGTCTGACAACAATTATGCAAAAATATAAATATCTCAACGACCCAGAAAACAATAATCCCGAGCGACATCACATTTTTCTTGTGTAGAAATACCAACAATTTCTTTAATACGTTTTTAAATGTGTTTAATGTGTGTGGAACATATATTTTAAGGTCTGCACGCCAAAAAAATAAGTTTTTTTTAAAGGATCTCTCTATATATATTGCGGCTATTCACCTATTGCTGGTGGGCCTGGAATGTAGGTCCAAGACCATTAACTGTGCCTGCCCAATTAAAATTAAAATTAAAAGAAATCAACACGTTTTTGCTATTTTTTTTCTTTTTAAATATTTATAAGTTGTTGTTTTTGCACGTCAGGTTCATTCCACAAGGGAAAATGTCAAATTATGTTAAATATTCAGTTAGATTCTATACTGCAATAAACCTAAATAATAAACGCATCTGGCAGGGCCGTCGAAACATGGCTGTTAATGTAGGACCCTGTAGGGCAAGGGTGGGCACTGGACAATGAATTTTGCAAAGAGGTCACATGAGAAACAAACAGGAATGCTTTATAGCGCAACTTCCTCGAGTTGCTGTCATGTCTTCTTTTGACAGCAAATCAAATGAAAGTGAATCCATAGCACCTTGGCTGGTTGCAAACATGTAGCATTACGCCTCAATTGAAGACACGATCAATCAACAATCCATCACAAGCGATCAACAACCAATGTTGCCACAGCGACCCACAATTAAACTCATTCCAAATGAGTTCCTATTGACGAGCATGGCCTGGACCTCAGAGGTCAGCCCTAGCAGAGAGAGCCAGCATGCTAATTGTCAATTAGCTTGCAGTGGTAATTGATTACCTCTCAGACTCAATTAAGGTCTTACACTTGAAGTACAATGATTGGCTGATTGCAACCTCGAGGCGGGACTTCCTCACTAGTCTGGTAAGGATTACGGGTTTAAACACAGTATTATGTTATTTTCTTTTTCTCTTTCGCAGCTGGAACTTTCCTGCTTTGATGCGACACATGGACAAAACAATTGAAAATGTGGTGGGATGCCAATGGCTCATGTAAGCATCTCTCAAAGAGGGTCCAGGGATCGTTTGTGTGACAGACTGGGTAAATGGTAACAAGCTCCATCTTTTTACGACAAGGTTGACACTAGCCTCCCGCTGAAAACCATCACAGTAAAACTGCCTCGGGGTGTTTTCTGAGAAATAGTCGGGTTAGGTAGATATGTAATGCACACTCCGGGAAATTCTGCAGTAAATGTACAAACTGGGTCATGTGAATCTAAAGTATTAAGAAATAAGGAACATGAAATAGATGCTGTTTAATTGTGTCTGCCCTCAAGACACCACCAGTGCATGACAAAAATATGGCCCATCGATTCGATACAACAAGTCCAAATGGAAAAACTTTATACACTCAATACGTTGTCTGTCACATGATGCTGTCTACAATATCTAATGACATCAAAATAATTGAGGTCATACCAAACTAATGTTTATCTATCTATTGCAAATCAAGCAATTACACCAGACTGTAGCAAACGAGTGAATAATAATAATAATAATAATAATAATTGTTTGTCCTCACTAGTCTTGCGGGTAAGCTGACTTCTGGTCGAGACACGTAGTAGACTCTTGACTGATTGCCAGTCAATCACAGGGCACAAACTACCCACATTCACATTCAGTATGGACAATTTTGAATCTTCACTCTTCACTGAATTGTGGAAATAATTTGGAGTTTTTGAAGAAACACACAAGCACAAAGACCGCAATCCACACCAGCAAGCCAGAGTCGTGATACAAACGTCAAAACTGTGAAGTGAAGAATATGTCCTAATCGTTATACCACCGTGCTGCCCATTATTTACATATTTGTATTTTGTCTACAATGTGGTAAAAACTTTTCCCGGCCCTATCTAGTGACTATTTTTCAAAAAAGGAACTAGTGGCAATGCCAACAGTCTTGTTAGCAACATTTTCATTTTCTGCACATTGGCGGGAACAGGGGAATTCAGACCGACAATGATTTGGGGGTACCAACTTGGAACAGCTAATACTTTAACAATATGAGTTAGTGATAAGTGCACAAAACGACAGCACACTAATATACGCACACTGCTTATTTTTTGTTAATCTTGATAAATACTGTTTTTTTAGGGATGCGCGATAATATCGGTGGCCGGTAATTATTGGTAATTATCGACCAATTTGGCGGCATACAGATAAACCAGATAATAAGGAAATCCGCCGATAATAATAGACTTGCCGCGTTGGTCCATCTGTTGTGGCTGTGGCTCAAGTTGTGCCCAACTCCTCAACCCCTCCCCTCTCCTATGGCAGTGTCGCATATTTGTGACGTCATAATGCGCGCAACGTCGTGTTCACAGAAGATGTATCATGGTGACATGCAGTCGCCAATGTGGGCTTTTGTTTAATGTGTCTCCCCAAAATGTTACCCCTCACAGTTTTTGTTGCATTTTTAAAACATGACTGTTTCGTTGTTGTTGTTGTTTTTGGTTGTCAGAGATATCAATAAAATTCAACTTCATAGAGCTTTACACAATGTTTCAATCAATGTAATTGTACATTAGGCTTATAGTAGGATTCGAAAGTATATTTGTATTCAAGTTAATTTTGCAAACAATTATCGGCTTATCGGTTATCAACACTCTCTAAATTATGGATTCATCTGTATCGGTTGAAAATAGCATTATCGTACATCCCTACTGTTTTTAATGACTGCTAAAAAAAAATTTGAACGTGTTTATTTCCTAATTAAAAGAATACATTTAAATCTTTATATAAATAAATTCAATTAATAAGGAATCCAGTTAAGGCTAGCATGTTGGTTGGTCTTCGACTAAGATGCCAGTTTCTCACACATGACCCCTTTGAAAAATGAATTGCCCAACCCTGCCTTACCCCAATAAACGCTTGGTACTTTTTGCAGCTGAGGATATAAACACCTCTGGCCACTATACAAGGTGTGCGGGGTGTCACCATGGCAACAACAGCAAAACTACTGTCATTCATTACTACGGTCCAAAATGTTGGTGACGTGTAAAATGATCACCAATGGTTGCTTTAAAACACAACAGACAGACAATGACTGATCCTAGCATGCTAACCATAATATTGACAATCATTCATTCATTTCACAGTGAATGATTGTTATGTACTCGGCATGGCTTCATGGAGGCTTCACCAATACAAAGGAGGAAAGAGAAAATGTCTTTTAGAATATCAAATAATATTCTGGTAGGGCTACACAGATTTCTGATGGGCCCTGTAGCGCCATCCCTGTGGACACATGCGACGTATAGACACAAGCAACCCTCCCCCCACCTCATCTCCTCCACTCTCCATTCCACTTTCCTCAGCATACTAATCCTGATCCTTAAAGAGATAGACTACTTCAGTCAGGGAAGAAAAGACTTCCGAGAGAACGTGTTTTGCAAAGTGCACGCAAAGTTCATCCATCCATCCAGCGAGCTGAAGTCCATCTCAGCTTACTTTGGGTAAAAGACAGGGTTACACCTCGGATGCATCATAACGCATAAACAACCACTCGAACTCGTCACACCTACGGACAAAATTTGAATTTTCAATCAACCTAACATGCATGGTTTAAGAATGTGCAAGGATGCCACAGAAAAAAAAAAAAACAATGAGGAGGAGCATGCTAACTCCATACAGGAAACCTCTTTAGTGTGCGGCAGATGTACTGACCACTAAGTCAAAGTCTTTCTCGAGACAAAATGTTTTTGCTCCTGCGGCTGGGCTTACGTCGAAACAGAGCACCAAGGTTCTATTTTTGAGTTTAAAAGAAAACAAGAATGTTGTGGCCACGGTGCAAAAGAACATGTTGTTTGACTTGACAGTAGATTACTAGAGTGCACTCAGTCATGCACATAGTGGGAATAATGTCATGGCGTCCAGCACATCTGTGCGTCATCCAATCACATCGTAATCTGCCAATGTCCCGATATCACGCCGTCATCTGGCTCCGTAGTGGCACTCATTCCAGTGTTTAGCGATTAGGCGCTCTCTATCCCGCGCTTCCTGTCCTGACTTTCTCACACTCGCATGCAACTCAGATGGGAGAGATCCCGCGAGGCTCTCCAAACAGCTGACGGAGGTAAGTCATCCCCTCGACTCGGGGGGGAAAAAAATGGAGCCAACAAAACAAAATGGAGCTTGGCTGGAGAAAAGAAACACAGTCAAGCGGCATGATTGGAAAGAAAAAGGCAGCATTTTTTATTTATTTTTTTTACAATCCAAGGCTGGAGCACAAGGGAATTGCATCCAGGGAACATTTTGTGGTCACGCTGCTTCAAGACAGAGGAGCCAACAGAAACATTCCAAAGCCATCTTCTATCAGGCTCACTCCAACACAACACTGAAGCAAAGATAAGGTTGTCCTACCCGAAATCATCCAAGGAATACATGTTGCCCGGCCGTCCTGTCCTTGTGGAAAATAGTGGAAGGAAGGAGGTGTAAAGGAGGAGATTATGGAGGAGAGACTGGGGTGTTAATCTGAGAGGAAAGAGCGACACGCATGCTGCCGGCGTCAAAGCTTTCCTTCTTCACATCTTCCAAAGAGCAAAGTGAGCCTGAGACGCTGCTAAGAGGACGGTTGCAACAAGAGTAAGGGAATGCAAGCCAGAGAGAGGGAGACAGAGAGAAAGAGAGGGAGGGAGGGAGGGAGAGAAAGAGAGAGCGAGTGGGAGGGAGGAAGAAAGGGGAGAGAGGGAGGGAACATGTGACCGGCAGAGACCAGTCACCTTGTTCCATTCGTTTGCGAGAATGCTGACTTTCTGCCTCCATGGGATCATTTATGCTGTAACAGCTACCGAGCCTATATACATAATTTCAAACACACAACCTGTTTTCTGTCCATCTTCTTCCCGAGGGCTCTGATGTAGAAACAATTGTGGTGACTTCCCGTAAGACAGTCAGTCCGATTAATATTGCGTTTGTGGAATTGGAGTTAAGCATCAAAATCCACACGTTTTTATCCATCTCAGGTGGCGGCCATTTTGTCACTTGCTGTCAACTGAAAATGACATCACAGTTGCTGAGGGCTAAGGTAACGACACGGCTCACCTGCTTTCTGAAGCTGGGCCGTGATTGGTGTTTATGCTTAAGTGTATGCAAGTTTAATCATTAAGTACGTACAGACCAATCAGACCAATTGATCATGCCTCTTTTTTCTTTTTTTTCCCCACAAACTGGCTACAATTCAACAGATTTAACCTTTAACTTTAAATCTTACTGTATTGTAATCAATAATTCCAGAAATAGTCATTCAATCAATCTGGGCTGGTCGGTTTTCCACTCCCAAATAGCACAAAGGGAAACTATGCCACACTGAGGGCATCAGATGGAACAACACCCTAACAAGCCACATGGTGGGGTTAACCAATTTATAATAATGCAGAAATTAGGGCTTCTCGATTATGGAAAAAACACAAATTCCGATTATTTTGGTAATAATTTAAATCACGATTATTCAAACGATTTTTTTTTGTACAAAACAAGAAAATGTTTAAACTTTTGAAAATATGAAGACAAATGAAATGATTTGAAACATTATAATTATGTAGGTTCATTTTGGACCAAACAGAATTTATAATATATATATTATTTATGTTAGCAAAAATTTGAAGTTGGGGTGCAGCGTGTGCAGTATGGCTTGTGGGGTGCAAGCTAGTTTTGACAAGGGAGTGTAGTGAAAGAACTCGTGTGGGCGTGCCTCAAAACAATTCAAAATTAATATTATTAGGGCTGCAGCTATCGAATATTTTGGTATTCGGATATCCTTCTGAAAATTCTAGCGAATAATCGGTATTTGGATAGAAATGAAAATATACCTGTGTATACTTTCTTGGTTAAAGAACAATTATAAATACACAAGACAAAAAACACATTTACATGTAATAATTAACAACCAACTGTTTTCATTTTTAGATAATCAAGTAATCATAATAAGATTTCATTTTTTATTATTACTTAAACTGTGCTTGTCAGCAAACTATTTACTCTGAAACTGTGAAATTTTAGACAAATCTCTCACCATAGATTTTGGTGAATGATACTAATGTGACGTCAGGCCCACAATAGCGATTTTGAGTAAGCCTTGTTTGTTAATAAGTGCTCAGTAGGAACGGCAAATTAGTCAGGTGTTAGCATCAAAGTCAATCCATTTTCTGTACCGCTAATCCTCACGCGGGTCACAGGCGCGCTGAAGCCTACCCCAGCTGTCTTACGGGCTGTAGTATTTACGCGTTTGAAAAGTAATCAGAAGGCTGGAGCACTTTACCGCTGCTAGCTAAGGCGGCTAGCGGCTGCTTGGTGCTAGTAGCTCGCTCTTAGCTAGCAGTTGCCGCTAAACGTTGGCAACAGGCGCCGTACAATACAATGGATTATATCAGCATAATTATGTTTTAGCGCTCTTAACTGGAACTTGAACATGACTTCAAGACTTTATGTTACCGATGTCTGTCGCAACAGTTTGAGGCATTTATATTGCCGTTGTTCACAAACTCTGAATAGACGAGCACGTCGTCAGCCCTTATACCGTGACGACACGCTTCCGGAAACAACTTCAAAATAAAAGCGTTACAATGCGTTGATCTACATATACTACTCGGTAAGGCTTATTTTGAAATTGGGTTTCTCTCAGCGGTAGCCCCGTGTACTGTCATGCGTACTGCTTGACTACGACTATCACTGGCGGGAGTCCCGAGGCAGAAATGAAGAAGAATTGTTTCAGCCCTAGTATTAATAATCGTTTGTGTACGATTATGCCAATTTTGTAATCGTGGAAGGTAATAATCGAAATCATAATTGAATTTCGAATTAATTGCACAGCCCTAGCATAAAGCTTGAATAGCGAGTAGTCGGGTAAAGAGCGTACAGTGGGAAAAGTGCTCACTTTTCAGAAAAATGGCCTCTGAGTTGCTTTAATACAGCAATCAAATCGCTAAATTGGCCACACTGATGTGCTTGTGCCAACTACAGAAGCTCCACCTTGTTTGCAGTTATTTCAATATTATTGACCTAATTTGAAATACGGAGCAGGAACTGTCATAACGCTTCAAATCCCTTATTTTTACTGGAACTCCAGCTTGAACTAATACTGAACCTGTCGATGAAATGAGAAGGGGGGGGACTGGGGCAGGTTGGCTTTGTTGATGGTGCAGCATCCGGAGGCGAGACTCACGAGTCAGCGTTTCAAATCCCGCTGGCGCTCCTACCTTTTCCGACTGTGAGTCACCACAGCGGTCAGCCTGCATTAATAGAACAGGAAAGAACGCCTCGCATTTTAGCCCCCTTGCACCCGTTTCAAAACCACACTCACATATAGTGTAGACACACAATGAAAGCAGCCAGTGTGACAAGAACAGAGAAGCGCCACGGCACAATAAAAGCACTCTGCCTAAAAATAACTCTTGTGCACGGACACTTGCATTGATGCTACAAAGGAAGCAGCCATGTCGAAAAAATGATCTTGCCGACTTGAATTGTTGTCTGTGGCTTCGTGGAGAGTCACCGTCATCACCAAACAGTTCTGTCTCGCACATAGGTGTCACACTCCGGTCCTGGAGGGCCGCATTCCTGCAGGTGTTGGATGTTTCCGTTCGCCAACACAGCTGATATATCATCAGCTCATCAGCAAGCTCTGCATAAGCCGGATAACGATCCTGCTGATTGAAATCAGCTTGTGTTGGAAGAGGGAAACTTCCAAAACCTGCAGGACTTGCGGCCCTCCAGGACCGGAGGTGTGACACCTATGGTCTAGCAGTTGAGGCAAAATGAAGTGCACTATTTGCCCGCAACCAGCAGAGGCACTGTTGATTCAGTCTCAACCAGTTTGCTGTCCAAAGAAGTACAGTAAAACCACGAGTACACTAATCACAAATTCACCTCGTCATACCTTGACTACTAATGAGTGATACAAGTTACAAGATTTTCAAGATACAAGCTACCGCTTGCTCTCTTTTTTTTTTGTCTTGAGTAACTTGAGAGCAAACATTTGGGTTACACGTTCTAGCTATGGTGGCAGAAAACGTCACAACAAGCTAACATTTGCTGATAGTAGAGCTCAGTCACCCTTGACAGTAACGATTGACTTCAGAATAAAATCTAATCGTTAGTCCTTGTACTATGAAATAAATACACGCCACGGTCCAACAAATACGTTTTTCTCTTTAGTTCAAACGGCTTACTTTAACCAGGATGTAACTGTGGCCAAAAGTAGAACCAGTTGTCGTAAATCATCGCTGGCTAGGACCAGTTGCTTCTGTTCTAGTTGGCTAGCTAGCTAGCTAGGCTGGCTAGCCACCCTCGCGTTGATACACTTCTACGATGGGCTCTATAATGTATTGTTAACAGTTCCAGTGCCAGCCTGAAACCAGCAGCTTCTGCTGTTTGAAAAGTTTCTGTCTAATTTGAATGAGCACAAGCACACACACGGAAGTTTCTTTTTTTTTTTTAAAGCATTTATTCATCACTGAATTCATTAGCAAGTTTAGCATTTTTTGCAAGTAATATAAATGGGTAATATTTGATGTTTCACATCTCTGTTTTATATTTCTATCATTGACATTCTCCCTTTATTAAAAAAAAAAATCTGAAGAAACTCACCAGTTACTCAGTAATTGAGTCGTTTTTTTCACAGAATACCTATTCAAGTCATTTTCGGACTTGGAGGTCTACTTTTCAATTTTACTAAAGTAACAGTGTAATACAGTAACAATTCCTGTTCCAATTGCTGGCTGCTCTACCCACCTCTGCAGAGAAGTATTGTTTTCACTATGCCATGTTATCAAAATGGGTATAATAATGACCACCTCTGATGTATTGACGAGACCCACAGCACGGACGTCAAACTACAGGCGAGAGTCTCATACTGTAAATAGAAGTTCCGGGGATTGGGCTGGAGGTTTTGTGGGCCCTGCTTCAGTCTGCATACCAACCATAAGCGAGCAAGTGGCTGCAGAGTACTCCTCATAGTCAAATTTAGAATGTGGACTGATGGAGGCAGATGAGAAGATGAGCTTAGTGTGTGACGGTTTCATCGGGGAAGGGAAAAAAGGGAGGTTGGGGGGGGGGGGGGGCGAGGGGGCTGCCTAACCTGCCTGGCAACCACCAGAATAAAACACCTCCCTCCTTCTTCTTCTTAGTCTTCTTCATTGCATGCGTGATTCTCACTCCCCTGCAACCACACCACCGTACCACCTGGTGCATAGTCAGTGATGCTGTCGTTGCCATGACTACTCGAGGCTTTTAAAGCTTCATCTGTAACAATTGGGGCGGGGTCACACCTTGACAATAGAAGGCTCCTAAATTAGAGGAAATAGCCAAAATAGATTGGGACGAGTGGAAGGCGAGTCCCCCCCCAGCCCCCCACCACCACTTAACGAGATGTGGTAATTCGGTAATATTGACACAGTTAATACATCCCACAAGCTTCTTCTCACAATATATTTGATGCTAATAGTGAGACTGTAAATGAATGAATGTAGAATGGAGAGGATGGTACGTCTGTCATGACGCGACAAATAGGGCGCGTGGGATTAGCTTACCTCATGTCGCCGTCTTTTCTTCACACGACGACGAGGAAGCCAATGGATGTTTTCGCCGTTTGTATATATATAAAAAAATACAATATAACAAGTCGAAGAGGCCTCGCGTACGTGGAAAAGGCGTGTTTTAAGGGGCTATGTGATGAGGTGTGCTACGGCTCAGGCTGTCTCTCCCATCCGCTTTGTGCTCCGGCGTCTCGGCTGCACACACGCGCCGCGGCGTGTCCTTACATCCATGTTCTTTGTCTTCTATTCTCTTCTATTCGCTAGGAAGCGGGCTACCGGGCGGGTAAACAGTGGTCGTCAGCGGCCGCCGCCTCCTTCACGCCATATTTTCTTCCCATTCGGAGTGTTGTTGGTTGGTCGGAGGAGCGAGGCGGAGAGATTTGGCAAGGTTACAATGCGGCGTGCGGAGGAGTCGGCTCAATGCTGCCCGCCGGTGGCGAAGACGCGCAACTGCATACAGGCAGCGAGACCGCCCCTAGAGCCATGCATTTTTTTTTTTAAATATCAGTGATCCCCCGTCTATTCGCGATTCACCATTATAGAAAAAAAAGCCTAAATAAATAGATTAAAAAGTATTGTTTCAACTGCTGTAATGAGGAAAAAATTAAAATGTAGTAATTTGTGATTAGTCTTTAAACAAATGAGAGTATTTAGTTGAAAATTAATCATAATAAAACAGATAATAGGAAAGAGTACAGGTTGTGAAGTAATACAGAGTCGTCAGAACAACTATTTCAAACTCATCTTACAACATTACCCCAAAATGGTTTCCAGATAATTGTAAGTGTTTTGGTGTTGAATGAGTTGACAAGTTTAATTTAAACATGGTAGTCCTTTGCCACCACCTTGTGGCATCTATAGGTAGTTACGGTCAAGTATTTCAGTGTGCGGTGTCATTTCCTGCGCCAATTATGAGGGTTTACTGTAAACACAAACAATGACAGACATTAAGTGATGTTTTAAACAAACATGAGTCCCAGCCGTTTAGTTTGGACACAGAATCCTAGGAGTTTTATTTGGTTTTATCTGTCAGACAAATGTTAAATGTTCAGTGGTAATTGCGGGTCCAGGTGCATCTTGGGAAGACAAAAATTCCAGTTCACAGCATTAGCCTCATCATCAAACCGATATGCTAGTGATTCCAAATCAAAGCAACATTTTGAGCGTGAAATGTACATGTACAGTATATGATTCACAGATTAGAGGGTTGGAAAAAAAAACATTACTGGTTCTTGGAAAGATTTTAATGAAGCTTAATTTTGCTGTCCCTCGCTTAACAGACTTAACGCATCTTTTGATCTATTATAGTTTTTTTTTTTAAACAAAGTTGGATGAAATATGTTGCCTTGACTGAGTTTGCACCACGGAGGAGCACATCAGGCAGTTACAGTGATACGGTCTCATCCTTCCACTCCATGGATGCACTCAACAGTAGAAAGATACTGTTATTTGCCCCCCCCCCCCCCCCAAAACAAACAAACAAACAGTTGTATTTCCATCCCTGCTCCTAAAAAAAAAAAAATCAGTTTAATTCATCTATTTTCTTTACAAATTAGTTAAGCCTCTTTATAATCTGGAATATTACAAAAACAAAATTGTCTTTTTTTTCTTTTTCTTTTTAAAGAAATAAGGTGTCTTTTGGAAGCACAAACAACTCACCATTTAGTGTGGTTTTTTTATTTATTCATGGCGTTAATGTTCTTTAAGTTAAATATCTGGTACACAGTTTGCAAATGCATATAAATCAAGTGCAATTGAGTAAGACGAGTTTAGGGTAGGGGGTGGGGAAACAGAGTGTTTGATCCAGGCCGCCATGCAATTTCCAAAGTACATAAATATAGCCGCAGAGGAACTGTTATAAAAAAAGCCCAAAGACATTTAACCCCAAAAAGCTCATAGTATGATATCTGTTTGATCGATGGCCCTCAGACAATTGAAAATGCCCCCTGATAGTAACAAGGAATTTATTTGTTAGTGGGATGTGTCAAATTTATGCGTTGCTGTCATGCTTTGCAAGGGTGTTTCCTGAGTGCTTTAATACAATAGAAAATAAACTAATAAAACAAAAACTTTCCATGCAGTTTTCCATCTCGTCCTCTTTTCTTTTGGCTTGATGTCAGTTAAAAATAAAAATGTCAGTCCATAAACTGTGTTAGGAGTGCACAATTGCACAAATTGTGTCATAAATTTGAGCCTTTGGTTCTTTAAAAAAAAAAAAAATCACCATATGTGAGTTGGCCACAGCAGTGATTTCGATTTTAATTGGTCTGACATTTCTTCTATCGATATCAACAATGCATAGTGACAGAACAATGAAATGCTCTTCCACTAGACGGCAAAAAGTAAAGCATTATCCCGTGTGTACACTATTTGTGACATTTGTTTGGCGGTGTGCCATGAGATATTTTTTTTTGATCTTAAATATGCGCCATGCCTCAATTAAGGTTGGGAACACTGGACTATACAGTATGTTGGAGAGATTTCACATGTAGTGTGATTGAATGAAGAAAAACAGGGAGAAACACGAAGCAACACACCACACTTCACCAGTTCATCTCACCGGGGACCTGAAAGCAGACCCGCAAAGAAAACCCCTCTGTTAATTCACCTCATTTCATGTCCACATTATTAGGCATTACGCTTGGTTCCTTCGTAGTGCAATCGGGTCTTTGCTTCCCGCTTGGAGTGAGCAGCAGCAGAGGGGAAGTCCACATTTCCAAGCCTCGTCGCTCAGACTATCCTCCATTGCATCACACTCATGTCTTTCCCTCCCGTCGACACCAGGCAGCTGTCATTATACAGGAAGTTCACGTTGGTCACGTGGCTGCTGTGGCCACCGTAAACATGGCCGGGAGCCTGAAATCATGAGCGTAGCCAAGATGTTCGAACATTAGCCACCTTTCAAAATGGTCCATTCGTCTTTCCAATGTGGCCAAAATACTCACACTATACTAAGAAGAAGTACATATATGTATAATGTAAAAGTAAAATGCAAATGCAATGTATCATTTTTATGCATATTATTTACTAACATTCAACCTAAATTATTCAGACTTTTCAGTTCTTACAAGCTACTTTTAATGCTGACTGCACATTTTCAGCAATTATCTTCAAACATAAATTATGTATTGTAACAAAGTACTTTGTTAGTTCCCACCACTATTTTTATTTTTTTTACACAGAGCAGAACGTAGAACATTTACCCTGAACTGAGAACAAGGGAAGGAGAAGAGGTGGACCTTCCCGAAGTCGTCCCCGGTAGCGAGGAGGTTCTTATCATTGGATCTGCTTCCAGCATTGATGTCGGTGCCGTCCGAGCCGTCAGACCACACGCCTGACGGGAATGTAAAATGTTAGTAACCCTAACATACTTCCTAACATTAAACGAAGAAATGTAGACGATTAAATGAAACGTACCAAAAACCTGAAAGCCTAGAGTGCAGGTGTGCGTGGCCCATTCAATGTCCCTGATGGTCTCCATGCTGACCACTTGTTTGCACACGGAGGGGATCCCTGCGAAAACACACACACATGCAAACACACAGTATAGTCTTGTCTGCATGTATGGAGAACTAATGGGACACTTTTTTTGGCAATGGCATCATCAGGAAGTAGAAGAATAAACAACACGCATCCAACTCATCAAAGCATGCTGGATTCGCACATATTTGCAAGTCTAGAACTGTCTAACATGTCATGCTAAAATGGGAATTAAGGTTTTGAGGGGAACTTACAGTACAGTATCTCATAGTCTCCTGAGTTAGACACCAGGTACTGGGAGTCCACGGACCAGTCCAGATGGGTGATGAAACTAGAGTGACCCTGGAAAAAGATGTATATGTATTAGGGGTGTCAGGTGATAATTTTTTTTATTTTTTTTGTAATTAAATCACAAGACTTAAATAGTTAACTCACAATTAATCACAAATTTCATATGTTCTAAATGTGCAATAAAATATTATAAAAAAAAAAAATCATACTCTTGTTAACATAAAAGTGAAAAAAAATAAACTAATAGAAATACAGTCGATACAATAATTTCATAGTAATTTATAAAATTGAGTTAAAATTAAAAACATATACTGGACTGTAAAAAACGAGTGTGATATTGATGTTTTGGGGGTCATTTTTCTGCCACTAGATGGCATTATTGCATTTGTAAGACGGTGACAGCTCAGTGCATTTTCTTTTCATATTATGATCTAATCTTTAACATAAAGTAACTTGTGAAATTTTGCACATTTTTAAAATTGTAAAATACAATTTGACCCCAGTCTCCACTAATATATGCATTACTATTACATTTATTACTGCTAAATTGTGACATGGACATGGAATTCCCCCAGTACAGGCTTTCCAAGTAAGGGGCGGTCATTGATTGCACTTAATTAATTATATATATATATATATATATATATATATATATATATGAAAAAAAATTGATAACAATATCCTGTGCTATTTCTGACTTCAAAATGTAATACAGTGTAAAAAGAAGAAATGTAAAAAAGCTTTCGCATGTGAATGGGATGGCAAAAGTCACAAAGCAGACACTCACTGAACACTTCCCCACTCTGCTGTACTTTCTTCCATTGTCTGTCACGGCGTAGATGTAGATGTAACTGTCATGAGAGCCAATGGCCAGGAAGTTGCCATCTAAAACAGGGTTTAAAGTAAAGAAAATGTAACCATCTTAGCTGTGAACAATTTTCTAGTGAATTGCGCAAAATTTTAAGCAATAGTTAACATTTTAAATCAGACTTGGAGTGTCACTTAACATCATTAATGTCACCAAAACATCAGGAAAACTGAAAACCGCCATAGCTCCACAATTTAGTGCTGCATAGTTCTCAGTCTTTCTACTTCCAGCAATTGTCTTCAAACATGCAAAAAGTGTGACGAGCAGGACTACAAACAAGTACTGGATGAAAAAGTGCAAACCTGGGCCAAAGCTCATAACAGAAAGCTGTTCATTTCCATCTGTGTGCACTGTGACTAAATCCTTTGAGTCAGTGTCCAGAACCAACCACCTGCAGGGCCAACCGCACAAAAGAAACTGGTTGATCAATGTAGAATTGATTTCACATATCACTTCTCACCATCAAATATTTATTACGGTGTCTCTTTCAAGGAGGGTTTTCCCTACCTGCCAATCTGGGTTCCTATGGCAACAACAGCTCCAGACGGATGGAAGTCTGCTGATTGGGCAGTGTCCTGTAAGGATTGTTAAAAGCTTAACAACAGTTTAAAAAAAAAAAAGTGGAGAGAAATATCTTGCAAAAATTACAACAGAAACAAGATTATCAGTTGCATGACTCAGATAAATTAGGTGTGATTCTATTTGGTGGCCTCTAGGGGGCAGTGTTGACTTACTTCCAAGTTTTTACTCCAGATGAGCTGATGTGAACTGGAATCCCACATACAGACTTGCCTATCATAGCCACATGTGAGAAAGTGGGGCTTACAGGGGTGCACAGCCAGACCCCACAACTCATCAGTGTGACCCTAAAAAAACCGAAATATTCATTTTATTTATTTATTTTGCGGTGCCTTCTCTTAGGCACAAATGTTAGAATGGAAAAGTGGCTAACCTGAGTAATGGGCACAAACTCGCCATCCAGGCTGCCTTGCAAAACAAAGTTCTTTGTGGTTCCGATGAGAACAGTCTCACCTCTGCCCTCTGCTACAGTCCGGATGGGACCAAACACCTCTGGCACCTGCGACCAAGCCATCAAAAATAAATTGCAAACACTCTCTATTTATTTGGATTGTGGTTAGTCACATTCGTCTTTTACAGGCAAAGCACTATCCTGTTCACTAGCAAAATAAGACATCATCTGATTTATTTATGAAGCGCAAAATCTGCAGCCTGCGGCAGTGCTGCTTCTTGCCAACGTAAGCAGCATAGTTCTTCACAAGAAAGTATATACAGTACATACTCTTTAATATTTTATCACAGCATTCAGATAACTCAAAATCCATAGATGAGATGCTCAACAGGGTAACTCTCGTACATACTTATGTGTGGAAGCGGAATAATTAAGTACAGTAACCCCCCACATACTCATGTTTACTATTCATGAGTTGACTTATTTTAATGTGGAACCTATCCCAAGCGATTCGTTGAAAAACTCCCCATTTCAATTATTTTGCTCTTCCTATATTGCCCTAAAATGCGGCAAAATGGCACCAAAGCCTAATTGGTCAGATGAGGTATGTTTAAGTCATAAATCTAGACTGAGAGAAAATATACGTTTAAACAATTTTTTTATTTTTTTATTTTTTTTAATATAAATAATATTTAACTTTTATGGCTTAAATTATGGATCTATTTGAAACATTTCTGGTGCGGGTGTCAATTATTAGCAAATAGTGGAAGATGAATGTACTTTACATGTACTTTTCCAGTCCCACATAATGTATGTGCCCATTTCTCACCTCCACTGTTTGGATCTGCTGGTAGCCGCTGTCCCAAGAGATGAGGCGGCAGTCTTTGCCTCCAGACACCAAAGTGCCATTCCTCAGCATGCACAGGGCAAAGATGCTGCCTTCGTGAGCTCCGTGGATGACGTGGCTGATGCGATTAGTGCCTGCGTGACAGAAGACGGGATAAGATGGACGAGAAGCTTTCAGCCCAGAGAAAGTCGGCTTGCTGGAGGCGAGCTCGTAAATGGCCGGCGGTCAAGACAGGTGGATCGATAGAGTGGATCAGTGAGAGATTATGTTGGAAGGATGCCTTCCTCATAATGTCCCAAGGATGACTCCGTTATAAATAGACAGCTTTTGAGCTAATAATGACTTTAGGAGGATAAACATATTGATTAGCTGGGTTTCCTAGAAGTCTGCACACAAGCATGTCAATCCATAAGTGTTATATACCTTTTCCCCACACCAAGATATTTCCACTTGAGTCCCCAGTGATGGTGTCTCCATTTTCTGCGAAGGTCGCACACAACACGAACTTGGGCTTCTCTTGTTTCTGTAAATCACAAACAAACAACATGTAGCCATTTCAATTACGATAAACCACCTATTATAAATTTACAGCACTAAAGTCCTCTCTAATAGGAAAGTAGTACATTGTTTTTGCACTATGTTGAAAATACAAAAAATAAATAATTTGTAAGCCATTTTTAAAGGGTAATATTGTAAGATTAGTTTGAAACGAACTTTCTGGGGAACTAGGTTTGTTGCATATTTATTTACATTAAAAATTTTAAATATTGTAGAGGTAATTCTTTAAACATTTTTAGACGGAGCATCAATAAATCACTTTTTTTTTCTCATTATTTGCAGCTGGGAGCTGTTCCAATCTCCCATGAATTGTGTGGAATTATTGTCTACAGTATTAAATTTAAGTAGAAGCAGCACGGTAAACCTAACGATTAGCATATTTTCACCACAGTTTTAAGGTTTGGGGTTCGAATCCGGGCTCTGGCCTTCCTGTGTGGAGTTTGCACGTTCTCCCTGTACTTTTTTTCTGGGTACTCCCACTTCCGCCCACATTCCAAAAACATGCATGTTAAGCTTACTGAAGACATTAAATTGTCCAATAATGGAAAATGGAAGAGGGTGACGTAACGTTTTACCTCAAATAGTCCTTGTTTCTTGACCAGCATGCCTTTTTCCAAGCTCCAAAAATGGAGATGTGATTTGCCGCAGGTCACCAGGATGCTGCTGTCAGTCGGGTGAAAGTCCGCAGCAAACACTGTGTCGTTGGACGTCTGAAAAGCAAAGATGTGAGTTGGCGTGGATACGTGGCGCACCCAACCCAAGATCCAATATAAGACTTGTGTGAAACTTGGGTTCCTAACTATTACCTCGTTCATATTGAGGAGGGCGATGCGAAATGACAGTGGCGCAGGGGCTTGTAGTTGACTCAGGAATTCAAATTTGTCATATTGACATATTACATCATGAAAATATATACTAAGAATATTTTGAAAAAACAAAAAAAGCCAAACCGCGAGTATGCGTGGAGACGATTGTAGTTCAATTGAAAGAGTGAAACTCATACAGAGTCATTTAACACATCACACTATAAAGTATATACATTTTTTTAGACGGTGAGTTGTGGATTTTTTTTTTTTTGCGTGAGCAATAATCCTCAATTATATGAAAGACAACATAAAATATTTCATTAGAAGTAAATATATATAAAAACATGGAACCTACCAAAAGAATAATTAGAGTCTCTTCTTCCATCAGGAAAAAAGTATATTTCTATCTGTTCTCATTTTGCCGCAACTAGCATTAGATTATAGCTAAATTTCATCATTATTCACAAACCTGTTGAAAACACTGGAAAAAAGAGCTTGTTGCAACATGACACTGGCTGATCTCTTATAGTCTGCTGCCACCTGCTGGCCGTTTTTGTAATAACTACCATTACTTCTAGCATTCTCTTCAGTTCAGAGACTGAATCTAAGCCTTCTGTATTCTCTCTCTATCATTAAAAAAAAGTATAAATAAGTCTTTGGGAGCATGGTAATATTTAAAATAGAACATATTTATACGTTTTGGGAAGGTTTAAAAACTACAGCAAATTTTACATGACTCTTGATATGTAAAAAAGCACAGTGGGCAGAGAGATACTTCACCACGGATGGATGCACATACATGAAACATACATGAAACCCACCTTAACCTCAGCCAGTCTATCTTCTCGCTGCCAGTCCCAAACGGACAGCACATGATCATTCGAGTCGTCAACAACGCACAGTGTGTTTCCTCCATTCTAACATATAAAAAAAAATAAAAAAATAAGCCATGACATATCGATAAAAATGTCAAATGTTGCCTTTAGATGATGAATGTCCTTGCAAGCATTCCTCACCGATTTAGAGAAAGCCAAGCAGACAAGGGCTCGATCAAAGTAAGCGGCTCCCAGAACATGGAGGGTGTTGAGGCTGACTGAGTCCCACACGCGAATGTGCGGAGCCAACTGCAAGGCAAAAACACACACACACGGAAAGGTGTCAATAGAAGAGAAAGAAACTAAATGTGACTCAAAAACGGAATGAAATACCAACATTGGAATTCACTTACTTTACCCTCTAAAGAGGTGCCGGCCACCTGCCCGGTCGCTATGGTGATTTTATCAGGGTGGACTGCCAAGCTGATGATGTGAAAACGGATATGAAAAGAGTGAAAAAGCCTTTCCAGCCTCAATTTATCAACAGGAGCATTTGAATAAAGATGCTATGCAGTATTTTACTTTCACATGTGGTCATGCGGGCAAAAGCTGAAGATAAATTCATCGCTTTTTGGGCACTGCTGGAGGATTGGAGCAACTTCAAAACGCATCCAAAGTGTGGTGGATTTATCTGAACTCTGATTAACCCTGGAGTGCAATAAGAAAATCATGGCGCCGTTCATTACACAACAGGCGAGATGTGAATGAGGCCAAACACAGCTTGATTCCGTTATTCTGCAGCAGTGAACAGGCATAATCGAAGGATATCGAGCTGTTTTGTGTTCTTGTAATATTGATTTAAGGTACTTGCAGGGACACTTTTATCGCTAGAGAAACAGTACATAATGTCTGTAGATTTAAAGGGGAAGTCAACGTTAAACATTTCTTGACGATAATGTGTTATATGTTACCTCACTAGCCTAAAAAAAGACATAATGTTACATTTGTGAGTTATGAAGAAAAATCTCGCCGTTTTTATCCATCTGATAGGGCAGCCATTTTGCCACCAATCACAGCTCAGCTTCAGAAAACAGGTGAGCTGTGATTGGTCGTTGCCTGAGCCCTGACCAACATTGATGTCATCTTCTGTTAACAGCAAGTGGCAAAATGGCCGTGCCCTGAGATGGATAAAAACGGCTGGATTTTGCTGCTCAACTCATATTCCACTAATGCAATATTAACCAGAATACCATATTTAGACTAGACTAAGTGCAATTTCTGCAGAAATTGCGTGGGAATGCTGAAAGCTGAATGCTAAATTACAAAATTACAAAGTATTAACTCATTCACTCTCAGCAATTTTCACTGAAGCAACCCCTTTACTCTTTATCAGAAAAAAAGCATATTTGTATCTGTTTCCGTTTTTGCAGCAATTAGCATTAGAATATAGCTATGTTTCATCATTATTCACAAATCTGTTTAGAACTGTGGGTAACTGAGCTTTTTTCCAACATGGCCCTGGTTGATCTCTTCTACTCGCCGTAACTACCATTGCCTTAAGCGTCCTCTTCAGGTCAGAAGCTGCATCAAAGCTTTCTGTATGCTCTAGCATTAAAAAAAAACATGTATAAATACGTCTTTGGGAAAATGGTAATATTCAAAATAGAACATATTTATACGTTTTTTGGGAGCAAATGAGTTAATAGTGAAATAATTTGACAATGATTAGCATTCAATATTGCATTTGTAGTAAAGAGTTGTCCGAGCGGGGTTAGAAGCCAGGTCTTCTGGTGTGTCAGGCAATTGCTTAAACCACTGACCTAACTTGTCTTGTTCACAATCATGGCTTATGGCGTATTTATATTGAAAAGTGCCATCTGATGCTGAAAGGTATCGATGCTGAATGGGGACACATGCTTTTAATCATTTCAATGAAATTATAATGAATTTCCTGATATGATAGTCAGTTGGTTAGCATGTAACCACTTAGCATAATTGCCACGGATACATTTGCTATGTGCAGTCGGAGGCGGGATTCAAACTCGCGACCTCCTGGTTACTAGACAATGCACTTTACCAAGTGCACCACTGAGCAGTATCAGAGAGCTGGTAACGATGATCAGTTGTATGTATGGAGGCGGGCGTGGAAAGTGGGTCTTAGAAAAAGTTCAATGTCAGACCCATTGAAAATGAATGGGGAGAAGTTGATATTTAACGTTAAGTTGTGCGAGTACTGTAAGTAATGTGGAATCAGACGATATATACACCGGAAGGCGTGAATTTTTGAAGCAAGTTGAAATTTGAACAGTGCTGCATAGAACATATTATCGTCAAGAAATTATTCTTTTTTGGGTCGACTCCCCTTTTAAGGAAGTAGGGAGGAGCTACAATTTTTTGTGTACCATTTGATGTCGTCCGTGTGTCCAGTGTAGTGTCTTTGCAGCTGCTCATCCACATTGAACAGGACAACCACCGAGGCAATGAAGTACACAGTTTCTCCAGTGGGCAACAAATAAAGATTTGAGCGGCAGTCTCGACCGCGGTAACCATATCTGGTCATGATTAAGGTCAAGAAAATCAAACCACAGCGATAATATTCCCGAAAATAAAATTTGGGGCAGCTGCTTCTTAGATGAAGTTATATTGAATTGAATTTCCATCCATTTGTCCTCGACTGTGGTTATGACGTCTAGCATGATACAAAGTGGTCTCAAATGTTAAAATTGAGCTTCTCCGCGGCACCGCCCACTGTTGTCTTGAGGGCGATGTATTTATTTATTGAGAGAAAAAGGATACACCCAGTCCAGTTTGAGCTTGCTGGCCGGAAGGTCGGCTCTCGCTTCCAGACAGTAGCCATCCACTTTGTCTTTGGGCATGAACATGGTGATGGGACGGCCCTTCAAATACATTTTCACATAACCTTCCTCTGGAAAAAGAAACACAGAGGATCAGTTTGATAAAAGCAATAATGACAGGAGGGATGATATCATTTTGTTAATGACTGATGTTTTTTTTTGTATGACTGTAATACAGCATGGTTTTGTTGCGGTGATGTATGAAAAGGGTTGATGGTGTGGGAAAGATTATGTGATTTGTCAACTATTACATTTCTTAACTCATTCACTGCCATTGCCGGCTATAGACGTCAAAAATTCATTTGAACTATTTCTATTAGTTTTATACTTTTGTTAATAAGAGTATGAACCCCCCCCCAAAAAAAAATATTGTACATTAAGAACAGATATAAAATTTGTGATTAATCTTGAGTTAATTATAATTTCATTAGTCATGTGATTAATTATAATTTAAAAAAATTTAATCACCTTGCGATTTAAAAAAAAGAAAAGATTATTAAAAATGATGGGCTTCAGGCGATTAAACTTTTTAATTGTAATTAATCACATGACTTCACTAGCTAACTCATGATTAATCACAAATTTTATATATGTTCTAAATGCAAAATAAAAAAATCTAGGTTTTCATACTCTTGTTAACAAAAGGGGGGGGAAAATGTTAAAATATTAGAAATAGTTCAAATAAATTTTTGACGTCTATAGCCGTCAATGGCAGTGAATGAGTTAAAAAGACGATGAATGACAAGCTACAAAATACAGACAAGTATATTTTTTAACTGACTTTATTAGCCACTTCAAACACATTCTTGGAACAACACAGATGTATTTACGTTGTTTTTTTTTGAAACACTTTGTTATAATGCGTAAACATTTGGCGCACAACAGAGGTTAACAAACAAGAAAGCAGACAAAAAGCGGATTAAAATGTTATGGGGGGGAAAAATGTGCTAAAAACTCAAAAGTCATTCATGCAATAAATACCAAAACAAACCAATGAAAACAAGATTATTATTTTTTTAAGTTCACTGGACGATAACACCATTTGCATAGATGCCATTTTTCTTGGATTTAGAGAACATGTGTAATGCAAGTAATTGGTTAGTGTAAATCAATATTTTCTGCTATAAAGGGCTCTTTGCACAAATCCACTACTTCCTGCACTCAATACCATTCCTTCATTTCCTGTCTTTCATGATTGGACAAACTGATTAATCCAGGTGGGTCTGGCCATTGTCGTCGTGGTTACGGAGGTCAGCCACACCTGGATTAATCAATTCGTTTGAGTTCAGGAAGTCGTGGATTTGTGTTTTGGGGCTCTACTGTTTTACTCAAGGGACCTGAGGTTAATAACAAATCTGGAAGTACTGGCTGGGGGATTTTAAGGAGCTGCGGTAACTTGGCGTGTTGAGGCCATAACGCGACAACTGATTCCCAGTTTTCCTCAACTGGAAACTAACACTTGGAGTCTTTCTGACTGGTGGCAGCCTGGCACCAGCTCGTTTTCTGGCCAAGCTGGCCTTGATGCTGTCTGGGGATTGGCGGGAGCTTGCAGCTGAACGCGCCATTATGGCCCAAGCTGTAGCACTGCCGCTGGTCCCCGTCGCTGCGGCGGAGCGGCTGAGGTAAATCTGGACTGTAACTAGCGTGGGTGGGCCGAGAGGGGGGTTATGGGAAAAGGGGCCAAGAGGGTACCAAGGAAGGAGGAAGTCAGTGAAATATGTTAGACAGCTTCATGTCATCGAGGGGCTAATTAAGCATCATGAACACACAAAAAGGAAAGTCAAGGGGGGTGGACTTCTATTATGAAACACATTTTTATTGCTGCCATTAAACAATGGGGCCTTGTAACATAAAAAAAAAAAAATCATCCAAAATTCTATTGTGTAAGGTTTATGGTATTCAAAACGAGGTGGGTCTCAGAGGGTTAAATGAGTTGGCAACCAAATAATTAACTTTGTCTGTATTCACACCAACAAATCTTTTACAAGATCTACACAGTGTACTATTTTTTTTTTAGGGAGATACAAATAGTACCTTAAAAAAAAAAGAAGGGTAATTCCTATATTAAAAACATTTAGTATTTTCTTATGTACTATTCTAACTTCTTGATATAGTGAATTTTGGGTTGACATTTGCTGAAAATGTAATCAAACAAATTATTTAAAAACACAATTGAAAAAATATGTGTGTAGTGAATCTATAGAAGTAATAAGTTTTACTTTTGGAATGTTCTCATTTAGAGAAGCAATTATTAATCGACAACTAACCAATTAACTCATTCACTGCCATTGACGGCTATAAACGTCAAAAATTCATTTGAACTATTTCTATTAGTTTAACATTTTTTTCCACTTTTGTTAACAAGAGTATGAAAACCTAGATTTTTTTTATTGTACATTTAGAACAGATATGACATGTGTGATTAATCGCGAGTTAACTAGTGAAGTCATGCGATTAATTACAATTTAAAAATGTAATCGCCTCTTGCCCCTATTTTTTAATAATCTTTTATTTTTATTTTTATGAATTTATGGCAGTGAATGAGTTAATTGCTGATAATTTTTTATCATCGATAATTTACAAGTAATTGTTCATGTAATCGTTTAGAGACCTTTTTTACTTAAAAATGGAGATCCTTAAGCCCAGGTTGGGAACACGTGGTTTGAATGGAAGAAACCTTTTCATAAACATAGAAACCCTTTCATCATTCTGAGAGTTGTTACATGCTGTAAATTGAATTCTATTTCTAAAATAATGCAGGAGCATCTAGTACTGAGCACGTCTTTCAAACATATTTGAGGAAACGTATTTGATAAGCTTCATCTTTAAGACAAAAACAAATTCTAAAAGCACAAGCAAACAAAAAAAAGGAGCTTGTTTGCAATGCACATATTTTTTTTGCAGTGGCGGATCTACAAGCTCTGAGCTCAGCGTGATCACAGAACTCAAACCGAGGGTGCCTGATTGTGTGTGCGTGAAATCTTTGTGTGGTTACTATGGTGACAGAGCGAAACATAAGGCAGACAAACACTCCAGCATTGCCTGAAGTGGAGCTGAAGTGAGGCGTTTGAGCAAGAGCAGTCGCGGTGGGACACAGTGAGTGCAGGTTAGATAAGGTGTCCGCGTTTGTTAATATGCTCTCAAAGCAATCACGCTAACACACTCACAGTTTAGTAAACCACTCCTTCACCTGTCTTGACAGCTCTCTGAGTGATCACGGGGATTTTTTTATTTTTATTTTTCTCGAAGGTCGTCCTTTTGAGTCCAGAGAGCTGTGAAGTCCCAGGTAGGGAGTGAGGGGAAGGTGAGGGGTATCTGGGAGGGAGGGGCCTTTAGGGGGAAGAGCATACCTTTGCAGTGTGTCACACGTCGCATCCCTTGTAAAGGTCACAGAGAGAGACACAAGCACCAGGTGAGGGATGTCATGGCTTGCTCACTTCCTGGTCTGTTATAACAGGTGAGCGCATGTTCTGACTCCCGCGTTTATCAACACAACTTGTACGCTGTGTGACCAACACACACTGTTTGTCACAATATGGGATAATGGTGGCGCCCATGTATACTCAAGCCAGTTAAATGTTTATCCTTCATTTATTTAATATGTACATATACAATTTTAATCCTGTGCTTTGTCAAGGGAAAATACGACACTGCAATACTTTATAAGAAATTGTGCCATATCGGGCTTCATTTAAATATTGACCTACAAAAAAATTGTTTTTGTGTTTTGTGTACCCCTCTAAAAAATTGTTTAGGGGTACACAAGTAGGTATACAGTTTTTATTGTGGAAAAAAATTGCATTACTAATGTACCCTGCACATTCTCTAATTGGCACCCACGGATTCACCTATTTGCCTCCCCTCCCCCTTTTTATATGTAATATGGGGGCCAGGTGGGTTAAATTCAGGTATTTGTGGAAAACACATATTGGAGGTTTTGAAGAATCTAATGGGTTTAAAAAAAAATAATAATAAAGTATATCAATGATTCTTTCCCACCAGAATGCATTTCAAAGGAGTGTCAATTATATGCGTACTATTAACGGGGGCTATTTACAGTACATGTTATCAACATTGCATGCTTTTGCATGGTCTGATGATCGTGGTGGCCATTCAACTGGCCCTTGTCAAAGACATTTATACAGAAGTTGAATAATGAACTCTTTCTACTTTTTCCCCTGCACACCATTTTAAGTTATACACTTACCAAAACAGTAAAACGCTGAAAAATTGGAATAACCATTTTTCCCCACAACGAGTTTGCCTGGGATTTTAGTGCAGATGACGCATTTTTAGAAATGTATTTTATGCAATCATAAAAAAATATATTACTGGAATACTCTATTACAATTTATGTCAGGTGAATCAGGGGGTAAAGTAAGTGTGAAAAAAGGCAGGAAGAAAGACAGAAAAGTCATGTCGCTCTACAGATCGAAAACATGCGAAGATAAACAAAAAAAAAAAGTTTACTGCTACACTCATTGCCATTATAGACTCCACATTAAGTAAGATTGCATTTAACATTGCGCTGGGAACTAATTTGCAAGACACAAAAATACTTTATTTCTTTATTCAATGTGAGAGACTATCTCCAGGTTTGGGCAAAAAATGGCCCACTGAGCAATTATATTATTAAGAGTCCTATCGTACTTGTTGCAAATAATTTAGCTTAACGCTGGTTAATCAAATTTGGTTTATTTATTTATTTATTAGTTCCTTAATTGATATATTGTAAATTAGGACTTTGCAATTAATCGAAATTCAATTACAATTTCAATTATTACACTCCACAATTACAAAAATTGGCACAATCGTAAACAAAAATAAAAGATTACTAATACTCAATTTTGAGTTGTTTAATTTATATATTTGCACCTTTTTATTTTAAACTGACTAATTTAATTAATCTTGTTTGGTCCAAAAGGAACTTGCATAATTATAGTGTTTCAAAGAAATGTCTTTGTTTTAATATTTTTTTATATGTTTAAACATTTTCTTGTTTTGTACCAAAAACAAATGATTGTCCTAATCGTGATTTCTATTATTACCAAATTAATCATGATTAATATTTTCTTCATAATCGAGCAGCCCTACTGTAAATAAAGTGTAAATTATTATAAATACTACTTTTTAAAACTGAGCTTGAATTATTATTTTATTTTTAAAATAAGCTATTTTACACTACATATTTTTTCAATTACCTCTGTAAATGATTGGCTCATCTTTCCACTTTAAAGCACAAAGGATGCACAATCCTGGTCTTGGTGCTTTTTTAGGTGCCGCAGTTCAATTTCCACAATGTTGGAGTTGGAAGGTGCGATCAATACACTTCTTATTTGATATCCAGTTCCATTGTAGTCTCTCTTGTTTTGTTTTGTTTTGCTATTGTGTAAACGCTAAAGCAACAAATGAAAGGCTCATCCTCAGTTTTTTTATGTTCTCTTAACAGCAGGCCTTTTCAATGAAAAATTATAACAAATATGCCAATGTTTAACTAAACAATGCAGGAAAGGCGCATCAAAAAAAAGACAACATGATGAAAATGGAATGAAATGTGTTGATGGCAAGAAGAAATGACTAAACAATAGCACAATGTGTGCATTGCCAAAGAATAGTCGTTGCCACAAAGTAACAAGAAAACAGCTCTTACCTGCATTGAACACCGGATCCCTCTGCTTGCTGCAAAGTAAACGAGCAAACTGTCAATCAGCGCCGTTCCTGCACATGTTCGGCATGGACATCTTGTTGATTTGGCTGAAGGTCACAATAAAGAGAGCTCGCTCATGTGTCAGAGACATTTGTTACCTGTCACTTCTTTTGCCGCTGGAATTGCTGCCCGTGGACCCGGCGCGGGTTCGGTTGCCCTTGGAGTCGCCCGAATCTTTCCGCGTGAGAGACCCAACATGCTCATTAGAATTGGCTCTCCTCACCGTGCTGGGGGGGACGACAGATGGGCAGTGAGGAGAAGGGTTAGACTTTATTCAGTGATTATACATCGTCAAGTCAAAATCACTTCTTTTTTTATTATCTTGGCTTTTCTGACTTGCAGTTAACTCATTTGTTCCCAAAAAAATAGAAAAACGTTATATTTTAAATATTGCCATGGTCCCAAAAACGTTTTTATAAGTCTTTTATGTTTTTTTTTTATAGCGCATACCTGATGAGGTCGCTTAAAGCAATGGTAGTTATGACAACAACAAAAAACGGCCAGCAGATGGCAGTAGAGTATAAGAGATCAACCTGGGCCATGTTGCAAAAAGCTCATTCCCCCACTGTTCTAAACAGATTTGTGAATAATGATGAAACTTGGCTATATTCTAATGCTAATTGCTGCAAAACGGAAACAGATACAAATGTACTTTTTTTCCCTGATGACAGAAGATACTCTAATCTTTCTTTTGGTATGCTTTTTTATAGCAATAGAACACAATATTCTGTTGGCCTTGCAAAATCAGTCAAAATCCAGTAAAACAGCCGGGAGCGAAGGGGGTTGCTTCAGGGGAAATGGCTGGGAGTGAATGAGTTAAATGCGTGGCCTACATTTTGGACTAAGTTTGAAATTAAAGGGCTACAAGTTTATTATAGGTTGCTTTTCTTGTTTCAAAAATATCTTAATATATTTAAATTTTGGTCACAGTACAACAGCATAAATGGTGTGAAAACCAGAATATAAAAGGGATTCATTAGCTGGCTTTTTGACTCCCCTGTAGATGGCCTTGCACCAGTTAAACGTGATCAATTGGGCCGCTTGGCAGCCGGGTTGTTCAACACAATAAAAAGACTCCATCAGCAGTCCACTGGCCAGGCGGCCCAGTCGGTCACCTAATCCATTGACATTCAAAAACAGTCAGTCCTTTTAGGAGTGATTTGTTTGCTATGGGACAGAATGAAAAAGATGAGGAGAAAAAAAAAAGCTTTTGTCGGCTGCGTTAGCCACGGGAAAAATAAATCATACTCATTGGACCACATGGTAGCGTAGAAGATGCATTTTAAGTACCGTACAATTATGAAACTGATTACATGTGAATATTATCAGTGCATGGAGCATGTGAACAACAAATAAAGCGTTAAAAAGTATGTTACTGTCATGATTGGAGATTGATGTCATAAAAGCGGTTAAGTCATGTTAGACTCAGTAACATGTTGACACGCTCACCTGAGCAGCGGTGACAGAATTCTGGATGGCAGAGACAAAGGAGACAAACTGCACATCTTATTATAAGGTGACAGGCTGTACATTGGCTGCGTGGCATTTGGTGGGTCACAGAAGGGACATCATTGGAAATACAAATGACGGGAATGGACCACTGAGAATTGAAGTCAACATTCAACACATTTGTTAAAATTAATGATCTTGTCTGGTTAGGTCTTATTCCCTCAAGAGACAACCATGAGCCGCTGAAGTGGAGCCGTAGTTAGAAAATTTGAAATGAACCATCAAACCTCCAGCAAGAAATGTAGGCGTCCCCCAAAGCGCCCATTGGTGAGGGGAGTAAAGTTTTCCATCCTCTTATTAAAACCAATTGCAAGTTTGACACTGAAAACAAACAGCAATAGTAACGTAATAAGCAACATAGTGGAAAAAATACAGAACTAGGTGAAATTCCTTTTATATTTCAATCAAACATCTGTCAATTTGAAATTGAGAATAAAAAATTAAAAAATTCAATCTCTGGTTACTGAAATAAAAGTGTTGTGTTAATCTCATTATGGTAACGACATCAAGGGATGGTAGACACTTATTGTTCCCCTGATGACATTTGTGCCACGATTATGCCCGAACACACACACATACTGTACTCGCACTATTGCTAGGTTTACGAGCCTTGTTAAATGTCAGTAGCTTCGGCTGACAAAGCAATAGATGGGAAAATTGATGGGAGGTATGATAAGACATGACGAGACCTTTAAATGTCCAAAGACAAGTAAAACACGATCCTACAACCGGGATAAAGCGGCCCCTCTACAGTCAATTAATTTCACCATCACAAGGGAATTTGATTAATATCCTCTTTCATTTGCTCACCTTCTGGTGGATGCTGTGCTGGTGTCCTTCCTGGATCCAGATCCAGAAGGGGAGGGCAGAGTGCCACCGCCTTTCTTTGGTAGGATGGTCCCGTTGTTCACGGAGGATCTTAACGGCAAAGTGGCAATCATTGGCCGGGCTGGCAAACGAATCAGAATAAAACAACATTACAAAAACACACTTATGTTTTTTAAATCACAACTACAATAAGGATTTACTGAGATTGTGTTTTGTGCTTTATGACAGAACTGGGCTAAACACTTCCTGTGGCAAACAATGAGAAAGTAAAAGAGCATCGATGTGACTTTGGCATAAGGCGCTACGCTAGCTGGCCAAGGTATAAATAAGCGGCAATTAGCTACGGCTGACAACATTTGGTCGGCATTTACCAAAGTTTTGGACAAACAAACAACAGAAAAACGCAACAGAATAGTGTAGTGGAAAAAGCAACACGTATTTAAGTGAAAACTATGTACACACACAGACGCTAACGCCATTCTAGCAATGAGAATATTTGCCCGGCTAACACCTCACTATTCGCTGGCTATCGCCATGCTAGCAACAAATGAAAGGGAATTTGGAAAATTGGACACCGGACCTGAGAGACGAACTAGCTTAGCGCTAGCTAGGATGAGGCTTAGTAGCAACGTAGATAGATTTAATGAGGGACCTAAGAGAAAAAATATTTTTTGTTCTGTTGTTGGCCAGAATATGGCATTTTTAAAGCCAGTTGTTTTAAACTAACTAAGTATGTTGCCACGCAGGTGTAGGCTGCACTTTGATGTTTCTGTTTGAATGAGATTAATTAAATATGCTTTTCTTTACATATGATCACGGTAAAGTGCTATATAAGCGCACTCCATTTACTGCATTGATCAAATTGGATTTTTCATTTGTTGGACTAAGATCATAAAAAAATAAATTCCGTTTTACTTCTCAGAACATTGTTCTGTGTCAAGCAATTTCAAAAATCCCCCATGCACCTTCAGCATACAGTGTATGCACGGACAATCTTTAAGTGATAACAACAACACAAAAGGCGCATGCGCACACAAACACATACGCGTGCCAGAAGTCAAGGCCAGAATTTAAAAGCCAAGATGCAGCTTTTTCTGCAGTGATAAATATTTAATAGACAGTTTCATGGGGCAGACACTCACACTTGTACCGCTATCATCATTCATGCAGTAATTACGCAGCAGGTGTAAACAGCGAATTGTCCTTTTGTGGTACGTTATATTTTTAGGCAGTTTTTCTGCTGCCCAGTAGCTGGAAAAAAAAGCCCCAAGTCATCCACCAGGTCTAAATCCAAACAGAGAATCTCTACTCAGTCATCTTGTAGGCCCAAATGAGCATAACAGCATCCTCTCAACTTAAAGTATTGTTAGAATGTAATTTCTTGAAATAAAATTACGCCTTAGTATTCTTTGTCACATTACCGTTGCTGACACTCAGAAATGACAAAAGTATGAAATGTGTCTATTCAGTGCATAAAAGCAAAACAATTCAAGCACAGTACATCAGACAGTGTGTTACAACAGTAAGTGTGTTTATCAACGTGAACACAATTTGACACTGTTCTAGCAGGCAGTGATAGAAATGTGCTCCCTCATACAAAAGCCACCAGGTCTAGTTGGTGCAGACAGTCGACCTACCTGACTTCCCAACATGGCTGTCTGCCGAGGGAGATTTTCTCAAAGCAGGTTCTACGCACATGACGCACAATACATACCACAACACAACTCAGTCCAGTGGAAGGAGAGCAACAGAGTGAGAATAGCGCTGGGAGATATGAACTTTTCCTCCACAAAAATAGTTTTCCTGATTTAAATTTTTTTTTTCTTTACCACATTTTTTTTTTAAAGGATTCCCAAAAATTCCTGACAAGTAAACTTAAATGTACCCAGATTTAACAACAGTTGAAATCATTCAGTCTCGTGCTGTGTGCTTGTTAACGTTCACCTTTGGTGGGCCCTCGACGTGAGCTCATGGCCTGCTGCTCCTCAGACACGTTGAGCCGACGGACCACGTCGGCCAGAGCGGACTTGAGCAGCTGGATCTCGTCCTCCTGCATCTGGACCCTCTGCTCCAGGGAGGCGATGCGGTCGGTGACCTCCATGCTGCTGGATGCTGACGCGCTGTCATCTGCAAAAACACGGCGAGCTGCTGTCAGACACTCAGAGTGGATGACATATTCTTCACTTTATACTGTAGGTGAAAATCCTCGCTGCACTAGAGACCATATGGGAAAAAAAATCTTATAGTTTTACGCATTTCCCATCATTTGAACACATTGCAAGTCATTCAGACAAACTTAAATACATTTTAGAAATGCACCAAATGAATAGAAGTGTGAGGTCTGGGTGTGAACTGTGGTCGACAGCGTTGTGTTTATATGCTTTACTTTTCTCCCAGCATCCAGCTGAAAAAATATCTCTGCATCTGTGGCTCTCCTTTCCCACATGCGAGGGCATTACAGTAAGACAGTAAAATTACCATAAAATTATCTCTAAGAATCACACGTTTCCATGATATTGTGAGACTTTGCGTGATAGACCAAAATGTTTTTTTCCATGCCGTTACCAATACTTACTATTCAAGGAGACTGATATTTGGAGCCGATATAAAATTTCAGAAAAAGGGAAAAATACTGGCATGAAATTTTTTAAAATACAAATTCCAACTCTTCACTTTGTGTTTATTGAATTTATATATATTTATTTCTATATTACTTTTCAGATTTGCAAAAATGTTTTTTATTCATCTTAGACAAAAAGAACAACTTCAGAGAGCGCCATAGTATGTCTTACTAAATGAAAACTTAAACAAGTAAATAAAACTCCTTATAGTTGTCTACAGTAAAAAAAAATTCTTCCAAAATTTCAAAATAACCAAAATGTTAAACTTTCATGTATCTTTGTTTTGCTATCAAACAAAAACAAAAGATGCCGAGAGTTCTTATAAAGTTAACTCAAAATGTAAATAGTTCCCTGAGGTCAAAACAGTTTTAAATGGATCTATTATAGACTGTCGGATTAAAAACCAAAAAAAACCACAAAAAAAAACAACTAATAAAGAAGCAGATACCATATCTGTCAAAATGCCAAATATCGGTGCCGATAATTATCGGTCAATCCCTAAAATAGATACAGTATGCTGTACCAAAAAAGCCCTACAATGTAGCAGGTTAGGAGGTAGGTAAATTTGGATTACAGCAGGGGAACACTGTAATATTAGTATATTTTGTTCATGAAGATGAACAAAAAAAGCGGGAGAGAGAGCCATGGGGGTAAAAAAAAAAGAAAAAGATTTTCATTATATTTATTTTTATTATATTTAAACATACACAATTGCCACCTCTGACTCCCTGATAAGAGACAGTCCACTTAATCAATGCACGCACACACACACACACACAATGACTTTGATCAAATATACATGTAAATCACCGCTGTGTTTTCCCAGCAGACTTGCAATAACAGTCAGATGAATAATGCATGAGATGCGTTGGACATCTGCGGCATGTGCGTTCTCTGAGGATTTGCCCTTAAACCAGGACCGCCTGCTCAGATGATGGAAATGCGAGGGAGCTCTTGACTTGGTAAATAATGTTGTCAAACACTTAAATAAAACATTGCTTTGCTAACGAAAAGAAACATGGGCTATGTTGATCTGGTGTTGTTTCACGCAGATACATTTTCTATAGCGCTTGTCCTCATTTGGGTAGCGGGTAAATTGGAGTCTATCCTAGCTGACTTGGGCAAGAGGCTGGGTACAACCCGGACTTGTTGCCAATCGCAATCAGCACAACTCATTAGAATAATTAGAAAAGTACAAATTTAATTGGGAGATATTAATAGCTGAATAAATTAAATTGCAGTTCAATTTAAAATTTTGATCTAATCTTAGACAAGGGGTCCTCAATTATAAGTCAACGACATCCAGAATGTGTATAGCATGCATAATTTAGTCACCAATTTACTTCTTTACCAAATATATTTATTTTCACATCAAGCTATAAGACTGTTTCTAACATTGCATATGTTTTGAACAGTGCCTGAAAATGGATAATCCAGCCATCCATTTTCTATAACGTTTGTTCTCATTTAAGTTTTGGAAGGCTAACTCGGGCTGACCACAAATTTAGAGTAATAAATTAACCTAACGTGCAAGTTTTAGGAATGTGAGGAAGCAGGAGAACCTGGAGAGAACCCATGCAAGAGTGGGGCAAACATGCAAATTCCATACAGGAAATGTAATCCAAAACTACACAAACAAAAGAGTTCAAAACGCTTTAAAAAAAAAAATCTGCTATACGTCTGAATGTCTGTCAAATACCAAAAAGACTCCCCGAAACCTGAAGAACATTGTCACAAAACAAACTCAGATTCATAGAGAAATTTTCACTCAACATCGACATCCAGAAATTCTCTCCCTTTGCTAAAAATAAACCGCGCTCACCTGAGGTGCGTTCTTTGAAGCAGTGCCTCTTCATGTTCATTTGTGAATATGACAATCCCAAGATAGAGCTCCAACTATCTAATGAGCATCTGCCCCCGTCTGCTCCCAGCGAAAGACTCACAATAGTATCGCTGGCGGAGCGGTACAAAGATGGATTGTCGCAAAAAAAAACACAAGCCATTCGCCGAGCATCAACGCTTGACACCTGCCTCTCATTCAAGGAAAGCTTAAAACCTAACACACAACACAGCCACGTGACAGAACCCAATATAAGGAATGTTCCTAAGGTTCAGGGCAGATATATAAATATCTGTGCAGTCGCCATCAGTGATGTGTCACTCTCCATTTAACAAAAAATCCATCAGCATGCACAACCCTGGGACACCAGTGTCTCTCTTTTTCAATCCAATGAACCCACATTATTACACCACACCCAAGCAAGCTGACTGCAGACAGTGCAGCGTCAATGACATCATTTCTCTCTGCCCCGATCCTTTCTTGAAAGAAAGGACAGGTCACACACATCCTGGACTATTATTTGCATCGTTATTTGATATTGCACACATCCATCATCTCCTTGGATAAAATGTGAACAAGCACTTGAAAGTTGACGCATCCATCTTCCCATCATTGAACAAACAAAGAAGCACTTTCCTGAGTTCATGCACTGACCTCACTCTCATCAATAATTGAATTGTGGAGCGTACGCATGTGTTCTGATCCATTTCCCCTTTCAGCACTCTCAGTATCAACAACAAAGGACTACAATGTCTTAATCGCCAAATGCTGTGGTAACGCACAGGAAGCATTTTTCCATTTTGGCCTGGGCTCGTGCTATCATGGGACATCAGGTTATTACAGCTACTGAAAATGCAAGTGCTTGATACACCCTTCTCGGTGGGAATACTTTCTCCAACATTAGGAAGACAAATGGAGAGTGATGCCTTTGGAAACAGGCTGTGACAACACGAAGACAGTATATCCTGTTTTGTAGTTACAGGAAGGGACTGAAATCCTCTTCTATATATCATTGCAAGAAGTTTTAATTTGTCAAGGTAGAGTTCTCCCATCAGTTTAAAACAAAAGGTCAAAGAGTAACATTGGCTGGTTCATTGATGCTAGTATGGAACTGATCATATTTTCACAAGGAAATTAAATTTCAGAAGAGACATCAGAATCACTGTCAGTCCACACATCTCCTTTCAGCCAGCATTACATTAAGATGGCAAAACTGTTTTTCCTTTGGCCTTTTGTGACACTATTCTAGTGTTAATTTCTAGACTAGACTGGACTAAAACCCTCATTAATAAACAATAACTGGGACTAAATCGGTATTGACTAATGAAGACGAGACAAAAATGTACTTCACTTAATAAAAACTGGACTAAAATCTAGTCATGTGACACACAGTGCCCCCCCCCCCCTTTAAATCTGCAGATGGTGAGTGCAATATGCACAAAAACATAAGGTGGATTCACGGTTAAACAAAAAAAAGTAAATTATAGTTATAACTTTAATCCAACGGCTATAACGTTCCAAAAACAATGTTAATCCGACAGCTAACTAATGCTGGTGAAGTTGCTAGCTCGTAGCATGGAGCCATAGTGTTGCCATTTGTTGATATACTGTAATTGTGTGTTGTTTTTCATCAAAAAGATGACAGAATTTTTTTATGTGAAATAGTTTTAAATCCAAAATGTTCAACATTATCTGCTGACATAAAAATATACAGGGGTAAAATGATTGTCTTGACTAAAACTAGACTAAAACATTGACAGTTTTTGCTGACTAAAAGTAGATCTAAAATAAAGACGAAAATGCTAGATTTATAGTCGACTAAAAGTTGACTAAATAAAAATGAGATGAGGTTGACTATGATAAAAACTAACAAGTGTGATTGAAACTGGACTAAAACTAAGACAACATTTTAAAATTTCTGATAAAATTAACACTAAACTATTCTGTCCCAAGCCATGTTTGCCACTTTTACTACTTTGTTTTAGTACATTAGCTGCTTTTTGTTCCCCTTCCAGTATGCTTGAAATGATTCTCAGTTAGAACAGCTGATATTGACCAACTTTTGCGAACAAATTACTTTGGTCTGGATTGCCTGTGAGTGGCGTTGTGTATTTTAAGTCTATATGTGTGTTGTTCGTCCAGAAGGAGCCCTGAATGAAGTGTCTCACGTCCAACTAACTCGCTGCCATATGCATTTAACTCATTCACTGCCAATGACGACTAAAGACGTCAAAAATGTATGTGAACTATTTCTATTAGTTTAACCATTTTTCTTTTCATTTCATTTTTTATGAAAACCTATATTTTTTATTGTACATTAATAACATATATACAATTATCATGCGATTAATTACGATTAAACGCCCCTTTTTTTTTTAATTAGGCCCGTCAGACAGTAAAAATTTTAAAATTGTAATTAATCATATGACTTCACTAGTTAACTAACGATTAATTCACAAATTTTATATCTCTTCTAAATTTACAATATTTTTTTTTCTAGGTTTTCATACTCTTGTTAGCAAAAGTGGATTTTTTTTTTTAACTAATAGAAATAGTTCAAATGAATTTTTGACGTCTATAGCCGTCAATGGCAGTGAATGAGTTAACTTGTGATCACGAGTGTTAGCTGTAGCTAATGTTGTATTGGTTCACTTATTTTATACTTGTGCGACAGTTAATCTTAAAGACTGGCATGCAAGAGGTGCATCAGACGTGGCATTTGTCCTTCTCTATCATCAAGAAATGTTTTATTGTGAGGATGACCCAAAAGATCAGCAGTTAGTTTTCTGTGCTTCCAGACGGCTCTGCTGGACAGAGGCTTACGAAAGCTATTTATAGACAAGAGATGGCCAACAGGAAGGAAAGCCACAACAGGCGACCTTGATTGGCATTAAAGAGTCAAGCAATGGAGATTGTGATGTCTGAAGCGTGTTTTTATGTCAGAACCAGAAATTGGGGAACAGAGACAAGTGGATGGAGAGGTCATAAAGAGAGTAAAGCGTGAAGGGAGGGCGAATGAATCCCATGTGGCATCATATACCGACCTTCCATGAGTTTGTTAAAGCCTCGCTTCCTTCCACTGACTGCATCCTTCCTGGGGTCAGACAAAAGGTAAACTGACAGCAACTTCCCCACACACACACACACATATCCTTCAAAGTTGGCACATCGGAATCAAAACAGAAGACGATACGGCACGTTTCCGCCATTACCTTTTATCTAGAGTAAATAGCAATAGTAAGCCACTTAAAGCTTTGATGCAAAAAAATCCTAAGAGTTGGTAGAGTCAGTTACTGTAACACAGAACACAAACAAGGGGATTCGCTCAGCAACCAGGGATTATGCAGGATATGCCATTTGTGACTGATACCAATTTTCTAGGGGTTTGGGAGTAAAGTAAGTAAGGATTTGAATTTCAATTGAGTTTCAACACTCTCTTGTGAGCAATTAAGAGAGCTGAACAGCGGTGAAGAGAGTAAAATGGTTCAAATATTTAAGATTGGGCTTATTTGTTCTCCCTTTGTTCTTTGAAATTGTTATTTAAAGGGAAGCCAATACAGAAACATTTCTTGACAATAAAATGTTATATTTGACCTCACTACTCTAAACATGACATTCTGGTTAATATTACATTTGTAGAATATGAGTTACGCAGCAAAATCCAGCCGTTTTTATCCATCTCAGCGGGCGTCCATTTTGCCACTTGCTGTCGATTTAAGATGACATCACAGTTGCTCAGGGCTCAAGCAACGACCAATCACAGCTCACCTGTTTCCTGAAGCTCAGCTGTGATTGGTTGTTACCTGAGCAACTGCGATGTCATCTTCACTCGACAGCAAATGGCAAAATGGCCGCCTTCTGATATGGATAAAAACTGCTGGATTTTGCTGCTTAACTCATATTCTACTAACGCAATATTAACCAGAATACTGTATTTAGACTAGTGGGGCTGCATAGAACATATTGTCGCAATTTTTTTTTTTTTGTCGTTTTCCCCCTTGTGTATTTTAAAACTAACATTTTGTCTTAAGAGGGTGAAAACAAGGCAGTTAAATATGAATGCTTTCTGTCTATTGGGATGCCATGCCAGACCATGAGCTAGGCTACCTTCCAAGTGGGTGGGAAACAGATTGTTATCATTTTATTTACATAACTAGAATGCCACTAAGTAGAGCACAGACTACCACCAAGGTTGAACTGGGGAAAATAAATACTGTAGTGGTGGAGCAAATTTAGGGTTGTTATGTCATTTGCTTGTTAGCAGGCGTAAGACGGTAACAATAGGCATAGTATTTTGCATTACAGAACGAGTGAATGGTTATATTGTGATTCAAATGGTAAATATATTTTAAAAATAAAATACATATTTTTTTTTTTTTAGAAGATGCCTATGGGAGCAAAGGTTTAAAACCCCGTTCAGCAACCATCAGTTCAAATGTGATATACAAGTTACACCGCAACTTGAATTACAAAATGTGACAAAATGGAAATAAACAAGAGACACTGGTCTTACTGCTGTGTGCCGATTTAAGAGGAGATTCAGACCAGAGAGGCATAAGTCAAGCTTGACAGCGGTTCCAGGCACCAACACAAATGTCTCTGTCAAACTCAACCTTCTGCCCACATGAAACGAGCCTTTGTGCCCTAGTAACAAACACCCAAAACGAGAGACAAGACATTTGTTCCGTTCCATCCAGCGTTTGTGTGAACCGCTGTTTGTTCCGTCCACTTACACTGTTGTTATGGGAAACGCTCCCAGTGCCAGACACTGTCAGCACACTGAACATCAGCCAGCAGTACTTCCACCATCTGGAGTGTTGCGAACATACAGTGGCGCTGTTGGGTGCAGACACCCTTGTTACACAACAGCATTCAAAATTGCCATCTTAGTCCAAAGTCAAGAGATTTCCTTTGAACATGCTGTGTTCGATGACTGTCAACTGGCAGCCTAACTAGCTGATTTAATATTCATGTGACCCTAGTATCCAAGAGTACAAAATGTATTTGTTTGAAATATTATTCTATGCAAGAGCTATTTGCATTGAGTGGCCCAGTTGGTGTGTGTTTATCCAAAATACTCATGATTCACTTGTTTTCAGCTGGATGTGATTATCGGCGCAGGCTGACTGAGCTCATTTGAAAGAAGAACACACACAAAAAAGAAATAAGGGTTTTCCATTGCCAAAAAAAAGCCCATTTAGGTGAATCATAAATATAAAAAGCCACAGATGTTGCTGGCCTACTGGCAATCATCCTTCAGTAATGATGTTTGGATTGTTTTCAACCGGTATGATTTACACACCATAATAAAATGGAAGTCTCTTTTGCATAATTTATGTAATGGCTGCATGAATGTCCATCCGGCCTAAAATAATAGCATGTAAATAAAACTAGCCAACTGAGCAACACTGCAACTGTTCATTCATAATTTCATTATACCTCATGACCCAATTAGGCGTGTCTTCCTCCCTCGCATCTCTGCACCTGTGTTCTTGATTAATCTATTTTTAATGGACTTTCTAAATGGGACCGTTTCCTTTCCCCCTCTCCATATGTTCGAAACAGGCGGAACACGCAACCAGACACGCACTTGAATCGGAGGGTTCCCACTTTCTTGATGTTAGAGGACAATTAGGGTGCAATTGGGATCTGCACTGCAGGAACACAGAGGTTAATTGTACCCGTTTGGCTTGAACCTGAAGAGATGCAGAGAGCAAATCAGACGTATACGCTTTTTGAATAGATAGATGCAAAATTGCCACATTCTGGTTCCGTATTAAAAAGGCAGAAAAAAATGGCGATTTTTACAGGCAGTGTTAAAAGGGGCTGCCATCAGTGACTAAAAATAATTTATTTGGGATTCTGTCAACTGCTTGATTTATTACTCATAGCCTTCCCCCCACCGCAGGTACAAGATGACACTGCTGAGAATATCTAGTGTTACCACGCAGAGTGCTTTCTTTTTCTGGCTCTTTCATGATATTTATATGCATGCATGACTTCTTGCTCAAGGACTGAAGAGCACACAGACACACATTGAACATTACGCTTTTATTCCCACATACATACAATCGTGCAGTCGCTATATTTCAACGCAGAGGCTTCCACGTTCCTACTTTGCATGCATGATTGTTTTAGTGGGTCAGACGATGAGGCTGCACGAATGTGTGTCAGTGCAGGAAAAGGCGAGAGTGACAGAGGAAGAACACTGAAAGCAGAGAAGGAGAAAGAACAAATGGCTTCCTCTGAAAAGCACCTACTCACCAAGAAGCCCCTTCCAATGACCATCCAATAATAAACATGTTCAATAGTCGGCCCCAGCCCATTTTGGATCCTATGATCGAGACAAATACACTCCTGACACATCTCAGACATAAGGATCATGTTATAGGACAATCGGCATGGGTCAATATTAGACGGGATGAAGGTATGAGCAAAAATATCACAGTGTTAAAATGACAGCTCTACAGTGTCCTTTTTGGAAATATTTGGCTAAATAAAACCTTTTCTCCCCCATTGAACGCAATGTATTTTTAGTTCTAAACAACATATAGAATATTGGGTACATTAAGAAACATATTAAGCTCAAATAAATGATAACATTCTCCTGTTTTAATTCTTCTTAGCATGTCTTTCATCACTGGTGAGCTATTTTTAGAACTGCGCGATGGACTACTCATGTTGTCCTTGGGGCTAACTAGTACCCACTGGCACCATGTTTTAATTTATTTTTGTTAAGGACAATGCACATTGATCAAAAGCCATCAGACTGTTTTGTCTAACCTCCCTGCATCCCCAATCCTTCCTTCTCTGTTCACCGATAAAAAAAAAAAAAAGATAAATAGAGACGGTTAGTCTACTCAACTCTTCAAGCAGCCAATCATATTGGCCGCTGCTTAGGAGTCCACTTAAAAAAAGAAAAGAAGAGCTCATTACCAGTGACAGACAGTATTAGCGGTTATTGAAAACCGTCAAACCAGTAATCCGCCCGTGCCTGGTCGGGCGTTTGAGGTCAGGAAAGGGAAATAAAAAATTCTTAATGCGTGTACCTGACCTTAGACGTACAGCCCCAATACAGGCCAGCTTGCTCCACCTGACCTCAGACAGCATTTTTTAAACCACTAGCTGCATAGTGTGCACCTTTAATGAGCACACACTGTCACTCTGTGTAAGTGTTAACACATTGGCTCGCTGCCGTAAAAGTGAAAAGTGCAGCGTGAACTCTTATCAGGAGCAAAAACAGCAGAGCGAGATAAGAGGAGAGTGGGTGGAACTGTTGTTTATCCTCTAAAGTTGAACGCCTTAGGGCAGAGGTCACTAACCCGTGAGCACCAGGTAGCCCCCAAGGACCACATGAGTAGCCGCAGGTCTGTTCTAAAAATAGCTCACCAGTTAGATGCTGTAATTTTGGGGTGTTGCTAATCTTAAAAAAAAAAAAAAAGTGTCAGAGCTATAGCTGACCGTCTTTCAGTAGGTATTAAAAATAACAAAGTACTTTAAGCTAGAACATTTTCCCAAGATCAAACACAGTGCATAAAAGAGCGATAATGAGCGTGAAGGGAAAATGAGGAAGAACAAAATGTCTGCAAGCGAAAGCAAATGAATAACTGATAAGACAAAGTATGAAAATTTGAAGGGAACTTGGGAAATTTGTGAGTGCATGTATGGCTATAGACAGCTAAAAAAATAAAAAATAAAATAAAAAACAGTGGTATGAGCACTCACAGACGCTGGACTAGAGGAAATCGATGTCAGACATCGAATGAATCAGCAGTCGTGGAGGAGACACGCCAGATCAAGTCGATATTTGTCAGAATGCTGTGCTGGTGCATATTACAGATAAATAACGTCAGAGAAACACAAGCACATTTTTCAATTATTCAACTGGAATCGGCCTTAGTTTCCACTTTAATTGTCTAAATCTGTCCATAATAGAGCAACCTCAACAAGGCTACATAAATCAAACAAATAAAACGACTACGCAAACGGGAGTGACAATTTGGATCCAAACCGCAGAAATGTGAAGACAATGGATGCTAAACTTGGCTCTTCAACCCCTCGGGGTGTTTTGCTGGCATAATATCCAGTCCTCCTCCTCCCTGCCGGGCTCAATTGGCTACTGCCTTTGGTAGCGTGAGTGGGGGGATTTAATCCTAATCCATGTACACGTGCCATCATCAGACATGCTTTTGGGACCAAGGCCGAAGAAGGGTTGCAAGATGGAGTGTGTCAAAATATCCTTATTTTGCAAGAGTGGGAGGTGGGAGTCTCTGCTAATGTGCCTGTGGGTGAACTGCATGGAGCACGGAGATAAAGGGATGTCTGATCCACATTTAGGCACACATTATCGAAAAGGTGAACGGGAGGAATGAGAGGGAGTGGATTTGATCAAATTCTGGTAAACAGTGTCATCTCGATAAACATGAAAACCACTGATGATTTAGTGTTTCAAATGCTGCATTGTCTTATTAACAGTACTTTGTCTCCAAATCAGATAGAAAAATGTAGCGTACATAAAGGGAATTAGAACAAAATGAAAGAGAAGCGCCGCACAAAGCTCACCACGGAACCATTCACATTTTGTACTGGATTAGATGTGATGTGTTTTTCCACATTGGCCTTGATGGATATTTGTGCCATTCTAATTAAATTATGTTGCTTTAAAACAATGTTCCTATTTCTATAATTGCAACTTGGCTGTACTGTAACTTATGCCACAAATAGAAACAATAAACGTAGAAAGCTAGATAAATATATATGAGCTTGGTGGCACAGTGAAGAGTGGTTAGCACATCTGCCTTACAGCTCTGAAGTCTGGGTTCGAATTCTTCCGCCCATATTCCCAAAGACATTTTTCTTAGGCTAATTGGAGACTCTAAATCAGGCGTCGCCAAAATTGGCCCGCCGCCAATTATATCTGGCGCGCCAGATGACAATGAAAAAAACTAATAATTAGGGATGTCACAATAGTCAAGGTATTAAAAGTTCCTTTATATCATCAGTTGTAAATACAGGCATCCGATTGGCTGCATAATCCAGGTGATGATGTCACAGGCCAGAGGAAGCTATGCAAAAAAAAAAAACACACAAAAGGCAGCCGTTTACACTAAGAGCTACATTAATCTTTCCATAAAAAAAAAAAATCTAGAGAACTAACGTCAATTGAAGCATACGTCGATTATGAACACTTTGATCGCACTTGGCGGCCATAAATCCCTGCTCTAAATTGTCTAAAGGTGTGAAAGTGAGTGTGAATGGTTATTTGACTATATATTCCCTGCAATTGGCTGGCAACCAGTTCAGGGTGTACTCTGCCTCTCGCTCAAAAACACCTGGAATAGTAAGAAATTCATTATTTAATCAATCCTGAAAAGAGTTTAGTATTTTGTAAATGGTGAGAAGGGCAGAAGGTCATAAACCAAATCAAAAACTACAAATCCTGCTCGCTAATAAGAGAAAACGAGTAATTTGCATAAAACAGCAGATAAAAACAAACTCCTATTTCCGCACAATCACAAAAGCTATCCGCACTTGAGCAGATCATGTAAAAAAGCAGAAAGGCAAATCGCTAAATGACTAACTTAGTCCATGAGATGAAATCAGTGTCTGTCTCTGCCTGAGTGTATAATGAGGCTAATTTTCCCTTGGCGTAAGCTAGCGAGCTAGCTCTGACCTCCTGAGGACAAAACGTGCAGCCTGCGTGTGTTCCTGCCGTTTAGCTGACCTAGTCTCTCAACATTAGTGTGGTTGGATGCTCCACAACACATGGAGCTGCAGAGAGGGAAACGGATGACATCGTTGCATTTTGGTCGATGATGTCACTCTGGCCTGGAGGCCCAACACTGACACACAGGCTTACTCAAACAGACCTGCAATACATTAAGAAGTCAGAGTAACGAATAAGGAGCTACTCCTCTTAGTAGTGGAATTTAAAAAGGGGAATTTGTGTAGCTCATCCCAAGGGTGGTTGATGGGCTTCTTCCTGCCTTGCAAGAAAAAAAAAAGAGGCCCCGTCACCAAACATTATTCACAAAACTGTTACTACAGCAAAAACGGTCTATAATACATCAGACAAGCTTGGCACCAAAACCTTTTCACCTGTCACCAAACCACTGAGCCTCTAAGCCAATTATGATGCTACAAACAAGTGCTTCCTGACCCTACAGTGTAATTTACAGGAAAGTTCAGTCGGTCATTTACTTAAAGCTTGACGTAAAACTATTTTAACATTACATTACCTGTTTTTCCGGTCAATCGGCACAATTAAGTTGCAGTACTTGAAATTGTTCTTACATTGCTCATTACATACAAAACTATCATGTGAGCAAAAGACAAACATATCAAATGTCCGACGTGCTTGGATAATAATGTAAAACCTCTGTCAGTCACTTCCGTGTCCAAGAACACGCCCACCAGCCACAACATGAGGCACAACAACTGTATCAAAAATAATGTCTTTCAAACAGACATGCTTTTCCTGTCGAATTTGGCCTGCTCTGACCAACCAATCAGAGAACAGAAAAATTATTATGTTATTGTGTACCGGCAAGCTGGCCCTATGGGGAAAATTTGAAAAGGGGTTGGTTTGCAAAACAGTCAAACTGCTGATAGTTCAAGTTAAATCTGCCAAAAAGTCTGAATTGTGAAGGCCCTGGGCAGATTAGGATGACATGGAGGCTGAAATCTGATTGGACAAAAAACATTTTATAAATCCAACATCCACATACACGTAATGGAAGCAGCTCAACCTAAATGTTTCAGTACCCCAATGAGCAAGTACCCCAAAGTGGCCCTTTATAGCTGCTCGCAGCTCTAGTTAGGGCCCGAGCAGTGACAGCTGTGAGGTCCCTATTGTTTCGGAATTAATTCTTCTTATTATTATTCCCTGCAAACGTTCAAAATTTTAAGACCCTGAACATGAACAAAAACTCACCAAAATTTGCAAACACATCGGGCCTGTGATATTTTAAAGTTGCCAAATGCGAGTACAAAAAAATGGGTCTGGAGCGCTCCCTACAGAGGTTTAACAGAACCCTGTCCCGACATGTTCGACCTATGACTATGAAAATTGGGTGGCACGAGTAGCACCCCGAGACAAACAAAAATTACTTTGGTAGCTGTAGCCTAAAATGAACAGGAAGTGAGGTATGAATTTCCAATTTTGGTCCACTTTTGCATATTTACAGGTGTCATACTTTCATTCCCTTGTCGTAGACCAGGGCTGGACAAACTCAGTCCAGCAGGTTTTGGAGGTTTCCCTCTTCCAACACAAGCTGATTCCAATCAACAGTGATCATTATCAGGCTTATGCCGAGCTTGCTGATGAGCTGATCATATATCAGCTGTGTTGAAGAAGGGAAACTTCCAAAACCTGCAGGACTTCGGTCCTCGAGGACAGAGTTTGCCCACCCCTGTCCGAGACGGTTAAGCCGACTGACTTCAAACTTGGGCTGTACCATCTCAACATCTGAGACAACATCAGGAAAAAACAAACAAAAGTTTTTGACGTACTATATGACGAACGAATATATACCATACCAGTACATCATATACGATATGACGAATTATTGAAACAAATAATGTAACTGTAGGTTGGCGCTTCTGATATTGTTTATGCCAGCAGAGAAGGCCCTGACTAGTAATAACTACAATTAAGTTGAAGACTCCTTCATGACTTGCGTCCTTAAATAGGATCACTCCCTCGCACTACAAACACTATTGACGTTTTCATTATCCAGCAGTGTCCATTGCGTTAGCCCGTTAAACGAAACTGATCATACTCAAGGCAACGTCATGTCGGTATATCATCATAGCAACAAGCCATCCACAACATTGATTTAATGCTCTAGGAGGGGACACTGACATTTTGTAGTAAGTGGAACTAATTAGAAAACATAACATGTCCCACATTAAAGGAGTCGAGCAAGGGTTCCACATGAAAAGGATGAAGATGTAAGTGTGGGAGAATGAGTCATCAACACAACAACAGATTTAAGTCCATCTGCCACAAACGTCCCTCAGTTTGTTGGGGATAATCCCCTTTGTGCATGTGCTGCGCCAGCACTCCAATACATCCTTGACTGCTTCTGTCGTCTTTAATATTGTCAAGCAGTCAGCCATAGCCGAGCCGAGGCTCAACTTTTCGGAACTTGCATCTTGCTCTGGAATAAATCTTTTTCAAAATGATGTCATATTGATGCGTCATGCTGCCTCCCCTTTTCCCTGAATCACCGGCTACCACCCCGCAACCTCCGCCCAGTGGACACATCATTGCTGTCCCACACGCACTTTGTTGATTACTGCTTAGCTTGGACTTGAACGGAATGTGGCCCACGAGAAACTCCCTTTTGAATGTTTTTCTCAGCAGAGGTCAGTCAAGCTAACCCCAACTATGACGTGTCAAGCCCAGAGGAGCGTCATGCAGAAATGGTGAGATTGTTTACCATTGCAGAACTGCAGCAGCGACGAGGTGTCATACAAGCTGCTGTAGCTGGAAAAGCCGTCCTCCATTCTCAGACTCTGCTCCACTTCCTCTGCTATCCGCCGCCTCTCTTCTCTTCTCTGTCACTTTCTCTTTCTCCGGTGACTCCCTTTGCTTAGTTTATCTTTTCACTTGGCTCTCCCTCCATTCATTCTGTGCGGGTCAGGCTCCCTGGGTGAGTAACCATGGCAACCCATTCACTTGCGTGAACTCCAGTTCCCTCTTCTTCTTCCTCCACCTTGTGTCACATAGGAAACATTCAAATTAAATAAAGAAATAAAAACTCCAAGAGGAGGCTCTTTCCCTGAAGACTGACTGGACTGAACTGACAGAAGTTCAAGAGGTTGTTTTTCTTCCTTCTCCTCCTCCTCTTCCTCTCTGTTCCTCAGCAGCTGTGCGCTCTCGATCTCCAGCAGAAAAACAGCTTGAAGGAGCGTTTGAGTGTGCAGAGGCGTTTGCTCCGTGGCTGTGCGCTTATGTGTGTGTTTAGATAATGCTCGGGAGAGCCCAGCCTTTCCCACTGTCACACAGCACAGGCGAGTCAGAGCTCAAGGGGGCGGGGCTTGTGGGATGGCTCGTCCCTCCTCTCTGCTTGGTGATTCAGATTAAGGTAGAGCAGATGAGAGGAAGGGGAAAATGAAACTAAATGAAGGGATTTTTTTTAAGGTCGGTTTTGAACCTTGCTCCAGTGTTGCTGCTGTGTATAAAAAGGTACTGAAAAGGTAATCGTCAGCCTTCAGAAGATTATATAACAAAGCCGTAAGAGATAGCGATACAACTAGTACAGTGGTGTCAAAGTCCGGCCCTCGAGGGCCTAAGTCCTGCATGTGGTAGAGGTTTCCCATGTTCAACACAGCTGATTCATATTTAAGCTCATCAGCAAACTCTGCAGGAACCTGATAATTATCCTGATCATTGAATCAGGTGCGTTGGATTAGAGAAACCTCGAAAACATGCAGGATCTTGACGCATGTGCACTAGTACATAAACTAGCCCAAAAAACAATGTCAGATCATTTTAGACTCAACTCAATTTTATTTGGCAACAATAAGTTATTACCAAAATAATACAAATACTAAACGTTACACATTTCATGCAATCCCAAAAACGTATTAATACGTTTTTATGCCAGAGCATATAGAAGGCGTTGATGCAGCTTCTGACCTGAAGAGGTTGCTTAAAGCAATGGTAGTTATTACCAAAAACGGCCAGCAGGTGGCAGCAGAGTATAAGAGATCAGCCAGAGCCATGTTGCAAAAAGCTCTTTTTCCCCAGTGTTTTCAACAGATTTGTAAATAATGATGAAACTTAGCTATATTCTAATGCTAATTCCTGCAAAACAGAAATGGATACAAATATACTTTTTTCCTGATTAAAGAAGAGACTCTAATCTTTCTTTTGGTAGGTTCCATGTTTTTATAGCAATAGTAGACAATATTCTGTGGGCCTTGCTAAATCAGTCAAAATCCAGTAAAACGGCCGGGAGTGAAGGGGGTTGCTTCAGTGAAAATGGTTGGGAGTGAATGAGTTAAGGATGGAAACAACTCTAGTGTATCTTTCCCAAGCTCAAAGGGGTCTTCAAGGGGATCCACTGTGAAGGACCTGGCTGCAGGACCTAAAAAATCCTTCAAGGACTGCGTGAAGACTTCGCAAAAAAAAAAAATAATTCTGGGAAAGTGTGTTACTTAGAAAGGTACATTTCAGTTTGGATATAAAATCTATCTTTTGTGACACCAGTGCTGGAACTTTTCGGACATATTTCGATTATCTCAAGCTTGTATTAACCGGTAGAGCCAATTTCAATTATTGGATTTCATGTGTATGTTTTTTTTTTTTTTTAGTTATGCATCTTCAAACACAAAAAAGGTGAATTGTGTGAACAGCTGACATGCTAACTAGCCACTGAGATGCCGATATCTCATGTCGTTAATCAATTTGATGATCTAAGTCTAATGGCGCGCCAATTTCATTTCACGCAATGGCAGACATATACAACTTATTAATATTTAAAAAAAAATATTCATTAATGTTTCACAGGCTCTGTACAGTAAGTGTTGACTTTAAACATTGTCGATTGAGGAATGAATTCTGATTGGACCGATTTGATTATTTTTATATATATATATATACACCGATGCCCATGTCGACATGGCTGGAGAGCCATAACTTAGCATACGTAGCACCTTCCAGACTGAAAGGATTGGGGGTGACATGAGGACAGGACAGCACGCCTATCTAAGTCACATTTGCACTCGGCAGCCAAACGTTCAAGCGGTACATTTCCGGGGTCGCCGCCCGGCCTCATCGAGATTACCATTCTGTTTCAGTCTGTCTGTGCGTCTTATCGGCTGTTGCAGACGTCGCAAAGGCTGAGGAATCCTTAAAACAAGGACAAGAGGTGGGAGGGAAGAGTGAAAGGGAGAGTGGGGAATAGAAGAAAGAAAGAAATGGGATAGAGGGGGAGGGGAGCATGGAACAGGAATAGAGAAAGCGAGCTGGGGGGGGGGGGCAGGAGCAAATTAAAAAGTGAGCAGGGAGCGAGTTTATTGAGGGGAAAAGGGTTTGAACTGTGTGCTTCTTAATTCAGACTGGGGGTGCGTATGTGCACACAAGAGGGGGGGTAGTACTGCATTATTTATAATTCAAGCTTGCTTGGAAAAATAATCAAGTAGACACTCTCTGTGGCATATTATGTTATATTCCAAGACGCTGCTGATAAATCACACAAAAGAAGCGTTAGAGTTAAAATGGCTTAACATCTAAGACCTGGCTGCACTTTGAGATGACTTAATGTTCTTGCACAGAGAAAACAACAGCCACATAGCAAAAGCAGCTTTCACAGTGGTTGTTCAAAGGCTACCGTACTTCTTTGAGCTTGTCTTTTAAAAGTATCATACTCGCTTAACATGACTGCATGTGCTCTGTTTGGCTACCACTCTTTTCTCCGACTTCATCATCCTCCGATTTTTTATCAAACATGAACAGACGACAGTCTAATCAGTCACAAATCAGTATTGAGCAAGAGACATTGTTGGCATCGGGCCGAAACCATCCATATCCAAATGTGGTAAAGTTTATCTTTTTTTTCCCACAAATTAGTACTATGATCAGTTCCCACATGAACAAAACATTTTTTTTTTGTTTCCTGAAAAAAAAAAAAAAGCATGGTTTTGGTTAGAGATGAAATGATTCCACTTGACACCAACAATACAAGACTGGAAGCTATGCAAGGAATAATTTAATTTATTAGTAATTAGTCAATGATTTTTATGTTTTCCATCCAGTAGAAAGACTAATTGCAGCAGATTGAGACAACATGTGACTGGTTTTATAGTAAAAATACTGGATTAGGGTGGAAATTTCATAATTCCTACAGTAATCACAGGGAGAGAAAAAAATCAATTATCCCTATGGTTTCAAGTTTGAAAGCATTCTACACCAATCTTCATATTTGACAGACAGTTAATCAAATAACTAGGGGGAACCCCATAAACACAAATTTCTCAACTCTTTGTTTCTCTCTCTCTGAATGTTCTGAACTTCTGCTTCCAACTCAACTTCCCATAGATGCTGTTGTTCAGAGAGTAAACACAATTGACGGTGCTTTTTGCTGATTGCAGCCAATTCGAAGACACACTTCCTAATCGAATCTCCCGTTGTAGGATCACAATTACATATTAATTGGAAAAAATAACGAAAAATCCCACATGATCTTCAAACAATCATATGTATAGGGAATCAATTATCCACCTGACACGCAATTGGTCAGAATTAGGTGATGCAATGAAACGTGCTTTAGAGAAGTAATGATTTGAAATATTAGCAGTATAATGTAAACTGCAATTAAACTATACCCAAAATAAAACAGATTGTGAAATGAATACCTCTCTAGAATTTGTGATATAACATTTGTATCAAATCTCTTTATTTATTTATTTTTACAAGTGGTCCTAATGCTAGCTGGTCGGTATGTTATTATTACACAATGTCATCCAGACATTCACCAGCAGATCTAGTCAGCTGCGCAGCAGAGAGGATTATTGTGTGTGTGGGGGGGGGGGGACAAGGTATCCTTTGTGAGTTGTTTGCATTTAATTGTGGGAATTTAGATAGGGTGTTACATTTGAGAAGCCACATGAAGCAAAGCAGGATTAAACCTTGACCGTTACAACATTTGTGCATCAGCAGACAAAAGTGGCCTCTACAAAAATAGCACATTATTTCAGATCAAATTCGATTTTTAGTAACCGAAAGGCAATAACCTCTAGTGTTTACATCCAAATTCGTGAATTGAATGCATCAAAAACAACCGTGCAAACATGCCATTGGGTTTTCTTGTGCGAGCCATGTTTTGTCTAAGGGGGCTCAGATTATTGTAAATCTCTTTCTGGCGCACATTTGGGATCAGGATAAGCATCAGATCTCCTTCCCCACCGCTACCCCTGCTTGTCCCCCAACCCACACTAACAACACAGTGGGTGGCAGGTGGTGGGACCACGGCTTGCTCCGGGGCCCTCCACTCGAAAGGCCTCCCCTCCCTACTTTTCCCCTCTGGCACACACGCACACACAATTAGAAAATAAACAATGTGTGTGATGATATCCCACTTGGAGTAACAAATAATGGAAGTATTCATTTTTAATTATATAGAACACAAGATCCATTTGAGACCACACTTTCTTGTTATTATCAAACATTGTATCTCTGTTTCTCAATGACTCAGCAGCACAATCATCACTACCGGGATCAACGTTGTGTTATGTCTACAAACAACCATAGAGAGTAAAAACAGAAATCTCATCTCTCAGTGCCATATAATCGAAATAAATTTGATTGGGATCAAATCTTAACTAAATTACAATCACTTGTGGAAGTTTGGCACTGAAAAAAAAAAAACATAGTAGCATTGGATGATTTAGGCAACAGGACCATTTTAGACGTATTCTACAGATTATCCACTGATTTAATCGAGTAATACGATAAATAATTATTTTTGATTGGCGCAAGTATTATTTTTATCAACTTGAGGTCACCATCCCCATGTTCTACTGTATTATCTGTGACTTGGGAGTGTGTATGGCTTTAAAAGGTGGGGCCTGACCCGGTGAGTGACATGGGTGTCGCCAAACGATAATGTAGAGTTGGATGGCTGTTAACTGGCTCGGGGCGCGTTAAATTACTGCGTCTGCGTGATTTGTGGCTATGATGATCCGGAATTGGACATTGGAATCATCGTGCAAATTTGCCAGCATTTGATGTATTTCCACTTTCGTGAGCTCTAGACAAAGTATGCCTCCTCTCGAGTGATGTAGAAAACAGCAAAGAGTCTATTGAAGGCCACAATCAATTTGGGCAGATTGTTCATTTATTTTCTTTCGAAAGAAAAAAAAAACTGCTGACGTTCTTTAAATTCCAAAGATGATCAGTCAGTCTGCCAGTGGGCTGGGATTAAACACAACCAAATCCAGAACGAAGGCGGGAACAAGGTCAATCCTCTGGATGATCCTGCCACCATCTGTGTGCTGTCCTGGTTATTGGGCTGGTTTACACCATGAATTTTTCCAACTTGGGGTCTCAGTGATTCATGTAAACACTCAATTGTGTAATCAGGTGATAAAGTTGGTATTAGGGCAGGGCGCTTTTATTTACCAGCCTGCGTAGCTCAAAGCACGATGCTTACGTGCACCGTTTCCACTAACAATATGGCTGCATACAGAGAGTAGGAGCTAGTTTACAAAAGCAGAGTGAGTGTTTCTGAATTAGCAATATTCTCACTACGTTATTATTTAGAAAAACAAACATAATGAAACTTTTGACCAGTGATATGTGCTTCCAAGTTTCAAGCTGCAAATATTTGACAGAAGTTGCCTTGCCTTACTTGCACAATAAGGTAGGAGGGACCAACTGAGCATCTAAAATGTTAGATGGCTTATTTTGTCATGTTAAAAATCGTGAAACACTTGAAAAAATTTTTTTATTTATTTATTTTTTTTTTCAAGGTTTGTGCTTACATGTTTTGACAAACCATATGTAAAAAATAAAATAAAATAAAAATAAAAATAAAAAAAAGTAACAGGAAACCTACCGATTAAGTACACCAACTTCTCTGACTGTAATGATGAGCCACAACCTGGACTCTGGGAACTGGTACAATTCTGGACCACATCTATGCAAAAAAAAAAAAAAAGTGTTTCATAGCAAGAATACGAATACATTTTGATCTGTGGTGTTTTCATGTATGGACCCACACACACAGTAGTATATGTCGGAGGGTACAAGACTGTGCTCTCTCAAGCAGTGACAACATTAATCACATCTGACTTGGCTGCTGAAACCCTCCCCCTATTTCCTGAACAACCTTTTTTCTCCTCTCTGCAAAAGCTGAAACAGACAATCAGACAAGTCCTCACGCAGCACTGGCTGTATACAGTATTGCTTTCCATTCACTTCTTTTTGTGATATAAATAGGAAGCCTTTGTTTGGTTTTATGCACACTGCCCTGTTTCTCCTCATCTTGATCCTTTCAAAGTCAGAGCAAGTTGAACCTTGAATCAATAATGCCTCAAATAAACTGCTGTGGAAACCATTCATCTCCTTCTCTGGAGCCTATGCACACATTTCATCCTATTGGTTGGCAGAAGAAACTGTTTCAGCTTTACGAAAGGTAAGATGGCATGCCCAGTTACTGCAGTACTTTTAAAATTCACATATGCCATACAATTTAAATCCGTCATAGTCATAATTCCATTTATAGATCTCTTTAATTCAACTCAATTCAAGATATCTACCACACATGTCCCTTTTTCATAAATCTGAAATCAAGTGTTAGCGAGACGGAAAAATGTTGCGAATATTTGTGACTGCAATAATCAATCATCAAAAGCATGTTGCAGATACCTCAAAGTATCTGTAATGGTGTTGTAGTGCAACTCATTTGCATAGCTGAAATGGGAAACCCCATAAACGTTGACAATTCAACAAAGACTCATTATAATATAATACATTTTGATCACCATGACAGACATAATTGATAATGTAGGGAACATCGGAGAATTGTTCATAATCATTTGCATGGATGTAACATGTAGCATTTGTAACTTGTTCAAATAAACGAGAAACTGCTTTTTTTGATGTGCACAAGCGACACAATGATGTGAAGACTGAAAAAGTTGTTTTGATCAATTCAATTCGGATCTGAGAAATGTACCAAAACGTGAAGAAAAACTGTAACTGAACTGGTCGCCAGCCAATCGCAGGGCACACATAGACGATAACACATTCACATCACACCTATTGACAATTTAGAGTGGCATCTGTAAACAATGTGATGTAGATCTAATAAGACATAGCAGTGCGAGGAGTTTTCTTTTTCTACAGCTTTTATTCAACAGACATGCACTCATCGTCTGACAGCAGAGAGAACAGATGATTTTTCCACAGATATAAATATTATTTTATATAGGCCTAGGCCTACTTTGCAATTTACAAAAATTTGGAAGGGTTGCTCTCAACACTCTTCTCTGTTGGTAGTCTAATTGAAAAAACATTTATTTACACGTTAGAGGGATTTTAAACGTTGGCTCCACTTGCCAGAAACGTCCACTCCATGCGTGACAAACTCAAGCAAATATTATGGTTTATTAAAAAATACTTAAAAAAAAGAAATTCTAACTAACAAACATGTCAGCTCTTCATCCCAACCTAGAATGTTACCTTACCTTTTATTTTCCAATCAGGTCCACCAACTCTCCCATTGTCTACTTTATTAGTTTCCTTCAGAATGTCCCACGATTAATGAACCCTTCCTCGCACAGTCGCACAGCACAATCATGCGCAAGGTGAGATCCTACTGCCACCTGCAGGAAAACTACTAAACTGCGGCTGAAACGCCACTTTTAATTACTTCATTAAACCTCAACAGTTTTTGTACCGGTACGATTATACAAAGCCTTGATTTTATTTTTCTAGTTCTCTATTTACTTACTTTTAGATGGACTTTTCAAGCACTATCAGCTTCAAGCTCAATTTTCAACCTTTACAATCATGTTACAGCCGATTAGATAGATAGATAGATAGATAGATAGATAGATAGATAGATAGATAGATAGATAGATAGATAGATAGATAGATAGATAGATAGATAGATAGATAGATAGATAGATAGATAGATAGATAGATAGATAGATAGATAGATAGATAGATAGATAGATAGATAGATAGATAGATAGATAGTGAGAGTGAGAGTGAGTTGAATTTCTTTAGTACTGTGAAGGTTGTTGCCGTGAGAATAAAGCAGCGGAAAAAGATGGATGGGCTAATAGAGAAAAGTGCTAACAGAAAGAAGCATGAGTCAAAGCCAGAGACAGAGGCTGAGAGAAACTATAAGCCAAAAGGGAACGTTTCTATTCCCAAATGATTGTTGCTGTTAATCTGTCAGCCAGGGCACAAAGAGATTTAGTTCTCTTTTTCAACTTGGCTGCTCTTTGCGGAGATTTAAGCTTCCTTCACTCATGGTCAGCTGAGACACACACAAGCAATCAGTTGCAAGTGCAAGTCATCTTTTCTCACGTCTCTCCTAATCAGATACCATAAGAGCTGCCAAGTCACATGCATAAGTCTTCCTCACGGTTTAGTCAGACTGACAGCGTGTAATGAACATGTGTGGATATGTGGAAAGTCCATCTCCGTTAGGGAAATGCCTCCGAGTGTCCATATAAGGGCCCAAACCAAACCAGCTGAATACTTGCTGGGTGCAATGTCCCAGTGGGGAGCTGTGCCGAAAACAGAATGGGCCCAAGAGTAGCCCCTCCTTTCCCCTCTTAAAACACATGCTCACAATAGCTGAAAACGCACACTCTCGCAGAAGTCTAAACAAATAGGCATTTCATCTTTCAGTCACACACTTCCATAAAGACCCAAGCTGACTTACCCAGTGGAAGCCCCTCGCAGTCAGACATGGCCGCAGACAGCACCACCAGTGAGTGTTGTGGCCTTTAACTTTTAATATCTCCTGTCAACTATTACACAGTATCCCTCGCTCTCTGTTTTAACTTTCTAACTATACTTCAGTCCCCCTCTCTCTCGCTCTCTCCTTCCTTTCTCTCTTGGCTCCCTGCACAGTATCAGCAGTGGCCTAAGCACATGCCAATCAAATATCCCATTCTATGCTATTGGGCAGTAAATGTGTAACCAACAGCCCCTCCCTTGGGATACTGTTTCCCTGAGATATGACAGGCCTTCAGTGATTTCACTTGCACTATTCAAATAAAGCGCAAGATTCAATTTTTCTCGTTTAATCCTTAATTAAATATTTGGACCGTTCATGTGACTTTGTTTATTTTCAATTTGGTACATAGTTTAGCTGGTATTATTTACTGTACGTTAAAAAAAAGCCCAAGTTGTAGTAACTGCATTTTCCTGTCGGAGGCGCTAGAACCTAATAAACAAGCAGCTCCTGATTACTTTGTTGTCTCTAGTTCTCTCCAATGGCCTACATACCAGCAAAATACCCAAGCCAAGTAACATCTGAACAAATCATCTTAATGGATTATTTTGTATCCAGCAAACAAACCAGAGATCAACATAAGAGCTATGTGTATACCACGGCTGCTCGCCTAGAAAATAAGAATATGAAGATAATTCTAACTTATACAAAGAGAAAACAAAAAAATACTAAAAAGCAAAAATAAGAATGCAGAAAGAGATTGGAACAAAACATCTTCACTGAGTTTTTTCATACACGTTAAGGAAAGGAAATGAAAAGACACGCGTATGCAAGATGGACCATGTCTAAATAGTGGTGCAGGTAGTCAAAAGTGATTTTGTTTAATTAGGGCCACAGACATGTGCAGCAAGCATGTCAGGTGCATTTCACTCAATCATAAAAGTGGAAAAAAATTAACAATTATTAATTGAACAAATTCTTATTATTATTAGCATTATTACTATTATTATTATTATTATTATTATTAATATTAGGGTGGGCACACACAAAATCAGGGATGGGAAACTCCGGTCCTCGAGGGCCCCTAGCCCTGCATGTTTTCGATGTCTCCCTCCTCCAACACAACTGATTCACATGATCAGCTCCTCGGCAAGCTCTTCTTGTGCCTAAAAACAATCCTAATCATTTGAATCAGATGGATTGGAGGAGGGAAACCTCTAGAACATGCAGCCAAGTATTGTCAGAAATGTGAGTATGCTACATTTAAAAGAAACAAGAAGAGCTTGATTAGAGGAGAATAAGGTCGGCTGTGTTCCTGCCAGATCATGGGAACATGTTGTTTGATAGAATACAATTCAAGACAATGCTAGCTAATGCTTAATGACATACGACATGTAGCGTGATTTTTTTTTCTCATTATGAGCACTTATAAGTTAAAGTGGAAGTCAATCTTAAACATTTCTTGACAATAATATGTTATATGTGACCTCACTAGTCCAAACATGACCTTCTGACTAATATTACATTTTTGGAATATGAGTTATGAAGCAAAATCCAGCCGTTTTTTTTATCCATCTCAGGGGGGGGGGCATTTTGCCACTTGCTGTCGATCGAAGATGACATCACAGTTGCTAAGGGCTCAGGCAATGACCAATCACAGCTGTTTTCTGAAGCTGAGCTCTGATTGGTTGTTACCTGAGACCTGAGCAACTGTGATGTCATCTTCAGTCGACAGCAAGTGGCAAAATGGCCGCCCCCTGAGATGGATATTAAAAAAAAGGCTGGATTTTGCTGCTTAAGTCATATTCCACTAACGCAATAATAACCAGAATACTATATTTAGACTAGTGGGGCAACATGTTATTGTTAAGAATCTTTTTTTGGTTTGACGTCCCCTTTAGTAAAAGAGTTTCATAAACGAGTAGAAGTATTCTGATAAACCCCATTCAGTGGTTCTTGATGGACTCAGCTGACCCATTGTCACTTGACTGAGAGGATTATGGCAAGAGAGAAAAGTGCAGCATGTGACTGGAGAGGGGTGAGATGGTAAACACGTCCGAGGAATAACGCAGTGTCGCCGAGGTTAGGTCTTAAGTGCCAGCACACAATGCTAATCTGGAGCTACAACACCAGAGAAGAAGCGTATAGGAGGAGGGGGGAGGGCTATTATCTGTGCACCAGACCTGCCCCAGCCCAGGCCTGGATGTAACACAGCACCCCCAGCGCTGTTTGATCTGCTGCTCATGTTTGGAGAAGAGCTGGAGGGTCTTTTCCAAACATAACCCCAACCTTCACCCTGTCAGGACCTCTCGACCCCTCTTGCCAAGGCAAACAGACAGACTGCCTGTGTGTCTATTAAATGCATTAGTTTGACTCGGGTAATATTTAATCGCTCAGAGAGACCATATTTCAGTTAACACCCATTCATTGTAGAGGATACGTTCCAGACATGTTAGAGGTGAAAATGCATGTCACTATTTGTTTATATAATGGGAATGACTGCATAAAAACATCGTATTTAACAATTTTTTTTAAAATTAGGCATCAAGTCCTGCAGTGTGAACATATGACGACAGGCACCAGCGGCTTATACAAGCTTAATCAGGAAGGACACGTACAATTTAATTTAAAAAACAGATGGTTGATTTGACTACATTCACACTGCAAGCAAATGCGACTCAGATCGGATTTTTCCCCCCCAAATGCGAGCTGCATCTGACTTTTTTATGTCAGTCTTATTGTGCGTTAATGTTTTCAACTTATTTTCAGCAGTTATCTTCAAACATGTATAATGTGTTTATTAACAAACATTTGAAATCACTTTACAGGTTTTTTTTTAAGTTAAGAATGAATTGTTGTTTTTAGTAGGGATTGGCGAGTACCGATACCAGGTATCAGTATTTGTGCCGATACCAGCCTTATTTTAAGGTATCGGTACTCGTGATGGTTGCCGATACCAATATTGGCCCTCCTCTTTACGATCAGGAACTAGAAATTAGAGGACTAGTAAATTGCCATTAATTTTTTTTTTTTTTAATTTTAAGGAAAAATACTACATTGGAATATACAGGTCTTTCTTTAAAATTATCTGTAATTTTTGGAAGGAATTTGATGTAGTAGTGGCATCAGTATCAGATATCGGTCTGAAAAAAAAAGAGGTATCGAACATCTCATAGTTTTTAGCATTTAATGTAACAATGCTTATTTTTATACTTCTGCAATAGTAAATAATGGCAACATGTTACATTACAATATTGTATTTGCAGTAAATAAAGTGTAAGTGTAAAGTGTGAGAGTAATTCTATTACCACTGTTAGTGTTTTCTCCAAACGAATCTAAAGAGGGCCCGCAACTGATTATTTTCGGCCTTAGACATTCCTCTGTTGGTGCTGTTACATCATACAGCATACAGATCTTCACATGTTTGCGAGAAAGTAGGTCGCCTGGAGGCAACAAGTGCAAAATTGAATGAAAATTAAGCGTAAAAATGAGAACGTGACCAGTGGCTGAGAACAGTCTCTCTTCTGGTTGCTCCATTACATCCAAGGAGTTGAACAAAGGTGGAACGGTCAGGAAAAATAGAGGCGGTCACATGAAATTCCAGAATTAAAACACATGCTTTTATTTAATTTTTTGTTCTACAATAATGTAACATCAAATGCTATGTTTATCATGTAGAGTAGAGACAGCCCTAAAAAAATGAGTTCGGAAGGCAAGAAATTAAAGTAATTACTAATTAGATACTATTAATACAAAAGAGAACAGTTTTTGAAGAAAAAAACACAAACACAAACACACACAAACACACACACACACACAATATGCCTCCTTTTAAAGAGATACAAGACTTATAACTCATTTTCCAGTATTGGATTAGGTACAAAGAGTAAAAGTGCAAATATCTCTGGAATCGTATTCCCTGAATTCTCTTTCAAACCGATTGAGTATCAAAATAAGAACATACGTGGTGAACGCCATTATCCTGGTCACGTGATCGTGATGACGCATCCCGTGCGTAGACGAAAGCCGCCTTCGTTCATTTCAATGGGAGTTTGCTGACGTAATGGGCAAGAAAAGGCCGTCTTCTATCCCAATTACTGTGCCAATTCTGATCAGAGGAAAATCCTCAGCAAGTCAGGTTTCGTGTCATTCCGTGTTGGGGTAGGGCGGTGGGGGCGGCCTCTCCTAATGTAGGCAAAAGCGTGCTTAGCACACAACATGTAGCTGGGCCTAGCAGAATAAAAGTCGCCCGGATGTTTACAGTCCAGGTTAGGGACCGTCCACAAGTTACATTTCCAGAGTGAACAATGTCAATGGTGACTTGACTAGTAATTCGAGCCTCTGTAACATGCAACTTGCCAGACGGTCCCCAACTTCGACACGCTTGTGAACCGGCCGGCTGAATGAGTCGGCCACTTTCCTCCGACTTTCGGCTGGATACAAATCTTTGGCGAGTTCTCCATGGCTGTACTGCTTTTGAAGAAGTGCTTCTTTGCTATAGGAAGTAATTCCACCTTTGATGTCCGCCATGGGACATACTAATTCCTCGTGAGTGGCTTTGTTGTCATTAGCGGCCATGTCACATATGCGTGTTTTACTCACGCGACGCGTCACGATGATCACGTGACCAAAATGACCGATACTGTACCTTAATGCAAAAATATTCATAAAAAGTGCTATAAAATCATAATCGTTCAACAAGAAATTCATGGAAGAGTTGAAATTAACCATTTCACAGAATAGCTGGTTTGTTTTTCATTAATTAAGAACCTTTGTTTGTTGTTTTAGTGTCAAGGTTGCAAATGGACCAGATATATTGTTAATCTGTTTCTACATTAACTGGATCTGAAAGTTAAAACCCACAATCTGTGTTAATTGGACATCAAATGCCACATGTAAGAGCTGAAATGGGTGCATATAAAATAAAACAAATTCCCATTGCGCTTTTACAGGTGATAGCCAAAGGGTACGTAATTCATCTGAGTGCAATGGAGCCCGTTTAATGGCTCTTTGTTAATGACCTTCTCACGGCAACAGCACTTGCCAATGCAGCAACTAATGAACTCTTAATAGTGTTAAATCTAACAGCCTCTGAATGAATCCACTAACTGTTTTATGACACTGTGGGCAGAACCCTAATTGGGGTCTTGTGGCAAAGAGCTCAGTCGCAGCGTTCCATGTGTTTAACAACCTGAACAGGGGGACGGGATTGTTGATGCTGCACTTCATTGTTCCCAAACACAGACAAGAGTACACAAACAATTGCCGCTTTTACAATTGTAGCGAGCCATTAAGTTAATTTCTAGCACTTGGCCATTCCAGACATTCAGGCCACAGCAGATAACAAGACAGTTAAGTTACAACTATGCAAGTGGACAGCAAACAAGTACTGTTTTATAGCTTTAAATAAACCAGAGTGCTCTCTTGTGGAACCTTTACGGGGCACTCGTTAACGTACTTTTTAATTTTACACAAAGACAATTACTGAAGTGTATTAAAAGGCAATTTGTTTTCGAGGACTTTTGCTGTCACTATTTAGCCATCCTTTTTTCTTTTTGATCCTTACGAGGGTCATGGGTTACCTGGAGTCTATTCCAGCTGACACTGGGCACTTGTCGTCGCTCTTGGTTTTCCTCTTCAGAGAAGATCTGTGTGTGAAAAAAAAGAAGTGCCGAATCGAACGTATTGCTTGCAACCAGAAACACTATCAAACAGTAGGTACGTATAGGATATATACGTACCTACTGTGTGCTGTTGGTCCAAAGTGGAGAATTATCAATAAACTAATTATTTTTTATTAGGGGTGTCAAAATTAGTGTGTTAATGTTGAGTTCATTTAAAGTTCCTTTAGAGTAGCACGAAGGAACTTTTCAACCTTAACTCATTCACTGCCATTGACAGCTATCGACGTCAAAAATTCATTTGAACTACTTCTATTAGTATCACATTTTTTCCCACTTTTGTTAACAAGAATATGAAAACCTAGGAAAAAAATGTATTGTACATTTAGAACAGATATAAAATTCATGATTTATCTTGAGTTAACTAGTGAAGTCATGTGATTAATTACAATTACAAATTTTAATCGCTAGATGCCCCTAATTAAAAGAAGAAAAAGAAGAAGAAAATATTATAAAAAATTTGCACGACTTCAATAGTTAACTCACGATTCATCACAAATGTTATATCTGTTCTAAATGTACAATAAAAACATTTCTAGGTTTTCATACTCTTGTTAACAAAAGTGGGAAAAAAATATGATACTAATAGAAATAGTTCAAATGAATTTTTGACGTCTATAGCCGTCAATGGCAGTGAATGAGTTAATAAAATATTTTTGGATGAAACATTGACTTAAAACTAGTTGAATGGTTTGCCATGGCCTGAGGGGGTCTGTATATTTTTTTACTGGCACTAAACAACTTTGAAGAGGATGGTAGGAACACTGTCACACAAAAAAACTACAAATGTGCTGACTGCTTTATGGCATACGTCACTTTTCCCTTTCCCCATTCGTTACAAAGTCGGAAGTCAATTTGACTGGCGTGAGCTCAAAAACGACGCAATGCGCTTGTCCTCATGGGAAATGTGGTCTTCCATCGGGCATAACATTACCGCTTTTGTCCATATAGCGCCGCCATAATCAACATAAACTGAAAGTTGCTTAGTGTCGCTTTAAGTGTATATAAATAAAAAATTACATTTTGGATTTCATAATTTCTCGCCATACACAGTTTCATAAAAATCTTAACGTTAGAAATAGTAACTGTTTTTGTCCGTAAAAAAGCATTAAAAGCGAGTAGGCAGGCCCATGGCAAGCTTAGTAAATCCGTTGCAATGGAAAAGGGACAATAATTAAATTTCTGTGCCCATTTTGTACACCCATTCCAGTAACCAAATATGGTTCTTTAGACAGAAGATGACTCAACGTTGTGGCTTTTGAAGACGCCGCAAAATCCAGAATCCATTTTGTGCATATGCCGTGTAATTCTGTTGCTCGGAGGGGGTTCACAGGATGTATTTCTACTAGATTAACCGTGGAGGAGGAGGAGGAGGAAGTTCCCCTCTGGCTGGGGAGCAAGACGTCCCCCCTCCCCCCACCCCCAACCGAGAAAGGGCCGAGGTGTGACGGAGGGGATTCCAGAACACGCAACAAAAGGCACTTTGATTTGAACAGCAGTGGTAGGACCCCCCTTCCCCCCCACCCACCCACACACACACACACACTCTTGATCCTCAACAGGCCCTGCCCTCAGGTCCCAGCCAGTTGAAAGAGGGGGGGAAACTCCAGATGCTCCACAGAAGTTGTGGGCTGTCGCGAGAAAGGGAAGGGAAAAAAAGTTGTGGAAGAGAATCTGGGAGGAGGAGGAAGAAGAAGAAGAGGACACGAGTGGAAGGTTGGAATTATGTATGAAATGGAAACGTTTAGCAGCAGTGGTGAAGGCTTAAATTAATAGTCGGGCTATTGAGGGTTTTGGCCTGCGTGGAGGAGGAGGACGGTGGCCAGGAAAGAGAGGAGCACGGGCGGGGTGAAAAAAGACAATCCCCAGCTCGGTTGGGTATGATGGATGGACTGCTGAGGAGCTTCAAAAGGGATGGGGTGGGGGGGGGGGGGTTGATAGGGAATGTGAGGCAAGAGCACATATGGGAATCTCACAACCAGAACATCTACCACAGTGTGGCTGCACGACCAGTTTATCCAAACACAGACACTCGATGAAGACTAAACAGAACTGGACTATTTTTAGGCTTCTTCTTCTTGTCAAATGTGCTGTAAAGCTACTGCAGCTGGATCGCAGCGGAACCGCAGCAAACGTTGAATAGCTTCTGAGTCATATCGTTTGGAATCCAACACAAATTTTCAGGAAGAATATGGCTGTGTTCAGAACACAGTGGCGCCTTGACATACGAGTGGCAGCGAACTCAGCTCACTTCACAATAAGAAGCCATCATGAAAAGCTGGGTCTGAAGTAGCATTGTAAGCACTGTGCGCCGTCATTCCATTCCAGATGACCCGTCCACCCGCTAGCTCGATAGCCCACTAGCTCACTAATATGCTAGCTTGCTAGACAACTATATTAAGTAGACCCACACGTGACACAAAACCAAGTGAAGTGGTGGCTAAATCGGCTGCCGCCCTTACCTTGTCCACAGGCTAACGAGCTAGCAGGCTAGCTGCCCTTGCCTTACTTAGTTTTGTGTCATCTGTGGGTCCACATAAAAGAAAAGTTTAACAGTTTAATGAACTCCGCGGCACAGCAATGATTTTTTTCAGCCTGTGGCTCACACTCCAGACAACTGAGCACATACATGAACATATTCGAGTGACAGGTAAGAGTCAAGCGCATTTAGCGTAAATAATACTAGGGGTGGGAATCTTTGAATGTCTCACGATTCGATTCCGATTTTTGGGCCTGCGATTCGATTCAGAATCGATTTTCGGTTTAGAATGATTTTTGCTTCAAATTGATTTGATTGACAATGATTTTTGCTTCAATCTATAGATGTGCAAGGAATTGTAATGATCTACTCCAGTCTGACTCGCTCGCTAATGCTAATTAGCGCGCTACTTGCGGCACTTTTATCACTCATAAGAACGTGACTTTTTCCTTCTACTCTCTAATGTGGCTACAACTTAACAGTGTATTAGACCGCGTGGAACCACACTGCCCCTCAGTGGCCAAACCGGGTACAACATGAACAGCGATCCAAATAAAGGCACACACAGACAAAGGCAAGACAGGATAAAATAATTTATTTAAAATCGATTTTGGGACATTTAAAATCGATTCTGAATCGTACTAAATGAGAATCGCGATTCTTATGAGAATCGATTTTTTTTGCCACACCCCTAGTAAATACTATGTGTAAATAGATTTTAGAGGGTAATTTTATATAAGTGGAGATTTGCCTGTACAGCTTATCTGTCTATCTATCTGAGCCTGCGCCCTGTCCTGGTCGCCTGTCATTTGCAGATTTCAACAAACCTTTCAAATTCACTATATAGACAATTTAGAGTCTTCATTTACCTTCACGTGCACGTTTTTGGGCTGTGGGAGGAAGCCTATGTACCCGGACAAAACTACAATATATAAACATGTAAACTACATATCGGAAGGATTCAAACCCACCTAGACTAGCCATGAGGCACATAACCACCCTACCTACCCTTGGACCGATTACGCCTTCCTCATTTTAAAGGAACAAAAGTTTGGAAGAGATGAAAGCGTTAAAACGCAACTTAAAATGGACTATAGTTATTAAAAGGATCGTAATGAGGGATCATTTCTATTTCCCAAGGGAAATCGTGTCAAAACATTAACAAACTGTAATGGACTGTGCTCCACCTCAGCTGTTCCACTGTATTTTAACTCCCTAGTGGTTCCCTGGCATTGTCACTGGATACTGCCCCTGTGCCGTTGCACCTTCCAGAGGACTCTGTGACTTTTGTGGCAGGCATAAACCTTTGGACTGGGGTTAACTTGGGGGGCTTTTATAAATGATCCAACCACCACTCAGACCCCGCACTCGCTCCCACCTTAACGCAGACAAACCACTCGTCACACACTGCTCAGTGCCTCCTTCAGGGCCTGCTAAAGCCATTATAGCTTTTAAAGAGATTGTATCGGCTCCAGGCAGACTGACAAATAGTTAGTCAGATATACAGACAATGACCTGCATGTGCACTAAGAGGCGTCTGTGCTGGAAAAGACGGGGGGGGGGGGGGGGGGGGGTGGACACACACACAGCAGCTAAATATCTAGCTGCTCTTCAGGGGCTCTCAGGTGTGACCGGCCTGCCTCCAGACAGGCACGGAATTGTTCGGTAAGACCCGACTCGAGTGAATATCAGCTCTATCTCTCCGCTCGCATGGTCGCGAGCCCCTCCGACACAAGCCAGATCTTCTTTCCTCGGAAGACTGTGCCGGCTTTCATCGCATATTTTTAACCTGAGCCAGGGTCAAAGCGTTTGCCAAAGACCTGCTCGATGCATCATTTCTCCCTGCAGCTGCGCTAGAAAAAAATTTCATGACTAACTTTGTACTGGAATCAGAAACTGAGCACAAGCGTATTGCAACGAGGTTTGCAGAGAAGATGCTGGGGGCTTTTTGCTTCTTAGCTCAGTCAAACATGATTCTCCGTAATCTAACAATAGCCTCTTTTATACAACTGGAAAATCTGTCATTTTTCAGGGCCTTGTTATGCTACACTAGGGGTCAGCAACCTGTGGCTCTGGAGCCACACGTGACTCTTTAGTCCCTTTCCTGTGACTCCCTGTGGATCTCTAAAAAAAAAAATTTTTTAACATATTTATTTGTATATTTTAGATAAAATATTCCTCAAATTAATAAATGGTTTGGATAGAAAAAAATGAATAATCAAGTCCAAATTTTTATGTTGTCAGAATTTTTTTTTTAATGACTTAATGTCCAAAAAGGAAGAGGGAAAAACGAAAATTTACCATAAAATATCCATGAAATTGCCCAAAATTTAATTTAAAAAAATGCAGAAAGAAAATGTCCAAAAACAAAAGGCAGGAAAATCTTATATTTTTTTTTAAAAGGCATAAAAGAAAATGTTCAAATAGTAACTATAAAATGTATAAAAACAAAATAAGAAACAATAAAATGTCCACAAAATTGCCAAAAATGCCAGAAAAGAGGCAGAAAAAAAAGAAGAAAAAAAGAAAGTAGGGCAGAAAATGACCATAATATGTCCATAAAAATGCCAGAAACTTTTGGGAAAGTCAGAAAAGTACAAACATTTTATGAAAAATCACACACACAAATCCAAAAAGATGAAAGGTAGGAGAAAATGATGTATTGGATGTTGCATATCATGCAATACATATGTCCATTTATATCATTTAAAAAAAAAACATTATTGTGTTGTTTTGGGGTGGGGGGTGGGATAAGCGGTTAAGGAAATTGATGGCTGGATGGGATGAAGCTGAATGCAGACATCCCAAAAACGTAGAAATGTTTAAAAAACAACAACAACAAATAAATAGACATAAGTGTTTTTACATAGCAGCGATGCTATTTTTGTGCTGTGGTGCAGCTCTAATTAGCTCTTGGGCCCTCATTACATTAGACTAACACTAACACACCGTTTCCTTCATCAGATGTTTGTGGCTCCGGACACATTTTTGGTTCTTGGCTTAAAATGGCTCAAAAGTTGCTGACGCCTGTTCGACACGGAAGTGATGAAGTCAATTAATTCATCCATTCCATAGGATAACTTATTAGCTGCATTCCATACTAGTGTCATTTATACAGAAAAGTGTCATGGGTGGAAAACGGGTTTATATGCAGTGTGAAAGGGGCTAATGTTGCAATGCTAAACCTGCATAAGAGGCCCCTATATACACACACACACGTACACAAACGATGCACACTCTCACACAACACACGTGCAACTCGTCCCTGAAATTGCTGATGGCTTGTTTTCATGAACATATATTATTTCCAGATGGAGGTCATGAATAAACTCGACGGAAACAAGTTGGGTGAAACTGGAAACCTAAAAAAAACAGAAACGGGGGTCTTCGGCGTTGAGGAAAAAAAAATACAGGCTTTCTCCTCCTCCCGCCCCCCTTTTCTCTTTCCCTGAACCTTAAAAAAAGAAGAAGAAGAAGCTTGTTGTCAATTACACGGTTAGAAAAACACACGAGGAAAAACTGCGCCACACACTAACATCAGCATGGCCATGTTCTGACTAAAGGTTTGACCCCGCCTTGCAAAAATGAACGCTTCCCCAGTACAAAAGCGACTTTCATATCAAAACAGAGAAAGGCTTGAAGGAGCTGAAGCGTAAAAGCTCCGTGCGCATTTCCAACTAAATAAACACCGCCAGGAGAAAAAGCAATACGTTCAGAATCGACTGGGAATGTAAAAACGAGACTCCTTTTGAGCCTGAACTAGGACGTGGATTACACTTTTGAAATTAATTTATTTAAAAAAAAAAAGTACATGAAAAAGAGGGGAGGATGTCATGAAGTCATGAAGGACGGACGGAAGGAAGTTTGCAAGGTTGGAAGGAATGAGTATGAAAGTAGAAAAAGGAGAAGTAATTGAAGTTATCAAACTGTTGAAACAAGTTAGTGTGAACGTAATAAAACAGGAAAAGGGAAATCGCCTACGTATAGTCCACCCTTAGATTATTTCGCTACTTCGGTAATGAAAGACGCAACTCCGGTGACGTTGCTCCATATGAGAACAATATGAAAGCGTGCGTAGTGCAGCCTGCACGCTACGATAGATCATCCATTAAGCCGGCCCCGAAAGGAGAGCCAAAACAAACCAGACGCCAAACATTTTTCTCTCTTTGCTGATGTGGAGGAGGATGAACCGCAACTGTTCATGTCCATAAATCACCTCTTATTACTGGAAGAAATATCCGCATGCGTTTTTTGGGTTGTTTTTTTTTTTGTTTAAAGAAATATTTCACATTTCTCTGAGAACACGAGGCGAAAAACTTCAGATGTGCCCATAAAGACAAATATGGTCAGCGAGCCACACTCAATGAGCAATGAGTCTTGTTCATCTTATTTCCACGTGTTGATCTAGTTTTCTTTTCTTTTTTTTAATCTAATCAAAACACTGCTTATCTTAATGTTAATCTGACTAATCTGATGGCTTTGTCCAGACAACAAGGGGCCAACGTGAGGCTAACGGAACCCTCGGGCTTTCCCATTGACACCACCATAAAAGTGTGATTTGTGGACTGGAGTGGCCTTTTTCACCTCCGTGGTCCCGTTTTGTATTTAATTGTATTTTTTTTTTTTTTAAATCACGTATATGCTACTTATTGATGTGAGTCGAGACTTGTAAAATCCACAGGCCTTGCTTGCCCTTATCTCAACCTCAGGCCCATTCTTGTGCAAAGACTATAACCTTTGCTTTACAGTAAACTCCCTCTCACCATGAGAAAGAGCCAGTAGGTGTGCTCATTTACATGAGTATTAATTAAGGCCCATAATGAGCTCAGCATGACGCAGCATTTCAATGCATTCCTGAAGCATTGTGCAAACTCTGCGGAGCTCCGGAGGCTTTGCGGGCCGAGCCCATTCAAGGTAGGTGCTAATGGAGGAAAAACAGGCTGTATTGTAACACAGAAGTGATTCAAGTACAAATTTATAAAATAAGACTCTGCAGTTACATTTGGTGTCGTATAAAAACAAAACAAAACAGAAGTGACTCATTTTCCATTGAAAATAATGGTTTCACCCACAAGGTGCACTTAAAAGTCTAAAAGCACAATCGTGTAAGAACAATTACATTTGATCATGACATTAAATTAACTCGTTTACAAAAGGATGTAAACAAAACTGGAATGATTTGAAATTATTTTTGTGTAAAGCGGTTCCGAAAATGGATCGATGGATTTAAACGGCAGCTGACAACAGCCCGTTCTTGACATGACATAAAAAAATTATTTCAAAGTAACATTTTCAAAACAGTTTTGTCTGAAAACTGACAAATGTTATATGTAGCGCTTCTGCAACAAACTACGTCCAGCATAGTCACATTACTTTCATTCAGACCATGAAAAGGTGCTTTTGTAAAAAAAATTTCAGACCCCAAAATGCCATTACGGCAAATGTCTGTTTGTTTAGCTAGTCTGACTCGAAGTTTAGTTTAATCGTCTAGTAGCGACAATTAGCCATGGTGTTATTTTCCCTTTAAGGTAAACTGTAGCTATATAATTAAGCTTTAAATTTTTAAGAAAGTCAGGATATTTCCCAGTTTTATTGTAATCGGCTGTTGGCAAGCGCGTCATAATGCTAAGATAGGCCAACTACCACAAATCCTGTCTTTAGCACCTTGCACGAACTATAGTAGTTATTAGACTCAGCTATAATAAGCTCCTTGTGTTAGCTTCAAACGCTACCTTGCGCTAACTAGTTGTTGCCCTAGCTAGCTTAGTTTAATTCGCTAGACTGAGATATAATTAGCGCCTGACTTTAGCCTAATGTGTTACTTTGCTCAAACTAGCTGTTGGTTGTGACATAACGCTAGGTTATGCTAACTAGCTGCTAAATATAGCTTTATTTGCTACAGTATTTAGGTCCTGGCTGTAGTGTAATATGCTAACTAGATGTTGCACTTCATTCTATTCGCTACACAGAGCTAATACAAGCTCCTGGCTGTAGCTTCAAACGCTACCTTGCGCTAACTAGTTGTTGCCCCAACTAGCTTACGATACCTCACTAGACTGAGCTATAATGAGCGCCTGACTTGAGCCTCATATGCTTCTTTGCTCTAACTAGCTGTTGGCTGTGACATAATGCTAGGTGATGCTAACTACCTGCTAAATATAGCTTTATTTGCTACAGTATTTAGGTCCTGGCTAGAACTAGATGTCGCACTTCATTCTATTCGCTACACAGAGCTAACAAGCTCCGGCCTGGCTGTAGCTTCAAATGCTACATGACGCAAACTCGCTGAACAAACAGACTTTTCCCCACACGCAAGTTAAAAGCGGTGTTGTAAAAGGTCTCGTTCAGATCACAGTGCAGCTAAGCCACAGAGCCATGAGAAAACAGTTGGCACCTCAGCGCATCGGCCTGAGCATGTGCTTGAATAAGCGCTTGTTTTCTTTCCTCGTCCTCGGGCTTTTTGGGCTGATGCCGCGGCTCGACTTCTTTCCTCCAAGCTCACCGCAGGGGAGCTGGCTTCACAACAAGCAGAAAATAAAGTCAAGGTAGCAATATAAAAAAAAAAAGAGAGGAGGGGAGAAAAAAAAAGAAGCACAAGGCTCTCTTTCCTTAATTGTATCTGAAGGGAAATCCCTTGAAGTAGCAGTTGGCAGAGGCGGTGAAATGAGTGCAGTAAATGCAAGTCCTAGAAATGTATCACATTTACCCTCGACTTCTCTCCCGCTAAGCTGGGGGCGCCGTTGGGCACCGCGGGACTCGTCTAAATTTAAGCGCAACGTGTTGCTTTTTTGCTTCACATCATCGGGAGTACATGAGCTCCACTACATATTCTCTCTAACATTACAAGTCCCATCCGTGTGTCATATTTATACGGCGGTGCTTTTCTTCACATACACCTCAGAGGTTTCATCGGGCACCATAAGACTGAAGCTGCTCCTGAAAGTGGCCAGCGGGCGACCTGCAGGCATGAGATATAAAAAAAAAAATAACAACAACATGTCAGATATGTCAGTAGAGTACTGTGCAGAAGTCTGAGTCATGTCGTTTTAGCAATGCTATGCTAGGTTGGTAAACAATAGGTGTCAAGGTACTTCCGGGTTGCAGGAAGTGATTGACGCCGCTGACTTGGGACTGAAAACGTGCGCCGACACATATGCCTCAAAAGGTTACGTTTTTGTTTCAATTGCTTAAACATTTTTTTGAATAGAGCATTTTTATCGGGATTCATTTAGCAAAACATTACGGCTAGCTTGTTAGCGAACGTCAGCGCTAGAGTGCTAACCGTGTTATGTTATATATTATTATACTATTTTAGATTTAATTTGCTGGCTGCTGAAATTTAAATTGCGGCCTGTATTCCGTCTCCCTTGCAAGCAAATTGCCTCACGCGCATCATTCAAAAACATTTCCTCAATCACGCTACCTTGTTCAAATGATACAAAAGGCCTACAGGTGGTACAGCATATTTGGCAACTTGAAAACCCATTTCGATGAAGTCCTACTCATTTTTTTGGTTTGGCCAAATCAAGGGCGTGGTAAACTTGACTGACCTGCCCATGTTTTCTGTCCAGTCAGAGTGAAGCTGGTGCACTGCGAGTGCGAGTTGCAGATGTGCGCTGCCTCTCTGGCGCTGTGGACGGACAGCACGCAGCCTTGCTGGCTGTAGGACGGCCAGCAATGGTACTCCGAGTTCCCCGACGTCGTCATGCCCCGCGTCACGTTGTAATCTGAGCACAACAACACGACACGTAAATCTGAGCAACTGTGATGTCATGTTCAGTCGACGGCGAGTGGCAAAATGGCCGCCGCCGCCAGAGATGGATAAAAACAGGCCGATTTTGCTTTTTAATTCATATTCCGCAAATGTAATATCAATCTGAATGCTACATTAAATATTATAAAGAAAATGTTGGGGTTCGACTTCCACTTTAAAGCTTTCATGGTGGCAGTGGTTTGACTCTTGAGCAGATGATTTAAAAATACATTCATTTCAAATAGCAGTTACAGATTAGAAACAGATTGCGTTCGACTGTGGTTCCCTTCTGCGCCGTGCTCAAAAGCAAACTACAATCAAAATAAATGCTTTTTAGTGGCCCCCTTTTCAATCCCTTTACTCAACATATCGTTAGCCTACCGCAAACTTTTGTAATTGCGTCAGGCCCTCTTCCAGAACATCTTGCACTCTCCTCTCCCAGCGTGTTGCGCCACATTGAACGCATCACCCCTCTTCGACCCAAACATTTGCCTTACATTAATCATTCTAATTCTTCCAGTCAGGCGGCCTGTCTTAAATCATCTGCTCCACATTAGCCATGAGAAACACACACACACACACACACAAACACACACACACACAGCCACAAGCCGAGTCTGGGAGTTCATAGAGAGGAGACGCTCTCTTGCAAACTGTTAACCTTCTGAATGGAGGAGGGAAAAAAAAAAAGACCCGAAGATCAGCCTTCTGGGGATGAAGAGAAGGAGAAGAACAAGGAGTTTTCAGAGGATTTTTTCTTTGGGCGGGATCAAAATGAGGCCTGCTGCGGAGGGAAAAGGTGGCCGACCTCAGCTGGTCGGGCACCAGGGACCCGTGGATGAAAGCTCCCTTTGTGCTTCGGCGGGAAACGGTCGAACGTATAGGAGAAGCCGTCTTCGCTTTAAATGTCGCATTAGCCTCAGATGCGGATCTCATCTGTGCAGAATGTTCTTTACATCTGCCGGCCGTTTCAAAATAAGACTTATTACCTGTTGACACGCCGTCTCTCTCGCACACATTCATTATTGCATTGACATCATCCAGGCCTCTTTTTTTTTTAAAAGCGAAAAGCAATGTATTGCTTGGCTATAACAAGCAAATGTGCTGTTGATTCAGTTTCAACTAGTTTGCAGTCTAAAATATGAATCACATACTGATAATTGGACAAATACTGAGCATTTTTACTCAATTCTAATCAAATAATAAGAATAGCTCAGATTTTTACAGCCACAAGAATTTCGCTTATATGCATCCGTGTTTGCCTAAAAATGTTGCATTTCAAACTTGTGCCGTTTCAAACAATAACAATTGATTTCAAAGCATTTTTTGTGGATTGTGAATTTGCCTTAATTTGAGTTAGTATGTTGTTTAAAAATATTCAAATTAACATTGTTTAAGTTAAAGTTGTATTGCTGGGCAATATCTGGTCTTCACTTATATTTTTAAGTAATTATTTGTTGGACTACTTTTTACTTTTCATTGAATCATCAGTCCAGCTTAAAAATGTCTTGACAATAATATGTCATATGTGACCTCACTCGTCTAAACATGACATTCTGATTAATATTACATTTGTGGAATATGAGTTAGGCAGCAAAATCCAGCCATTTTTATCCATCTCAGGGAGCGGCCATTTTGCCACTTGCTGTCGACTGAAGATGACATCACAAGTTGCTCAGGGCTCTAGCAACGACCAATCAGAGCTCATCTGTTTTCTGAAGCTGCCCCTGTGATTGGATGTTACCTGAGACCTGAGCAACTGCAAAATGGCCACCATCTGGTAATGATAAAAACTGCTGGATTTTGCTGCTTAACTCATATTCCACTCATGTAATATTAACCAGAATGCCATATTTAGACTAGTGGGGCAGCGTAGACCATATAATTGTCAAAACAAATGATGGGGGGGGGGGGGGGCACAAGTTTTCATCGGTGCCACTGGGGGGCTAAAATAGGACTTCAGAAACAGATATGGCAAAAATGTAATTTTAAATATGCACATGCATGTAAAATACGTGCTCTTAATACATTTAATTTTACATTGCATAATACATTTCTCAGTACGTGTGTACTATTCAGGTTTGAACCAAAGTAACCACAGCGCACCCCTTAAAGCGAAATTTGATCCCTCACCCACCAATTCACAAATAAAGAAATTAATAATAATGGAAACGGATATAAAGACACATTTTAGAGTTTTCAATAAACCTAATATGTAAGTTTTTTGTTTTTTTTAAATGCAGGCAAAAGGTGGAGTAACCAGGGATTGGAACACAGAAGTTTCCCTCTTATTGTACTCATTGCAAAAAACAAAAACAAAAAAAACAGTATTGATCAAAAGAAGAAAAAAAGTCTTGGATTTTTCAGGTTTCTGGAGTTGACACAAGACAGCATTAGTGTTAAGTGAAAGTGGCCAACTGGACGTCATGTGACTGCTTGCGACCTTCTCACCTTACTCATGGAAACAACCTGCTCACTCCGCTTTCCCACAGCTTACCCTGTTATTCGAAAAACCCCAACTGAGCCCGCATATTAAGTCTCTCCAGACGACCCTGGTGCAAAAACCTCCCACACAAAAATGTGAAACAATATACACATTTTTTTGAGGCTCTCTTATCGCGCTCCCAATCAGCCGTGCGGAGGCTTGACTTGTAGCACCTCCTTGCGAAGCTAAAACATTCCCTGCTGGTGTTAGCTTCGGCGCCCGTGGCCTCTTTCCCCTCAATCTGCGATTAAATTCACAAAGAGCTGCTATATAAACAGTCCGGCATCTGGGGGGGGGGGGGGGGGGATGGAAAAAATCTCACCACAGGAACGTAGCCAGTCTTTCTGTTATTAATATTTCATAGACTGCAAGGAAAGGAGGGCTGGCAGTGGAGTTAAGTGTTTACAGTGAGCGGATACAACAAAAAAAGCGGCTTTATATGGTGAAATAAGGAAGGAGGTAAACTCGAGTGCTTCTTATTTATTTAAAAAAGTGGCCCCAACTTTTCCGTGTATCCCAAATCCAGACGGACTTTCTGAGCCGGAGACACGCGGGATTAATCTCACTCTGTTGGTTTTGTCCTCTCATTCCAGCCGCCTAATAACCTGTCAAAACAACCCAAGCGAGCGAGAGACCACCGGACCCCTCCGAAACAAAAATGAAAACAGAGGCGCAGACTGTGCCGCCTTTTCAAATAAGGCCCGGCATTGTGTCCGCCAAAAGGCGGGTCAGTGTAGCGTGTAAGACGCGGGCTTTACCTCGGAGTGTGGATGGAGGCAGCTTGTCCAGGTGCAGGCCAGACTGGTAGAGGTGCAGGATGTGCTCGAAAGCATCCAGCGTCTCGTTGATGCCGGATTTCAGCTCACCTGCAAAAGGACAATATATACGTTCAGCGCATGGCGGGTAGAAAGTAATCAGACCTTCCATGCATAGTATTTGGACACAGGGAGGAAAAGTATGGACTTCCTCTGTGTGAGTTGGAGTGTGTCCGGAGGAATGTTTGTCCATTCATCCAGAAGAACATTTGTGAGGTGAAAGTTCACCGGTGAAGGGGTGGGGCTGACATTTGGAAGCGGAAAGTGCGGGATTGTCAAAAATGTCTGGGCGAGATGAAGGGGTTGAACCGATTAGTTGACTATTACTCCAAAGTCGATTCATTGCTAATCATGTGTTTTGGGACATTTCACAGAAGACTTTTGACTCGTCCCATTGCTAGCAAATGTTCTAAAATGGTCGACGGAGCAACAAAATGTCCGTCTAACAAGGCGACGCAGCCTTCGTCCATTTTCACATATCCAAAAGAACAAAGAGAATATAAACTGGTTGTGGATGAAAATAGCAATTAGCCTTGCTAGCCTTAGCACTAGTCTTAAAATGTTTATACCATGGGACTGGCGGCAAACAATGAGGGCAGTGAGGCAAAGTGGAGCTTCCATTTTTGTTGCCAAAATTATGTTCAATTATGTGCAGGCATAAACTGTGTGATAGGGAATATATGGCTGTCTCCGCTGAATATTTTCAGAATCGATTATTCTGTCGACTATCCCAAAAAGTGTAAGCTTTTAGACTGGCCAAGTCAATCAATGGACCGTAACCCAATAGAGCATGCATTTTGTATTCTGAAAGAAGAAAGCCCCGGAAACAAAAAGAAAAAAAAAAAAGAACTGAAAGAGGCTGCAGTAAAGGCCTGGAAAAGCATTTCAAATACAAGACCAGAGAATACAAGTCTGGTCAAGTCAAATGGTCCCTTGGCTTGATGCAGTTATTGCAAATAAGGGGTTTTGCCACCAAATATTAACTCAATCACTCCCAGACATTTTCACTGAAGCAACCCCCTTCGCTCGCGGCTGTTTTACTGGATTTTGACTGAGGCCCACAGAATATTGTGTTCTATTGCTATAAAAACATGGAACCTATCTCTTCTTTCATCAGGAAAAAAAAAAAGTATATTTGTGTCTGTTTCCATTTTTGCAGTTTCTTCATTATTCACAAATCTGTTTAAAACACTGGGGGGAAACAGCTTTGTTGCAACATGGCCCTTGCTGATCTCTTATACTCTGCTGCCACCCGCTGGGCGTTTTTGTAAAAACTACCAGTTTAGAGGCTGCATCGAAGCTTTCTGTCTGCTCTAGCATAAAAAAATAATAATAATTAAAAAACAAAAAAAAGTTTTGGGTAGCAAATGAGTGAAATGTTTTTTCCAGCACTTTTGCTCACTTGAAAAGCGAGTGGCTTCAAACTAACGCTGCTTTGTCCTGAGTCGTTTACCACATTGAGATGTAAATACCATAAATGAAAAACCATAATTCGGAACTTTTGTCTCATCCATCTTTTGATCCGTTCCAATACTTTTGAAGGGGACTGTGTGTAGCACTTGAAATAGGCAGTTAAAAATTGGACATCAGCAATTAGAATCAGAAATTTGGACCTGCAGTTAAAATCCAACTTAATCCAAGCTACCCTCCTTCAACGTCCGGAAAGAGTTTGGTGCACTCCCACTCCCTTGCACGCACCCTGCAAACAACCCCCCCCCTCCCCCTCCCCCCGTTTATAGCCAATGAAGGCATTATGTTTAATCATGCGAACATGATCAAAACACATGACAAAGCAATCAAAAAACACAACTCAGCCAAGTTGTTTTCAGCCCATTTTGCACGGTTGCCGGAAATGATCTCCCTCAAGATCAGCAAGCTTTTGGAAAGTGGAGGCGGACATGCTAACAATTAGCCAACAGAGCTGTTTGCGAACACACAAAAATGGGAACTTGATCCAAATAACTATGAATCCCAAAGTATTCCCCAGTAGGATAGAACAAATTGAATTGAAAGGTGTGCCTTCATATTTTTCATTTACTCCTCACAACCTGTATTCATTATCTTTGAGGCGTATTAAATGAAGCGCTTAAAGCCGAGGCCTGTCATGACAAGACCACAAGGACACAATGATTTACTCCCTGTGCGATCTTGTGAAGTTATAGCGACGTCGTGTTAAGGCGGCGCCCTCTTGCTCACCTGTGACGTTCATGATGCGCTCCACCAGGTGCGTGAGGCCAGGCGGTGCCTGGTGAGGCAGCAGGTAGGTGAAAAAGTACCTGTGAAGAAGAAAAAAAAAAAAAAAAAAAAGAACGAAAGAGAACATCCGTCACGGAACATGACTTGAAACCATAAAGCTGTCAAGCATCTGAAGGGATGATCAAACGCGACAGGACTCGCTTTTCGCCGCTTTCATGAATCACGCCTGGAAGCCGCAAATTTGCAGCTCCTGTATGCCTTGACTGGCAACATTATGTCAACACGCCGCTCATGCTTCGTGATTGGGTACAAACGGAGTATTCTGGCATTCAAAACGTTTGTGTTTAATCAGAAAGAAAAAAAAAAGCAAATGCCGCTTAGGTTTTTTGTGTGTGTGCTAACATGAGCTAATTTAGCCTCTTCCCCCCCGCCAAGATATGAGAATATGTTGTTTTAATGGAATAAGAAGAGCCTGAGTAAATAAGCTACACTAGCAGTAGTTTTAATCTTATTTATGACTAACATTTAGAATTCCCATTTGTCAATCTCTGGTGTTTTAGATATTTTAGCATTAAGCTAGCAAACGGTTAGATGAAATTATATGGTTTGGTTAAACATCTTGTGATTAAATAATGTCTTGTTTTGTGTCCCTTTTACAGTAAACTTGAACTAGGAGTGACAAACAGCTTGAAGCAAGCACACTCCACCTCTTATTTGGCGCCAAGACAACATTTTTTAAGGAGTGTTATAATTAGCTTAAGTGTGTTTTAACTTTAAATGTGTTGAAAGCATGTGGGAGGGGTAACAATTTAATAATTGTCTTTTGTAAAGTCTCTGAATCAGAAATGTTCACCTATTTTGGGTGAGTTTGGAAGAAAACAGTGTATACTTGACAATAAATACTTTTTTTTCTCCATTTTACTTTTGTATTCAAGTACGTCAGGGCCGGTATCTAAACTTATGTAAAAACGTTGAATCTTTCACCATTTTTTTTTTTTTAAACAAGTATCTCATCTATCTTCCTACTTAAAGGGATACTTGACTCATTGAGCCATTTTCAGCAGTAATAAGAGAATATTTTGTCTATTATTAATGTGATACAGTAACTTCATCATTTTTCATGAACAACTAATATCTTTAAAAACTCATTTTGCCACTTGCTGTTGACTGAAGATGACATCACCAGGGCTGAGGAAATAGGTTACAAGTTACAACCAATCACGGCTCACCTGTTTTCTGTTTGGTCAGCAAACTGAGCCATGATTGGTCGTTACCCGTTTCCTCAGCACAGGTGATGCCATCTTCAGTCGACAGCAAGTGGCAAAATTAGTCTTTAACTCATTTTCTCCCAAAAACGTATAAATACGTTCTAGTTTAAATGTTTTAAGTGTCCCAAAGATGTATTTGTATGTTTTTATGCTAGAGAGCAGAAGGCTTTGATGCAGCCTCTCAACTGCAAAAAACGGTAGAAGAAATGGTAGTTATTACACAAACGGCCAGCAGGTGGCAGCAGAGCAAAAGAGATCAACCAGGACCATGTTGAAAAAAGCTCTCTTTTTTTCTCAATATTTTTTTAAAAAAAAAAAAAAAAGCTCTTTTACTCACATTTCTAAATAGATTTGGGAATAATGATGAAATGTATATTCTAATGCTAATTGCTGAAAAACAGAAACATATACAAATATAGTTTTTCCCCTGATGAAAGTAGAGACTCTAATCTTTCTTTTGGTAGGTTCCATGTTTTTATAGCAATAGAACACAATATTCTGTGGGCCTTTCAAAAATCCAGTAAAACAGCCGGGAGTGAAGAGGGTTAAAGGTACTAATTGTACATGAAAAATAATGACGTTAACAAATTCAACTTTTTACTGCTGAAAATGGCTCAACGGGACAAGTAAAGGGATACTTGTCTCTTAAGTGCCGAATGTGAAGACTCCCCCGCTTACCTATAAGCATTGTAAATGTTCATCTTCTCATTGAGTCCCTCACACACTCCACTGGCCGAACAGGTCAGGGTGAAATTTCGGTGCGGAAACTGCAGGGAGCAGTCGGCGTGGCGGCCGCAGGGCGTGTCGGCCGCGCTGGCGTCGTCCAGGTCGGTGAGCTTGAGCTCGCCCGACACCATGACGAACTGGCGGGGCTGGAAGTCCAGCAGAGCCACCGATCCCAATGGGGAGCGCGACAGGAAGTGGAGGAGGCGAACCAGGTCCAGACACACCTGGAGGGACGCAAGACAAAAGCCTTCTCGTTATCTGCTCCGCTGTTTGTTTAGCTGCAGAGAGGTAATCCTGTTAAGATAGTCTAATGGGATTGTAATGACATGATTCGTCAGACAGTTGTTTATTGACAATAAAAGGCAATTTACTGTATCTACTTTCTCACGCCTTTATAAATCCCACCCTTGTCTTTTTTCTCCATTTTACAATATTTCATGAATCGCTTTGGCATGACAACCCCTTGCTAGTATTTACCCTGACGCGCGTAGAAAATATCCGCAATTGCCTATAGATGCCAGAAGACGATAGCAAAGGTTGTCAAAATGAAATTCCTCAACTCACTTCAACAAACGTTCTTGGCCCGAGATGCCACCAGATGGCGCAAAAAAAGCGGCGAAGAGAGAATTTTTTCAGCAAATAACAGAGGACAGTTTCCCCATAAAATCGAAAAGGCAAATTTGTTACCCTATTTTTAGAATCAGATTTATTGGGCCGAGTATGTAAAAGCACACAAGGAATTTGTCTTCACAGTCACAGCCCTTTCGAGAAACACGAAAAATTGCAATGGTCATCGAGAGAGAGATAGAATGGGAAGTGCGGCGGTTCGCTATTTAGCGCCCCAAGTTTTTTAGATGGAAATATGGAGGAGGAGGGAATTTTGTGGGGTTAATAAAGTTGTTTGGGCTGAAAAAATTTTCATAATAATACATTTTTGGTTTTAGCTCTCAAATGGGATACAACAGATATAAATTATTTCAAACAATTATTCCTATTAAAAAAAAATAATAATAATAATCTAAAAAAAATCTATATTCATCTAATTCAGGGGTGGCCAAGTTCGGTCCTCGAGAACCACTATTCAGCCTGTTTTCCATGTCTCCCTCCTTCAGCGCAGCTGAATCTAATGATCAGCTTATCAGCAAGCTTTGCAGAAGCCTGGTTACGATTCTGATCATGAATCAGGTGCGTTAGTGGAGAGAAACATGGAAAACAGGCTGGATAGCAGATCTTGAGAACCCAACTTGGCCACCCCTGATTTAGATGAATATACAATTTGAAAGACAGTCCAAAAGTCCTTCAGGGTTTTTAAATTCCTTGAAGATTTATATGCTAGATCTTTCATGTAAATACAACCCAAATCAATCACCATTTGCTCTTGTGAGCCGGCCGAGCTAAACTCAAGCTTGTAATAAAGTTTCATTATCTTCAGTATGTTTCCTCAAGGCTCAAAAACAAAAACAGGAAAGGCTGCAAACACCAAAATGAAGGCATCAGCTGCACACTGACAGACCATGAAATGACTGCGTGCGTGTGCGTGCAACTGTGTGTGTGTGTGCGCGCGCGTGAGACAGTACAAGTATACTCCAGCTCGTGTTGGATACTGTAAAGCTCCGAGTTGGACGTCACTGGCACAGTAAAAACGGCAGTGGGTGAAACCGGACACCGCTGGATTACTGCAGCCCTCACACATGTAGATGACACTGAGCAGGCCACGCAGCACCAGAGAGGCTTTCCTAATGCCTGTTTAGCTGAGGAAATGGACCGTACGCTCACCGACAACAAACTTGAAAAAATAACATTTTAAAATGAAGTCTGAACAGTTTTGCATAAAACAATCCCATTTGACAAGGATCTGTAAAAATCATGGCAAGTATCGGAACGAGCATGCCAGCACAGTAGTTGTCACTTTTATCTGGAAAAAAAAGAAATTATTGGGGGAGGCTCAATGTTGAGACTCCATATTTATGTTTCCAGACTATTTAAGAGTGTGACTGTGCAAGAAACACATTTCAGACTACATTCAAACCACAGCAGCCCTGTAAAAATGGATGTTTCCGTTCCAGTGACGTACAGCGGCGTGGTCAACATGAAAATGCGGTAATAATTCAAGTGAGCTAGGCTAATACTTGGTGACGTCAACACTGCCGTTCCTGACAAAAACTTTTGAATACAAATATATTTGATGCGTTTAAATACAGTAATGGAGTATTTAATAGTAATGTACAGATATGCACACTATAAAAAAAAAACATTGTAAGGACAACAAAAGCAAAGATTCTGTTACGTACAGCTAGCTTGCTAGATAGCTACGCCTACAGCGCAAAAATGCTTCATCCCTTCCGATAGTCCATTGGCATGGCCGCTTTAGAGCGCCTCAAATGTCAGTCTTGAGTGTGTGCACGTCACCCGGAGAAAGGTCGAAGAGGAAAAACCAGAGGTGGCAAATCCAGGTCCAGAAAGTAAAAACCCTGCCACACTTTGGCTTTAGCCCCTTGTGCTAACTAGCTAGCTCCCTCGCAGGTGAATGAGCACCCGGGGAGCTAGCCAGGGAGCTCGCTAGCTAGCACAAGGGGCTAAAGCCAAAGTGTGGCAGGGGTTTTTACTTTCTGGACTTGGATTTGCCACCTCTGAATATAACAGCCAGCGTGTGGACTGGCATGGCCTCTTTCGAGCGCCCCGTTGTTGCCCATAAGTCCTGTTTTGACACTCTTTTTCTATGGCGAGTCAAATTTAGAAGACATTTACTTTCACTTCACATGAACAAAATCAATACGCGTGCTCTTTCGCACACTCCACATTTGGATTCAGCCTCTGTCGACTCCCACTGTGAGCATACCTGCAATGGGGGTTGAGCTAAAGCTGTGTGTGCGCGCCCGCGTGTGTGTGTGTGTGTGTTGGGATGACATTCCTAGCCTGCAGTGGATTAACTCCCGGTCTCATCTCCAGTCCGAGCTCGGACTGATCAAATACACCGAGGGACAGATGTCAGCACTCCTAAAGTTTCACCCGTCATGCGGAGGGCTGCGCATGCGTTCTTGCTAATACGGGCAGCGAGAGGCGCTCGGCCAACTGGACTGCGGTTAAGCAACAAAGTACGTGAAGGGCTTACCCTGAAGCGGTCCTCCCAGGGGCTCTGGAGCAGCTGGAGCATCTGCAGAGGGTTCCCCTGCTCCAGGATGACGGTCACTCGGCCTCCCGCGTCTCCGGCGCAGTGACCGCGCAACTGTTGAAAGCACATTCAAACGTCACGAGGATGATGCAGCTTTTTTGTCATATTTGCGAAACTGGGGGGGGTTAAAGTGCGGCGGGAATGAGCGGATGGTGAGAGAGCACAGAGGCACATTGTTGACTTCACCCTAAAGGCCAGGAGGGGGTCAATGGATTGAATTGAATTAGATGGGAAGGGCCTGCACAGCAACTGGGATTGTCAGCTGGCAGGCTGAATGGGAGACAAAAGGAAGATGGGGACGGATCATTTTTGGGGTTCATTTGTCGACAATTTGTCAAGACGCCAAACTCACACGTCAAAATTTGAAGTCAAATGGTCTCGCATGATTTGAAAAAAAAAGAAGGTTAAATTTACACATGAAAAAACTCACCCATGTAATTAAATCAGGTTTTTCCTCATTTCTCTGTGCTTTCTGGGTCATTTAAAATTAGCATGTTGCTTTTCATTCATTGAATCGTGATCAAATCTGCCCTACCTTATTGTTTTCCACAATTGTGTTATAAATTAACTTTGAACTTCCAATATTTAAAGCACTTTGTAGCCATTGCGTATGATCAGTGCTACAAAAATACATTGCACTTGTTTATAGAGTTGCCTATAAACACATTTATGAATAGTTTGTGAGCCTTTTAAAAAGGGAAAGAGTCTAATTCCGTGTGTGTTTGACAACTTTTTCGTTGTTCACGTTGCTCTCTTTTGCGTTGGCATTCGGTACCTTTCTCTTTTAAATAAGCTTAATGAGCGGCTTAATGAAAGATCTTTATTCATACAAGGTGTGTTTTTGGATAACTTTGTGTCATGTAGTGGAGGTTTGGATTCAAAAGCCTTATGCATCCGTAAAAAAACAACAAAAAAACGAAAAAAGATTTCATGCATACCCCACCCATTTAAAAAACAAAAACAAAAAAAGCACTTTGCATTAAGAAAAGTGCACTATAAATGTTTTATTTAAAAGAGTGCCATAACAGATTTCTTTCCGATTCACTTTTTAATGCTCAAGGTTTTCAATCAAATTATTTAATTTCATATTCTCATCTGAAGAACTTTGCGGCCTTTGAAAAGCACTTTAAAAAATATTGATCTACTTAATGTTTTTTTAAATTTACATAATCGTAATAATTTTTTTGTTGCAAGATCTGTATTTTTTTTTAGGCCAACTTAAAAGTTTGTCTGTATCAATATATGTCATTTAATGGTAAAGGTCATCTTCGAGTCAGATCTTCTCTGTGCAACTTTCCTTTAAAGCACTTACAGCTGAAAATGACTGACGATACACTTGATTGCGTAACTTTGGAGAATTTTAAAGTAATTTCGTTTGTTGTTGTTTTTAAATTAAGTCCTTGGGCCACACAGCCTGAGAGAGTATTTATTCCGACCAGCCATGCAAATATAAAAAGACATATGTTGACAATAAAGTCTTTTTGCCTTGTATGTTTTCACGAATGTAGCCAGGGGGGGATTAACAATAATAATAATAATAATAATAATGATGATAATAATAATAATAAAAAGGTGCACCTTGATGATGTTGGGATGCCGCAACCTGTGCAGGAGGACAACTTCCTTGCTGAGCTTGTAGGAGACCAGCTGACGGCATCCGTGGGTGTCCTTGAAGCCCTCCACGCACTTTCCCATGTCGATACCGTTCTCGTTGACCATCTTGAGGGCCACCGGCTCTCCTCCGGCCAGCGTCACCTTCACCACCAGCTTGGTGTACCCGGAGCCGAGCACCTCCAGCGGCTGCATGTCCCGCAGAGCCCCGCAACCCAACGGACTCCCGGCGGCGGCGGCGGAGGAGCCACGCGTGAGCTCGCCCCACAGATTCGAATCCCAGGTGGAGGGAAGCTCCTTGTCGCGTCCGGGGGAAAGCAAGGGGAGGATTTCTTGGCGTCTTTGCGAGAGTTGGTGGCTCAATTCCGCGCGGAGAGAGGCTAGCTCTTCATCCAGATCTTCGTGGCCGCTTCCGAGGTGGCGCACGCTGCCGAGGAGCAAACACACCAGGAAGGACAGCACCGCCACGGACAGCACGGCGGCCGCGCGTAACGACTTGCCCACGGCGGCCGGCATGTTGCACGGCCAGTACAATGAGGAGGACTGGCGGTGACGAGGGGGCGCAAAGGTGAAGTAATCAGGCTCCTTCCACCTCCTCCTCCTCCTCCTCCTCGTGGAAACTCCCACTGGAGGTGTGTCCTTGTCGCGCGTAACTTTACACCCGGCCCGGTCAAGCCAGCAGGAGTTCTCGTCAGCACCAGCTCTCGTCAACGTCAGCATGTTTTCAATGCAAACGCTGTACAATACATACTACACAAGTTTTGATGATGAAACGGATGACCGGCGCAGCTACGATAAAGTAAAACTTCACTCTAAAAAGAGAATTGTTGAACCAACTCATGACTACAAATTGAATTGTTGAGCAAAAAAAAAAGTTTTTTTAAATCACTTCACGTGGTAACAGGATTGAATTAAATTTGTCCAAAGTGAACTAATAATTACTTAAACTTAATATTTTCATCTGAATTAAGATCATCCAAAGTGACTCATATCCAAAGTATTAAATCTACTAAACTCATAATTACTTAATCTAAATATATTCACTTTGGACTAACTTGATTCAATCATGTGTTACCAATTGAAGTGTTTTTTTTCCCAAGTTGGTCAACAATTCAATTTGTAATCACAATTGTCTTTTTAGAGTGTAGTTGTTTTTGACAGAGGATAAAAAAATATAGGCCCGCATGCTCTGTCTCGATTTGTTGAAACAGTTGGATTAAAAATGACCCATTTTTTTGCCCAAAAGCCAATAAAAAAATTGGTTAAAATTGAGCCAAGTAACGGTCGGTCCCCTTTTGACCCATAAGCTAATTGGGTTATTTTTGAACCAATGTATTTCGAATGTATACTGTTTGTGTTCAAATCAAGGTATAGTTCATGACAATTAATGAAATAACTAATAATGATAATGAAATAAAAATCAAGTGCTCTTAAAAAAACTATCGTACAGAAGAAGGAAAGTCAAACAGTCATTTGAGAATTATATTTTACTTTATTACACAATGCTTAGTAACTTTTTTGGTTCTCATGCACTTGACAAATACTCCATTTATTGTTTTGTTTTTAAACAAATGGTAAAACTAATAAAAACTCAACTAAAAAGAAGCATTTTTGAAAAAATTAAAACTAACAAAAATTAACAAATGTGCTCCAATAACAAATTAAAACTAACTTGGTTTTAAAAAACAAAAAACAAATCAAAAATATAATGAATAATCCCAAAGTATTCTAACCCTGGTTCAATAATAAGTTGTTTACATATTCATACGGCTATATTGATTGCTAGTTTCACTATATAGCCGGTCAATTACGTACCCATTGTGTGTTAGCATTGAACTAGCGGACGTTTGTCAAAAGTTTGGTTAAATACACAGTTTGTAGTTCTCTTTTTTTTATTTTATGTATACTTTTACAGTTAACTTCTAATGGGAGTGGCAATCAATCAAGCACTTGGCCACTTTCTTGAAAAATGTGTTCACTATCTTTCAGAAAGCTACAGTTGAGAAGTTCACTGCCACCACCATTAAGTGTTATTAAGTCAATTCTTGGCTCAAAATCTGAGACCGAATGCAAGAAATATTGCAGGACTCTTGAAAAGGTAAATGCTCGGTTGGTTTGCCACCCCTGATTTCTATCTGGAGTTGAGGATGGACTTTTTTTGTGCTCACTTCCTAATGTGGTCATCAGGAGGAGACAAATCCCCCCCTAACCCTCACAAAACACTCACTATACATATCTTTAGGTTACACGTTCAGGAGTTGTAGCAAAACCAGGTCCAGGTCCAGGTCCAGGTCCAGGTCCCCCCCCGTTTCTCACGCGGTCAGCTGGGATAGGCGCCAGCTCGTCCACAACCCTAATGAGGACAATAAACATTCAAAATAAACCAATTTAGATAAATTATATTTACCAGTATCTTTCTGTGTATGTAGTTCTTTTTGAAAGCTTTTTGGTATTTTGTGACGCCAAAGTATTTTTTTTTTTTAAGCAAAGTTATGTTGATATTATTGAATGTACATTTGTCTGCCTGTTTCGGGGCAAATGGACTACAATATTTTTATTTTCTAAAAATAACCCACAAATTTTTTTTCCCCAACATTAGACCATTTTGCTATGTTTCTGCTGAGTAGCTAGGAGATATCATGGTCCGCTGTCTGAGTAGAAACGACAAAATGACCACAATGGGTTCTTTCACAGCCTGATTGCAAATAATCTAATTTATTAGCGGATGTTTTTCTTCCATTTGTTCGTGTTAGTTTAGGAGATTTCCAGACTTGTCACATGCAAATCGCTGTGATAAAGATTGTATATAGTGATGCGTTTACCCAATCAAACTGACTTCCCTTCCTTCAAGCCGTCTCATTCACGAGTCAGTTCCTCATTGTGATTCAGTGAAGCACTAATAGATAGAAATTAGGTCACATTACTGAGATAAAAAAAAAGAAAAGAAAAAAGCCCTCCTCCCTTGTTATGGTTCTCGTTTAAAACCTCTAAACCGACTTTGATCTCGCCTTTTACTGGTCCATGTCTTTTCAAGTGGCCTGGGTGAGACAGCCAGGGTTCGGTGCCATGATTCCTATTAGCACAGCCAGACCAGCATCCATCCTGCCAGCCGGCTCATTAGTGGCCACTTGTGTGTCACTTCTCTTTTTAAGCCAGCACAGCTGAAAAACACATTTTATTATCTTGATATGCAAGCGCGCGCATTCCTTTTAACAATCTTATATTTTCTTTGGGAATTGGAGTTGTATACTTTGCTACGCATGAGACTGTCTATTCATATTTGTCATCTAACGTCAATAGAAATGGGTTCGAGTTGAACACAACAAATATTGAGGTAATGACAAATTGTACAAATGTATGTGGAGGGAATAATAATAAGCTGCTAGAGAGGTCGCCACTCTTCATACTCTTCACTAATCATTTCAAGTTCTACAAAGGATAGCAAAAGAGCTCAGGACCGAGAACTGGTGTAAGACAAACTAGTTTGTCGTCCTGTACTCAACGCTGAAGTCATATGAAATACATAAGCGGAGCTTAATCTGTCTGCCTGCACCTCAATCAAATCTACCAAAATCGTGCTACACCACCTGCGCCACAACTAAGACCTGGTTTCACCAGGTCTCAAGTCTAGTCAAATTGGAAGGTATGCCGGGGGAGGGGGGGGGGCATGTAATAGAAAATGCCCTCAGTTTACTAGAACGTTCGGCGAGATGCAACACGATCTGACGTGATTTCGAATCATTCTAAACTAGACATACCCTGGCACGAAAATGAAGCTACGCCAAATTTTATGCCAAGCGCACGTCCGCCTGTTGACGAAAACCGGGCTCTATATATGTCAAACGCGAGGCCTGGGGGGGCAGATCAAGCCGAAAATATCAGTTTTCAGACGCACTAAAGCACATGTGTCAAGATCCGGTCCTAGAGGGCCTACTCCAACACACCTGATTCAGTGATCAGGATAATTATCAGGCTCCTGCAGAGCTTGCTGATGAGCTTAAATATGAGTCAGCTGTGCTGAACGTGTGAAACCAACATGCAGGACTCAGGCCCTCGAGGACCGGACTTTGACACCACTGCACTAAAGCATGGTGTGTCTACTTCCTTTTTACTGAAAAATAGATTTATTGTTTACATTTTGGCAGAAAATCAGACCAAAAAAATTGCAAATTTTTTCCCACTTCTTACAGATTATACATTTTATAAATCCAGTGTTGACACGTGTGCAGGTGTACCTAATGTGGTGGCCATATATCGGAGCGATAGCTTTTACTATCGTGACGTCACCTAAACTAGGTTAATATAGCATCACCGTTTGCTGCTCCATTTCAACACGGAAGCAGCGGGTTGTTTCTGAACAACTCGGAGCCACTTGTATCCGTCACAGGCGGTCCAGTGCGGGCGGGTTGGACGGAACCAGGCGGCGTCCTCAGTATCACCGCGGATCCGCCAATCGGAGCTCAGCTCGGGGCAGATTAACCCGCACAGTCCCGGCGGTGCTCCGTAGTAGCCCCAGAAACAAGGCTCGCTCTCCGGAGCAGATGGGGACTTGTTTGTTATTTGCTCAAACCATCATCGCATTGATCCACATATTTTGGGTTGTCATCGGCAAATGAAAGCGAGCGGGAGATGGATGCTGCCTCGACCACAGGCGACAGCACGGATGCGATAGTGATGGATGATTCTTCTGCAGAAGAAAGGGACACCCAAGAGGCTTATCATAGGTAGGTTTGTCTGGAGTAATTGTATTGTGGTTATTTTAAAGAAACCTCCTTGCTGTGAACAATTGGGCATGCCTATTGTGTTAAGCTGGACACTTAATTAGGTACGCCTTCGTTTTAAGCAGATTCAATGGTTCATAAATGTTTCTTTACAAGAAAAAAAAAGAGGCTACTAATTGATTGATGCGTGTCAAAAACGTCATTATTTAACTGTATGTTTATTATTAGGTTGTGTGTGTGTGTGTTTTTTTTTGCACTGCTGTACAACTGCATAATATCCTGCCCCTTTCGACCAAATCATTAGGAACACCCAATCCAATAGGGTGCATGAAGGCCTGCCACTGAGATTCAGAACCAGAACCTCAGAACTGTGAGGCATATGTGCTAGCCACTAGGCACCGTGCTGCCCTTTAGTTATGCATAATAATTAAACAATACTCACTTCTGAGTATGTTGAATGTGTTGCAGTTCAACTAATGTATGTTTAGGTTACGGAGCATGACCTTTTTGGGTGCATTAAATCAACATTTTACATTGGGGAAAGTGCACAACACAGCACTAAGCAAAGTATCACAAAAGGTATACAGGTCAACTAAAAATGACTGTTTCTATTTATTTGCAAATTTAATAACTCAAGTGTGACATGACCACAGCATGTTAATTGTGACTTCTGCCATCTAGTGGAAGAGCATTTAATTGTTCTGACTGTCACTATACATTGCTGGAATAAATAGAACCAACAACACAATTAGTAGTATCGTAAATCAGTTTCGGACCATTTAAGAGAAATTAGATCATCTTCCATATGGCACATTTATTTAATTTCTTACCATGGTTGATAATCACAGCCTTTAAAGAATAATGGAGAATAACTGCCGTGTGATTGGCTGTCATTGCTATACCAGCTCAAAAGGCTTGAAAACGTCAGGTTAGCAGCAGGAACATTGTCAACTTGTTCTTTTCAAATTGAAAACGCGCACCAATCTACAACATCTACAAATAAATCGTAACTTTTTCTTTTGTGTATTCTAGTGCGCTTTGATGTGGAATTTGGGTTTGCCTGGTGTCAAGGGTGCAATATGAATTGACATTCATTGCACGGCGTGAAGCTGGCTGACACCTCCATGGATTATTTTTGTACTCATCGGCTGAAATATTGATGAGTTGCTCAAATTGCCCGCCTTGTACGCTTGTGTGCTTGTTACTGCAAGACAGCAAAAAATAAGATGCCAGTTAGGTAGCATGGAACAATGATTTAGTAATACGCTCAATAGACGGAGACATTAATTCGATTACCCTTTGTATCATGTTGCAGGTTCATGTAATACAAGCAACTAAGAAGACGGCTACTGCGCTGTCTTCCATCACTGTGCCTCGTTAGGGGATGCACATTAAAGAGTGTGAGGTCACTTGCCTGTGTTGATTTACTGTCGCCATAGTGACACGACAGGAAGTGCGGTCGCATCCAGTCCACTGTGGGAAAACAAGCACAGGCAGCATAATCTTTTATGGACTCACAACCTTGAAAGGGGAAGCAAAGTACAAAGTTTTCTTTACAGTATTTTCTATGTACACCCCCGCAAGTATCAACACAGCATTCAGATTAATATTGCGTTTGTGAGGAATATGAATTAAGCAGAAAAATCTATCCGTTATGTCCATCTCAGGGGGCGGCCATTTTGCCACAAGCTGTCGACCGAAATTGACATCACAGTTCCTCAGGGCCCAGGTAACGACCAATCACGGTTCAGCTGGCCAATGTCACATGACCAAACCTTTCGGAGCCTTGTTTCGAATTGCCAATTTGAAAATGCTCGACGCCAACACGATGTGGAAACGTTTCTCTATTTAAAACGTGGCAGTGATTAGAACATTTCTGTCAGGTTGATCCCATGTTCTGTCTCTCCATTAATTTCGCTGGACGTGTCCGCTAGCTAGCTTACTGTGCTTAGCCTAGCTTAAGTCTGTCCCTCGGTTTCAGGTTATTGACAAAATAAGTGTAATTTACAATTTTAGTCCATCGTTTACGTCCATCTGGGTCTTTCTTTTCTGTCGGGAAATTGTGACGAATGAATGGAAGTTTGCAAACGTGCTCTTTCTGTCTTTAGGTGAACTAGGTTGAGGTTTGCAATGCTGTTTTTTTCCCCTGTGACTAGCATACAAACCAGTCAGATTGTTATAGTAGTCAAACGATATTTCATCACATTTCGAAATCAAAATAATCCTCACAAATCAAATTACTATGATCTAAAGTCCAATATTTTCAATGGACGGGGACTGTCCTTTTCCGGAGTAAGACCGCCATTTTGACTTGTGACGTGAGATCGGAATTGCTAATAAACTCCATTAGAGCAACATCGCACAATTAAGTACACTTGTTGTTTTGTTACTTAAGGCTTTTAAACAAGACTTGCAAGCTTTAAGGTTTACAGTTAGAAATACACTTTCAGCAATTCAAAATTTTGGTAGCCATTTTTATTTATTTTTTACTTGATTTCCACGCAGACAGAATGCACACATCACTTATTATTTTACAAGCATCAGTGGTGGCGAGCAAGCACAGTTGCCATCTATAAAATCGGAATACTCCGTGGATACACAAGGATGTGGCGTATACTATATAACAGTATATCAACATGACACTGCATGAGTCACAGCTCAACTCTCACCTCCCCATTTTCTACTCTCTTCTTAAATTGCTTGCTTCCAGTTGTCACAGTGAGGCACCCAGAGCTCCATTCCATTCTTTGCCTCATTAGTCCCGCTCTTACTGAGGCGGGGATCGAAAGGCGAGGCATGAATGAAAAAGCCACGACTTGGAAATGTTTCATTTTTGTCATTCCTCCTGTGACTCCACGTCCACAGCGGGATCCCGGTGCTGTCGCTGTGCCCTCCCGACAGCATTTATCCAGAGCAGACCAATTTGAATGCCGGCCAAGCTGAGCGGGAGCTATGTGACAGCTGTAGCAGCCTCGATGGACCTTCTTCATCAAGCCAGCTTTATCACCAAGTATGTATAAAATATGCTTGTACTGTGTTTTATGATATACACTACAACCATGCGCCAGGCAGGTGTGCCATCTGGCACCATTCCTTGGTGCCAATGTTTTTTTGTTTTTTTTTGTAGTGGACAATAAGATGGACTTGATGAGAAATTTCAGGTCAGACTTACTTGAGTAAGTGGCTTGGCCAGTCAAATTTGTCATTCTCATGTCTAATGACAGGGCTGGCATCAAGTGAAATTCTTTTTTTTTTTATTATGAAGGACTGGACTCTAGTGAGATATTTCAATATAATCACATTTATGGAGTGAAGGGCTTGGCCTGTCTAATTTATAACTTTAAAATCTAATAAAAGTGCCACCAGCTTCTGAAATTCATGGTCTTTTATTTTATTTTATTTTTTAAGGAACATTATTAGCTGTGCTTGTGTGAAATTTCAAGTTAATCACACTCCGAGTGAAAGGTTTGGCCTGTCAAGTTTGCAAGGCTAAAGTGTAATAACAACACAGTCTACTTTAACTCATTCACTTCCAGCCATTTTGACTGAAGCAACCCCCTTCGCTCCCGGCTGTTCTACTGAATTTTGACTGATTTTGAAAGGTCCACAGAATATTCTGTTCTATTTCTATAAAAACATGGAACCTACCAAAAGATCAGAGTCTCTTCTTTCATCAAGAAAAATAATAATATTTGTATCCGTTTCAGTTTTGCAATTCTTCAGTTTTAGAATATAGCTAAGTTTCACCATTATTCACAAACCAGTTGAAAACACTGGCAAAAATAGCTTGTTGCAACATGACCCTGGCTGATTTCTTATACTCTGCGGCTACCTGCTGGCCGCTTTTTTTAATAACTACTATTTCTTTAAGCGACCTCTTCATGTCAGAAGCTGTATCAAAGCATTCTGTATGCTCTAGAAAAAATAAATAAATACGTTTTTGGGAGTGAAGGACAAAGTATTAAAAAACAACTTATTTATACATTTATAATATACGGATGTACGTTATACAGATATACGTTATACGGATGTAACGATAACGGCAATACCGCAATTATCACAATATTAACTCATTCAAACCCAAACATGTATAAATACGTGTTTGGGAGTGAAGGACAAGGTATTAAAAAACATTTATAATAAAATAAAATAAACATATTTATACGTTTGGGTTTAAATTAGTTACTTCTCCGGTCCAGAGGTCAATGAGGCGAACTTAATCTCCAATTCAGGAGATAAAATGCATGCTCTAATTAGACAGGTAAAGGTGGGCTGATTGACTTGGCAAGTCCTTAACCTTCCACTGTCTTTTTCTCTTTCTCCCGTGCATTTAGGTTTCAGAGGGTCAAGCTCAGCTCCGTAAATGCCCCCACTGCAGCCCCTACGATGCACTCAAAGCAAACACGTGCTGCGAGCCAAACAGCACCAACGGCCCTCAGGCAGAGGAAGGTGCAATGGTCCGAATGGGCCACAGTTGTAGCTCAACCCATCAGACGCCTGGGCAGCACGGTGCGGCGAGATGCCACTGGCTGCATGGATCCGGTGAAGGCGGCGCGCAGAGACCGACGCAGCGGCACATGGTGACACTTGGGTGTGTTTACAGATTTCATTTCTATTTGTAGCCATTTTTGAGAGGAGTGTTTAATTTTAATTGCTGTCATTAACAGGGATGGAGGACTCTACTGCATTGTGAGAAAGTAAGAAAAGACACTTCTTTTTTTTTTAAACAGCACTATTGTATATAATAGGTTAAGAAAAAAACAAAATAAAATAAAACACTTACTCTGACATTGACAGCTTTTTTTTTTTCTTCTTCATTTCTACCTCCACTTGACAGTTATTCCCAGATGCTGGTGGACTACCCATTAGAGGTTCTCCTGGGATGTGCCTTGCTGCTGCTCGGATGTTCTCTCGCTGGCCTCTTCATCGGACCACTGCCGGACTTCTCTGAGCCTCTGCTGGTGAGTGGTTAAGAATTTGGCCTCACAAGATATTATATGGTGTAAAAAAAAAAAGACAGGCAGTGTATTAATGATGTTCAAATGAGACCAGTAGACCACGTGTGGGTTCTCGCGGTACAAATTGAAGTATTGGGGAAAATATAGGAACCACAATATTCCCACCAGGAATAATTAATCTGTTACAGAGTCAAACTGTCAACGTTATATAACTCTTAGGCAATGTTTTAGTTACGATTTTATCATTACTCGCTGTTACATCAATGTAAAAAGAAGTTAAATGTAGCTAAAAAATACAATTTTAAAACACTTAATTGCTTACTCACCCTTTGATGATTTTTCTGTGGTAGCATCGGGGGGGGGTTGACAAGAAAAAAATCTAATGGCAAAAGCGCTGTTTTAATTCAGAGGTTCCACTTTAACCAGAAAATGTCCGTTTTCAACTAAATTCAGTGCATTCCTTTTCAAACCTGATTTACAGAAGCCCAGCTTTCTTTAGGGAACTCTGGCCCATCCAGAGAGCAATTTGCTGTTTACACCAAAGCATACAGTTTGTAAAATTAAATTCACTTTGGGGCTCATCTCTTTGAAATACGAACATTCCTAACCACCGCAGGTTGATTGCTAATTACTTTTTCCATAATGACTTCAGCCTCATCTCCATCCTTCACAATACTGCACTAAATTAGATCAAATTACACTCTCTGTAATCTTGATGAATTTAATTAAAGAAATAATTTAGGCATTCCTACAGGAGATGAATTAATTAATGGGGAAAATTAAATGTCCTGCTCTTGGTGTTAGTTAAGGACGATCCATACTTTAAGTGTAAAAGACAACAACTGCATGACTCCTGCACATAGAAAAGCTCTTTTTGTTGTGATTTCTGTTTTTGTGCGTCGTTTCTTCAGGGCTTTGAGCCACGAGGGACAAACATTGCCGTTCGCCAGTCCAGCTTGTCCAAGCTGCGGGAGAATACTGGCCCGGGGAAACCGTTGTCTCTTTTGCCACAGCAGCTCAGTAAAAGGTCAGCGGAGAGTTTGGGCGGAAGTCTGTCAAGACAAGAAGCTCTGCTCCACACGTACACATTTTACATGATGAGAACAATAAATCTCAGTACTGTGAAACAGTCTTAGGCGACTAGTTTTGTTATTTCAACGACGTTCTACATGGCAATCATTTTGAGATGTTACAGCAGAAAACAATAGGACAGTCTTGTGTTACTTTTCACAGTGATGGAATCCACAACGCCATTGGACTTCGATTCAAGAGGATGCTAGCCAGAGACCCCACTTCAGAGTCTTTCCTCTGCGACGCACCTGGTGAGTCAGTCACGACCAGAACTTACAATTGTGTTCTAAAGTTTACATACCCGAGGGCAGTGGTTCGTCGCCTTTTTTCAGTGATAACCCCCTGTGAAATATTTATTCAGCCAAGTAACACCAGCCTAAAGCATTTCTTATTGAAGCCCCCCCCCCCCCCCAAATAAAAACCCATTAAAATTGAGTGCTGTGCCATCACTGTCTGATTTATTAAAATTTGGAACTCTTTTTGTATTTATGTTGTCTCTTGAAATATTTGGAAATAAAGATATAATTAAAAAAAGAAATAATTAATTAAATTATAAATAAAGATACAAATTATTGCACATACAAATTGTTATCAACATAAAGTGTCATCTTTTGGTATCATAGTAAAGCTCTGTTCTTAAAAAAAAATAATTAACTGAATTTTAAATAAAGTTTTCAAGTGATTGACAGGTGATTCTAGGTAGCATATGACTAGTTGGGTCAAATCATTTTGGTATGGGGAGATGCTGGATTTTAATAGCCTACTGAATAAAAAAAAACATTTTATGAATTTATATGTATATTTTTTGAAATATTTAAATATACTTTTTAAAATCTCATGTACCCCCTGGAGTGCCTTCTTGTACCCCCATTTGAGAACCACTGCCCTAGGGTACGTAAGATCATGAGCAGAACTGTATGTCTGCCAAATAGTGGTGAATAGTGATATATACAACTTGAGTTCATAAGTTAACGTACCCCTTACTGTAAACTTTTGAGCACTTATGTGTACTGTGCTCTCTTTTCCAGGGATTAGTTTACATACCCCTATGTATACTGTAAACATATGAGCACAGCTGTAATTCAAATAAGAATGCGCATTTTACTGCATTCCCTTGACTGACTAATGGGCGAATTGCAGTTCTGCCATTTCTGGTTTGTGTCTTTTAAGATTACTGCAATTTTCGGTTGGGAATTATTCCAGGGTTTAGAGCTAACTGTTTTGTTTCATTGAATGTCCGAAACACAATTGTTTAATAAATGCAAGAAGAAAATGCTGATTTCATAGGTTACTGTATGTTGAGTCCATCTGTCTCCTTCTCACAGGCCAGCATTTGGCGCAGCTAGTGTTCCGCTCAGAAAGCTCAGCCAGTCTCTGGAGCCTGAAAGCCATCCATGCCATGTGCGAGATGGAGCAATCCACAGTATGATCTGATCTATACTCATGCCTCCATTTCAACCCTTTGTCTTCAGCCATCTGCTTGCTTACGCCGATCCTTAATCATCAACCTATTTGACAAGCCATGTTGAAATCCTCGGGAACATTGGCTCCTATGAAGCTTAATTGGTTAATTAGTCACGGACCGTTTTCACAAACATTTTCCTTGTTTGTCTCAGATACGCTCCCAGGCTCAGTTCCAGGATGTGTGCCAGCAACATGTGAGAGGCGATGCTGAGACGGCGTCAAGAAGCGCCTGCTGTCCCAGCTGGTCCCTGGGAAATTACTTAGCCGCCCTCACTAATGCCTCCTGCTGCTTGGGCTTAACCTCACAACAGGTAGCAAACATACACTCGCAGCAATTATTTTTGCCACATTTGAAAGCCATTTCATGTATAATGTATTGTTTTTTACCTTAGGTCTCTGTGGCGCTTAACCTTCTCCGGAAGTGTGCGCCTTACTACCATGATGGACATCTAGTGGAGGCCTGTTTTGAGAGACCCAAATATGGCAGCTGCGCTTCTGTCCCGTCACGTTGCAAACAGTCCCGCATAGTGTTCCAAATCCTGCATTTCCTGGTCGATAAGGATTTCCTCAGCCCGCACACGGCCGCATATCAGATCCCCACCCTCAAGTACAGTCTTCTGTTTCTACCGGTGGATAAGGGGGAACGCATGATGGAGATCTACATGAGGAGTCTTAAGGGGAAAGATCTGACGCATAACAACACGACTATCACTGGCATGGACCTAGGAATCAAGCAGACATTGTTCAAGTATTACCTAGCAAGAGACTCGGTGTTCCCCGTTCTTGCGGTCATTTCTCTTCTTATCACAATGGCTCTCTATCTTCACTCCTTCTTCATGGTGGCAATATCTGTGCTAGCGATCAGCGGGTCCCTCCTTACTTCCTATTTCCTCTATAAAGTCGCATTTCGCCTGACTTTCTTCCCACTGGTTAACTTCTCGGCAGCGCTTATTCTCCTGGGAAGTTGCTCCAATCAAGTTTTTATCTTTGCAGACTTCTGGAATATGCAGTTGTCCCAGAAGCCCTCAGCGTCCCTGGAAAAGCGAGTACACAGGGTTGTGCAGGAAATGGGCTATTTGATTTTCGCTTCGGGATTGACTTCCAGCGCGGCGTTTTGCTCTGGCTATCTCAGCAGCATCACGGCTATCAGATGTTTTGCAGTTTATCTCGGAACCGCCTCATTCATCAGTTCCCTCCTGGCACTTGTGTGGCTGCCATGCTCGTTCGTCTTGCGTGAACGTTACACGGAAGCATCCTCCGCGTACGCTTCGCCGCAGGGGTGGAAGCCCTGTTGTGCCAAAAACACAGGCGGCTTCTGGGACGCAAGCTCACGCAAGAGGTTTCTTTTCACATTTGGGCAGAAGCTGAGAGAAGTAAAACGAGGCCTCGCTGACACGTCCAATTTAGTGTTCCACAAAATCCTGCCTTGCGGAGTGGTGAAGTTCCGATATATCTGGGTGTGCTGGTTCGCAGTGCTGGCTGCGGGTGGCACGTACATGTCCTGCTTTGTTCCCAGAATGAAACTGCCAACACTAGACAGCGCCGTCACTCAGCTTTTCCGCTCCAGTCACCCATTTGAGCGATATGACGCGGAATATCGTCACATGTTTATGTTTGAGAGACAGATGAACGGAGAAGATAGACCTGTGACACTGACGCTTGTTTGGGGCGTCAAAGCGATCGATAACGGCAACCACTTTGACCCAAAAAGTAACGGCTCTTTGGTTCTTGATCCTGACTTTGCAATGAGTCAACCTGGCGCTCAGGTTTGGTTGAGGGACCTGTGTGGACATGTGCTAAACCAAAGCTTTTATTCTGTACCTTCCCCCGAGGACAAAGAAGCCATGACAGATAATATCTGTTTTGTGGAGCAGCTATTACACTGGGTCTCTCTCAGAAGGTGCTCAGAGAGTGATGACACACTCCACATTTGCTGTAACAACGTCACTTTCCCCTTCCCTCCTCGGGTTTTTGAGAACTGCCTGAGCATGATGTTGGCAGAGCAGTACGCTGAGGGCCATTTGACACATGGCGGTGGCGCGTACTTCCAGCCAGATGGCCGGATTGCCGCCCTGGTGCTGGCGTTCAAAACCACATACCGCTACAGCTTCAACTTCAGCCAAACAAATGTTTTCTACAGAGAAACCCTGGAGTGGTTTGACAAAGAAATATCAGGGGCGCCGCCAGGGTTGGAAAACGGCTGGTTCATCAGTCAGCTGTCTCTTTTTGACCTACAACAAGCGTTGAGCTCGGAGATGTTGCTGGTAGCTGGCACTTCAGTGGCTCTTACATTTATTTTGCTGCTCCTCACCACCTGCAATATTCCTTTAAGCATGTATGGAACTGTGGCGGTAGGTGGCACCGTGTTCGTCACTGTGGGACTCCTGGTTCTCCTGGAGTGGCAGTTGAGTGGCATCGAGGCTCTCTTCATCTCATCTGCAGCTGGCTTATCAGTTGACTTTGTAGCCAACTACTGCATTTCCTATTGTTTTGCACCTCACTCAGACAAAATAGGGAAAGTAGCACATTCGACTAAGAGGATGGGCTGTCCTGTAGCAATAGTTTCCGGTGCGTTTTTCTGCACCGGGATCATCATGCTGCCTTCGACAGTCCTGCTTTTCAGGAAACTGGGAATTTTCTTGTTTTTGGTGAAATGTGTAGCATGTGGATTTGCAACCTTCTTTTTCCAGTCACTGTGCTGCTTTTTCGGTCCTCAGAAAAACTGTGGGAGGATTCCACTCCTGTGTTTGTCAGACCCATCTGGCGGGATGCTGTCATATTGCTCAGGAGCAGAACCGAGTCCCTCGTCTACTAACGGGGCCTTAGGAAGAGCTAGAGCGAAGAAGACTTATGACAAAGACTCAGGTCGTTACCTCTACCCAAACGAACAGAGGCTGAAACAGACAGGAACAGGAGGCGGGGTCAGGGGACCAGAGCAGTACGAACTGCAGCCTTTGGCCTATCGACTGAGTGACAGCTTTGAGAACAGCACTTGCACCAGTAAGCTGTCTAATAGGCCGTCTGTGCTCTCTGATGAGATTGAGTACTGTGGGAGGGATCCATCCTTGGATGGGGAAAGTGGGGAGATGGGTAGCCGGCAAGCGCCTCCAGCTCTGCAGACCTCATCACCATACAAAGAGAACCCTACACGATCTGTAAGCCAGGCAAAAGACGACATGACCAATGGCAAGAGGCTGTGTAAAACCTGCCAAGATCGTTCTATGGTGCAGCAGTGGACCAATAAAACATTTTCATCCTCCTCTAGCATGGATGAAACTATAATTAGCCACACACTTGAGACCACTGACCAGCCATGTCTGTGCACGGAGGATCAAACCACAGAAGAAAGACTCCTTCAACCCTCCTCACAGTCTGTGAGCTCCTGTGAGTTTCTGGATGACTCTAACGAAACATGTTTGAGTGACATTGAACCGGGGTCTTCCAATGCCCAGCAAAGCGATGGAGAAGCTCAGTTACAACCGGGACACCTCAACGGGAAGAGAGACACTCTGCGCCTTTCACTCAGAGAGACCGTTTATGATGTGTGTGCTAAAGGTCGTAGCGGTCAGACTGACAAAGTTGTCATTTTACCCAACAGTAAGCCAGACCTACCGGATGTTTGGATAAAGAGAGATGGACAACGAGATGATACACTATAAGCAGAACACTGTGCATGAATAAACTTAATCTGTGTCTATATGCAAGTATATTAGGCCAAGAAAAACATGCCGGTCAGCGGGAAACATTCAATTCAATAGCACACCTGAAGTGTGCTCAATTACAATACTGCAAAACCTTGTGTTTGCACCTGTACAACTGGCCTGTTACATCTATAAACAGTCACAATATGAAGAGATTTGACCTGAAACTGCATTTAATTAAAAATAATGACTCAATTCTCAAATTAATATCTGCAAAAATTGCAGTAAATTGGGTCAAGTCACTGCCAAAATCTAACTCGACTACCAACACAACATCATCAAAGGCAACATTCATAGACGTTGTACACGAAAGATGCTGTCAACTGGAAGGAGACTGAAAAATCAAGGAATAAATTCACACATTTGTAGTTACAACAGTGGTCAATAGAGCGTGCTCTGTTCCAGCAAAAGCAACGCGCATTCACAGCCAGATTTTGTAACACTTCTTATATTCGAGGTTTAAAGCTCTGTCTAGTGTGCCAAAATTGAGACAAAACATTTTAAACTACGAGATTAAGACTGATTAAAGTCGGCAAGAAACTGTGATGCTACATTCGCTTAAGTTGGTTGGACAACGATGTTTGTCCCTTGTGGCCGTTGAGGAAGCCATCAGTTAAAGGTTTGTTGATTGCAGTGTCGAGATTTGTAAGCATTTGTGTATCACGGTGAAAAATCAATGCGGTTCATGTTTGTGCCGTTAAATGAAAGTTTGTATGTGTGGGTTTCAGTGCATAATACTTAAGAGTGTATAGTGTTTAATTTCTGATCATGAAGAAGAGTAATTGTTAACTTGGTTCCAACATTGTTATCGGGAAGAAAAAAAAGAAGAGGCAATTATCTTTGGAACAGAATTTTGTTACAAAAGAAACATTAACATAATGTGCCAAACATCTTAACTTTTATATGCAAAGATACTCGTTTTGTGTTTGTGTGCAAAGGTAAATGAAAATGTTCATATTGTTGTGATGTCATGTTAAGTGTTATGAGGTTCAAAAAATTGCATTGTGACAATTTATCAAGCTTTCACAAAAAGTTAATCAGACTTGGACAACAGAATCATTGCAGGCTTGAAGAAAAAAAAAAGGTAACTTTATTTACAGGATTCAAAACTGTTACATTTTTCAATCCGTTGAAATTAAACATTTTCCTGGAGAGTGAGTTTCGATTGTATTTTTTCACATCGTTTACAACTTATCAGCCTTGTGCTAAAAGCATTAAAAGAAAAACATTCATCCTTATTGTCAAATAACGTCATAAATCCACTTTATGAGGATTTATTATGAGACTCAGATTCTGATGCTAAGTATGTGGCTAAACCAATGACATATATTTTTTTAATGAGCATCTTCAAACACATAATGGTACTTCCACTTCAGACCTACTGTACCAGACACTTTGTTTTAACGACTGTGAAAATAGGAATTGATTTTTTTTTTTTAATAAACAATGTGCCAAAAATTATATGAAATATTTTAAACAATGTGGCAATATGGGTAGGCTATATTTGAGATAATCAAAATCAGGTGGCTTTGCTTTATCTCACACATTGTTTTAAGATGAGTATGTCGTGTACTTACTGCATTCATTCGCCATCATAAATCATGTAATTTTGACACATACATGATCAGACACTCCATACAGGTTGGATGAAAAATGTCTGGCGCTAAGGCTTGGTCATTATCACTTTAAAGTGTCTTTGGTGTCCGCGTCAGAAACACACCATCATCATTTAAACGGAGCAGAATGATGAAACTCTAAAGTCCAATCATAAATGGGCAAATAATTGCACACAAACAGTTACCAAATGTGGTTGTTAAAGGATAGCATTGCTAAATTAAGGATGCCATGACAACAACAACAAAAGTGGTGATTTTCATAAAAACTAAAGTTTTTTTCCTCTCTCCTAGTTGTCAAAAAAGATATCACCGCAAAATTCATTTCATGTGGAAAGCCAATTTCAAAGACACCTATAAGTGGAGTTCTTGTATCAATCCACGTCCAACCAGTCCTCTTTGGCCCATTCGGGTAACTGTGTAGAATATTCAAAGTCTGGTCCTTTGTAACGTAAAGCGTGCAGGTACATGATGAGTTCTTTTTCAGTGGGGTCAGCACGTACGAGTTTGCACTCACTGCACAGGGAATCCGTTGTCGTTTGCATTTGGCCTCCGTGTGATTTATCCGAAAAACGGCCCTGAGATCCTTCTAGCAAGGCGTTGTTGTCACCGCTAACGGTTGAAGAACACGCCGCCTCGTTCGTGACAGCCTGCGGTATTGTTTCTCCGCTCTTCTCAGCTTCACAAGAACCACCCCCCAGACCCTCCTGACGCTGATGTTCCTCTACCAGAGCCTTGAGGACCTCCTCATCACTCTTTCCCACCAAACCCCCTTTCCCCCTTTGAGGACCCCAGGCGGAGGCACCGTAGATGGGATCGTTAAGGATGGGGAAGCCCAGGTACTGGAGGTGCACCCTGATCTGATGGGTGCGGCCAGTCAGAGGCAAACAGCGCACCACGCTGGTCTTGCCATTAAAGCTAAGTCTTTGGAACACCGTCCGGCACTCCTTGCCCTTTGGGTCGACGCGGCACAGCCCGATTTTAAAGGACACAACTAGGATGGGCTCCTCGCTGACCAACTCACCTTCTGGAAACTCACCTTCCACTCGGCACACATACTCCTTTTCAAGCTGTCAGGAAAAATTCAAAGCTCTAAATCATTTTTGTGACGGGCCACATTATAGTTACGATTTCCTGCAAAAGGTCATTATGACATTATGAAATCATATAAACGTTTAATCTCCTCGTGTTATTATATAAACACAACAAGTGATGGATAACTAGTTTTGAAGTCAGACGTCAAGGATAATACTGTAGTTTGTTCAACTGTTCAAATTACTGTAAAAGGGGCTTTGTAACAAAAATCGCTTGCAATATCTTTGTTTTTAACTTCTTCACATGACATTTTGAAATTTTGATTGAGATTTTAGCAAGAATCATGAAAAAAAAAATTGTACGCAGATCACATAAAAAGACGTGGCGGTCCGGATCTGGCCCCCGGGACGTAGTTTGGACACCACTTCTCAGAATGCTTTCTAACCATAACAGGGAGTGAAAAAAAAGCCTTGAAGAAAGAACCTACCTTCCTGTCTCTCACCAGCTGGTCCAGTTTCTTCGAGACCTCCAGAGTCCTGGCAAAGAGCAGCACTCCTGAGGTGAGCCGGTCCAACCTGTGGACCGTGTGCAGCTCTGAGATGCCCCGCTCTTTTCCCAGGATGAAAATCACCGTGTTGTGTCGGAAACGGCCGCACGGATGAACGGGGATGGAAGCGGGCTTGTCAACCACGAGGACTTTGCCGTCGTCCACCAGGACCTCCAGAGGCTTGCCAACGACGGGGGGCTCGTGGCGATGGACTGTATTCTTCATGTGGTCATTGTCCTGCATCAGGGACAATGTGCACAGTTTGTTTTTTCCCTATATTTGAGTGCAGTGTAGTCTTCAAATTGCTTACAATAATATGAAATATAGATTTTAGGAATACAACCTCTGTCTTTACATTAACACTTGTTTTGTGCCTAATGAGACAGCTATAATAACCAATTGGTCACAATATTGATTTGTCATATTTCGTCTTAAGCAAAGGCACAAATTGAGACACACATTCATTGTTTTAGGGACAAAATGGCATGATATCAAACTAAGTGTCCAACTGACCTTGAGTATCACCGACAGGTCTTCCACGGGGGTCTCATTCAAGCGGATGCGACCCTCTTTGACAGCCTTCTGGTAGTACTCAATGGACTCTGCTCGAAACTCACTCTCAAACACTTCCAAAAGGCTTTTCCCTATCCAGCGACCTTTGCAGTAGGTCTTGAAGTCAAAATAATACGGGAGCACTTTACGCAGGCCGTCCTCGAAGTAATACGAGGTCTCGTCGAAATGTTCCTGGCTGAAACTGACACCCGGGTTACGCTTCTGCGGAGGAGGCACATATCTCTCCCCGGGACAGAGCTTCTTTCCTCGGGCTCCTCTCTTCCTTTTGCCGGAGACGCCCGCCTCGTCGCTTTTACGTTTGCCGGTTACTTTGGCCCCTTCCAACACGGTTTCGTTTGTTGACACAGAGCTGTTTTCTTCCACCGGTGTGGCATCTTTCTGCTCCATGGTAGACACACAATGAATTGTGACGTTTTTATGTGTAAATATTGGGGAAAGTGTATGTCTATTACGACTAGAAAGAGGGATTTTACGGAAATTACACAATACAGAACTGTAGTGAACGTACATAGGTTTGTTCACTAAATGTCGTGTAGCTTCAACGCGAAGTAAAAATGACAAATGTAGAGTTAATTTTTTAAAACCTACGACCGTCAAACACGCGTGCATCATTGAAAAAGGGTCCTTCGCAAACAGCAGGCGCACTTTTGTGACGTAATTTTGTAGTCCGGACAAACAAACGCCGGTAAAGTTAATAACGTTCATATATTGCTACCCAAATTATATATTATACAATGTATAACTATACCATATATAAGAAACTTAATGATTTAAAATTACATGTGAAACAAAATCCAATGTATAAAAATCAATGTATATAAAAAAACACATTAAAAATTGAATGAAAACGTACTGTCCTTAACATTTAAATACAACAGAATGTTACATAAAATTCTACTATACTTAAAAAACAAACAAGTACTGTACTGTGTATAAAAAAAAGTTGTATGCTTTGCTACAATTTCCATTCATTTTTTTATTTAAATGCAAGGTATTTTTAATTCAGGAGTTCATGTACTAGTGGCACTGGTGCAGCGTGGTGCCACATTTTGAGAATCACTGCTGTATGTAATTGAACAAAATATCAATGCATTAATATCATAATTAAATAGATTGCTCCCTTATTAATAGTTTCAAGTACATTCAAGCCTCGCTTGATTTATCAGTACATTTGAAAATAACATTAGGGAGCAAAATTAAGTTTCACAGCACACATTTTAAACTCTAAGCCACAAATACATTGTGTAGTAATATTTAATGATCAAATTTTACACTTAGTCACAGCAAGGGTAACAAAATTATACCCTGTAGTAACAAAAAGGTGTCAATTTCCCCTTCTCTTCATGAGCAGTATTATATATAATTTATCGTCCAGTCATAGCTTATGTAACCTACTGCACAAAGTCTTATCAATTAAAATATCAGCCATACTCTTGTGATAACCTGCATCCTGTTCTACAAAGTAACATCATAAAATAAAAATATCCAGAAATGCCTTAAAGTTTTTTTTTGTTTTTTTTAACTAATGTATACTTTTTATTATGCTTGCATATGTGTGTCTGTTTTCCCTTACTTTTGACTGGATTTAAAATTCCAAAAAGCTTACAAATAGATTCAAACCAAAACTGACTTTCCCACGTGCATTCATAAAAAACAAAACAAAACAAAAAACACACACTTGAAGTGCAAAGTTGAAAATAACCACTGGTTAAAATCAGTTAATTCCTTCATTAATACTAAATTGTCACCTTTTTTATGCCAAATGTTCACACTTTTATTTATTATGCTCTAGGAAGACATTGAGGTGAGGAAAACTGAGCAAGATGCTCCTTGTGCACGTCACGTTAGGTGGCACTTGAGCAAAAAAAAAAAAGTGAAGATACAATTCTGGGAAAGCCAGCAAAGAACTGAAGACATGCAGCATCAACTCCACCTCCTGCAGGCGCAGGCGCAGGCGCAGGGCAACCCTTCCCCCCCAGTCAGAGCTCGCCTCTGAGAAAACAAAAGAAAGAAACAAGGTTATATCACTAAATATAGTACACATACAGTGGATAATAAAAGTCTACACACCCCTGTTCAAATAACAGCTTTCTGTGATGTCAAAAAACTGCCACTGATATGAATAGGTAGATACAACACGAGTTGAGCTGTGCGCCTATGGCGACGCTAAACTAGCATTATGCTACTCGAACGAATGGCAATAGACCAATTAGAGGCCATTTGGGGATCTTTAGTAAGATTGCTATGGAAAATCCTGTGGATTCCTGGCCTAATTTCAGCTCTTTATGAGCTGAAATTAGGCCAGGAAGTATTATTAAAAATAAATACAAAATGAGCAAAAGGGAATTGTCACTTGTATGTTGGGGATTTCCCACGTGGAGATCAACAAAAACATGTTTTTGTCACTATAAGTTTAGTTCATGAAAATTGAACTTACAAGCAATGGAAAAGGTAGAAGCTTGACCTCATGAATCATTATTGCCTCTTATCTAGGAATCTCCCTCTGCGACTTCCGATTCATTTTGCTATGTGACAAATGTCAGGAAAAGTCTACTAGAACATCCTAGCTTTATTTGGGGTTAATCAGGGGTACTTATAAATGGTGGCAGGTGTGTGTGATTCTTATTTAACACAAGTTTAAATGTGATTTGTTAATTCATTTTGAACACAGCCACATTTCAGTTGTTTATTTTTTATTTCCCCCAAAAGTTTTTTTTTTTATAGAGTTGTTTTTAATTTAAAAAAGTGACATTTGAACTGGGGTGTGTCGACATTTTATGTCCACTATCCCCATTAAGCTTGTGTGGGTGAACGTAGCGTTGCAGCAACATACCCTGGCCACTGTTGTCTTTTGTCTGTCAGAGGGACGTAAACCACTCCCATCAAAACTCTTTGGACGAAGGTGCCGTCACTCTGACGGTCGTACTGCTCCAGCACCTGACTGCCACCGTCAGGGCCGACTGGAAGCACCAAGCGCCCGCCAGGCTTCAGCTGTTCCAGGAGCTTTACAGCAGGAGGGCAGAGAATTCAAGAACAACTTTTTTCCCCCTTGTATACAGTGGAACCTCTGAAGTTAAACACATAAAAAAATAAAAAATAAATTTTTAACGGCTATAAAAAGAGTTTCCAGCGTCATTATAATGGCAATTGAGCTGAAGCCTACCCCAGCTGATTTTGGACGAGGCGGGGGAAACCCTGAACCGGTTCTTAGCCAATTACAGGACACAAAATAACTAACTCCAAATTCATTTGACGTGCGAGGTTATAGGGTTACATTGACATGCTTTTAAAATGCATACATACGGCCTTAGGAACAGTCGCCGCAGCTGCACCGACATGAATGGCATCATAAGGGGCTCCCTGGGGGAACCCGAGCCTTCCGTCTCCCACTGTGGACACATGCAGACATAGATGGCTTGTTTCACACACTTCTTTTAAACCGGCGTCCCTCCCCTATGCCCTTTTCACACTGCACTTAGGAGGGCAAGAGGCTGGCACCACGGAATGGAGTGTTGTCGTCTGGATTAACTCACCCACGAGTCTGATGCGTCCAGAGGCAATAAGTTCCGGGTCGTCAGCTTGGACGTTTCTGATTGAACTTTGAACCAGTTCGTCGATGTGGTCAACTCCCACCACTCTCCCGCTGCTTCCTGTCTGCGCACAGGAGAGAGGAAGGCAGCTGCTGAGGGAAGCAAATAAATGAAGCGTCCACACTACGCAGAAACACTCTGACCTGATGATGACATTTACCATTCTTGCAAAGCAGGCTGTGAGATAACCACTTCCTGAGCCCACATCCAAGGCTGATGCCCCTTCTGTAAGTTTGTCGCTCAATAGCTCCAAAGCATGGGCATGCTGTCAGGATCAGAGGACATTTGGGGGGTGATTTAATTCCACTTTGAATCTTTATTTACATCTCAAAAGATCAGCGGAAGCTCTCATTTTGAATGATGTGAGAGCATAGGACAGAAAAAAACAACAACACAGTAAACCTTATTTAAAAACAGTAGTGTTCAAAAGGAAATGCTATACATTCCAGTATAAACATCTCATCCAAGTGTATCTGATGATGCGGCAATCAAATGTAGGACTTCATTCAAACACTTACCATGTGCGGTGCACTGATGGTGGCTCTGAAGCCTGTGATGGGAAACACACGGTCACTTTCGCCAAACACACGTGTATGGAAAACTAATATATGTTGGTGCGTTTGCAAACAAAAGCCTAAAACGAAGACCTATGGACTGAGGAGAGTCTGCATATGGATAATCCCTGGAGTAGATCCCTCTGTCTGTGGCTAGCATTGCATTGAACACTCTGTCGCTGCGGATCACGCCATGGTCTGAAAAAATAGACGACATAATGAATGAGATTATGGTGATTTGTGATTTATGATCTGACTAGCTTTCGACAGGATGCACAGCCAAACAGGCTGCATTTCAGATGATGATGGGAATTTTAACTTTTTGGTGTTTTGTATAAAGATAGTTGCCCTGTCCTTATTAAAAACATAAATAAATCAATTTCTACATTTGTTATAATCAGCCATTATAGAGAGAGCATTTGCTTACCTCTCAGCCTGGTGATGAGCTCCTGATGCGTTTTGCCACTGGACATCCACGCCATAGTCCGGGACAGCAGCACTCCCATCGGGACCGCCACTAAAACCAGACGCAACGCAGCTCGCATGTCCTACAACATATCTAACTGCACTGACATCATGGACCTGGACAAAACACACGCAAAACACGGGGAGGTACACGATTACTGCCAGTGAGTCTCTGTCCTATATGGCAAACGTCTAGTTTGTCAGTCACCCCAAACGTCGATGAATTATTTGAATTAAATTAAATATAAGATTGAAGTCAAGTTCCAAATTGTTAAAGTCAAATATGCGTTCACAACATTACAAAGTTTTCATTTCGTTTGTTTACCTGAGTGGCCGTGATGAGGACAGCGGACTGACTTCCGTGTTGACCGGTGGCTAACCAATCATCCGACTCGTTTTGAACGGAAGGCAGAGTGATCCAATCGCATCACAATAAAATTGATTGATGGTCGCAATGTCCAATCGTACGTCACGAAATACGGAAGTGTATCGAAGCTAGTACATCATGGAGACAGTGAGCTTGTAAAGCTCATGTTTTTGTTTGTTAACAAAAATAGATAACCACGCAGAAGAAACAATCGATCTAGTAAATATTTACAATCAGGTAAGACGCGTGTTCACATTGCAGTTGATTTGCTCTCTTTAACGTTACTCAATCTATCTGATTATGGCGTATGTTGGCGTGACAGACTGCAACAAAATGATCGACGATTTCGAGAAACAGGAGGTTCAGAGCAGCGGGGAGCTCTGGTCCCAAATTTGCGGTCCCAGCCTACCGGAGATGCAAGTCCAGACCTCGCCGGAAAACAGCAGCGACTTCCACGACTCTTTCCAGCCGGTGGGAGGGCAAAGCAATGGCCAATCTAGCGGGGCACACACAGCCTCTTTATCTTGTGATCAATGGGAACCCATGGAAGATTCCGAGACCTACATTGCCAGTTTAGGTTCGGCTCTTTTGCTTACTCGCCCACATCCTGAATCACTGTACTAAAACATGTAATCATTTTACCCAGAAAACAGAAATGTAAATTTTTTCAAAGTGGTTCGAGCACCATGTTGTTGTTTTAACAGTCTTCAACAAACATACTACACTGGATTCAAACAAAATGTAATCCACTAACATTTAATTCAATAAGTCTTTACATAACACAACTTGTTTTTCTTTCTTTTTGTCTCAGAGAATCGCCTGAAGAAGCTCAAGGGTCAGTCCAGCGACGTCACTTCGAGGGACATGCTGCGCTCCTTGTCTCAAGCCAAGAAGGAATGCTGGGATAGATTCCTGCATGACACTCAGGCCTCTGAGCTCTTCCAAAGCAGCAACATGGATGAAAGGTATTAAGGTGCAAGTCAAAAAAAAAATTCATTGCAATAATATGTTCTATGTGCCCCATGAACAACATACACACACGCATATCTGGTTCACTTGTTTACCACTCTTCCCAGTGCTGTTGAACACTTCAAGAGGTGGCTGGTTCCAGAGAAAGTGGCCATCAGCGCAGAGGAACTGGAATATCTGCTCAGGCCGTCTCAGACCAAGGAGCCCGCCCAAGTGGACCAGCAGGCGGGCGACGGAGATGCGGAGGAAGGGTGTCACAACAATGAGGAAGAAGAGGCTCATAGTCCAGAGAAATGACACTGAAATAACAAGAACAAGTCAAATATGCCAAAAATGGCTCTAGCAGGTCATCAAGCTGCTCTCTACTGTTTGTTCGTCGTCGTTGTATTTGTCTGTGCTATTTGTATATTTTTTTTAACCACAGGAGTTATTCTTGATGCTATATGGGTCTCATTGAATGCTCTACCTTTAGAAATTCTAATGAAGGGCCACTTGCAGTATAACAATGTAAAATAGAAGCTCACATTCATGCAAAAGTGCATTCATTTAAAGATGAATCGCCACGTGTTTATGTTTACCCCACATCATAATGATGTTTGACCTATGTATTCAATTAAAAAAATTACGGTTTCATCAGTATTCTGATTTGACATATAAATGCAGACATTTTGGTATGTTGCAAACCTTGCAAGGGCTCTTATCGTACTTGATTTATGAAAGTGAATTGAAAACGCAAAACAAATGCAGCAAAAACAATATTATATATAGCTTAACCCCTGCCGCACACTTTAAACACAGTTAAACTTAATGAAACACAATTGTATGCGTCCTTAATCAGAACACGACTGTCCTTATGTGGGACAGTTTATTGACAGTTGGCAAACTAGCTTTATGGGGAAACACCGCCACCTGTTGATTCTGTCCTTCAACTGCAGGTTAACGGATGTGACTGATTTATGGATGTTGTGAAGTACGCTGCTACCATCTAGTGGTGAATGTCGGAAGTGAATACAGTACATGTAAATTCCTTTCTTGTAACGCGCGTGTAAAAGAAACACACCAAGCTACGGTAAGTGAACCCGTTGGTAAAGGTACACGAATCTCAAACCACTGCTGTATTTTCCAGTATTACCGCGAGTACTTAAGTCTTAAGTGTGTACACCTAAAATACTATACAATGCATTTTGTAGGTGGTCAGTTTCTGTAAGGAAAAACTAAAACATAAAAACAATGGAACTATATTCCTCACTTTGTAAGAATTTCCCCAGATTTCCCTATTCATTTGCTTTTGTAATGTGTTAAATTGTAAAGAGACATAATTGTTACACGTCAATCATCACACAGTATTAAAATTATATTCCTCCATCCAAATGCAACGAACAATATTCTCAGTTGTAAAGGTTAAGGAGCGTTAGTGACTAAACGCTTTTATCGATGTGACATTTGCCGTGTTGCACTTCATGCGTAAGCTGTGCTGCTCTTAAATGTCAAGCGAAACATCACCTACTTCCGTGTTCACAAGCGATGCCCGCAAAGAAGGCACACGAAAATGACAGCCCCAATACCCAATCACGGACCTTGAAATAAGATTAAGAGCAAGTGAAACAAGCTGTGAAGTTGAGGAACTCTAATGGGGGACTTCCGACTTCCGGGTTTTACACATCAGCGCCGTTTCCGGCCACTGCTGGCCGCGTTCCAACACCCGCACACCTGCCCCCCCCCCCCCCCCCCCCCCCCAACCGCACGCTCCCGCTCATAGGAGGGAGGGCGTCTCGGCTGTGCAATGTTTTAATTGAATCACTATTGACGTTACAAGCACATAGTTAACTTTCAAACTGTGATTAATTTTACAGTATATATATCTTACAATAGTAAATGTAGAGAGAGAGAGAGAGAGAGAGAGAGAAAGAGAGAGAGAGAGAGAGAGAGAGAGAGAGAGAGAGAGAGAGAGAGAGAGAGAGAGAGAGAGAGAGAGAGAGAGAGAGAGGGAAGACACAAATTATGGTTTTACTTCATCTTTACTTGCAAGAAGGCGTTTGCAAGACCTTAGCGCTGTCCCTGTTGCTATGGTAACCAAAGCTGTAGGACTACTCTGTATTTGCCCCACTGTGGGGGTAGCAGTGTGAACGTGGCTCATTTATTTGCCTCTCAAAACTGGCAATTTCAGCAAAACGAGTAAATAATTATTGCAAAGTCAATCCTTGCTTTTTAATTTTATTTTTTAAAGTTACCATGCCCACATTTTTTTCCCAGTGATGGTGAAGTATTTCACGTGTGGAGTTGGACGATCATAGGCGTGAATGTGAGCCCTCTTGTGGACAACATCTATTACTACAGTGATATTAATACAGCCATCTTGGCTTTAACGGCTTATCTAAATTATTGTAATGTCTTTAATCCACTAGGCCACCCATACATAAATTATATTCATCCACACACAAATTACACACACACAGGCACTTTAAACTCATATATTATTTATTACAATTAAATATTTTTTCTTATATTACAGAGGTCCATTTCAATCAATACAAATAAAACTGTGCTGTGATTAATATTTCCAAGTTACTTCCAAAATGCCATGCAAGAGAATATGAACATAAACAGCTCACACCAGAAAAAAACCAACATGTAGCTATTTGATTTTAAACGTTCTTCTACACTCAGAGGAATGATATTCAGAAATTCACATTTCTATACTTCCCCCTTTTGTCTCTCTCTCTCTTTTTTTTTTTTTTTGGTGCAATTCAACATGAGACCAGTGTCATCTGACTTAAATGACAGAAAAGGCATTTGGAAGTTACATCAAAAATAAACAGTAACGGCTCACATTTCTCTTTATGGAAAAACACTCGGAATATATATTTATATATATATATATATAGAGAGATTTTTTTTAATTAAATATGGGTTTACAGGAACAGGCACAGAGGACCAATTAAGACATCTAGTATCACACGTTGATTCATCAGGAGAGCTGAGCGACTTCTAAGGCCATACACTGCATGTATACTGCACTCTACTGTACTGTAAGGACACCCAGTGGGATTTTTCATCAATTGATTGGCGCTTGAGCAAAGCGGGTCGTACTTCGTCCATCCGTCGCTTAATGCTTATCATTCGTATCAAATCACATCAATTGATTGTTCTCACTGTAATTTAGTAGGAAATCATACCAAAAAAAAAAAATGTAAGTGCCTCATCGTATCCAAAATATGGGCCATTCTTCTCAAGAAAATACAAGCTCGGTGCAAGCCAACTGCACCATTAACCTCAAAATAAATGGTAAAATATTGTTGTTGTTTTTTTGAGGAGGGGAAATAAATAAATCACAAGGGGCTATATACATTTGTTTTCAAAATAAAATAAAAAAAAGTAAAATTTTCAAAGGGGATTAGGCAAATTACTTTCTGTATTAAAAAATATTATTATTATTATTAATGCAGACACAATTGTTTGCACTTTCCTACTAAACGTTTGTGAGAACGAGTCGAATAATAATATATCAAAGGCTGCTTCACATCCTTCCAACAAAAAGCATTCTTTTCAAAGATCAGTGGTGATTTATTTATTTGGAGGGGGGGGGGGGGTATTAAAACTCATTAACTGCCATTGACGGCTATAGATGTAAAAAAATCCTTTTAACAATTTTTTATTAGTTTAACATTTTTTCCCACTTTTGTTAACAAGAGTTTGAAAACCTATACTTTTTTCATTGTGTTAAAACAGATATAAAAATTGGGATTAATCGTGAGTTAACTAGTGAAGTCATGCGATTAATTACGATTAAAAATTGTAATCGCCTGACGCCCCTAATTTGTATTAGTCTTTTTAAAAGTTTTAAAAGGTTTTTTTTTAAGAATAGATTATTAAAAATTAGGGGCCATCAGGTGATTAAAATTTGTAATTGTAATTAATCGCATGACTTCACGAGTTAACTCACAATTAATTACAAATTTTACATCTGTTCTCAATGTAAAAAAAAATAATCTAGGTTTTCATACTCTTGTTAACAAAAATGGATTTTTAAAAAATATATTAATTGTTCAAATGAATTTTTGACGTCTATAGCTGTCAATGGCAGCGAATGAGTTAAACAAACAAACAAAAAAGACTGTCAATATATGCTCGGCAACTATGTTTTAATTTGTGCTCACTGGTATATATCAAAATTAAAAAGCTAAAGAATTTGTTTTCACCCCTTGTATGCGTGTCCACCAGAGTTATACATTTTAAACAATTGAATAAGCCCTCGTGTGAAATATGTGGAATGATCAAACTATTTACGTTTGTAGTCTGTCAATCTACACATTTCGTGCGTCCCTTTTCCCAAATGTCCAACCCTTTTTTGACAAGATCCCACAGGTGAGCTGCGTCAAGCCATTTGGAAACAAATGTCTGGGAACGTTCCATAAGGCAGCAAACTGAAGGGCACGACCTTAAATTCAAATCTGAGAGGAGGCGAAAGCTTTCTTTTTCTTCTTCTTCTTCCTTTTTTTTCTCAGCGAGGAGGAAGACGGGGCAAATACCTCGGAAAGGTGTACTTTAGTAATTCACCACATGGAATTGAAATGGCTCGAATCGGGCAAAACAAGCTCAATCAATCAGTCATCACTCTGACGACACTCACAAAAACGTTCAACTTTTTGGTTGAAATTTCAAGATGAACCTAAAATGTTCTCTCACCGGCATGTCATTCTTTATTATCTAATATTACTCAGGAGTTCTGACCGGCTCCAAGTATTTCTGTATGCTTGTTTGTTTGTTTGATTATACTGCCCCCTGGTGGCCAAGGTGCAAAGCGCCAAAAGGAACAGCACAATGTCCATTGAATTGAAGCACAAAATGTGACAAAAGCTGTTATGTCATGACTTTAGATTTAAGTCCAATATCACATAGCTATTTTTCCTAAATAAAAAAAAATAAAAAAAATCTCAATATGAAGTTGTGCAAAAAGTACGGAAACACTGTTGAGTTCGCCTCCATTTTAGGTTCATGCTGAAATTTCAGCCCAAACATTTTGTTGAGTAGTGTACACATTGCAAATGTGTGTTGGACAGTGCAGCAACAAAAGGGGAGGCAACTTGAGATTGACTCTCATCTAAAAAGGCTTCTTTTAATATGACCTCTAGAAAATAAATTACTTTTTGTTCTCTCTCTAATAAATAAATAGGTTATCTTCTCTCAAAGGTAGAGGAATAAATCATCGATCACGTCACCTAAACGCTACCGAGCGTCTACCGGATATATGTTGACTCGGCGCGTTGGAGAATACGAATATACTGTCTGTACTAAGTGTCTAATTGACGCCGTCTGCAGTCGCACGTCCACGAAGATAAGATGCAGATACATCATCCGCATTTTTCACAACTCAACTTAAAAGGACTTTTCATTCTTTCTTTCTTTTTTTGAGTGCACGTGTGCGCCACACAGTGGAAAAATCTCTTCTGAGGTCACTTAAAAATGTGACATGAAATTTATTTTTTCTTCTTTTTCTTTTTTTTTGACATGAACACTTTTTGCAACTGTCTGCACATTAAAATACTTGATCAATATATCATCAATGGCTTCTTTGAAGGGACTTTTGTTGAGCCTGCTTTCAGTTTGTGATGCTAATCGGAGTTAGCCTATTGTTGCTAAACTTTCTTTAAACATTTAACTGTGTGTGTGGAAGTTAACACATGACTGTTATGATAACCCTGTAAGTCCACTTTCTAACGATTTTGACTTTTCACAATAACATTTATTACATTTATGAATTCATTATCATTAAGTCATAGTAACAGTATCTCCATTAACTTTTTATTTCTATTGTGTTGCTCTTTTGGTCCTGAAATCTTCATTTCATTTTTATAGGGGGGGGGGGCAATCACCAATTTGCCATTTTACCTTGCTGTTAGGTTTAGTTTGAGATCCTAAGATAAGTTAGCATTAGCATAAAAAACAGTGCAAGTCCACTTTCTGACCATTTAGTATTCAAAACAGCTTTTGTCTTCGTTTCTTTTTCCAACAGTGTTATTCTAAATTAGCATTTGGCCGCTATGCTACGACAACCCTGTTACTGGATGAGTTGGAATTTTTAATAAACAGTGATGCTGAATGTGCCAGCGACTTATTAACTCATTCACTCCCAGCCCTTTTCACTGAAGCAACCCCCTTCGCTCCCGGCTGTTTTACTGGATTTTGAGTGATCTTGCAAGGCCTATAGAATATTGTGTTCTATTGCAAATATATTTCCATCTGCTTCCGTTTTGCAGCAATTAGCATTAGAATATAGCCAAGTTTCAACATTATTCACCAATCTACTTAGAAATGTGAGTAAAATAGCTTTTTTTCCAACATGGCCCTGGTTGATCTCTTTTGCTCTGCTGCCATCTGCTACCATTTCTTCAACCGTTCTTTGCAGTTGAGCGGCTGCATCAAAGTGTTCTGTATGCTCTTGGCATAAAAACAAAACATCTAAATACGTCTTTGGGAAACAAAGCATTTAAAATAAAACGTTTTTGGGAGCAAATGAGTTAATAATGTGAGTCATTACGGCATCAAAGTTTGGTCAATATTATCTATACTTTCTCCGAGTATAGGCAAATATAATTTGGTTTGGTTTCAGATGCTAAGCTAAGTTAGCATATTTCCATGAAAAGCCTGCAAGTCCATTTTTAGACAATTTTGTATGAAATAGATTTTTTTTTTATGCTAAGCTAAGTTGCCCTGAAAGTCCACTTTTGGACCATTTGAATAGCCCACTGACACTGCGAAGGTCAACAACCGATCATTCATGTGATTTGTTAAGTCCATTGTTTAGTTTTCGGTTTAGTCCTCATTTATACTTTCTCCGAGAAAACTCTTGTGTTGCGTTTTAAGGAAACAATTCAATTTTCAAAATATATCATATGTGTCATTTGATACATTTTGAACTTCTTATCACAGACGATCACAGATAGATATTTGAATGGCAGCCATCTTCTTCTCTCTCTCCATCTTAAAGTGTGATCTTTGTTTGATTGCACGACGGTAAGTCCTACATTCACAGTAAGGAATCTCTTTTAAAGAGCAATGACGGAAGTAAAGGCCTCTTATGTTGCGTCTGTGTGCGAGTGATAGGCAGATACTTCCATTAGTCACGTATAAGCTCCTTCAAATCCAGCAAATGGCACATTTCTAAGACCTGCAGGAGAACGTTGCGCACAGAGCGCACTCAAAACAGGAAGTCGCGTATGATTAAAACCATCCCGGCAGCCATTATCGCGTCGATGCAACGTGTCGGACCTTAACGTTTACTTCACAAGTGTGTGTCGCGTCGGCGTGAAATTTCAAAGAGAAACTAATCTCACGTTCCTTCATCCTCAGGCACCTCCCTTCGGCAGCCGGCGGGTTCGGAGCTCATTTAAGCAGAGGCGGATGCAACCGCCTTATCTCACGTCTCTATGTCGTCCTGCCCTTCGCCCGGCGCTACTGCAGGTTCTTGAGGAGGCGTCCGTAGCGGAAGTCGTAGACGTGGCGACAGAAAAACACCAGCTCGGGGTCCACGTCATCCGGCACGCAGCGGTGGCTTGGAGCGGCCTGGCCGACGACAGGGGGGACCAGGAGGGAGGCGGCGCTATCGGGGACGCCCTCCCCTCGCCGTTTTACCAAGGCACAAAATCTGGAAATGGGAAACAAAAGGCAAAAGATTCATTCAAAACCCCAAAAAAACGTATACAAATGTTTTTTAACACTGTCATTCACTCCCAAAAACGTATTTGTACGTTTTTTATGTTTTGTTTTGTTTTAATGCTGGAGCATACAGAAGGTTTTGATTCCGCTTCTGTCATGAAGAGGTCGCTTATAGCAATGGTAGTTATTACAAAAACGGCCAGCGGGTGGCAACAGAGTATAAGAGATCAGCCAGGGCCATGTTGCAACAAGCTCTTTTCCCCAGTGTTTTCAACGGGTTTGTGAATAACGATGAAACTTCGCTATATTCTAATGCTAATCGCTGCAAAACGGAAACAGATACTTTTTTCCACCTGATGAATGAAGAGACTCTAATCTTTCCATTTTTATAGCAATAAAACAGAATATTCTGTGGACCTTGCAAAATCAGTCAAAATCCAATAAAACACCCGGGAGCGAAGGGGGTTGCTTCAGTGAAAATGGCTGGGAGTGAATGAATTAAGTGTTTTACGTTGTTTTGTGTTGTGGATGGACAGATAAATGTATATAATGTGTATGTGATATGATAAATACGCAAATACGCAGTAGAAAATAAAATGAATGTGCTTCTCACCGACAATACTGTGCCAGTGTCAGGACATAGCATTTGTCTTCAATACAGGCCACGCTGTTCACATCTTGGTGACGGGACGCGAAGATCTCATTCTGCAGATGAATGAAAATGAAGGCAGTATGTGAGCTGTGATAGACATTAATTTATCAATCTCTGACTTTATTGGGAAACCAGCAGAATGTGATCGTCACCTGACAATGCACATGAAGGTTGCGCCCTCCTTGTGTGTGTTCTGGACGGTAGTACCAAAACAAACTCATCATCAGCTCTCCTGGGAAATAAAAAAAATAAAAAATAAAAATCATGCAAGTAATATGTTACTCACAAAAGGTTTATATCCCGAACTTGTGAACAAGGTTATTTTAGTAGTGATAGACCGATGTGTTTTTTTTTCAAGGCCGATACCGATTATTAGTAGTCAAGCAGGTGGATAATCGATATTTCAAGCCGATATTCATTTGCAATAAAAGAGGAATTTTTAAAACGTACTTCTTTTTTTATTTATTTCAAACATAAAGAACTTTTAGCTTTGTTTAAAAATTATAACAAAAATTGCAGGGAGCTTCCAGGGTTTTCTACTGTGAATAAAGTTTTGCAAAATTTCAACATCATTTCTTAATTTAAAATAAGATAAAAAAAAATAAAATAAAAAATAAAGTGTATTGAGTTCCCAGTGTCAGCATCAATTTTTTTTTTATACAGTGGGAAATTTAAATAAATCCATAAATGAAAAGTTCCCTATGTCTCACTGAGCAACAAATGCATGCGAATGTAGCTAATTATTTATTTTTTTGTCAGGGTTCATTAAAAGGTTTCAAAAGATCTTTGCAGACAGTGAAAAATGGTCTGAATATGCTTGAAATGTTTTTGCGACAAGTAAAAACTGTCTGTGAACATCTTACAAATCCTGATGAAAACCCTAAATCCGCTACGTTCGCAAGCTTTCACCGCTCAGTGAGATACCGGCTTTATCGGCCTTCAGATTCGTAAAAAGGCCGATGCCGATGTTTGGCATTTTGACAAATATTTAAAAAACAAAAATGACTGAAACTACTAAACTAAAACTAACTATAATTATAGCGAAAATGTCCTTTGTTTTTGTCTTAGGCAACTAAATTAATGCATGAGCCTTTGGTGATAAATGTGATTTTAAGTATATTTATTTCGATATTATCCGGTTTAAGGACGTTTGAAAGTGTGTCACACGGAAGTGACCTCATCTAGCAGCAGCCAATAGACAATCACCTTCAGATGACGTCGCTCCTGGGCGACAATTTTGCATGCTTGATTTGCGAAAATGCAACGCTTGGTAAGAAATTGGTTACTTTTTTCATTTTACCATGGTGTTTAATAAATATTGTGCACAAGTCATACAAAAAAAAAAAAAAAAAACTATTACTGAAACTAATTAAAACTAAAACCAAGTGTTTTTTAAATAACTAATAGACCCTTGATAAATAATTCAACAAAATTTTAAAAACAAAACTCTAAACAAATTAAAAACTAACTAAAATGAAAATTCCAAACCTATAATAACCCTGAATATAGTCATTTCATTTGCTCATCATGTCAAGTAGAAGTTCACATCAGAGTATGTCTGCTACCTGTCTCAGGCTCCTCCCACAGTGCTGAGATCTTTGCCACATAAGGCAGAGACTTTTTCCTCGGCCCAGACTTCAGCAGAACCGTGTCCCTGACCCGAATCAGCTCTCCGTCCCGTTCCACTCCCTGGAAACACTTCCTCGGCACCACAGCTTCCTCTCCCTGAGAGAATACAAAATAGCAGAAAGCGTTGAGTTGAGTTGTTCGGCAACCAGAGAAAAAAATAATCTGATTGCCGCCTTATAGCTTGTTGCTATCTTTGTGCTTTTTAAGGAGCCATGACATGCAGCTTAGGCCGAACTTTTTTGATACTGGTCAGCACATTTTGCTCCGGAATGCCGTAATAGTCTTGAGATGTCATTGCACAGTGAAGACAACCTGTGCCAGATGTAGCAAAGCAACCCCAGAACATAACAGCGCCTCCTACATTTTTTCCCAGAAGAAAATGTTCTTTTCTTTGTAAACAGAGAAGTGATGTAGCTTTCCCAGAGATACATTTGGTATTGCATCAAAGTCTACAAAAGGCCTGATTCTTATATGACTCTTAAAAGATTATTTTGAGCAAAGAAGATCAACCAGGGCCATGTTGAAAAAAAGCTCATTTATTCACATTTCTAAATAGATTTGGGAATAATGATGACATTTAGCTATATTATAATACTAATTGTTACAAAACGGAAACAGATAGAAATATACTTTTTTTCCTGATGAAAGAAGAGACTCTAATCTTTCTTTTGGTAGGTTCCATGTTTTTATAGCAATAGAACTCAATATTCTGTGAGCTTTGCAAAATCACTCAAAATCCAGTTAAACGGCCGGGAGTGAAGGGGATCGCTTCAGTGAAAATGGTTGGGAGTGAATGAGTTAAGCACAAGCATACTTCATTATTTTTTCTATATTGTGTGAACCCTCTCACATTTTTTTTTTTTTAAAGATATTAAAAAATGCTGTGTTTAGTGTTTACCATACTTTGCGGTTTTCCATGTACAGTAATTAGTAGGGGACAGAGCGTAGCCTTGAGTCATTGACACCCCAAAAAAGGTTTTTAATTGCCGATGATGTCACAAGACCGCACCAAAGCACTCGTTTTCTCTGAGGCAAGACTTTGGCGCTATCTTGTGGTATCTTAAGGTGTTTTTGAAAGCGCACAAAACCATCGTTTTTCAACAAATAATGGAGGATAGGTTGAAAAAAAATCTGAAAATAGGTGATTTCGCAAGACACAAATTGGAATAGGAATATGAGGAAAATGCTACATAACTCCAAAATAACAGCTCATACAGGGGTAGGCCAACTCTTTTAATTATCTATGTAGTTGATTAAAACCCCTTCGGACCCATAGATGATTGCAGTGGGCATGACATATTTGCGTGTCTAAACCAATAAGAACGCATCATTTGGATGATGGTTCATGATTGGGTCCTAGCTAACCTAATTACAATTGCAAGCTGATTTGCATGATGTTCATGTTAAAAATGTTACATATAAGCCTGGCGTCCACTAGAACAAATAAAAACATGAGATAAACCTCATTTTTTCCTATATTGTTCTTATGTAGAAAAAATGCGGGTGTGATAGGGGTTAAATCTAAATGTCCTAAGATAGACATAAAAAAGAAATCCAAAGAGATCAAGGGCGAACGTGGAACGAGACAAATGATGCATGTTGGCAGCGTTACAAGGTAGCAGCGAGACTTCTGCCTACGTACCAGAGAGAAAACTTCTTTTTCAAAGGGGAGGCCGACGGGCCGCCAGCCGTTGGTGCTTTTTTGGCGCCCGTTCTTGGGCTGCTTGGCAAGCGCTTGCCCTCTGGCGCCGGCAGAGCTCAGCTTCTGCTTCTTTTCCTTCTTGAGTGGGAAGACAAGCGAGCTGACGCTGCCCGTGCCGCGGGCGCCAGACCGGGACCCGCTGGGAGGCTTGGCGCTCTGCGGACACTCCTTGGCCACCTGCAGCGGGGGCTGCGGTTGGCCGGGGTCGGACAGAGGCGTCTGAATGGGGGGCACTGATTGGCCGGCTGCAGGCACTGCGGGAATGGGGCAGCCGGTGAGGATTCTCGGGCCGGGGCAGATGGGGATGGAGGACGGGCTGTGGTGGTCATTGAGGGTTGATGAGTAGTCGTCTGAGGGAAGAACGGACACTTTGTTAGGTACACCTGCACGGTCCAATGAGATCCAATGCTAAAATCCAAATGGAAAAAAAAACATGCGTTGAGTGAGCGTTGGATTCAAGTTTCCATTTTAGTTGCTGAGTTTCGTTGGAATCTGCCAGTGAACTGTTTGCTATTTAGAACATGCTGAGAGTAACAAGTGGTTTCCTCCTGTGATTTAGCACTGATAGAATGTAAATCATGAGGCGTCAGTCTCATTCCTCCCAGCGTCCTGCTGCAAACCACAGAGTGTGCATGTGAGCTTGCGTTGCGCTGATGCACACAGAAAGCGAACATTTTGTTTGCGTGTGTATTCACGTTCTAGTTCACATATCAGAACAGTAACCCGCTGACACTTTCGGTTATCCTAGCAGCAAACGGGCTTTTTACATTCACTGCCAGGTGGCTTAGATTGAAATGCAGACTTGTTTTTTCTGGCCCTTAACTTAAGTGACATTATGCTGCCTTGGCATTTGGATTAGAGCGAAGTCGCCTAATAACTGCACTGCACTTGTGAACGTGGACTTTACTAAACTTTCTGTAATCCTATTGTCTTAATCAATACTAATCTACATCGTGCATAGTTGCCGTGCACTTATTAAAGGGTTGTTTACAGTTTTCATGTAAGGGGGCATATTGTGAACATTTGACTTTTTAATTGCTTGTATACAAATAGTTGTGGGTCTCTGGAGTGCCTGTGAAATGAACAAATCTTTTCTTATCTGCGTATTTCCCGAAAATGGGCCCGTTGTTCTGAAAGTCTACCCGGTTCCATGATAACCGCCCCTCACACAAGAGTTTTGCTGCCCAAGAAATAACCAGAAAGAGCCAGAGCCACTTTCAAGAGTCAAACTAGGCTGTTTAAACCCCAATCATGCAGGGGCATTGTTGTGTAGAAACCCTCACATGCCCCGAGGTCCCTGCTTTCATGTCAAAGCCTGTGTAAATGTAAGCAGAGCTGCAATGAGTTTTGTTGGATGCGCACGTGCAACAGATTGTAATTTTGTTTATCTATATATATTAATTTTCCCTAAATCATTCAATTGTTTAATTTTATATTTCAAGTGGGTTATTATTGAACAGTTGTGGCTTTATTTTGTTTACTTCCCGTTAGAGCTTTTATTTTGAAAGAATAGGGGATATACTGTGGTTGCGCCCCTTGCATTTTCAGATGGCGTCCGGCCTACAAAGAGGCATGTGATAGACGAGGGATCACACAGATTGCTGCCTAATTTGTTTTGTTTTGCCACACTTGCAGAAATAAATCCCAACTCTGGATCCAAATCGATATCCTGTTTATTTTCATGCACCGGAACATAACGCAGTTTGGTCGGACGTGTGGACCGTTTCGGCTACATTAGCATGAGCACAAACGTATTTATTTTGTTGTTGACCTTAGTGGCAGAAACCTAGGGTATGGTTTGAAATTGTGAGAGAGAAAAAATGCAAGATATGTCTCAGACAGTAGAGTTGGCTGTTGTTGTAGTTTTCACTAACGCACTCTTCTTATACAACGCCACATTCTTCTCAGACTCTTTTTCGTCGTATCCTATAAACTTCTATCTGTAGTGCCAATAGTGGGTGGGCCGAGACACCACAGTATTCTTTTTTTAAGCACTTTTAATTGATAATAACGTGAAATGTCGGTGATGTCATCACCATGCTTAGCAGACAACAAAACATAGCTTGGTTGAAGGCAGATGAGAAATGATCAAGCCAAATACAAAGATGTTCTATAGTAAATAAATGGCTTGCTGTTTCGCCAATCACCTGCTAACACAATGCTGACCATCCAGCACTTTTTTGGAGCGCACTCCCAGAAGCAGCACTGCTCAAAGTTAAAAAAAGAAAAAAAAAAGAAAAGAAAAAAGTTTTGCTGCAGATTAATGCTTCAAACATTACAATGACATATTGATGTGGTGCACTTTCTGAACAACGGCAGCCGAGGATAAGCACTGTCACTTTTCAACTCAATAGCGAGCTTCGGGCGACATGTCAACACAAACCCAAAACCTCTTATTCTTCCCAACTGGTTGAAAAAGTCAATTCTACACCTTGCTAAATGACACCTGTGTATTCCTGGCACAACTTTGCCAGAAAACTGAGTTTTTAGTACTGCACTGTGGTTTTTTTTGGGCTACAATGTTACAGAATCAATATCATGCTAAATCAGGGCTCAGAAATTTACGGCCCGGGGGCCATTTGTGGCTCGCAGGATGATGTTTTATGGCCCCTACTTGATATCCAAGTTTAATGTTAGTGCTCTGTTGTCAAGGAAAAAAACAGTAGCACAAAAGCAAATAAAGTGTCTTGCATTCATGTCATGCAAATGAAAAGATTGTCTCCTAATAGAAATTTGGCCAGATAGAGTATGTAGCTGAATAAACAGCCACTATTATTGCAGAGTTTTGGTTTTGTCAGGATTGTTTGAGGCAAGCTTCCAAACAATGAAGAAGGCACATGCAAACAAAAGTAATTAGCATAAGGAAGAACAACAAAGAAGCACATCTGGAGAATAGCTCGAGTTGTTCACAATTTGTAACACTTTTACGCAGTGAGTCAGCACTGGAGAGGATTAGCTCAACTACTCAGATTTTTCGCCCACCCCCCCTTTTTTTTTTTAGCAGAGCCATTTCCCCCCTTAAATTTAGACAACACATTCTAATATGACTTCACACTCTTAGACCATCAAATGCAAGCTGAGATGATTGGAATCGATTGGACCTAGTGGCCCCATTTTTATTTGTATTGGAACAGTCGAGGAAGATTCCTCCAATTCAATATTTAAGGTCATATTACCGTGCCTTAGAAAATAACAAGCATGGCATTTCCTCGGAGCAAATATGACTCAGATGATTTTCGTTACAAAGATTATACAATGTGTTTTTCCTTTCTTTTCTACTTGCACCTTTTAGAAAAGTACTGCTGTGGAAACTCCAGCAAGTTGTCCAATTTGGAGCTCGGCCAAGACTTGAAGGAAACATTCCTGTCAAATTCCATGTTAGAACTGCCGCATATACATAACGAAGCATCTTTTCCTTTGTGTATTTGTGTGTTGGTGAAGAGGGCAAAAATGAGGAAAAGAATTACGGCGCACGCGTCTCTTTATTTTTGCCAGCTTCCGACATAGCGTCAGAAGGGGTAACGGAAGTGGAAGTACGTAAGTATGTTTAACGCCACGAAAGCAATTGTTGCTGTCGCATCCGTTTATCTCAATGGGACAAGCCGCAACTGCTGGATGAACGCACACTTATTACAGCCATCCATCCATTCTCTGTATCGCTTATCCTCACAGGGGTTGCGGGTTTGTGTGTATGTATAAATCCCAGCTATATGGACAAAAGCTGTTATGTCTGAAGGAAGGCCACATTTGTGCATTGCGCCCATTTTTAGCTCACGCCGGCGAGTGAAAGGCGGTTGATCCTTGACTGTCCTTTTTATCTGGGTAGCTTCCCTTTTCCTTTTTTCTTTTCAGACAAAACTTTTCAGTTGTTTTGCAGCTTTTACCAGAAATGCAGTAATTGTGCGTCGACATTCAAATTGACTTCCGTCGTTGTAACGAATGGGTAAAGGGGTAAGTGACGTAGCCATAAAGCATTTAGCACAATTGTAGTTTTTGTGTGTGGCAGTGTTACTACCATTCTCCTCAAAGTTGCTTAGTGCTAGTAAAAATGATACAGGCCCCCTCAGGCCATGGCAAAAGTGCCATTCAACTGGTTTTAAGTCGATGTTTCATCAGAAAAGTTATGAAAATATTTTATTAAGGTTGAAAAGTTCCTCAGTGCTACTATAACGTAATGTTAAAAGGTTAAGGTAAACTGTAAAGTATAAAAACACAATTAGGGTTTTACAATGGTGACCGTTTCACTATTATTTTCATTTCCTATAGAAAAAATGGTTGGATGTCCTGAAACATTTAGTTTTCCCCCTTCCACAGTGTGTCATTTGCAGAACAACAGAACATTTGCTATATACATAAAATGATACTCAATTATACTAAATTGAGTAGAACATTTTAATTTACACTGAATTAAAAACTGCCAATCTGAGTCTTCATGCCTCTTAAAATGTAATTTTTCACCCCCAGTTGGGACCCTGTGGATGATCGGATTTATGCATGGAAGAGCGGCAAATGTCTCACTTAATCCTAATTCTTCCTTATCTAAACATCCCCTCAAGATTGATGTTTTATTCATCCCCAAGACTACAAAACTGTAACATTGCAAACATCCATCCATCCATTTTCTTAACCGCTTGTCCTCACAAGGGTTGCTGGAGCCTATCCCAGCTGCTTTCGGGCAGTAGGCGGGGTACACCCTGAACTGGTTGCCAGCCAATCACAGGGCACACAGAGACAAACAACCATCCACACTCACAATCACACCTATGGACAACTTGGAGTGTTCAATTAACCTGACATGCATGCCTTTGGAATGTGGGAGGAAACCGGAGTACCCGGAGAAAACCCACGCAGGCACGGGGAGAACATGCAAACTCCGCCCAGGAAGGCCGAAGCCCGGACTCGATCTCACGTCCTCTGCACTGGGAGGCGGACATGCTAACTAGTCACCCACCGTGCCGCCCACATTGCAAACAAAAATTTTACTGACATGCGCTCACCTCTATTGATGCCACGAGTGCATTTGGTACATCCTCTGGCAATGGCCGGAATCACACTGCTGTAGGTGGAATAGCCGTTGATCCTGCAGGGCTCTCCGTAGCACGCTTCCACAGAGGTGCAGCAGTAGACTGGATGGGAAATCCCTGAGGGCTGCGGGCCGGAGCTGGGCAGCAGTTTGGGTCTCTTGCTGCTCTTTGGACACAGAGCCAGGGGCGTCATGGAGGACGGCGAGGTGTCCGGGTGGCTGAAGTGGACGCAGTAGCTGGGGAAGCAGGCGTAGGCGTGCGGCGTGATGGTTATGGCTGCCGGGTGGTGGAGGTGGTGGTGGTGATGGTGGTGGTGATGGTGGTGGAACACCTCGGAGAGAGAGCCGTCATCGTCTGGCTCCTTGACGGCCTTGTCCTTGAGGAAGAGAGCCAATCTGTGACAGTACTCCACACATCTCTCCTGGCTACAGCAGTAGCAGGGCGACACGTCCGTCTCCTCCTGCTCCTCTTTGATTGTTTTTAAGGAGAATCCAAGTGTGGAGCCACAGTGGAGCGGAGTTTTTAAACGATTCTGTCCACCAGATTTCCACTCGGGATCCAAAAGCTCCGTCTTACAAAGACTACAGAATCCTTGGGTCGGAGAACCCGGACCCTCTTTACCCTGTTTAATGTGCTTTAGCTGCTCATTGTGTTTTGGATTTGTTCTTCTTTTGGTCTGCAGTGTTGCTCCACTTAAAGGCTTACCGCTAATCTCAACCTGAGTTAAAGCCTTGGCTTTACTTTCGCTGACGGGCTTGGACTCCTGCTTCTTTTGCCGCTTGCTTCCATAGAGGGAACCGGTGAGTTTGAGCAGCGTAGCAGCAGTGAGGCCGGCCTGACGCCGAGGGGTCGGGGCAAACAGAGTCAACCAGTCGACAGGCGGCGCCTCCGCCGTGGACCGCTTCTGTTTTTTACGACTTTCCTTCAGGTCTGTTTTCCCTCCCCGAAGAACCTTTTTGGCTTTTTGAGGTCTGCTTTCACTTTTAGACGGCGCTTCATTCGAAGACTGCTCTTTCTTAATGAGACTGGACGCCAAGGGATCGGCCCTGTAGAGCAGCAGGCTGTTGACAGCTTCTGCATTGAGAGAAGCCATTCTTCTCCTGCGAGGCTCAAGAACAAGATTGGGCCACGTGAGTAAGGTGTCAGGTTTGTTACTTTTTGGTTGCAGTGCTTGTTGACAAGCAGATTTCTTTAACCTTTTATGAGAGCTGTGAGTTTTGGTCCTGTTTTGAGATGATAGCGGTTTCTTACTGGCCTTGACGCTTGGTTGCTTGCAGGCTTTCGGCTCATTCTTCTGCTTACCCACAATTCCTTTCTCCTCCAAACGGGTGAGCAGGACACAACAATCCAGCGCATCACGAACATTACCTGCCGACGTCTTTTTCCGAAATGTGTGCGACTCTTTCTTCTTCTGCTTCTTTCTTCTCTTCAGTTCCTTTGTTCCATCTTTGCCCTTACTCAGCTCGCCTCCCTTTTTGTTGCCTCGCTGCCCATCCTTCGCTGGCTGGTGTCGCTGAGCTTTCACCATGTTCTCGTCCTGCAGCGGAAAGTCCGCCCCTCGTCTTCATCAACGGGATTCTGAGACGGCGGTTGGAGCTCAGAGTGGGCCGTCAGCATGAATCATCATGGATCGTCAACTGGGGCCACACGCACGCTCTCTGGGGAGAGACGGAATGAGTGGCTTACAGATTATTCTGTGACGTGAACGTAACAGGCATTCATCATTTAGCAACAGATTTTACTTCATTTGCGACCAATTTCAAGATACCCCCCAAGAGGATAAGCCCCCTTGGCTTTAAATATAAATGTAATGTGCACATGGTATTGTTATTCCATTAGGGTATAGATTAATGCCTCAGGCCGTATGCGCTTCTCTTATTCATATGCCACTACTGCACTAGTTAATGTGCAAATTTGCCCACATGATATGATGAGATTGCTGCCAAAAGCCATTGCCTTTTTAACACCATACTCCGATTGATGACTCAAGTAGGAGCACAATTCACTCACCCAGTGTAGCACAACGATGCACGTCAACGACGTATTATTATTTGTTCAATCTGACGGATGCTTTTAGAGATGAGTTTGGATCTGTGCTTCAATGCCACGCTGATTTAATTGACGTCACGTGTACACAGCCTGCAGCAGAAAGACTTTAAGTGGCTTCCCAAAGAGTGGCTCATTGGATATATCATTTAAAAAAAGGCTTCATAGAACTGACAAGGCCGAGGAGTGCATTCTGTACGTCAACATTCTGCATGGTCATCTCAGTTAGGAGACGCTGTCGAATGAGATGAAGGATTTTTTTTCCCCCCTCTTCACGTTCACTATAATGTTCCATTATAAAATCATCTCCACAAACTTAATGGCAACAAAATGCACATCTCTGGCGAGATGAAAACAAAATATGCATAAAAGTGAAATAAAGCAATCAGTAAAGACCAACTCATCCAAACACTTGCAGACATGAAATGAGAAATGTCGCACTGAAAGGGGTGCGCAAATAGCTGCACCCTTTGAGATGGGGGCATTTGTCCTTGCTCAAGGGCACCTCAACAGTAGGCAGAAAACAGAGGACCATCTCTCCAAAAACAAGTTGCAATTGATTTTTAATTTTGTTCTCAGCAGGGACTCTAACCATCTTTTCAGATGATCTCGAGTCATCATCATTTTTGAATCAATAACAAAAATGCTTAGTTTTGCTGTAATAATTCGACAAGGCAGTGTCCAATTATGCTCTAATCAACAGCAGCTGCTTTTTACATCTTTAAAAAACGATCGCTGAATTTCTAAAAGTTGATCAAAGTATGGAAATAACCGTCAAATCTTGAATGGCCACCAACTGTTCTCAAAGCACGTAATGACTGAGATTGCCCTCATTTGTCGCACGACTCGGTGAAGCGTGAAATGCAATTCATCAAGAGAGAAATGTAATTTGACGATAACAAGAGGACACGGGGAGACGCACGTCAAGCTTCTGCGTGCGGATATCATCAAATCAAGGCGATCCATTTGAATAGCACCGGCACAGACACACACGCAGAGGAAAGGACAGGTGCTCATTGACCGGCAACATTTGTCAACAAGATGTAATTTACGGCCGTGCAGAAACTGGACATAAAATGTCGAATAAAGTAGAAAAACACCTCACATCTGGAGAATCATGTTTTGGGTATTTTAGGGAACTCCACACAGTGATGTTCTAATAGAGATTTGAACACAGATCTCCTGAGGCGGACATGCTAACCACTACTCCGCGCGCTGCCGGAAAAAAACACCTCTACTATTCAATTCAGAAACCTAAAAAAAGAAACACGCTTAAATGTATACTTGGCGAAGGCATATATTGATTTAATTGCAGCATTCAGTCTTTTGGGGGTAGGAGTCTGTCAGTATTCTCCTACTCTTGTATGCAAAAGCATTCTAAGTGTGTTACATAGTGAGGGCACCTCACACATTTTCAATTGGATTTAAAGCTTTAACTCTGCAGTTAACTCTGGAGTTAAGGCTTTAACTTTGGCAGCGCTACTTTTAATTATACTGATTATGACACCTCAGTGGGAAATACAATTTACACACCGATGAGGATTTTGCTGCACACCACCTAGACACACACATGCAGGCATGCAAAGAAATGTCAGAGTGAGGTGGCCCCATGTGCTGAAATGTGGGGGGTGGGGTGTATGCTTGGTTGACATTCCATCACTCCAACAACAAGTTGCAACTTCTTCAGCCTGTGACAGGATTCAAACCGTGACCCTCCAGGTCTTGGATTGGACAAATCAATCACCGGATCTTAAGCCAAAAACGATTCTGCATTTTACCTCCTGAAGAGGAAACTGACGGAAGAAACCCCCTAGAAACAAAACAAAAAACTGAAAGAGGCTGCGGTAAAGGCCTGGAAAAGCATTTCAAATGAAGAATGCAACAAAGGGTCGTGCAGTTATTGCAAGTATGATTTATGCCACCAAATATTAAATGTTATTCACTTGACTAAGTTCATATAATCATGTCAGTTCCAATACTTTTGCTCACTTGCCAAATGCAATTTTCTGTCCTGAGTTGTTTAACACATCTAAATGTAAATACTATGAAATAAAAGCTGGAATTCTGAACTTTTGTTTCCATCATATTTTGATCTGAAACCCCAAATGTCTTCAGCATACAACAAAAACAATGGAATTGACCTGGCCGTTCCAATACTTTTGAAGAGGACTGTATTAGGGCTGTCAAAGTTAAAGCGTTAACTTTAAGGTGTTGCGCAACCAAGCTTAGAAGAGACTCGCGTGCAAAAAAAAATGCACAAACAGTCATTTCGCTTTCAGTTGTACTTGCTTGGCGCACTTTGCAATACCGTATTAGTTGTACATCTTTGGCGTAACATCAAAGCAAAGGACCCTGCTCAAGTTACCTCCTCGGAGCCTTGCGAATCAAAGCTGCTGGAGTTGCGGCGCTTGTGGGCAGAACTAAACCTGTAAGCGACAAGTTTTGAGAGCTGTTTCTATGAGAGTGTTTTTTTTTCTTTCTTCTTTTGCCATTTTCGCGGTCGTTCACAAATGCGTTTGAACCGTTGTGGGGTCGTGAATAAAGTGGCTCTTCTCAGCGTACGAGAGGTTCAAGGTGTACATGGTGGAAACAGAACTGTTTTGTTGGAGTGCATATGCAGGAGGTCAACTTGTGCCAAGTGTGTTTATAAGGAACTGCAAGAAGATCTGCACTTCCGCATGATGTAAAAGTTGTGGATCACGGCTGTGAAGAGAGAATTTGCAGGCCGCCTTCCACCCCTATTGTTCATGTCTGTATTATTGCTCTCCATGTGTTTTAAAATGTATTTTGCGAGAAACGGGGGGGAAAAAATAGTCGAGCACGTTATTGTTTATTGATTGAAATTAACATGTTTGTTTCGTTGTCTTCATAGGGAAGTCGATTCAGCCGGCTCAAAAATGCGCATGCATAAATTGTCGGCTTGAAACTCCTCCAGTCCGAAATGATAAATGTCGAGACCTCACTGAAATCCAAAGAGTCCGCATCAAAGCACTCCACAATGCTGGATGGTCTCTTCTCATTCTTAATGGCAAGTGGTCGAATAAATTATGTTTGTGCAAAATTTAAACAGGCTTTGATGTTATGCCATGATGACCATCCTACCACACCGTAAGAAATACAAGAAATGCATGTAGTATACGACCAGCACTTGCCAGAAATCGCTCCAGCTGTTTTCATGTTGCTCGAGGCCTCCTCTTGGCATCCTCCCTTTTTTCTCTCAACTTTTCATACATTTTGCAGGGATGTCCAATTACTGTTGTGACACGTTATCCACTTGTTGACGACATTTCTAATTTGAGCTATTAGATCGCTTTCGTGCCATTTGTGTGTATGTTTTTTTTAGCGCCGTGGGCGAGTAAATGTCAGGGAAATGACAGAATTCCACCTTATTTGAGGTTAATCAGTCACTTAGTCTAAATGCTATTGCTGCGATCTGACAGTCATACCCCCACATTATGCACATGCACTGAGATTTCATTGGCATGCAGGGAAAAGGAGACATCACATTGATTGGGGTGTGCAAACCAAAACCTGCGGAATTCAGGTTTGATACCTTGCTCAAAGGCACCCCGTGTATTTTTAGTATACTGTACATTCCCTACAGCTAAGTCTGACAATGTTTCACCTGAATGTGAAAAGTGGTGACATGATTTATCCTGTCCTCATCAGACTTCACACATCATTGTCATACATCACAACAACCTGGCATTTTAAAGGAGGAGTGTTGTGACTGTTTAGAGCTACTGCAGAAACAACTAAAACCATGTGGGATTTTTCCTCCTCAAAACATTGTGCTTTTCTATTTTTATAACTAAGTAGAGAGGAATGTACATTGGCCGCTGAGGTTCACAAGTTCCCTAGATAAATACGCCTCGAAAGTCGAACAAAGCTTCAGAGTGTTCATGCATGGCGTTAAGACTTCGCGAGACCTCATCTATGTGGCAAAGTGATCAAATCTGACGAGCATTGACCAGGACATGGTACACACACACACACACACACACACACACACACACACACACTGCCCTGGCTGCTCGTCATCCATAATAATAAAAGGAACGGAATGTACACCAGAAAATGAAAAAAAAAAAAAAAAGCACTTAGCCTTTATGTCACTGTGTCAGCAAAAAGTGAGTACAAGGGGGCCCCCGGTTTACGGCAAGCAATGAACAAGTTGAAGCGGCGTCGTAATGATAATGTCATCACCCGGCAAAAGAAGGTACGCTCAGTTACGACCGTCTGTTTTACATTGGATTGCTTTACATTTATGTCTTAGAAGTGTTTTAATTATGACTTTACTACTGTGTTGGTATGTGGTTAGTGACAGATTACGGCACGTTCTGACTTAATTAGGAGGAGCCCCGTATAAAAAAAAAGTTTCAAGTATTTACTTACATTAAACCCGTATGTCCATAAAGACTGTGCCTGAAGCCTATGCTGTCTATTTTAAGCAATGATAGTAAATTTCTCATTCCCTAATTACAAGGCATTTTATTTACATGTCCATGCCTTTTAAAATGTTGATAAAAGAAAGTAACTGTAGGCAAAGTTGATCTCAGCTATATTTGGGAGGTTTGGGGCTGAGCTCTAGGGGGGGGAGAAAAATAACACCGACCCTTTAAATCGTAACACCTGTCAGAAGAATCCCTGCGGGGGCTCTGGGATTATTTGAAAGTGCTGAGAATAAAAATCCACGGCTGAGGGAGGAACAAGAATGACACGGACCCCTTATTAGAAGTCAACCTGCCATGCATGTGTCTATTTACTAGTGAAGTGGGAGCACACCACGCGGGTGACTGTCGCAAAGGGGAGGAGGCAGGAAGCCTGTTGTGTGTGTGGGGGGGGGGGGGGGGGCAAAAACCCTACAGAGCTATGGAGCATCACAGCTGGTGTGCAGCTTTGGTCCACTTTTCAAGATTCAAAGTGTTTATTGTCATAGCACAGTTGGGAAACATGTTCCCCTGCGCAATAAATTCTTACTTTGCCGTCAACATGGACGCCAAAATATCCACTTTCACCTAAATTGTCTGACGATTATGAAGCTCTGTGTTGGTGTCTTTCTTCAATTCCTGCAAGTATATCAGCTTTGTGTACAATTTAAAAAGCCCAGAGGTCGCACTAAGTCTAACTATGAGTAAAAAAAAAGACAAGAAAAATATTTATTTCAGTTTATGTAGTTTTTTGTTTGGTGGTTTGCCTTGACATTTTTTTCTAATGTAAAATATCTGCCTTAGCTCAATAAAGGATGAGAAACATGGTTCTCCACCAACCGCTGTACTCATCAGGTGTGCCATGGGAAATGGTCAAGTTTCACTTCATCATTAATTTACATCAATTGATTAAAAAAAAAATCTGCACCATCGACTTATAGTGACAGGCATAACAGTTGAATGCTCTCCCACTAGATGACAAAACGTACATAACAAACCTTTGTATCCACTTTTTACGACATATATGTGCCATAAGATTGTTTTTCTCATGTAAAATATGCGCCTTGACTCAATAAAGGCTGGGGAACAGTCCACACAACCACCATCACCACCACCACCAACCACCACCATCATCCCCGCCACAACCCCCATCATCATCATCATCATCGTCATCCTCTTCATCATCATCATCATCACATCGCACACCCTCACCACCTTGTAGGTCGATGCAAAAAGCGAACAACACACATCCTTCTCTTCTAAATTTGCGTTATATTATTACAAGCAAAGGTGGGAAACGGCATGTATTGTCATGGGTGCGTGGAAAGAGACTCGCCTACTTACTTGGCCGCGGTCAGTGTGACAGCATGCCGGGGCAGGAGTGCTGAGATGAGGAAAAAAAAAAAAAGAGAGAGAGAGAGAGAGCGAAAAAGACGAGCGCAAAAGAGGCCGATCGTCGATCAATCCATCGCGGAGGCTCGGAGGAGTCCGCGCACCGGGCGTAAAGAATCACGAGCGAGTGTTTTCAGAGAAGCTCCGAAGCGATCATCTGGCGCCTGGAATCACCGCCGCGGTTCACCGTCGAGCTTCCGTGTCCCGTCGCGATTTCCAACTAGACCCTGCGCGCGCACGCACGCGCGCAGCGCGCACACACACACACACACACACACACACACACACACACACACACGACTTAATAATCCCCTTTTTTGGTCGCTGCTGGTTTAGTTTCGCTTCGCTCGAAGCTTCTCGTTGTCGATCGGCGGAGCGAGAAGCAGGAGACGCGGCGAACAAATCGGCGTTGCGGCGGGTGACCTACTTCCGAAGTGGCACAGCGGAGATGATATTCATGCGCTGGCAGCTGCGTGCATGCGCCGGGACATCTCTGCCTCGTCTTTCCAACGCCTAATCACTCCCACTACGCACTCACCGGCCACACTTCGTGCCCAGAGAACACCCGTGTGGTTGTGTGCCGTGGCATGCACGCCATGACTCGTGGGAATCGAACATGTGAAGGCCTTCAGAGTCAAGCATTTACACTGAAATGCTTTGGGGCAGGGAATATGTTGGAATGCTGAAAGGCGTGCGTGCTGATATCGACCCCCTATTCATGAGAAATATTTGTTTTGTTAAGTTTAACCTTTACTTAACTAAGAATGTCCCATTGAGATTAAAAACATAATTTTTCAAGGAGTATTGGCAACAAAAAGTTACTTTCAACTCAATTTAAAATGAAAAAGTCATTCCATTAGTTTCCAGTCCTTTTGTAACAAGTTCTATGTGGAAGGGGAAGATAAGACTCAGTACAAAATTATCTGTCAAGCATTAGTTTTTAATGTCAATATATAAAGTCAAACATTCCAAATACTGTTTTTGTGTATCAAAGAATAAAACAAAGTCAAGCATTCAAGATAATAAAAGAAAGTATTTGAACACTGTCGCTGTGGTGAATGACCGCACTCTCCAAATCGCTAATCCTCACTACGGTCGCGGGCATGCTATAGAAGTGCCGCAAAAAAATGACAATGCGGAGATCTAAATCTTGGAATATAACTAAGATATTGTTTTGTATAACATTTTTACCAAATTGTAACTCAGTGTTTTTTGTTTTTAAACTCCTTGTTTACTGGACTGATTGATACAACATGGGTAAAATGGGTTTCATTCTAGACTCTAAACATTATTTTTCTGTTTTGTATCAGATGACACTATTGATCAATTTTTGGACAAGAGAGCAATTTCAGGTGTTTTTCAGAACAATGGCCAAAATGACTTTAAGAAGAAAAACGGGTACAAATACGCTGAAAAGGGAAGTAGTGGGGCACAGTTCAAAACAAACATGGTGAATCAGCATTGAGCTGTTATGCTGCACACAAATGGAATAAGCTGCCATCAGAAATTAAGTCAGTGTAAATGCTTTTAAATCTACTTTTTAAACTATGCTTATTTTTTTACCATACCTGTGATTAATGTATTTTAAAGCAGATCAAAAAAAATGTGTTCCACTTAATGGTAGTCAACGTTTTCATCTTTTTATGTCTTTACTTAGCTTTAAAATGTGTTAAAACATTTTGTTTGTAAATGCATTTAAATATGTCCTTTTTAATTATGTGAAGCACAGCCAAACAACAACACTGTGTGTAGAAAATGCGCTATAATAAATAAAGCTAACTTGCCTTGCCCTTACCTTGGCTCAAAATCAAATAGATGTTAACTGTGATGGGAAATTTCTAGTATGGAATCACATTTTGTAATCAGTTACACCTCCACTAAGCACACGACGGAAGAAATTATGCAAACACGGCAACGCCACATGCAAACCAAGCTTCATCATTCATGGCAACGGTGGGTTTTCCCCTTAACAGACTCTCATTTTAAAGTGTAGCTCATGTACCCATACAGCAATGAAATGATGGAACGCGAGATGAAGTCAAATCCATGTCAGGATTGCACATTTTCTTTCACACACCAAGAATGATTGTAACATTCTGCTGTGCTTGGCAAAATAAGACATTTTACTACGCAAGAGTGGTGTCTTTTCCTACATATAGTATTTGCAGTTGCGGATCAGCTGAATACTAGAAGTATAATCAATGATGTCAATAATTACCTCCAGGCCGTGAGTAAACACTGTAAATTATGATTATGTAACAGCATCATAAAACGAGTCCCACTGATAATATCAGAAAAATTGAGCGCTGCCAGCTCTCTAATTAACAACCATACAGCAATTGTCGGATTGATGACAGCCCATAATAAACACACTCAGCTCTCTTTATGAGGCTCATTGACTTTATATCCTCATAATGACACACGCTATCTAATAATAAGTCACATATTTTGATGATTGCTTGTTTAAAATAAAAAAATAAAAAGCCACGATGTGATCAGGCCAGCATGTCGTTAAAAATCAAAGTTAATTGTGATAAAAGCTGGCCGCCCTCATCAATACGAGCTTTACAGTGCACAGTTAGCCGCTGAAAACCAGCTGAGTGTGTGGAGGGTTAATGAGGCGTGGGCGGCCGACTGCTGAGTGCTGACCTGCACTGTAATAAACACACCGACCAGGACAATTACGGAGAGCGCAACTAGAAGGTCTTACCCAAGTTGTTAACAATACAGCGCGCAAAAGCTCAGGTGTCAAATTCAAGGCCCGCGGGCCAAAAAGGGCCACCGACCTCATTTTAAGTAGTCATGGAAGGCTTGTCAATCATAAACACAAATGATATTCAAATGCAGGGGCGGATATTTGTCATCCATCCATTTTCTTAACCGCTTGTCCTGACAAGGGTCGCGGGGGTTGCTGGAGCCTATCCCAGCTGGCTTCGGGCAGTAGGCGGGGTACACCCTGAACTTGTTGCCCGCCAATTGCAGGGCACACAGAGACGGGCAACCATACTCACAATCACGCCTATGGACAACTTGGAGTGTCCAATCAACCTGCCATGCATGTCTTTGGAATGCGGGAGGAAACCGGAGTACCCGGAGAAAAACCCAAGCAAGCACGGGGAAGAACATGCAAACTCCACCTAGGAAGGCCAAAGCCCGGACTCGATCTCGCGTCCTCTGCACTGGGAGGCGGACGTGCTAACCAGTCAGCCACTGCGCCGCCCGATATTTGTCATGGCGGGAAAATTAGTAGAGTTCACAGTACACACCAAAGTCTAACTGCCTCGCACTCAAGCTGTAAACAAACATAGTAGAACTCAGCAGATGCCATGGTAGAATGTCAAACTTGTTGACTTTTAAAATGGCAATACGTCAATACAAATGCAAAAACACGGTGGGAGTCGGGACAAAAGTTAACAACATCAGTTTTTTTGTTAGTTTTTTACCAAAACCATGATTTTGGCGTACCGTTACACCCCAGGGCAATTTACTGTCATAATATCTTTTATTTCCTATAACTTTTACAACACACGGAAAGGAGAGAGGATTCAATTTGACATGTACATGAGTTCACGTTACAATTGTACGTTCCAGTCTTTTTTTTATTTTTATTAACTTGTTTTTTTAATTAACCAAATTTTACTGAACTGCATTGGCAGAGATGCATCAACATGTATCAGCGTGTATCAGCATATGAGAATGGCAAAAGAGACCAAGACAAAACACACCTACAGGGACATTGGAATTGATGTTCCAATGTGGAAACAAACATTTGTTTTTTTGTATTTCGATCAAATAAGATTGCGTAGTGTATTGCCTTTCCCTTTTATTTAAAAGCTTGCATCATGCGCAGAGAAGCTGTTGACATATTTTTTTAATGAGACTCATGTTTGAATCTCCTTGTTCCTCTAGAGCTGTTTTCTCATGTGTTCAACCAGCTAACTTCGACCATTGGGAATTTATTTGGCAATGAGGGATTTTAGCACCCCCCCACCCCCCAATAGTAGTAAACTGTGAATGAAAATATTCAGCAACAATCATTTTGCAGTCTGATTCTACACCACAGTTGCCAAAACAGTTTTGAAAAATGTAAACAAATTCCCTGCTGCAATTGGCAGGCGACCAGTCCAGAATGTACCCCAGATGGACGGATGGAAAAACTCCCTGATCCAAAACCTCATTTGAACTACCCTGGTCTATACATTTCATTTACATTTTTATTTTTTTGTGTATTCCTGCTAAACAAAATAAATAATATTTCCTGCTTTGTGCATTGCGAAGTGTGATGATGTAAATTAAAAGGTACGTTTACATGAGCATGGCTGCATTGTTGGATTGTTGAAAAGCTTGATAGGTGCGGAGCAACCATTGTCTGAAGTAACACCAATTGTAATTCAGCCAAAAATTTGGTCGTACAGTAACATCGTCTTTAGGGATCCTGAAACGGATTAATGGCATTTCCATAGATTTCTATGGTTAAAAATGATTTGAGATCATACAAGTGTTTTGTGTTACAAATGTTTTTTGTATCAGAAGTAAAACATGTAAGAAAACAGGCAGACATTTCGATCTTTCTTCTTCAAAGGAAAAGCAGATGTTTACAAATGCTTTCATGGAGGACTACAGAAATCTGAGAATATTTACTGAGAGGCAAGATTTCCAAGGATTTGAACAATTTTAAGATCAATAATGTCTCCAAACTATTGTCAAAATAGGTGTTGATTCATTAGATAATCGATTCGCTGATAATGAATCGATAGCACCAATAACAAATAGGCAAACTTGTTTTGAATGCCATTTGCTTTTTCTATCATTCACTTTTTCCATCAAACGGTGAAAATAGATTAAAATCAGAAATTGTATATTTGTGAACATAATCTGTGATTTTACTTCAATCCCTCAGCCTATGTAAGTACACATTTGTTTATTTGTTTATTTATTTAGGTTTTACTGTTAAAAGTGGTTAACTACTTATCTTCGTTAAAATGCTTGAAACACTTCCTGTATGATTATAAAGTTATTACGTTGATGGCAGTTTGTCTGCAGGAACGGACTTTTTCCATTTCCGATATTTCTTTGGTTAAAAAAAAATATTTATCCATTCAAATCCGGTCGAACGGCATCATAGAAGTGACCGAGTTCAACTTCCACAGCATTTTGGGGGTGGGGGTTCCACCTCCTTACTCTGAACTGCGGTCTGACAGCTTTTAACCAGGAGTGGAGCTCCGCCCACCTGCCAGTGAGATATACTGGAGCACAGAGAGCGCTATTCCCAGAACAGCTGGGCATCATCATCATTGACATCTTCACTGCCGAAAATGGACTGGCAGCACTAATGAAGGCGAGCATGGCTGTTTAATGTCAATACCAACAAAGAGTGGGAGCGGAAGCGATGTATGCGGCATGACATTTAACACAAGCGTGATGATTCAGTCATAATACAGCCAGTTGAGTCATTCAGTGGCGTTTATCTCTTTTTAGCATTTGAGCGACCTGCCTAATTGCCACTTGTACAACTGTAAGTGCTTCTTGCTATGTGATCTGGCGTGTTTGTGCAACATCAGCGCGCGCCAGTGGGTTGAATGAAATCAATCGGGATGAATTGCGCTGGAGTCAGCGCTTCTCATTACAAAGCACTTTTAGAAAAATCAAGCAAATATCGCCTGACTTTTCAACCTGGAGGAGGCAAACACCTGGGGTAGTAATACGATATAAATAATATAAGCGATATTACCGTGTCGGCTCGCTATGGCGGACGTCTCCCTCTTTGCTTTGGAATTACACATCTTTGCTTGCAGAATGCTTCTCTCAACAGGGTGAAAAGTTTACTTTACTCAGGATTAATTGAGTTGACCTGAGGACGATGGAAGGTAAACCCGGCTTGTTATGTGAATGGTCATTTCCTTTGGGAAGGGCTAAACCAACAAGCTTTAGCAGCATTAGTCTACATCGGTGGTGGGCAAACTTGGTACTCAAGGGCCGGCGTCCTGCAGGTTTTGGAGGTTTCCCTGCTGCAACGCAGCTGATTCCAATCAACAGGATCGTTACCAAGCTCATGCAGAGCTTGCTGATGAGCTGATCATATATCAGCTGTGTTGGAGAAGGGAAACATCCAAAACCTGCAGGACTCCGGTCCTCGAGGACCGAGTGTGCCCACACCTGGTCTACATCATTAAGGTTAAAAAAAAGAAACCACTACATGAACAAGCATGAATCCATGAAATAAATGTAATTGAAAGTAAAGTATTTTTTACTTTGACTGCTTGTATATGAGTGCTAATATTGGAGATTTTGAAAGGTGTAGATTGATAGAAACCAATACTGTTTTTTTGTTTGTCTGATATCGGACCGATATCTGATATCAATATAGGATCAGGACACCCCTACTATCTCCTCCTCGGTCTGTGGCAGTATCAAGATTGCCACTCTAAAAACAGTTGGGTCAAAAATAACCCAACTATGGGTCAAAAAGGGACCGATCCTCGACTTGGGTCGATTTTACCCAACTTAAAGTCAAGGTAAAACAACTCATAAACATTGGTCATATCCTTTACTTGGGTCAAAAAATTGGGTCATTTTGGTATAAAACAACCCAGAAAGTTGGGTCAAATTGACCCATAAAGTGGATCGGTCCATTTTTGATCCATAATTGGGTTATTTTTTTACCCAACTGTTTTTAGAGTGTATGAGAGGCAGCAATGTGCCTCAGGGCATCAAGGTGGCCAGAAAGTGCAAAGAAAAAGAAAGTGTGATAGTAAAAGAAGAAATAAAAGCGAGGATAACTGTTAGCTTATCTTGTGACTTTACTGCGGTTGCAAACTCTTTTCTTTGTCAGACAACAAGTTTGTTTGACACAGTTTGTCTTTGAAGAAGTATATTACAAATATTTGCCTAATCAATTTATTACTATAATTATCATTGCCATCATTATTATTATTATTATTATTTATTGTGTTTTAAGTTTATGTTCAATCGTGACCATGTACAGCACTTTATAAAATCTGCGGTTCTTTTTAAAAGTGCCTTATAAATAATGAAACACGTTATACAAACGCTCAACACAAGTTGCTCCTCAAGTTGTGTCTGGCAACATCACAGGCTTCATTGAACTTTCTAATTGTTTTTTGGTGTGACGCAGGTCATAATCAAGGAGTCCGTGGCTCAGCCTAACTTGTTGTTGAATGTACACCGGAGGATTTTGCTGATCTAAAATAATGAGCAGAGTTAACATTCACCATTGATGGACGTGCTGATTTTCCAAGCTGATTGGGGAAGGGAAAATCCTTCTTAACACACGACAGGATAATCGCTGCTTCCTAACTGGCTATTGTTCCATTTCACATCACAGCCAAGAGGAATCCGTAGCCTGGACCGACGAAGTGTTAGCAAATCCCTGTGAGTGGGGTCGTTAATCACCATGGTCAGAACTAACCGTTACAGTTTTACAACATGAAATAATCAGTTAAGATCATCTTTGAGAGATATCGGATAATCGGGCCTTCGCTGCACTTGATCGGAAGAGTTGGGGGGGGGGGTAGTTGCTCAAATTTGTCCAATTATCATTATATGTGTAAAGCCGCATAAGGAAGCTTTCACAAGTACTTTGCTTCCCCTGGTTGGAATCAATTAATGGGTTTGTTTGTGAACAAAGTCGTGTCCCCACTGATTTGATTTGTTTGTTCACATAGAAAAAAAAATTCCTCATGTTAGATTCAGAATGCATCACAACGAACAATGTGACGTCACTCTCTACTTTTAATGGTCACAAGAATGTAAACAGGATGATGGTTGACTGTAGGGACTAGCAAGTGGATAAAGCAGAACAAAAACATGATCAAATTGAGGAAACCCAGTGTTGAAAACTTGGATGATTATCTGGACAAGCTAGCAGACCACAGCTCTGAGGAGGTCTTTATTTGGTCCCCACTGGATTTTGTATGCTGTGGTCACACTTGTCCAACTGAACAACACCAAGCAGGGATATGAAATAGAGTCACATTACACCAAACTGAATGTTTCTGATGAGAAAACACCCGAACAGACAGAGGAATGAAACAAGTGCATTGAGGCAAGCTCACTATCTGCAGCAAGCATTGAGCGCGAGGCGGAGAAAAACAGGGGGCCTTCTGTCCCACTTGACATCCAGGGAGAGGAAATGAAGGGGCGGAGTTGTACAAGAAGAACCTTGCGCTCCAAATCAATAAATGCTAAACTTGACTCCCCAACACTGAAGCTCTCTTTAGGAAGGGACAGAGCGGACTGTTCTTCCTATGAAGACTTCGATTGATTCAGACAATGTACAAAGTTGCAGCTTTTAGAGCACAGAGAACCTCAGCTATGAATGCTGTAAATAAAGCTGTGTGCATGAATTGAAAGTGAATGATTTTGGGGGCTTGGGTATGTGTCCCGTATTAGGTGAAAATGAAATGAAGAAATTCTGGTCAAACAATAATACCAGACTCAAGAGTCGGGTTTTATGATCAACCAGGTGTTTACATTCAGTGGCGTTCCACTTCGGTCGAAGTGGTTGTCACTTGCCAAATAAGTGAGAGTGAAGAAGCTTTTTCCTGTAGAATCTGAGCTTTTGCAATGATTTAAAAAAAAAAGCAGACCCAAATCTAAATTCAATGTGTTGTTGTTCCAACTATACGCCACTGCTTCACAAGTTTTGTAGCAATTGATTTAGTACTTCTTGCACAATCCTGCCAAATAAATGGCCCTGAGTAGAACACAGACCACTAGCAAGTATAAACAAGAGGGTCAGAGATTGGTTGTAAAAATTGTGAATTGCTTTGGAGACGCGTTGTCAAACACTCAACATGACCAGTTACACCTCTATTTATGTCTGGCAACAGCATGAGTTTTTTTTTGCCACTTCCTGATTGATTATTGTACCATTTCCAGTTACAATCTGAGTCTGCAGCTCTGACAAGCTCGGTGTTGACCACACACGAGAATTTGCAATCATTAATTTGCAATATTTATGAATGTAATTATTGCCTATTTATGCTTATGTTTGTCAGGCCGAGCGTCTGCCGTCTGAAGAGGAAAAATGACTCAACGCAACCCACACCACAGGATAATAAATCAGGATAATCTTTAAAAGACATCCGTTAATTGGGCCTTTCCTGGCTTTGACTGGATGGGGCGGAATTGGGCTGAAAATTGGCCCAATTTTTGGTATGTGTGTATCAGACTTAACAAACTGTAAATAACACTGTTATTCACTTTTATCCAAAAGGGCAGCAATATTCAATGGTTTCATTCTTTGCATGTACTGTTTTGTGGAAATAGTGGTAGAAGTAGTTATTAGTTTATGTGTAGTACCGCAAATTAACAAACAATTGCTGATGAAAACACAACATTCTTGACTCAAATTATAACATGAAATGCAGCACTGAACTGACTACTATTGAAAAGTTGTAAATGAGGTGCCAAGTGACGCAACTGGAAACGCTTAAGCGGAGGACACAAATACTGACAAGCAGGTCTAATTTGCGCACTTTCTTCTCTGATAATGGTCGATAATGGCTGCCAACTGTAAATGAATATGTAAATAAACCTGTTCAACATGTCCGATCCTAAATTATGTGTGGTCAACACTGAGCTCAGCCATGATTGTGACGTTAAATGGAATGATAGCAATTTAGGAAGCAACCTGAAGACCGTGATGTTTCCGGAGGTTACGGGTTGTGTTGATTGTCTGTATAACAGCACTTTATTTATATAGCACCTTTCATACATTCAAATGCAACTCAATGTGCTAAACAATTAAAACATCCATAATACAAAAAAGAGAAAAAAACAACAACACCCCGAATATTATTTTTGGGAAGACCGGAGAGTTGGGCATTACAGTAATCTAAGCGACAAGAAATAAAAGCATGCATCAGCACCTTCGGGCGGACTCTGGCAATATTCTTAAGATGGTAAAAACCAATCATGTCTGACAAGTCAATCACCACAATGAAAACGACAGAATGAAGAACTTGCAACCACAATTACCAGATAAGCAAACACTTAGCCTAGCTCCTTATATAGTTTCTACTCCTTCAAATATTGCTGCTACTACTACTAACACAATAACCAGAGTTGTGCAATTTTCCAAATGTTGCTGGTCCGTCATTCATTAGCGCCCTCGGCACCCATCCGTCATCATTAGTCTTTCATTTTTTTCAAGCCGAACCAAACTGTAATCAACGGTCCATCATTTCATTTTAACCATGATTCCGTCATCACTTTGTCAACACTGTTTTAGGACAGGCAGACAGAGGTCTCTCCGTCAATACTGTCTGTCAGTCCACCAATCGTCAACAAAACGGCCATCCATCAGTGATGGACTGAGAGGTCTGCTGGTACTTAACCGAGTGCTTAACTTAATGACGATTCCACTGACGGACGAAAAAACGACTTATGGACAGTCCGTCAATACTGACGGAATGTCCATCTCTCATTATAACTGCTACTATTTTTTTCATCTTTGTATTCCCCTACAGTCTGAATACCCCGTGGCAACATGCTGCTGAGGTCAGTCTTGGTACCAGAGCCGGCCCGAGGCATGATTGAACTAAGCAGATGCTTGGGGGCCCTGGCCACTAGGGGCCCGTCAAAGAGCGTGACTTATTTTCTTAACACACTAGACATAAGCATGATGGGAGAGTGTCCTCAAATATAATAAAACTAAAAAATAGGGTCCCACAAAGGCTTGGGGCTGCCACTGCTTGGTACTACAGAAATCTTTTTAGTGGACAAATCATTACATATTGGACACCTTTAGTACACCACTATATGCACACACTTGCCATTTTTTTCCCCTTCTCATTCACGAGGTCTCTCACATTTAAAAAAAAATCGATTATGCTGTTAAAAATCAGTATGTGCACCCCACTTTAGTGAGCTTCAAGATGTGACATAACGCTGCAAGTCGTACATTGCAGTTTCATCGTGAATGATGATTTCTAGTGCTCAGCTTCAGAGAGGCCTCTCACGGCATGCCAGACAGCAGACTGAAGGAGGAGGAGAGACCCCCGCGCAAGTCGGAAATAGATGAAGACTGCATTCAGACGGCGGAGCGCCAGGGAGGAGCAGAGACGGAACCTCACGTCTCATTCTGGAGGAGGAAAAAAGCAGCGGAAGGCTCATTGTGAATCACAGGGGCCATTTTTCACGTTCAGCCTGCCGCTTTTTTTTTTTCTTTTCTTGACAGGCCCTCGGAGATACACGCAGACACGGGGAGCAGCGCGGCAGGCGAGAACAAGCCTCCGAGAAAAATAAGGCGAGTGCGGGAGACGCTGGAGGAAAGTACAAGGTAGTGATGGATTGAGATAGCGCTGTGGGTAGAGACAACGAGAGATTGTCATCATCATCCTGGTGAACAATAAGTCTCTGATAGAAGAGGCCTGTCGCTGTGTTTCCAATCCAGCTGAGTGAGGGGCAAATCTGGGGCTGCCGCCCGCCCGCCCGTCCGCCCACCTGCCAAGGCTTCAGTCATGCTCTTAGCGTCTGCCAAACTGAAGGACACTTTGGTGCCGCGCGGTTTTCACTGTGACTCGTCACAGTGAGGGCTTCTGTTCCACTCCCCCAGCCAAACAGAGTTTAATGCCCGCGCTCTGTTACACAGACACACACACACACACGTAAACAATCCCAGTTGTGTGTGTGATAAGTGAGCGATACCCCGGCTCCGTAAGGCCCCCTCATCCACTGCAGCTGTGGGGCGGCCGACAGCTGAGGCCGGGCGAACCGCGGTTGTCGTTTCCTTCCCCGCCGGGCTTGCCTTCTCTTCTTCTGGCTTTCCACAAAGCAGACCTGTAATTTTCACAGCTGCGTCTTAGGCGCCGCGCCAGGGCGAGTCAGGCAAAGAAAGGATGAGGAGAGCGGGAGGGGTAACGGCTAATAGCTTTGAGAGGCTCCAGAACAGCTTTCCACATCCTGAGCCACTGAAGGTTCATGAGCCGTTCAAAACCAGAACCTGAGCAGCGGTAAGATGCAGTGGTAAAGCCACTTTTAAGTCAACCAAACTACATCAGTTTCAGGATCAGTAAACCGTAATCTTACTTGTGTTTTCACAAGGGATTGATATTGGGTTGTTATCTCTCAAAGCAGGCACAATATACCAACATCACTTATCAAATGTGTTACTATCTGACAGTGGTACCTTGACTTGGGCGGTACACAGAATCACAATTGGGCTGTTTTTGTCCCGATATTGCCCCTCCCCAATCAAGGGTATTAAACGCCCGACCATCTTATGTCTTATAATACTGTCTTATACGCAGAGGTGGGCATTCAGTCTATATGGACGGAAGGAAATGGCCGCCCGTCATTGACTGTCAATGACGGGCGGCCATTTCATTGACGATTGACGGGAAACTTCGAAAATTGACGAAATAAGCATTGACGGAAAGGGCTTTTTGTCCGTCAATGTAATAGTCAATCCGTCAATAAATTCAGCCATCCGTCAATGACGGACGTCCCATTTTGAATGACGATTGACGGATGCCCACTACAAATGGCGGAAACCTTGACGGACGCTCATTTGGCCGAGCCATCAACAAATGACGGATTGACGGTTCGTCTTGAAATATTGACAGATTGACGATGACGGAAGGGTGTCCCGACTGTTGGCGATTGCTGAATGACGGACGCTCCAAATTCAATGACGCACCCACCTCTCTGCTTATAAAAAGGTCCTTTTGTCAGAGATAAGTTAAGAGTTGTTTGGCTGTTCTTGACAACTTTGCGCTTCACAGCTACAAACATAAAGTAGACTTTCGTATGATTTGCTTAAGCGGGCCGTATAAAATGATGTGGTGGGCTAAATCTGGCCCCTGGGCCTTGAGTTCTGACCTGTTTACTAGCGACACTGTAAACCAACAAAGGTATACTCTACTAAACTGAAAGCTGCCGAATGGTGGAAACAGGGCCAAAACTCGCTGGCATTAAAACAAGAACAAGGTCTTGGCATTTGTACAGCCACCAGAGGATAATCCCGCTTTATTACAAACTAGCTCGTACTATATCTGTGTGCTTGTTGGAATCTTTAAGGCTTAAAGATTGTTGTGTCAGCTCACATTATGAAGAGTATTGTATTTATTCAAGATTGAGGAATGCGTTGACGTCTTATATTACTTGATACATTAGTTGTAGTTTTTAGTCCATTCCAATTTTGGGAGGTTACACAACATAAGTCACAGTTTTGTTTGCATAGTAACAAGCAACCTGGGCGAAACCTGGCATCTCCTTCTTCAACTTTATTTGAGGTTATGGTATTTAGATTCATAGTTGCAACATAACTTAAGAGATAATTAACAGTATCGTATGAGCCGACCACATTATTGGAGCCTGACTTTTATAGTACATCATAAACAAATGGAGGAAGCGGTGGGATACATTGTGGTCGTCTAAGACCATGCATTGCGTTTCCTTAGTCTGACTTCCTGTTTCTCTCTATCTCATTCAAACAGTCTAAAAGGCGTCGCTTGCATCTACACATTTTTTTCCCTATTGGTATGTGGGGCAGGCGGCACGGTGGTTGACTGATTAGCACGTCCGCCTCCCAGTGCAGAGGACGTGAGATCGAGTCCGGGCTTCGGCCTTCCTGGGCGGAGTTTGCATGTTCTCCCCGTGCCTGCGTGGGTTTTCTCCGGGTACTCCGGTTTCCTCCCACATTCCAAAGACATGCATGGCAGGTTAATTGAACACTCCAAATTGTCCATAGGTGTGATTGTGAGTGTGGATGGTTGTTCGTCTCTGTGGGCCCTGCGATTGGCTGGCAACCAGTTCATTGTGTACCCCGCCTACTGCCCAAAGCCAGCTTTGAGAGGCTCCTCCAAGGCGACCCTTGTGAGGACAAACGGTTCAGAAAATGGATGGATGGATGGTATATGGGGCACAAATGATGGCGCATCACAAACTCTGCCTAGAAAATAGTGGATGTGCAAACTACAAAAAGACTACTACTTTAAACAGACCAGTAAGCGAGCAGTTTCTTGGTTCGGGACCAACACAATTTATGGAATCGAGTCGCCTGCTCAATCTCCAGAATTTAGTCCAATATTGGTCATGTGACAAAAAATGCTGTTGAGGCAAAACCAAGAAATGCATAAGTCATAAGTCATTTTTTACCACACTTTTAGTAAATGTATATGTATACAGTAAAACCTCCTCCATCGCAAGTTCCAGGTTCGTGATCTCTGCATTTCTCATTTTTTAGAAAGTGTTATTAATTTAGTATCTTCGCCATTTTCCAGCATTTTATGGCATAGTTTTGTGTTTAAATCCAACACGTCATGAAAAAAATACCACTGTGTACTAATTTAACTATTCAGAGCATTGCTATTATTTTGCCAGCTGCTGATTTGCGGACAGCAGACACACAACAGGCTGGTCTCATCACTTCCCACGCTGTAATTTAATGACAGCGGAATGGCGTTCTGAAAAATATGGAAAACTTTTGACGGTCAATTTCAACACATAACGAGTTTGTCCATTTTTTACAAATAAGACACCTTTATTTCGGGCCGGCGTTGAAACGTGAATGTACTGTATTACAGCAGCTTCATCATCGTCGTGAGTACACATTGCCACATTGTTTGCTAGGGATGTAACGATAGCGGCAATATCGTGATATCGCAATATTAAAACTGCCACGATATCGTCGTCATGTCTCAATATTAAAAGTAGCACATCTGTTAAAAATGTCAAGTTGATTTCCGTTTGTGCAGTTCTAGCACCCCCTGGTGCTTAGTTTTTTTTAGTGCATTTTAATGTTCATACTGCATGTTCTGGCCCTCTATGCTTAAAATCCATGCTAATCGTCAGATGAAGGGGAATGTAATATGCTTGTGAATCGAGTCAATATGCGGAGGAACTCAATGTGTGCATGCATTAGCAATTAAGTGCCTCAATATTTAGTGTTATTAGAGATTGTAGGTTGTTTATATGCATTGCTGTTATGTACAAAAGCACAATATTGTGTTGTTGTTTTTTTAGTATGAGCTCATTTTTTTTGTCATTCATGGATCTTGCTCTCTCATTATAAGATAACGTGGCTGTATCATTTTAAAAGTGTGTTTAAAGACCTTAAAATAATGTATGTGTCGTAAATGTTAGAATAACATGACTACGGTGTATTTCTATATAGCGGATTTCACTTATTGCGGGGGGTGTTCTGGAACATAAACTTAATTCACACCTGACAATTTGGAATCTTTGATTAACCTTCGAAGCATGTTTTGGAGTGTGGAAGAGAGCCCTGAGTGCTTTATAAAGTTTTTCAGACACACTGTCTGCTATTAATGTGAACTCGAATACAAAATGGTTACTGATGTAAACCATCATCAAATGTTTACTCTTTTTTTTTTTAAACATGGGTTGCACCAGTGCCACACTGAGGAGATTTAAAGACAAAAAAGGGGGTGTCCGGTGTGCCACTGTACTTTTTATACAACTTGATGAACAATAGGTCATTCATGCAGGGCGGCATGTTGTTTTCACTTTCTGAACGCCAACTGTTTGTTTGCCATTCAGGCGAGACAACAATGGCCCACTGATGTTTAAACTGCTCTCTTGTGTGCATGCATCATCTGTGTTACATTCTCTATTATTCCACTGTCTTCCATCACATGTGGCCTGTGCGCGAGCAGGAAGTGTGTGTGTGTGTGAGTGTGTGTGTGTGCCTCCGCCGGGACAGCGCGTTGGGGTGACAGGAGGCACGTAAAGCAGCAGCCCGCCCGCCCGTCTCTCCCCCGCCTAATGACCACAACAGGACGCTTCTTGGGAAATAATGGGATTACGAGCAGGATTGATCTCCAGCTTTATAGCTCACATGTGGCCGCTGCAAGTGGGCCCAACACGCCATGACAGCCATGTCAAGGACGAACCGCAAAGCTGAGGTGCCATTGTCAGGCTTTTCTGCACACAATAGGCTTACGCACAACATTTATACACCAGAACTGGCCCGACAGCTTGCAAAAGTAATACATCATGTATGAAACCAAACTTGTGTACAGCTGATCATCTCTCGCAGACAAATGCAAGCCTTTTATATTTCTCTACCGCTATTGACTTTTTTTTATTCCAAGGAAGCACAACCTGCAAAATGTTGCCCAGCGTAGAAACAGCCATTAAAATTTAACATCACATGCTTTCATTGCAGCCTCCAACGTGACCAACAAATACGTTGTAAACATTAAATCCAGAAGCAAATTTGATGCATTTCCATGTTTTGAATGACAAAGCCAGGTGATAAGATATGATACACCTTTATTTGTCCCACAGTGGAGAAATTCACAGCGTTACCAGCAGCAATACACAGCACACATCAAATATAAATAATATGTATCACAAAAAATACTTCTGTAGCCTCTAGTTAAATAAAAACTGAGAAACAAAAGTAGTGCAAATGTATATCTGTATGTTTATTATTTTTTGTCAACACACATTCACACTATTCGCACATCGTTCACACGTTTGTCAAGACCAAAATTCTTTATCAGGCTACCTGCTTGTTCTGTTTACATTTAATAGCTAAAATACTTTTCAACTGATTAAAAACGAAATCTGGACATCCAGGCTATTACTTTCCACATTCCCAGTTTACCACAGGAAAAAAACAACACATTCAATCGAATGAGACATTCATCAAAAAAGTTCCCCCGTCATCCCGTCATTTCCATTCAAACTTTCCAAGAATGTGCATATTCCCATTCCCAAAAATTCAACACTTTCCACAGTAAAATCCCAAATTTAAAAAGACGTTCTACATATTTGTCTTTTCCTCTGTTAATTCACTGATTCAAAAGTTTCTAACTTCAAAAATTTCAGCTAAATCAGAAGAACATCATGGAAACTATCCAAATTAAAACTCCCAAATCAAGAGATTTTTACCTATTCGCCTCCTACTTCTCCATATATTGACCGATTAAAATCATTCTAAATTTAAACAGCTTCAAGTTCTCATACCCATTCACAAACACTCAAATTTTCCAAATAAAATCCCCAAACAAAAAGAGATTTTTACATATAGGATTCACCTTGTTCCACATTTCTTAACTGACTCAAATAATTTAATCTTTTCCAAGTCATTAAGTGAACCATTACAATGTCAACATTTTCTAAATTGAAATCTCAAATTACTTCAACTTCGAGGTCCATGCTGCATATAAATCACATGAAAACATACAAAATCAGGTTTGGTCAAAAGTATATTAGTGAAGCTTAAATATACAAAAGTGTGAGACTTAATGTTGACAAATTAAAACGAAAATTGCAATGTCACTTCGCCATTGAGGAGCGGTCTTCAACGTATGGTGCTATGCTCTGCTTTTGCCAAGCTTACCAAAGTGTCAAAGTCAGTCAAGTGCTTTTATAATTAGTCACTTCTGACTGAGGCATTCAAAAAAAGTACAATGTTACCAGTCACATAAATTACAAGTCGCAACTACTTTGCATGTCATCAAAGTAATTATCAAAGTTAAAAGCAGCGAGAGCATTTCAACTCAACTCAGCTGAGATTTGCACCCAGCACCGCAAAGTCTTGAGGCAGACATGCACACTACTAGTTCACCACACTGCCTTTGCTGCATCACAGTTTTTTTTAGCAAGGACCTTTTGACACTGAGATCTGAACATTTTAAAAGCCCCTGATAGAAAAAAGGTCCTCACCCTTTGTGTAAAACCTGGCAGACCTTTTAAGAGCATTTTTTATTGTTTAGAGATTAATATCGCCGCTGTTAACCTATTTTTACGACTGTATGACAGTTAGAATGTTAAAATGCTACTTAAAACATTGCCTGTACAGCTATTTAAGGTTTTACAAATGGCAACTCTGGTGGCTCTGGACCACCCCATTAAATGTCAATTTATTGGGATTCGGGGGGGAAAAAATGGTGGCATTATCCCAAAAATAACTTTCCAAGGCACTTACTATACAGTAGTGTAAAAACTCCATCTTACTCTCACACTCAAAAAAAAACATGCATGTTAGGGTCATTCAAGACTGTAAATTGTTCATAGGTGCAAACTTGACATGCTTGTTGACTAAATGTGTCCTGCAGCTGACTGGAAAGCAGTCCAAGGTGTTCCTCGCCTCTTACCCTATGCCACAAGCTCACCTGCAACCTTTATGAGGACTTGCCCAATAGAAAATGGATGGACGGTAACACAGCAGACATTCCATATTCATTTGACTTACCACATTTTTTTGTGTCTGGACAGACCACAAACATTTATAGTGAAACCCCATAATTCACATTTTATGATATATTAGTGTCGATTGTGGCAGAAACGGACTCCAACTGTAACTTTTGTTTCTGATAAGGACTGAACAGAGACTAATCAAAACATGGAAGAAGACAACCACGATAATGAACTCCAAAAACTTGTCAATTAAAAAAATTAATGTTTTTATCCTTGTAAAGGCAGAATTGTTGATACGGGACCTCATTAGATGTGCATGAGAAAATGACATTTCTTTAACACGTATCATTTTGCACGCTCACAAAACATTTTGGTTTCAATTTTAACCCTGGCCAAGAATATCCACATAATTGTCTATATCAAATTATTAAGTACAGATCGTTTAAAAATGTATTAATAGTCTGTCTGACATCGACAAATACATTATTAATTATTAATTAACGTTTCAGTGCCTCCTTTTGTTTTATACATGTTGCTTTTGGATAAAAAAAAATATTTGTGTTATCAAAAAATGTGATGTCCTATTATACACAATTCCTATGGTTTACTCACACTTTTTTTTTTTAGAGCATCCCATGACCCTTCAAAACTAACATTTTGTGGTGGGAACGAGCGCAAACGTGGTGAATACACAAACAGTTCTCTGGACTGTTTAAAATGCTCTCCATCAATGTTAGCACAATCTGAGTAGCATATAAGAATGACACTTTTAAATATTTAATTTTTGTTGAGTTATGAGTCAGCATTGGAAAAAGTCATGACATTTTAGGGTGAAAGAATGAAATTTAGAATGTTTTTTATTCTTTCAAACGGGTCAAATTTGGCCCACGCATAATTAAATAGGATTAAATTTACTTGATAACGCGGATGATGTGTCAGTTAACTAAAAGGATCGCCACGTGTTTTCATATGAAAAGAAAGTAAAACGGTAGGGATCGAAGTCCATCTATAAACATTCTTACCAGCAAAATGTATCAACTCTCGTCCTGAGTCGAGGCTCAAAGGACGCAAAACTGTCAAACATGCACTACTAATCCCGGGGCAAGAGTGACATTTTCACCCCCGTGGACATTCAGCCGTAGCACTTTCATGAAATAACACACACAAAAAAGCACGAGAGATGCAAGTACACGTACAAGCAACAACAACTGTTTTGTTTGTTTTTTAAACAAGAAAGAAAGAGAAGTTGCTAGCTACGCTGGTCGCTACATCGGCGTGTAGCTTGGCGCACTACCCCGGGCTGCTCGCATCGTTTCTCGGGCACTTTGACGTTTTGACGGCTCGGTGTCTTACCTCCTGAAGTAAAAGCTCTTCTTTGGTGGAAAGAAAAGTCACTTCCAGCGGGGCAAGGAGGGAGGGGGGGACGTGTCAGGTGTACGCTTCCCTCGCACGGCCGCTCATGTTCACTTGAAGCTCGTTTCAAAAAAGACACTCCAAACTGCCAAAGCTCCGGTCGTTACACTTCCGACTGTTAATCCGAGTGGATGGCTCACACACACATGCACACGCGCACGCACACGGCGGCGGCGTGGGGGTCTTGGAGTCGAGAAGTCGCTGTGTGTTGTTGTCTCCCGCGTGGAGAAAAAAAAGAGAAAAAAGTACGGCTCACTTGTGCGTGTTTTTACATAACAGCATCATCCGCTTTTTATGTTGACGCATCACGAAGAGAAAACATGGAGAGTTTCTTAAAGGGCCACACGGACGCACGACACCAACCGTGACACCTTGCCTGGGCCACCAAATATTCATATGTATATAGTACAGTACTTACATCTGAATAGCAAAAGTGTGCATTATTGCATTATTGCCTGATTTTGAGCAATCACAATATCAATAAAATAATAATAGGCTAATAAAAATACCAATGTTGCTAAAAAAGATGTTTATTCTTTATGTCATATATTTTTGATTGCCAACATGCCCGTTAAAAATAAAAAATAAAAAAATTCATCAGCAACATCAAACTGATTTACACCTGGTGTGCAACCAGGGCTGGACTGGCCGTTTTTTAGCAACCCTTTATTCAATTTACAATATAGACAGCAAACTGAACCAATCAACATCGGTGGCAAAAGCTACGTGGTTGCCAGGAGTCATGCCTGAATAGAAATTGAATTAGAATAGAAAAGAATAATTGATCCTTGCAGTCAGTGTCAACGATATCCATGATTTTCACACCATAGCAATTAGAAAATGGATGATTAAAATTGTATTCTGTAATGACCTGTACATGATGACTTTACATTTACATCCTTCTGCATCTGTTGTGCTTTAATGTCAGGAAGGGTCCTAGAAGTTTACATGTGTCATATGCACAAAAGTGCCAAGACACGTCAATGGCCATTGTGACTTACTAGGTATTATACAAAGCAGGATCTATTTGTTTTTTTTTGCATGGACAGCATGAGTAAGAACATCTTATTAACAAAAACAGACATGACGATAGGGAACGCCATCAACCCAATTATTATTAAAAAGCACTTCAACCCACTGTTGTCAAGATGCAATCGTGTAATGAATGGTTGGAGTGGATGAAATGACAGCCTCTGCTATTATCCTGTCGTCGTGCATGCTTCCTTTGGAGAGGTATTGATCATTATTTCCTTGTATAGCCTCTTCCGAAACATGCAAGGAGGACATTGCATTCCAGATTATTTAGTCTATGACCGTTAAAATGTTTATCAATTACTCACCTCATGAGGACATGATTATATTTGGCAATTTCATGGCTTGTTGACAAATAGAAGTTCCTGCCCAGTCATTAACTCATTCATTGCCATTGACGGCTATAAACGTCAAAAATTTATTTTAACTATTTCTATTAGTTAAACATTTTTTTCCACTTTTGTTTACAATAGTATGAAAACCTAGATTTTTTAAAATTGTACATTTAAAACAGATAGGAAATTAATTGTGAGTTAACTAGTGAAGTCATGCGATTAATTACGATTAAAAACTTTAATCGCCTGACGCCCCAAATTTTGTAATCTTTTCTTCTTTAAAAAAAAATGGATTCACTGCCATTGACGGCTATAAACGTCAAAAATTCATTTTAATTATTTCTATTAGTTTAACCCCCCCCCCCACACACACACTTTTGTTAACAAGACTATGAAAACCTATATATTTTTTAATGTACATATAGAACAGATGTAAAATTTGTGATTAATCGTGAGTTAACTAGTGAAGTCATGCGATTAATTACAATTAAAAAATGTAATCGCCTCTTGCCCCCAATTTTTAATAATCTTTTTTTTTAATGAATTTATGGCAGTAAATGAGTTCAGTGAGAAATTAAACCCAACAATCTTTTAAAGGAGTAATTTAGGGACACTTACATTTGAATTTAATAGGCTGTATAAACTAATATAACGATAAAATAATTGCAAATGGTGGTTTAAAATGTCACATTAAGTCAAGCTATTAGTATGCTACACTACTTTGATATATCTGATTTTAGCTGCAGCTAAATTGAAGTCATTTGATGGTTATTTGTCTCAGTGCTTTATCACACTACAATAGCAAACTCAATTGCTAACTTTTGCACAAATGCACGATTAACAATATCCTCATGCTAAAGCTCCTTTTAAAGAAAAGAGACCAAACACATTTGATTACTGGCTGCACTGGATTCGTTCATCTGGAAAAGCTTTGAAATCCTTTAATGGAGGAAAAGCCAAACTCGTTTTTTCTTTTGGTGTGTTGATCTATGAATTCCCATCATTGTCATTTTAGTAATGGCTTCAGCAGAAAAAAAACCTGCTCTTTAGTTCAGCCCAGTCCAAACGAGAGCAGAAAAAAACAGATCTAATATAATAGTAAATATATATATATATATAAATAAATAGATATTAATTTCATTGGTCAAAACTAACGTTCCTACATAAGCTACTTCTATTCATCAACATGTCAATCATCCAAAAATGTTTAGACTCCATTCCATTAATCTGATTAGTAAAACAAAGATTGGTCTTTACCTGCATGAGTTGCATTTCTCAGAGGACTTGAACTCTTTCCACTAAAATCCCCCCCATATCAAGAGCGTTTAAACACAGCCTAAAAGATAGTTAATATTGTGGTAATTGGAGAACGTTGCCTCACCTAAACAGTTGATGGTCATGTGACATGTCATTTCCCCCCCTCCTTTCATACTTGCAACCTGTCAGTCAAATCAGGAAAAAAGCACACGTGTAGTTACATTATTCATGGCCACATTCCATTTAGGGTGCAAGCTAGCTAAGCTTCTTGGCTTTCAGCAGCACTTAATGGAATGGAGCCCTCGTTACCATGACTAGGCAAAAAAATCTAATGGGAAAAGGTAGTGGGGAAAATGTTTGGACACAATACAGTGGCTATAATGTGTGCGCAAAATACAAATGACTGTACTATTCAAATCATCCTTGGATAGTTAAATTTTGTGTGCACAATATTCTTCATGGCCACAAATTAGCATATTGTTTACATGAATCACCCCATACAACTGTCATGTATTAACAGAACGTAATAACTAAGACACGTTAAAAATGTTTCTCTTTATTGCACACAAACATTATTCATACATAATATACATCGACATATTTTCAAATCCAAACGCACTGGAGAGAAGTCAAAACATTCGACAGAGTTAGATGAGACTATACAAGATTAGAAATTTTTTATCCCTTGAGTCTTTCCATAAACATTATTTCAACATTGTTTACTACCAAAAGAAGCCCAACAAGTGCAGAGTTTCAGTGTGCACTGAATTGTTTTATCAACAATGTACAATGGTTGAGTGGTTATGATAGCTATGGACACCTGGAAGAGTGGAGAAAAGTCAATATTGATCGTCCTGGTTTTATTCCAGGAGCAGGACTTGGCACCAAATTTCCTGGCGCGACACCAAAAGCTCAACCACATCCCTAAATGTACTCAAAATCAACTGTGCTATTTCATTCTCACAATACTGAGAAAGATAGAATTTTATCTTTTAAAAAAAATTTTTTTTTAACTCCTTCACTGCCATTGACGGCTATAAACGTAAAAAAATCATTTGAACTATTTCTATTAGTTTAACATTTTTTCCACTTTTGTTAACAAGAGTATGAAAACCTAGACATTTTCTGAATAAGGGGTGGGGGGGGGTGTTAAAAATTAGGGGCGTCAGGCGATTACATTTTTGATTGTAATTAATCGCATGAGTTCAATAGTTAACTCACGATTAATCAAAAATAAATGTACAATATTTTTTTCCTAAGTTTTCATACTCTTGTTAACAGAAGTGGAATTTTTTTTAAACTAATAGAAATAGTTTAAATGAATTTTTGACGTCTATGGCCGTCAAAGGCAGTGAATGAGTTTTAAAAAAAAATGGTAAAAGCTCTACTTGATTAATTTGACACGTTATTGCCACCCACCTAGCACAGATACTGAACGGACTGGAAATAGGAGTGTTTACAAAAATCATTTTCATTTAACTGGAAGGTTGTGGAATTGAAATGAAGCCAAACATTAAAGTGAAAATTGTTTCAATTGCTAATAGAATTTAATTGCACAAATGGCTTGGCGTAACAGAAACATTCGATTAATTGAAATAATTGATATGAAAAACGCAACATGAACAGAGATTCTCAAACATGATGTAGGTCAGCAACACTGATGATTCAAACAAGTTAAGGCCTAGGGGGTGTGAAGTAGAGATGTTTCTTGGGGGGGGGGAGACAAAATTGCACTTTCGCTCACTGAGACGAGCGTTTCTCTCCTCCTCTCTCTCACTTGAACATGGCGTTGAAAGATCGTCCGATAATAAGGCGGCGGATTTCACTCGTGCCGGCGCCGATTTCGTACAGCTTTGCGTCCCGCAGGTAGCGTCCCATGGGGTAGTCGTTGATGTAGCCGTTACCGCCTGGTGACAGAACAGTGAGGCAGTTGAAAAAGCAGGGCAGGGCAGCAATTAAGGGTACGTCAACTTTAAACATTTCTAGACAACAATATGTTATATGTGACCTCACTAGTCTACACATGACATTCCGATTAATATTCTATTTGTGGAATAAGAGTTACGTAGCAAAATCCTGCAGGGGGCGGCCATTTTCTGTCGACTGAAGATGACATCACAGCTACGCAAGGCTCAGGCAACGACCAATCACAGCTCACCCGTTTTATGATGCCGAGCTGCGATTGGTTGTTACCTGAGACTTGAGCAACTGGGATGTCATTTTCACTCGACCGCAAGTGGCAAAATGGCCGCCTTCTGATAATGATAAAAACTGCTGGATTTTGCTGCTTAACTCGTATTCCACCAAAGCAATATTGACCAAAATACCATATTAGTCAGGTGAGGCAGCAGAGAACATATTGTCGTTGAATTCCCCTTTGTGTGTTATAATAGAACTTGACATGTAGCTTAATATTTGCCACGTTTAACAAACAAAGTTGATTTAATCATTACATTGCTTGCATTGGCTTGTGTCCGTTAGTAAGCAAGTTACCCATGTACGTTTTTACATATGATGGGGTAGGTATCTGTAAGCTTTTGCTTCAGCCTACTCCTTTTGGGCTTCAACACAATGCACTACTTACTGCATTTAAATGTTTGTCTTAAATGTATCATGCCCAAAAAAAGAAAAAAAAAGTAGATTCTTTAAGATGTAGAAGTGCAATTTTAAAATGTAACAACATGCATCTGACGAATGGTTGTCTGTCACGCCCCGTGCCAACCCCATCTGCAAGGGCCCCTAATCCCTTCTTGCTTAGGGCCAGTTGCTACGCCACTGCTCACGATTAAGTATTGAACTCTTAAATGGACAAAGTTTTATGAAAAACAGATGTTTACTTGTGCCTACAAACTAATTAATACCCAAGCAAAAACAGCCATGAAAACATCACCTTTCCCTTTGCTCTTTTGCACTTGACAGGGGATGAACTAATTAAGATCAGTAATGGAAATAAGTATTTACATGCGGCCAGTTGGCAAATAATTATGCTTCATGCTGTACCAGATTTAGAAATCTGAGTGTGCACTTCTGTGCTTTGCACTAAGGCAAAAATGTGAATCGATTCATTTTCTATATCGCTTATCCGAGCTCGAGCCGCGGGTAAGCTCAATAATTAAAAAAAACCTCTTACCATATTTACAACTAATTGTGTATAATGTATACAGAATATTACATTTCAATATTTTAGTTCCAAATTGTCCCACAGCAACTTTTTTTCCACCTGTGTGCTTTCTCCTCAGTAAAGCAGCAAAGCAGTTAGGTCTGAATTTATTGCACCCTCTGCTGGCTGTGCCGCCAATAAACTCTATTATGCCTCTTTTGCATCAAGACAAAAAACAACAACACAACTTTACCTTGTTGATGTGAAGGTTAAGTCATTTAAATTCACCATGAACCGATTAAAAGATCAGGTCCACCTTTGCTTACACACGGTTGAAGTTGTGAACGTACATGGCATTGTGTGTATGGTCGTCAGCGCTGTGCATGCTAGCTAAAGGTCAAATGTAATCACGCACATATATATTAAAGTGAGGCAGTTGTTGTGAAGCCTTTGCATCGCCTTTTTTTTTTTTTAATTATGGTGACTTCAAATGTCAGCTGTGAAATGTCATGTTCATTCTTCTGCCAGTTCTCATTTTGTATGAAGAAACGCACCTTGACGCCTTCTTGTTCAAGTTGCTCGGCAATCATTGACATTTGTGTTGCATTCATCTGCACAATATGTTTAGCCATAAGAACCGGCATCTGATTGACAAAATAATTTTTTTTGTTTACATTTTTTATTCAAGTAAGCCCTTTTGTGCACACATACAGCATGATTTCCCTTTTCCCTTGAATTTCTATTATTGCAGTATTGTATGGTATTAAAAAAACTGCGGTCTTATGATGACTCACCCAAACACTGAATGCCGTCCAGCGCAACCTGGGTGGCATTCTCAGCACAGTACAGAATGACTCCGGCACAGTCCTGCAGTGGCAACATAAAGCAACATTACTGTCAAATTATTATTATTTTTATTTTTATATATATATATATATTGCCAGATGGGTAGACAATGGACAAAATGAATGTGAATATCTAAACAAGAACAGACTTTCAATTGGAAATACATTTCGAATAATAATTTAAAAAAACAAATTAGAAACACCAACAAAAGTATTTTTTTTTATAGGAAGACGACCCGTGATAAACCGGCTGCAATTCGGTACAGTACAGGACTCAAATGTTTGTCTTTGTTGATGGAAAAACCTAAAAGGCTGGAAAAAGTCATACAGGATTCCAGCATTCGCTGGAAAAAATGTCTCAAAAAAACCAAACTAAACATGGGAGCTCAAAACGTCATCATCAAATCAATTTTGCTTTCGCCAACCACATAAAATGATGTGGCAGGTCGGGTCTGGCTTTCGAGCCCTGAGTTTGACACCTGTGCTGTAGACAGTAATTCAATTTGTATTGTAGTTTGCAGTGGTGTACAACTCGGGATTTCATGATTTTTTTTTTTTTGCAGGGTTGCAGAATAGTGTAGCTGGCGAGTGTAGAAACATTAAAAAAGAAGTAGATGAGCGGCTGACCATGGCGCTGAAGTGTCCTTTGTCACAGGCCCGGCTCACGTTGTACAAATATTGCCGAGAGGAGCTCAACCTGGTGTACATGTCAGCCATCTTGCCCTGCATCAGCTGGTCAAAAGACAAGAATTATGTTTGTGTCACTGAAGGACAGATTCAAACAAATTAGGTGCTCAACTGCCGTGATTTAAAAATACCAAAAAAAAAAAGTATAAACCTGGAAGTGTCCAATCTTCTCTCCAAACGCTTCTCTGACATGCAAGTAGGGAACGGCAGAGTCCAAAACGGACTGCATGATGCTGAAAAGAAGCAATCCCATTAAAAGGCATCCACGTGTCATCTATATTTCAACACACAATGTCAAATCCATTCAGCATGAACCGATCGAGTACTGACCCAACAGGTCCAGCTGCGAGTACCAGCCTCTCCAGATCCAAACCGCTCATCATCACGTAGACTCCTTTGTTTAATGGACCCAGGATGTTTTCCTCTGGAAAAAGTACATGCGTGATTAAGAACAAGAAGCGTTGCTCTCTTTTCTCCACCGTACGCGCATGTTGGAAACACACCTGGGACTTTGCAATCCTCAAAGACCAGCTCACACGTGTTGGACCCCCTCATGCCCAATTTGTCCAGCTTTTGTGCTGTGGAGAAACCCGGCATCCCCTACGGGAAAGGAACACGTGGACGCGTGAGGACCGCCACAGCGGCGGCGATCGTGTCGTCTGACCCACCTTCTCAACAATGAAAGCGGTGATGCCTCTCTGATAAGCCTCCGGGTCCGTCTTGGCGTACACGATGAGGACGTCGGCGTCTGGTCCGTTTGTGATCCAGAACTTGTTACCGTTCAGAACAAAGTGGTCACCTGAGGAGCAATAAGTTTAGTTGCCAGTCAATGAAGCTGTCCTTTCCCACATGGGAGGGCATATCAGTAGCTAACTGTTTTATAAAAACAATTGCTATAAAGTAGATTTCCATGATAGAGAAATTTCTGTGACAGACGAGCGGACAAAAAAAAAAAAAGTCCAAGAAAAGCACTGGTGGAAACCCTGATCATCCGGATCTAAAAATCACCTTAATCGGGATAGAAACTTGTGTGTTCATCATATTGCAAGACTGGTTAACTTTTTTTTCTTTTCTTTTTTACACAATCAAGAGTGTTAAAATGTGATGTAAAACATTGTCTGGATACATAATAAAGTTATTATGCTGAAAACAACTTTCGTTATACAGGTTACCTTGCTTCTTCGCCTTGAGTTTCATGGACACGACATCAGAGCCAGCGTTAGTCTCACTCATCGCCAAGGCGCCAACGTGCTCTCCTGTCAGTAACTGCAAATAAAGCGCCAAAAACGCCAGATGAACATTAACTTTCTTTTCTTACACCATTCTTTAACCAGCACGAGCCTGCGTACGAACCTTTGGCATGTACTTCTCTTTCTGCTTGTCGGTGGCGTGGCGCACCATCTGATTGACGCACAGGTTGGAGTGAGCACCGTAGCTAAGAGCGACGGCCGCCGACACGCGAGAGATTTCCTCCATAACGATAACGTGATCGAGGTAGCCCAATCCAGTACCACCGTATTCCACTGGAAGACATACACAGTGAAATAATTCAACAATAACAAAAAAAAAAGAATAGCCAATGAAGTTCCCTTCATGGTCAGGTTTGTGAAAAAAAAAAACTATTAAAAAAGGGGCTGAATAAGAATGTATGTACCTGGTGCAGTTATGCCAAGCAGACCCATGTCTCCCATGTCTTTCCAGAATTCCTGACAACAAAACAATTAGCTCATCGCAGTGTACTAAGTTGTGTTATGGTCACCATGATCGCTCCAATATTCATTACAAAAACACTGAAACTCACCCGCATCCCTGCAAACTCATTCTTCTTGTCTATCTCGTCGGCATGGGGACCAAGTTTTTCTGCACAGAATTTACGAACACTTTGCCTGAGCTGTGCCAGACAAGAAAAAAAAAACATGAGAATTTAGCAAAAGTGAATATATTTTTCTCATTTTGTGCCTTTATTTATTCAGCTCGAGTATTTTCTTATTTCTAAAACTCAAAAGAAAAATGGTTGCTTGGATCAGAATTAAAAATATATATATATGAATTTTGACCATGCTACAAAAGAACGAACGTCTGTTTAAGATAGCATACAGTATTTTCCTGTTTTTTGTTAGTTTACTTACTCAACAACAGAAGACAACGTAAGGCAATTATTAAGGAGGAGCGTTTTGTTTTTATGGTATCAAATTAAAAGCATGCATTTCAATTTTTTTCTTTTTATCCAGAACTTGAAGAAAATATCAAAATAAAGCTCAAGTTTAACTGCAGACTAATCTGGTGCGGATGTTAGTTTTGGCAATGGAAATTATCCATAATTTTGCCCCTCAAAAGTGAGTGATTCCCTAATTTCCCCCTCTGCTTGGTCTAAAAATATAACTTACTGAATTGACTACCATTTTTTTTTCTTGATTTATTTCAGTTTCTCCTAAAGCCAAAAAGCTGACATTTGAAATTACTTAAGTTTTGAGTCATGTCTGTGATCTGAAGAATGAGACTGGTGATTCCATAAACATTTTTTATTAGTCTAAGTAGATTCAACAAGTCAGTACAAACTGAATCTTAAAAAAAGAAATCTGCCTTTACCGAGATATATAATTGTCACTTTTACTTAATGAATCATTTGGATTATTATGCAACATTAAGAGAAGAACCACAACTCTGTTTGATGCGTTGGAACCTCATTGCAGACTAGATAGGGGGAAAAGCACATTATATCACAGTCTTGGATATTGCACACAGAAAGTAACTACAGTATTGTATTCTAATGTTAAATACCTTTGAGAGAGCAGACAAACTGTCACCCAATCAAATGCTAGTTATGACGCCCCACCCTCTTCCCCACTCACAACAAATATATTGACACCGTGTCACCTTGCTATAAATATATATGCATAAACATGGACAATGAGACTGTCTGTAATTAATAACTTTTTTCCCCGCAACAATACCGTTGTGCTCGGTCAGCCATTCCCAAGGTCTCGAATGTTATTGTGGCTAGCTTTTACGTCATCTTGTCACGCGGGCTGTCTCCAATTGCCCATAAAACTCAAGACAAGACGCGAAAAGTTACAAGTGGCTCATACTCTGCAGCAAAACTGCGAAATCTGTCGTGCTAGCTTGCCCGGTGTGGCTAACCTGGATCTGCTCGTCTGTCAGTCCGTTCACCACGTCGTCCACCGGGATAGCAGCCCCAGCGCATCCTCGCCTAGCCAAGGCGGGCACGAATAGCTTCGAACCGAGGCGGAGAGAGCTTCTGACTGCAAACATGGCGTTCCCTTTAATAGACAGGTCGAGAGAATTAAATGCGAGCGTCCCGGGCGAGAACTCGAGAAAAGCGTTCTGGTGCGGAAACACTGGAGGTCTCACTTTTTCTATAGAATGGATAACCTCAGTTGGCGCGGCTTCTTCTTCTCCGGTGTAAAAAGACAAGTGGCTAACACCGGGCACGTGCATTATCGCCATCTATAGGATGGCTTAGGGAAAGGTTGAAAATTGTGTGTGCGCGCGTGTTTTTATAAACACTTGCACTCTATATATTTTTTAGAAGTAGTAGTGCAACTAGATATTAGTATATTTAGTAGAACAGTGAATATATTTTGTATTATAGACTATTTTCCATTACATTTGCTATCTATCAATCTATCTTTTTTAATATTATAATTATTAAGATTATGAATATATTCAGGGCCTACAGTAACATGTGGCCACGTCATTCTTTATTCCTGCTATCCACCTGAGCATTTTCGTGAAAAAGAGTCTTGTGATTTCTTGCAGTTTTTTTGCCCACCCCCATCCAAAAAAGGTTAATTAAAATGTATGTATTGATTTCTCTCATTTAAAAACATATTCATATAAATGTAAATATTTTGAAAAATTAACGTTATATGAATGATATATGTTTTTTAAATTAAACAATGGTATTAATAACATAAAAATAAGAATAAATCATTTTACTATCAAAACTGATTTTTAACCTATTCTACATATATGTATTCAATTTGTTTTAACTAATTTATTTTGTTTTTATTGTATATAATAAAATACAAAAAATAATAAACTAAAATACATAATTTCACAATGGAATAATTAATCAAAAGTTAATTATGACTAAAAACTGAATTATTATATTATTAGTAGTATTAGTAGTAGTAGTTATTGTTTTATATATAACAACTTTATTATTACATCTTCTATGAATGACCTGGACCTGGACTATCAACCCGTTTTTAACATCAAATGGATACAAAAGTTTGCTCACTCGCTCCTCCTGTACACCGTTTTGGATTGAATGCGCAGGCGTGAACCACATGAACGCGCGTCTTGCACCAGCGCGCACCACAGGCGACGATGCGTTCACAGAGGCAACGAGGAAGTCGTACGGGCTGTTTGAATATTGAAACATTCTCCACACAAACTGGAAACTCCTGAAAACAGCACAAGCCTCGGAGGTCTCTGTCGTACTCCGCCACGATGCGTTCAATAGCGTAGGAACTCACACGACTTCGGGCTGACTTTTTTTTTTTTGACAAGTGATTCCCCACAGAGTGCGATGAACTCCCAAAATGGGTCGCGCAAATCGAACAGGCGAGCTCGTTCGGAAGTGTGATGGAGGCATCCCGAGTACCGCAGGTGACCATCACCCCGGACGGGGGCGGCTTCTCGCGGGAGATGAAGCAGGAGGACTGGGAGGAAGGCGAGGCGGGGGACGGCAGCATGCGTAGAAAGCTGTCCACCTCCTCCGTCTCCTCCACCGGTTCCTCCGCGGTGGAATCAGAGGATGACCTGCTTAGCGACAATGAGAGCAAAAGTAAAGGCATCATCACTCTGGAGCCCCTGGTGGACACTGTAGAGGTGAGTCCATCATTATAAGAAGTTTATCAGGTTGAAACAACATCAATAAATCACAAAAGGCTTTTAATAGTGTTTTTATTTGAGAGGTAATTTTGCTAATCGTTGGCTTCATTTGAGGAGCAAATGATCCGTTAATCGTGTTAAGCAATAAAAATGTAATACAACGGGGAGGTTGAATGTAAGTCTTCAGCTATCGACTATTTCAGTTTGTTACTGAAAATCCTATATAGAATAATCACGTATTTGGATAAAAAAACAATTTTTTTTACTTGAAACATTTCACTTTATAATGAACAATCAACCGTTTTGATTTCTTACATTCACACTATCCATAGCAGCAAATTATGTATTATTTATGCTATTGAAAAAAAAAATGATGTTAATTAATGTTAGTTACAGACTATGCCCCAAAAATGTCCACAAACAAGTTTGAATGAATCATAATAATTGAACTAGGCCAGAGGGTAAAAGTGTTTTGGAATCAAAGTTTGGGGCAGGCTACGTTTAGGGTTTAAACAATTTTAGGCAATTCAAAATGTTTCTGTGTTTATATATAGCAAATTTTTGCTATGCAAGGTTTCAGTCCCTAATCCTTACGAGTAACGAGGGTTCACCATCGTACCATTTTTACGGCTAGTTATGAACTGAAATCAACGGGAATGTTATTATTATTTACTATCTAAGGTACAAAAACTTAACAATATTACTGAGGGGTAGCTAAAATGCATCTATTTATGAGTCTGTATTTCTGTTAGCAAATGTATGCTTTGGCGAGCAGTTCATTTGAGAGTGTTCCAAAGGTGCGAGACCTTTGTCCAACTGTCTCATTGGGATTTCCCTGTTAGAGAATCTTCCTGCACATTTCGATTGATGCGTCTTAATTTCATTTCACGCATCAATCAACTGAAAGCAACAGCGCAAATGAATTGAATGAGATCCTTGACCTGCTGTGCCGTCGTTGCCAGGATTACCCGCACTACGGCGGGCTTAATTGGCGGGGGCTAAAGCCAGAATAATTGTAGCACATAAACAGAAGTAAGCAAACAACATCCTCCCGAAGGATCCTCTTTCAGGCAATAAACAAGGGGCCAATTACACAGTGCTAAAAGTCCGTTTGCCTGCTTTGATTTTCAAGTGCCATCATTTGTCAATGCGGGTACTTCACCATGCGGGGAAATAAGCCACTTCTACATTTGCGAGCTTTTAGACCTTTGTCGGCTCCCGTGTTTGTACACATTTTGTCTTGTTTGAGTTCATAATAAAGACATATTGGGCAAAGCTGGCGATAGCGTTTCCCATTATAACAGATAATCGTTCTGCAATGTCATTAAGCCCAATGAAATTAGGTTATTTCTGCTTATGTCTAGTGACTTATCAAAGGCCTTCATCACCTTAATGAGCCTTGCAGTGCGCATCAACTAAAACGAGTTATGCTTACCTCAGGGCACTTTTGAAGTAAGACCCGATACCACTAGTACTTTTGAAATCTTCCCTTAAAATTGCACGAACTTAACTCATTCACTGCCATTGACGGCTATAAACGTAAAAAAATCATTTGAACTATTTCTATTAGTTTAACATTTTTTCTACTTTTGTTAACAAGAGTATGAAAACCTAGATTTTTTTATTGTACATTAGGACAGATATAAAATGTGTGATTAATTGTGAGTTAACTAGTGAAGTCATGCAATTAATTACAATTAAAAAATGTAATCGCCCGGCGCCCTGAATTTTTAACAATCTTTTCTTTTTTTCACCCCAAAAAAAGATGATTAAAAAATGTCTAGGTTTTCATAATCTTGTTAGTTAGTGCGTCAGGCGATTACATTTTTTTTTATTGTAATTAATCGCATGACTTCAATAGTTAACTCATGATTAATTACACATTTTATATCTGCTCTAAACGTACAATTATTTTTTTCCTAGGTTTTCATACTTTTGTTAACAGAAGTGGAGAAAGTTAAACTAATAGAAATAGTTCCAAATGAATTTTTGACGTCTATAGCCGTCAATGGCAGTGAATGAGTTAATGACAATTTTCTATCTTTTAATTTCTGATCGCAAAATCGCCGCAAAAGGTCGTAAGTACGATACCTTGAAATAAGGCCGAGTATTTGCAGTATTATGCAGTTGGGTCACTCCTTGGGCACACAAACTGCAGGTGCAAAGGGAGTGGCCTCAAATCAAACAGAAGCTGAGGGTGGAAATGTGTGTACATGTAAATATTTTGTTTGTAGATGCATCTTAGTCAGACTTAATGTGCTGTCGTTGAGCACAGTTTGTGAGACGGAATAGCATATTTGCCATGAAGAGTTACAGCTTCTCTCACAGTAGTTGTTCCCAACTCAGAGAATTGCAAGGCGGAGTGCGTTCACAGACCATTTTGTCTTCTTTATGTCAACACTGTCACCACTAGACGTTACTTTTCCCCCCTATTCTCCTCTCTTCTCCATAAAAGGTCTGCACTTGTCATTTTTTCTGTACGGATGACCTGTTAAGAGCGCGCGTTCGCACGTTGCCGTCATCCACCATTTCCAAAGATGATAGAAATATCCCTTCATAGGCATTTGTGTTGATTACCAGTTCTATCCAGTGGCCTTCTCCGCCCACGCAAACTCACATTTGAGAAAGGCTAGCATAGCGTTGTGCAATAAATGCTCTTTTCATGTTTTGCCTTTGAGCAAATAGAGCTTTGACATTTAACAAGGCACCACTACAGGAAGTCAATATCACTTGCACATCACTATTTCACAAGTTAAGCGCTCAGAAGAGACTCGTCATTTCTGCTGCTTACATGCTAATGAGTTTGTATCACCCCCTCAACGGTGTCAGCACACTTGGATGTGGCAGGTATTAGTCACGTCAGTCAGTCTGTCTGCCTGCCTGCTCACTTTTCTCCTTGAAAGTGAGTGCCTCTGCAGCCTGTGCTCGCAGCATTGCCATGGGCAACCGTTTGGATCAGCTTTGCTTTGTCAGCCTTGGTGTCCCACACGCCAGGAATCTCTGGCCAAACACAAAGAGGGCCGCAGTCCTGAGGGGGGAAAAAAAAACACATACCAAACACACCTTATATAACAACAAATCAGAGAAGCGTACAGCTTTAAATGAATGCAAAGTATTGCATGGAGGATAGCTTTTGGCTTTTGTCACCAAATTCATATGAGTAAGTTTGTGAGAGCAAACCAACATATCGAATTACAATTAAATGAATAAATAAATATGAGGTTTGGGCGCTCTACTTTGTGGAGATGCAATTGCATAGAAATCCGCGCTTAGAAATAATAGAGGAGCCTCATCTTTTGACTTTTCTCATTAAATTAACAATGCGCAAAAATGGCACTAAACTGAGACAGCAAACCAACATGAGGTGCAAAAACTCATTTTATGCATTTTCCCCCTCACAAAAATTAACTTACTACAAATTTTAGCATTATTGAGGTACTATGTTTGTCAACCCTTGCAAACTGTACATAGCCTACTTTTTTCTTTTAATAGTAGCAAATTTAGAAAATGTATTATATATGATTATCAGTATTTTTAACTCATTCACTGCCGTTGACAGCTATAGACTTTTAAAAAAAAATAATTTTAACTATTTCTATTAGTTTAAATTTGTTTTCCAGTTTTGTTAACAAGAGTATGAAAACCTATATATTTTTTGTACATTTAGAACAGATATCAAATTTGTGATTAATCGTGAGTTAACTAGTGAAATCATGCGATTAATTACGGTTACAAATTTTAATCGCCTGATGCCCTTAATTTAAAAAAATATTTTCTTTAAAAAAAAACTTATTTTAATCTTTTTTTTAATCGTAATTAATCACATGACTTCACTAGTTAACTCGCGATTAATCACAAATTTTTATAACTGTTCTAATACAATCAAAAAAATCTAGGTTTTCATACTCTTAACAAAAGTGGGGGGGAAATGTTAAACTAATAGAAATAGTTCAAATTAATGGCAGTGAATGAATTAAAGATAATTTTTAAAAAGATAATTAAAATAAGGAAAAGATAAGCTTTCTAAATAAAACAACTTTTTCACACAAAAAAATCCCCAAAAATATTTATTTATTAATTAATCAAAAAGCCTCTATTCACCAAAGCGTGTCTGCCCTGTAATTGGCTGGCAACCAGTAGAGGGTGTACCCCTCTTTCCCAAATTTTTCCTGTGATAGACACTAAAAGAGGACATGCACGATAGAATATGAACGGATGAAAGTACTGGCTTTTCTCTACCCAACCCTTGAACTAATTTCCTTCAATTCAAGAACATTAACAGAAGCAACATCATTTTTGACCAATGTTATTTATGGAACACATACATGTAATGTATATAAAATATATAATATAAATATAAATATTGCAATCGTTATATAAATACAATAAGATTAATGACGAAATACATAAATATTCAGGAAGTTCATGCAGACACAGGAACGGAATAATGAATTGAGAAGTAATTAGTGAAACATAAAAGTCTCAGTTTCATTTCCTGTTTCCATCATTTTCACGATGAGAGACATGACGTCCCCAACACGTCCGTGGAAGAGGACATGTCAAACTTGCACACCGACGCATGGGAATAACCTTTTCCACTACCACCGTGTGTTTGTCATCTTTTAAAGAAGTGAGTTAACTAGTGAAGTCATGCGATTAATTACAATTAAAAAATGTAATCGCCGCTTGCCCCCAATTTTTAATAATCTTTTTTTTTTTATGAATTTATGGCAGTAAATGAGTTCAGTGAGAAATTAAACCCAACAATCTTTTAAAGGAGTAATTTAGGGACACTTACATTTGAATTTAATAGGCTGTATAAACTAATATAACGATAAAATAATTGCAAATGGTGGTTTAAAATGTCATGAAAATTGTGTGTGCGCGCGTGTTTTTATAAACACTTGCACTCTATATATTTTTTAGAAGTAGTAGTGCAACTAGATATTAGTATATTTAGTAGAACAGTGAATATATTTTGTATTATAGACTATTTTCCATTACATTTGCTATCTATCAATCTATCTTTTTTAATATTATAATTATTAAGATTATGAATATATTCAGGGCCTACAGTAACATGTGGCCACGTCATTCTTTATTCCTGCTATCCACCTGAGCATTTTCGTGAAAAAGAGTCTTGTGATTTCTTGCAGTTTTTTTGCCCACCCCCATCCAAAAAAGGTTAATTAAAATGTATGTATTGATTTCTCTCATTTAAAAACATATTCATATAAATGTAAATATTTTGAAAAATTAACGTTATATGAATGATATATGTTTTTTAAATTAAACAATGGTATTAATAACATAAAAATAAGAATAAATCATTTTACTATCAAAACTGATTTTTAACCTATTCTACATATATGTATTCAATTTGTTTTAACTAATTTATTTTGTTTTTATTGTATATAATAAAATACAAAAAATAATAAACTAAAATACATAATTTCACAATGGAATAATTAATCAAAAGTTAATTATGACTAAAAACTGAATTATTATATTATTAGTAGTATTAGTAGTAGTAGTTATTGTTTTATATATAACAACTTTATTATTACATCTTCTATGAATGACCTGGACCTGGACTATCAACCCGTTTTTAACATCAAATGGATACAAAAGTTTGCTCACTCGCTCCTCCTGTACACCGTTTTGGATTGAATGCGCAGGCGTGAACCACATGAACGCGCGTCTTGCACCAGCGCGCACCACAGGCGACGATGCGTTCACAGAGGCAACGAGGAAGTCGTACGGGCTGTTTGAATATTGAAACATTCTCCACACAAACTGGAAACTCCTGAAAACAGCACAAGCCTCGGAGGTCTCTGTCGTACTCCGCCACGATGCGTTCAATAGCGTAGGAACTCACACGACTTCGGGCTGACTTTTTTTTTTTTGACAAGTGATTCCCCACAGAGTGCGATGAACTCCCAAAATGGGTCGCGCAAATCGAACAGGCGAGCTCGTTCGGAAGTGTGATGGAGGCATCCCGAGTACCGCAGGTGACCATCACCCCGGACGGGGGCGGCTTCTCGCGGGAGATGAAGCAGGAGGACTGGGAGGAAGGCGAGGCGGGGGACGGCAGCATGCGTAGAAAGCTGTCCACCTCCTCCGTCTCCTCCACCGGTTCCTCCGCGGTGGAATCAGAGGATGACCTGCTTAGCGACAATGAGAGCAAAAGTAAAGGCATCATCACTCTGGAGCCCCTGGTGGACACTGTAGAGGTGAGTCCATCATTATAAGAAGTTTATCAGGTTGAAACAACATCAATAAATCACAAAAGGCTTTTAATAGTGTTTTTATTTGAGAGGTAATTTTGCTAATCGTTGGCTTCATTTGAGGAGCAAATGATCCGTTAATCGTGTTAAGCAATAAAAATGTAATACAACGGGGAGGTTGAATGTAAGTCTTCAGCTATCGACTATTTCAGTTTGTTACTGAAAATCCTATATAGAATAATCACGTATTTGGATAAAAAAACAATTTTTTTTACTTGAAACATTTCACTTTATAATGAACAATCAACCGTTTTGATTTCTTACATTCACACTATCCATAGCAGCAAATTATGTATTATTTATGCTATTGAAAAAAAAAATGATGTTAATTAATGTTAGTTACAGACTATGCCCCAAAAATGTCCACAAACAAGTTTGAATGAATCATAATAATTGAACTAGGCCAGAGGGTAAAAGTGTTTTGGAATCAAAGTTTGGGGCAGGCTACGTTTAGGGTTTAAACAATTTTAGGCAATTCAAAATGTTTCTGTGTTTATATATAGCAAATTTTTGCTATGCAAGGTTTCAGTCCCTAATCCTTACGAGTAACGAGGGTTCACCATCGTACCATTTTTACGGCTAGTTATGAACTGAAATCAACGGGAATGTTATTATTATTTACTATCTAAGGTACAAAAACTTAACAATATTACTGAGGGGTAGCTAAAATGCATCTATTTATGAGTCTGTATTTCTGTTAGCAAATGTATGCTTTGGCGAGCAGTTCATTTGAGAGTGTTCCAAAGGTGCGAGACCTTTGTCCAACTGTCTCATTGGGATTTCCCTGTTAGAGAATCTTCCTGCACATTTCGATTGATGCGTCTTAATTTCATTTCACGCATCAATCAACTGAAAGCAACAGCGCAAATGAATTGAATGAGATCCTTGACCTGCTGTGCCGTCGTTGCCAGGATTACCCGCACTACGGCGGGCTTAATTGGCGGGGGCTAAAGCCAGAATAATTGTAGCACATAAACAGAAGTAAGCAAACAACATCCTCCCGAAGGATCCTCTTTCAGGCAATAAACAAGGGGCCAATTACACAGTGCTAAAAGTCCGTTTGCCTGCTTTGATTTTCAAGTGCCATCATTTGTCAATGCGGGTACTTCACCATGCGGGGAAATAAGCCACTTCTACATTTGCGAGCTTTTAGACCTTTGTCGGCTCCCGTGTTTGTACACATTTTGTCTTGTTTGAGTTCATAATAAAGACATATTGGGCAAAGCTGGCGATAGCGTTTCCCATTATAACAGATAATCGTTCTGCAATGTCATTAAGCCCAATGAAATTAGGTTATTTCTGCTTATGTCTAGTGACTTATCAAAGGCCTTCATCACCTTAATGAGCCTTGCAGTGCGCATCAACTAAAACGAGTTATGCTTACCTCAGGGCACTTTTGAAGTAAGACCCGATACCACTAGTACTTTTGAAATCTTCCCTTAAAATTGCACGAACTTAACTCATTCACTGCCATTGACGGCTATAAACGTAAAAAAATCATTTGAACTATTTCTATTAGTTTAACATTTTTTCTACTTTTGTTAACAAGAGTATGAAAACCTAGATTTTTTTATTGTACATTAGGACAGATATAAAATGTGTGATTAATTGTGAGTTAACTAGTGAAGTCATGCAATTAATTACAATTAAAAAATGTAATCGCCCGGCGCCCTGAATTTTTAACAATCTTTTCTTTTTTTCACCCCAAAAAAAGATGATTAAAAAATGTCTAGGTTTTCATAATCTTGTTAGTTAGTGCGTCAGGCGATTACATTTTTTTTTATTGTAATTAATCGCATGACTTCAATAGTTAACTCATGATTAATTACACATTTTATATCTGCTCTAAACGTACAATTATTTTTTTCCTAGGTTTTCATACTTTTGTTAACAGAAGTGGAGAAAGTTAAACTAATAGAAATAGTTCCAAATGAATTTTTGACGTCTATAGCCGTCAATGGCAGTGAATGAGTTAATGACAATTTTCTATCTTTTAATTTCTGATCGCAAAATCGCCGCAAAAGGTCGTAAGTACGATACCTTGAAATAAGGCCGAGTATTTGCAGTATTATGCAGTTGGGTCACTCCTTGGGCACACAAACTGCAGGTGCAAAGGGAGTGGCCTCAAATCAAACAGAAGCTGAGGGTGGAAATGTGTGTACATGTAAATATTTTGTTTGTAGATGCATCTTAGTCAGACTTAATGTGCTGTCGTTGAGCACAGTTTGTGAGACGGAATAGCATATTTGCCATGAAGAGTTACAGCTTCTCTCACAGTAGTTGTTCCCAACTCAGAGAATTGCAAGGCGGAGTGCGTTCACAGACCATTTTGTCTTCTTTATGTCAACACTGTCACCACTAGACGTTACTTTTCCCCCCTATTCTCCTCTCTTCTCCATAAAAGGTCTGCACTTGTCATTTTTTCTGTACGGATGACCTGTTAAGAGCGCGCGTTCGCACGTTGCCGTCATCCACCATTTCCAAAGATGATAGAAATATCCCTTCATAGGCATTTGTGTTGATTACCAGTTCTATCCAGTGGCCTTCTCCGCCCACGCAAACTCACATTTGAGAAAGGCTAGCATAGCGTTGTGCAATAAATGCTCTTTTCATGTTTTGCCTTTGAGCAAATAGAGCTTTGACATTTAACAAGGCACCACTACAGGAAGTCAATATCACTTGCACATCACTATTTCACAAGTTAAGCGCTCAGAAGAGACTCGTCATTTCTGCTGCTTACATGCTAATGAGTTTGTATCACCCCCTCAACGGTGTCAGCACACTTGGATGTGGCAGGTATTAGTCACGTCAGTCAGTCTGTCTGCCTGCCTGCTCACTTTTCTCCTTGAAAGTGAGTGCCTCTGCAGCCTGTGCTCGCAGCATTGCCATGGGCAACCGTTTGGATCAGCTTTGCTTTGTCAGCCTTGGTGTCCCACACGCCAGGAATCTCTGGCCAAACACAAAGAGGGCCGCAGTCCTGAGGGGGGAAAAAAAAACACATACCAAACACACCTTATATAACAACAAATCAGAGAAGCGTACAGCTTTAAATGAATGCAAAGTATTGCATGGAGGATAGCTTTTGGCTTTTGTCACCAAATTCATATGAGTAAGTTTGTGAGAGCAAACCAACATATCGAATTACAATTAAATGAATAAATAAATATGAGGTTTGGGCGCTCTACTTTGTGGAGATGCAATTGCATAGAAATCCGCGCTTAGAAATAATAGAGGAGCCTCATCTTTTGACTTTTCTCATTAAATTAACAATGCGCAAAAATGGCACTAAACTGAGACAGCAAACCAACATGAGGTGCAAAAACTCATTTTATGCATTTTCCCCCTCACAAAAATTAACTTACTACAAATTTTAGCATTATTGAGGTACTATGTTTGTCAACCCTTGCAAACTGTACATAGCCTACTTTTTTCTTTTAATAGTAGCAAATTTAGAAAATGTATTATATATGATTATCAGTATTTTTAACTCATTCACTGCCGTTGACAGCTATAGACTTTTAAAAAAAAATAATTTTAACTATTTCTATTAGTTTAAATTTGTTTTCCAGTTTTGTTAACAAGAGTATGAAAACCTATATATTTTTTGTACATTTAGAACAGATATCAAATTTGTGATTAATCGTGAGTTAACTAGTGAAATCATGCGATTAATTACGGTTACAAATTTTAATCGCCTGATGCCCTTAATTTAAAAAAATATTTTCTTTAAAAAAAAACTTATTTTAATCTTTTTTTTAATCGTAATTAATCACATGACTTCACTAGTTAACTCGCGATTAATCACAAATTTTTATAACTGTTCTAATACAATCAAAAAAATCTAGGTTTTCATACTCTTAACAAAAGTGGGGGGGAAATGTTAAACTAATAGAAATAGTTCAAATTAATGGCAGTGAATGAATTAAAGATAATTTTTAAAAAGATAATTAAAATAAGGAAAAGATAAGCTTTCTAAATAAAACAACTTTTTCACACAAAAAAATCCCCAAAAATATTTATTTATTAATTAATCAAAAAGCCTCTATTCACCAAAGCGTGTCTGCCCTGTAATTGGCTGGCAACCAGTAGAGGGTGTACCCCTCTTTCCCAAATTTTTCCTGTGATAGACACTAAAAGAGGACATGCACGATAGAATATGAACGGATGAAAGTACTGGCTTTTCTCTACCCAACCCTTGAACTAATTTCCTTCAATTCAAGAACATTAACAGAAGCAACATCATTTTTGACCAATGTTATTTATGGAACACATACATGTAATGTATATAAAATATATAATATAAATATAAATATTGCAATCGTTATATAAATACAATAAGATTAATGACGAAATACATAAATATTCAGGAAGTTCATGCAGACACAGGAACGGAATAATGAATTGAGAAGTAATTAGTGAAACATAAAAGTCTCAGTTTCATTTCCTGTTTCCATCATTTTCACGATGAGAGACATGACGTCCCCAACACGTCCGTGGAAGAGGACATGTCAAACTTGCACACCGACGCATGGGAATAACCTTTTCCACTACCACCGTGTGTTTGTCATCTTTTAAAGAAGTGAGATAACGTCACTTTAAATGTATAAAACATTCCAACTCTAACCGCTTTTATGGCAGGGAAATAAAACAGGAAGTTCGTTTAAAGTGTGAAGCACAGTTGAATGTCTGTGAAATATGCAAGCTGTCACTTTGTTTTCTTTGCGTGTGTGTGTGTGTGTGTGTGTTTGCATATTCACACGTGTTACAAGAAAGACAGGGAAGAGAACGTAGCAGTGAAGGAGGGAGTCCCCCAAACAAGCATGTAAAATAAACATTTCTGACAAGTAAAGCAGTAACTCAGCGCTGTCGTGTTTTTTTTCTTTTTTTAACTTCACTATTCTGTAGTCTTACGAGACAACAAAATATGCTCTCAAAATGTTCAACAATCTACAAGAAAATTAATGCTTAGGTTTTTTTTTTTTTTTTGCACTACAGTAGTCCTCTGCGAACTCCGACCACATTTATACACATATTGCTCATTCAATACCACTTTGACAGTCAAAACAGAACAATTAAGCATTTTTGGTACAACTCCTGCAATAGTCATAAAATATTACAGTTTACAGACAAAGAGGAAACCCACATTACATCACTGGGTCCATGTGCTGTACTTCGTATTGTTTGATTTAGCACGCCGTGTAATGCGCTTGTGGTGACCCTCTTGCCAATCAAAACGGGTCACCATGGTTACCTGTGGGTTGTTGTTTTGACGCGTGGCTCCAGTTTCGACTTCACAATGCTCATTTATTTTACTTACAGTTTGTTTCAATTTTGTTTCCACTTGGACAGAGAACGTGAGTCCATAATGACCAGACACGATCACCCCACCACGCCCCCGACCGCGGTTTAAAACAGTTTTTCTTCTGCCACTGGTTACGCCTGAGACTCATCACCCCGCTGATTAAGTAGCCTCAGGCCAGGGCAAATGGGCACCACTGCTCCCCCAAGTGGTGGGAGGTTCAACAAATAAACAAGTTCACAGAAAAATGGCTCTTACAGTATGGAAGCCCAAAAGTGTCAAAATTTAATAAATAAAGCCGTCATTTTGAAATAAATATCCTTTAGATAAAAAACAGGCAATTATGTAATGTGGCCATTACACATTTGTATTAGTATTCATATGAAAAGTGTTCATGCTATTCTTTAATATGTAACTAATATTTTATTTTGATTAAATATTTCATAATGATTACACTTTTCATAATAATACTAACACATTATACAATTGAATGGCCACAATACATAATTGCCTGTTATTTATCTAAAGGATATTTATTTCAAAATGACGTTTTTATTTATTGAATTTTGACACTTTTGGGCTTCCATAATACCGGCGCTTATGAAATGTTTAAAAAACAAAAAAGAATGAAATTACTCACTTGCTGTCTTTTGGGTGTGTTCATGCTTGATGTTTGGTTAAGGAAATTGTGTGACAACTTTGTGTACTGTAAGTAAACACTTTGTGGGCAAATGCGTTAAAAATAACAGTAGAAAGCACTGGTAACACGCTAGAAAAGCTGGTAAAAAAAAAACAAACACTCTCTTCCAAAAGTATTGTAATTTAGAACATCCATCAATCCATTCATTTTCTGCTCCTGATACAAAACCTGTGAAATGTTTTTTTCTTCGTCTTCAGGACACACTTAATGGTTGTGTTGTCTGGACAATGCTTAATGTAAATCTGATAGATTTTTTTGTATATCTCTTCTATGCTTTGAATAATCAATATAACTTCTAACCAAACACACTTGTGAATGAACAAGTGAAGACGAAGCCATTACATACTGTACAAAGTACTTTACGACAACTTCTTTACAACAACACTCAGCATCCTGTGCATAATTCAGATGTTACTTTTTCTGGCCAACTGGGTTCACATCATCATCATCATCATCATCATCATCATCATACATTCTTGGCCAATTTATTTAGTGTAAAGAGATCTTGTGAGAAATCTCTTTACCTGGAAATGATCAAAAGGTCAAAGGTCGGGGGGAAATAACAAAAATCATAGAACGAATATGGAAATAGTGCTCTTCACCTTCTTCTCCAATTGCTCTTTGGAAATTTTATTTTCTGCCTATAAAATAAACCTGTCTTTTTTTTCTTCTTCTTTTTTTTAAAGTTTTTTTTTTTTTTAAACTCTAACCTGATTATGCACGTGTTCATCAGAACAAGCCATGGTGGAAGTTGAAGACCATCGTCCAGTGGCCCTTTAGCGCTGCCCACAGAAGGAAGCTAAACTGGGTGCAGCTCGCCGGCCATAAAGGTGACGTTGGCCCACACGATTCTCTCCATTCATTCGGAATCATTAAAACTAAGCTAAAAAGGTTGAACACGTCGTCTCAGGCAACTTCAAAGCAGCGGACGAGGGCAGCATTCTGAAGAGACTTTCCGAAAATGAGGTGCAGTGCTTTGAGAGGCTGAGAGGTGACTCGCTGCTGCCGTTTGTGCCCGTTTACCACGGCGTGGTGGAGAAAGACGGGGAGTCTTTCATACACATGGCTGACCTGCTGGCAGCTTTTGACCTTCCAAATGTCATGGACTGCAAGATGGGAGTGAGGTAACCGGGCTTTGCTTGGCATCGCGCTGGGGATTAATTATGTTTCTATAGGGACACCTCTTTCACTTATTTTCTCTTTTAAATGTCAAACCCAAAATTTTATTTTCAAAAATATGTTGTATATAGTCTAAACAAGGCATTCTGGTTGATATTGTGTTTGTGGAATACGTATTAAGCAGCAAAATACACCAATTTTTATCCATCTCAGGGGGCGGCCATTTTGTCACTTGCTGTCAACTGAGAATGACATCACAGTTGCTCACTGCTCAGGTAATGACTAATCACGACTCACCATTTTCTTAAGCTGAGCTATGATTAGTCGTTGCCATAACAAAATGGCCGCCACCCTGAGATGGTTAAAAATGGAATGATTGTTCTGCTTATATTCATATTCCACAAAAACAATATTAACTCATTTACTGCTATAAACGTCAAAAATTCATTTGAACTATTTCTTTTAGGTTTGTTTCCACACTTGTTTACAAGAGTATGAAACCCTAGATTTTTTTAAATTGTAAATTTCAAACCGATGTAAAATTTGTGATTAATCGTGAGTTAACTCGTGAAGTAATGCGATTAATTACGATAAAAAATGTTAATCACCTGACGCCCCGAATATTTAATCATCTTTTTGTTAAATTCATTCGCTGCCATTGACTGCTATAAACGTCAAAAATTCATTTGAACTATTTCTATTAGTTCAACATTTTTTCCCCCACTTTTGTTAACAAGAGTATGAAAACCTAGAATTTTTTTATTGCACATTTAGAACAGACATTAAATTTGTGATTAATCGTGAAGTCATGCGATGAAAAATTGTAATCGCCTGTCACCCCAAATTTTTAATCTTTTTTTTTTCATCAATTTATGGCAGCGAATGAGTTAATAGTGGGGGCTGTATAGGAAACAATATACAAACAACTTTTTACATTCACATTCATATGTGACCTCACTAGTCTAAACATGACATTCTGATTAATATTACATTTTTAGAATATGAGTTATGAGCTAACAAACACACGCACGCACGCACGCACAAAAAAAAAATGTATGTATGTGTGTATGTATATATGTGTATATATATATATATTTATAAAAAAAAAAAAAAAAAAAAAAAAAAAAAAGAATATGAGTTATGAAGCAAAATCCAGCCGTCCATCTCAGGGGCGGCCATTTTGCCACTTGCTGTCGACTGAAGATGACATCACAGTTCCTCAGGCAACAGCCAATAAGAGCTCACCTGCTTTCTGAAGCTGCGCTGTGATTGGTTGTTACCTGAGCAACATTGATGTCATCTTCAGTCGACAGCAAGTGGCAAAATGGCCGACCCCCTGAGTGGCTGGATTTTTGCTGCTTAACTCATACTCCACTAATGCAATATTAACCAGAAAACCATATTTAGACTAGTGGGATTGACTTCCATTTAAGTTGGCTACTTAGGCTTAGATTGCTTTATTTTTTTTTTTTTTTTTTTTTTTTTTTCTTTTTTTTCTTATAAGAGCTCAGTATTGTTCATTCGGAAATGTCATCATCATTGCTCTTTTTTTTTTTTTTTTTTTTTTTTTTTTAAATATATATATATATATATATATACACATATATACATACATATATACATATATACATACATACATACATACTTTTTTTTTTTTTGTGTGTGTGTGGGTGAGTATGTGTGTGTGCGTGCGTGCGTGCGTGTGTTTGTTAGCTCACCAGAAAACCTATTAGAAAAAAAAAAAATCTTATACCGTTCACCTAAATCGAACACCAGGAGACCCGAGGGGACCGAAGAAAACCAAGGAAGGTGAAATCCAGCACCGACCAGACACCCCCCACCAGAACTCCTCCCCAGCCCAAGAAACATCCAGACCCCAACAAATCCAAAAAACATAAAGTCAGGGAGGCCTCAAGAGACCAACGGAGAGACCGAGAAAAGGAAGGAAGGACAGACGAAGCCGCGTGAGATCCGAGACACCAGCCTCCACCGATTCAATAACCTGAGGAGGAAACAGATTGTGTCTGAGTTTCGGTAGATGCTGGTGTGGTGGATCTGGCATGCATGAAAATCTCCACCAAAGAGGGGAGCCGTCGACCCCCGCCGGAACAGAGCAAGCGCAACACCTCAGGGCCCCCCAGGCCGCGGCAGCGCCAAAGGACGACCCCCGGGCCCCACCAGGGCCACCGGCCGGAGAGCAAACCCAGGAGCAGGAGCGCCCCCCGCCCCAACACGGCCCGCGCCCCCGGCCCAACGCAGCAGGACGGGGCACTGCAGGCCCACCAGGCACCCCACCGGCCCCCAACCCCCGCCCCCCCACCACCCCCCGCCCCCCATCCACTCCCCGCCACCCACCCCAACCCAGCCCCAGCCGCCCCCATGCCCCCAATCCCCCAGACACCCCCCACCCCCAGCACCCCCCCACCCCGCAACCCCCACCACCGCCCCCCCCCCAACAAAGCCGCCCCCCCCCCCGACCCCACCCCGACCAACCGGCAGCCCCCCAACCCCCGACCCCCAGCCCCCGGGGACCACCCGCACCCAGGCACCGGCGCCGAAGAGGGGCCGGACAGCGGAGCGGAGAGGGCAGCCGCGCCCACCCCACCCCCCGCCGTGTGGAAGGACGGAACACCGGGGGCAGAAGGGGGAGATGGGGGCACCGGAGGGCGGCCGACACCCCCGAACCCCAGGCCCAGCGGGGGAAGGCCCCGGTCGTCACCCCAGCGTTCTTTGTGAAAATTAACCCCTGTTACTGAGTCCGCCAGCTCGCGGACTGGCGAACTCTACCCCTAAACCGTGAATGTGACCCCACCCAGTGTATATACAAGTGTGTGTGTGTGGTGCATTAAAATTAGGAGCAGGTGAACCGGAGCCGATGGAAATGATATTCCCACGCTCCGATCCACCCGCCACCCAAGCATGTTGCTGAGTGTATGTGGTGCATTAAAAAAAATAGATAGGGCGGGGGGGGGGGGGGGGTGGCGACACGGACAGGGGACCGCAGCACTGCTCTATACTGCGGCCCCCAACCGATGGCACCCCCACAGGCCCCCAAGCCCCCCCCCCACCCACAAGTTGTGTGGTGTATTAAAATTGGAGGGGAGTTGTAGGGTGAAGACGGTGTTTCCACCCTACCCCACCCCCCAAAGTGTGTTATGTGCCCTATATGTCTATAAAAGTGTATTGTGCAAACCTAGTGTAGTGAGTTAAGAGGTGTGACCAGCGGGGCCCCCCCCAACCGGGCGGGGGCAGGAGGCGCACCGGCCCACCAAGCCCCCACCCACCCCACCAGGACCCCGGCGGGCATATGGGACCCGTCCGGCGGGGCGATAGGGCTCGCCCCCCGGATACTGGGTCCCGCCCGAGGTGTCAGGACGCCCACCGGAGCGGGGCGGGCACGACACCAAACCCCAGCCACCCCCGCCGGCCCCCATAGCACCGAGACCCGGGCCATGGATGGAGCCCCCGGCCCAGGGGAGGGGAAGGAAGGCGTACCGGGGAAGGGGAAGGGAGGAGGGAAGGGGACGACAAGAAGGGCAGGGGGCAGCGGCAGGGACGCAAGGAGAGGGGGAGAGGAGGAGGAAGGGCGACGAGGGAGAGGGGACAAGGAGGCGGAGGACGGGCGGGGAGAGGCGAGGAGGGAGAGGCAGCAAGGGGGAGGAAGGGGGAGGGGAGAGGGAACCACCGGGCTTAGATTGCTTTAAATGAGATGTAGAGAATGGTGATAGTATTTACTACTTAAAATGGAGTGCTCTAAAAGGCAACACCTGCTCTTAGCGCATATTTTATGCTTGGCTTCCTGCCACAGCAACTTGCGCATTTACTCACTAAATATGCGCAAACGAGTTGGTTACTTCCCTCTTGTTACAGAAAACGCTTCATAAACTAAACCACCCGTCCACACACACACACACACACACACACACTCGCTGCACGATGGCATGCTCGCATCACATCCACACACTCGGGGCGTCCCTGGAGACTCCGCTTTGTTTGTTAACCGCACACTTTCAAAACCGCTTACTTGCGCGAACGCTCTGTTGAACGCCGGCACGCTAGAGTTTCCTCTAAGCTTCCCTCTGCAGTGCAGAGGAAGTGAGTCTCAAAAACTGAAACTGAAAAGTCACATGTGCTTGTTTACAGCTACAGTGGTGTGAAAACTGCCAAAGCGGCAGTGTAAAAAATAAGTACTCATTTTGTAAATAACTCACACACTGTTGCCTTTTAAAAAAATAATAATAATTAAATGCCGACGGTGTGTAAACATACCCCTCCTGCTTGTAGAACCTACTTGGAGGAAGAACTGGTTCGAGCGCGGGTGCGGCCCAAGCCGAGGGAGGACCTGTATAAGAAGATGGTGGAGGTGGACAGCGGAGGCCCGACGGCCCAGGAACACTCCCAATGTGGCGTCACCAAACCTCGTTACATGCAGTGGAGGGAAAGCCTGAGCTCCAGCAACACGATGGGCTTCCGGATCGATGGCATCAAGGTACACACAGAGGGCCACAATCAAACAAAAACAAAAGCAGTTGGGTTGAAAATAACCCAACTGTGGGTCAAAAAATGGACCGATCCTCTACTTGGGTCGATTTGACCCAATTTTGAGTCAAGAAATGGGTCTTTCATCCTTGACTTGGGTCAAAAAATTGGGTCACTTTGTATAAAACAACCCAGTAGGTTACTTTTGACCCAACTGCTTTTAGAGTGTATATTGAAGTAGAATTACAAATACTTGTTTAAAAAAAAAAAAAAACACCCAAGGAAGTAATAGAAGTACTGATTTAACTCCTGTACTGAATTAAAAGTAACAAAACATAGACTGAACTATATTAAAGTACAACATTAACTCATTCACTGCCATTGACTGCTATAGACGTAAAAAATTAATTTGAACTATTTTTATTAGTTTCACATTTGTTCTACTTTTGTTAACAAGGGTATGAAAATCGAGATTTTTTTTTATTGTACATTTAGAACAGATGTAAAATTCTAGTGAAGTCATGTGATTAATTACAATTAAAAAATTTAATCACCTGATGCCCCTAATTAAAAAAGAAAAGAAATATTATAAAAAAAACTAGGGGCGTCAGACGATTAATTTTTTAAAATTGTAATTAATCGCATGACTTCAATAGTTAACTCACGATTAATCAAAACATTTATATCTGTTTTAAATGTACACTATTTTTTTCCTGGGTTTTCATTCTCTTTAACAAAAGTGGGAAAAATGTGAGACTAATAGAAATAGTTAAAATTAATTTTTGACGTCTATAGCCGTCCGTCAATGGCAGTTAATAAGTTAAAAAAGAAAAATTATTTTTTACTGTCCTGCTGTATGTACCCTGTGTGTTTTTTTTTAAACAACGGGAAATAAATTAACACAAAATACTTTTCCTCATTTATAAATTTAAATAGTGCTCATCTGAGAAGAAGAAAAAAATCATGCTTACATGTCACCATTTGTTGTGTAAGACCTCGCTAGCATTAGCTCAATTATGCTATCGAAACAACATGTTTCCACAGCTTAGTGTTTCTCAACCGTAGTCCTCGGGGCACACGACCAGCCTGTTTTCCACGCCTCCCAATTCCAACACAGGTGAGGATCGTTATCAAGCTTCTCTAGAGCTTGCTGACGAGTTGTCATTGGAATCACCTGCGTTGGGAATAGGAAGACATGGAAAACAGGCTGGATAGTGTGCCCCGTGTTGTGAACTGAGTACAGTAGAACCTTGGTTCACAAAATGACACGGTTAACGAACAATTCGGTTTACAAACAAAAATTCCATTGAAAAATGTCTCACTTCATGTTAAACAAATTAACGAGAGCTTTGCCTGCCATGCGTGACATCTTGTTTCATCCTGACCTTATTGTGTCTTTTCCTCGCGTTCAGAAATGCGACGGCACGTGCCGGACCGACTTCAAGAAAACCAGGTCGGAGCAGGACGTCATCGAGTCGTTCAAGGACTTCGTCTGCGGCAACGTCAACATCATAGTATGTGAAAGCTGCACAGGTGCAAATGATTACATCGGAATGTTGCGTGCAAGGCAAACCTTCAGGCTTTTATGCTGGCTGGAGAGTGGACACTTGACAAAATAATAGAATAGAAAATAAAAAGAGGATTTTTTTTCTTAGGTATTGCTGTGTCAATAGCATTTGCTTGCTAGTATTGATTGGTTTATGCCAATGTTATTGATTATTGTGTTTCTCAGCAGACGGACAGTTTCCTGTGTTTCCTTTCTCATCGCACTTTTGCTCTTTGCTGCCCTCTGTGGTATTATAACAAACCGCAGTTTTGCTCTCTCTACGTGAAATGAATGAAATGTAGTCATTATTTCTTATCAACACAGAAGTGCTACTTAAGCAGACTGATGGAGATCCAACAGGCTCTGAAAACATCGGAGTTCTTCAAGCAGCATGAGGTGATGATGATGATGATGATGATGATGATGAGCAATGAGTCATGTTATGTCCACTGTAGCCTTTCACAATCCATACCATTAGAAACACATTTATTTATTTATTTATTTATTTATTCATTTATTTATGAATTGTAAATAATAAAATGGAAAAATAGTTATATTTTTGTATATTTCTTTTATATTTTCCATCCTTTTTCACATTTTCTTCAACACTGTCATAATTTGACAAATATATAAAGATACTATATATATATCTATATATATATATATATATATATATATATATATATATATATATATATATATATATATATATATATATATATATATATATATATAGATAGATAATGAACACATTGATTTAGGCATATTAAAATGGCTCAGACAAACGTATGTCAAACTACAGTACAGTGTAAAATGCTGTTGATTTGTACCTTTTAACAGTAAAACACTATTGTGGCATCTGATTGCATTTATTAATTAATTTATTTATTTATCAAATTAAATATTGGTAAATTGGTTTATTGTAAATAATACAATGGAAAAATAGTTATATTTATGTATATGTATTTTATATTTTACACCCACCCATCCATCAACCCACCCTCCATCCATCCATCCACCCATCCATCCATCCATCCATCCACCCATCCACCCATCCATCCGTCCATCCATCCATCAACCCACCCATCCATCCACCAATCCATCCATCCGTCCATCCATCCACCCATCCATCCGTCCATCCATCCATCCATCCATCCATCCATCCAGCCACCCATCCATCCATCTATCCATCCACCCATCCATCCATCCATCCATCCACCCATCCATCCATCCGTCCATCCATCCATCCATCCAGCCACCCATCCATCTATCCATCCATCCATCTATCCACCCACCCATCCATCCGTCCATCCATCCATCCATCCACCCATCCATCCATCCACCCATTCATTCATCCACCCATCCGTCCATCCATCCACTCACCAATCCATCCACTCACCAATCCATCCATCCATCCATCCATCCATCCATCCATCCATCCACCCACCCATCCATCCATCCATCCATCCACCCGTCCATCCGTCCGTCCGTCCGTCCATCCATCCACCCACCCACCCACCCATCCATCCATCCATCCATCCATCCATCGTTGTTTATTCTCACATGTGGTTAACTGTATTGCTTAGTTTCGAGGTATTCATTTAACAATCTGTTTATTATTGCACTGCGGAGCTGCACTGTGTCACGCTGAGAAGTGTCGTTCCCCTCCTTCAGGTCATCGGCAGTTCTCTGCTTTTCATCCACGACCACACGGGCAACGCTCAGGTGTGGATTATTGACTTTGGCAAGACCACCCCGTTGCCGGAGGGCCACGTGCTGAAGCACGACGTTCCCTGGCGAGAAGGCAACCGAGAGGACGGGTACCTTTTGGGCCTGCAAAACCTCATCCGCACCCTGGAGGCTGTGAGCGGCGAATGAGCCTGGCTTGGACTGCGGACATGCAAGTGGGGGAAAGGTCGCCAGACTTTGAACGAGCAATGAAAGTGGAATAAGTTGGCGTGCGCAATGTGTGGACAAAACTAACATCCAGTGACAAAATGTAGTGTTGGGAGTACATAATAATCCAAAAGGGCTTGGTAAGAAGAAAGATCCAGATTCAGTTGATGTAAATTGCCACAAAGGATGCAGAGAACTAGTCACTGAGCAAACAAACTGACAGTTTCAGTTAAGCCTTCATAACATATTTAAAAAAAAAATAGTGCAGAAATCATCTATTAATATTTCTGATGTAATATTAACTTCACATTACATAACCTCAACACTTGTTTTTACAGAGCTGTACAGTCTTGGCTAAAAGTGAACTTAAATTTTGCAGCTTTAATATTTTTAGTGAATATTTTTTACACAGTCTTAAAAGTTTTTATTGGACCGCACAGCTAGGTCAACATCTTTTTGAGGACTCTAGAAACGTAATTCTAAATCATTAAAACAATGTATAAGCAAACCGAATCACTCGTGCAAATTGAAGCCGCAAAGTTAGTGAAACACAAAATTTGTGTAGCAGCTAAAAATCTTGGCCATGCCTATATTATCACAAATCATTGATTATGTTACTTTGTAATTGGAGTCATTTTAGTCTCCTGTGAAACACAACTGATCTTCCAATTGCCTATTGACTGTTATCAGCACAACATCAAATGTACACTTGCAGCAGACTTTTATTATTATTACTATTATTATTATGAAAGGAATCAACCCGAGTATTATTTTGGAACACGTTTAAATGGGACATTTAGAGCATTTACCAACTTTGGCCACTAGTAGGCGCAACACCACTGTAAATGTGCATTCAGGTGTTATGCTAACTGAGATGTATGAGAAAACAGAGACGATGATGATCAAACTGGCTACATTATTGTCATCTTTTCAAGTCAAAGCAAGAACCCTAGAGGTTTTGAATAGGTACTAAATGTTTTAAGATTTAGGAATTCTGACTTGTCAGAACAATTAATATCGATTTTTTCAAATGTTATCTGATTGGGTCAAATTGTTATTGTTCATATTTTCTTCAACACTGTCATCATTTGACAAATATATAAAGATATTAAAATGGCTCAGACAAATGTATGTCAAACTACAGTACAGAGTAAAACGCTGTTGATTTGTACCTTTTAACAGTAAAACACTATTGTGGCATCCTGACAGGTTCCCTTGCATTTTATTTCCTGCTTTTGGGGAGAAAAACAGATGCGTACACACAGAGTAACCGCATAACAAATAAACACTAATAAGCTTGATATACGTTTATTAAGTTTGGGCACATTGTGGTTAGATGCGAGTGTGAAAGACAGGTACGTTGCATAGCGTTCACACTTTGCAAATATCACAACTCAATGGGAAATAAAATGTACAAATAAAATGTACAAACAGTGTTAGACAATGTGCCTTGGGTTTACATTTAAAGGTACACGCATACGGACGATCGGGACACATTTGTAGCATTTTTTTTCCCTTCTGACCTAAATCCACAAAGGCCAGATTGTTTCATCTATCGTTGTGAGATTATCCACAATGTAGTTACCAGGTACGGTAACAGTCAGGCTAGCTTCTTCCGTTTAGCCCGCTGTCGTTCTATCTTTAAGTTGAACAGATATAAATCAAGGTTTACTTCTAATTTGGTTCAGTGTATTACTGTACGGAGCACTTTTTGTTAGTGCAACAGCTAGGCTAACTTCCATTTCCAAGATGGCCGCGCTCATGAAACCATGTTTCACATCTGACCAAAAACGTCCAACTTCTTATCTAGGTTGAGCAACTAAACAGTAGGTTCAAAACATACAAAAAATTACAACCCTTATGTAACCCATATTCTAAAAATACAAACATTTATTAGTGGAGATTGATATCTGAGGAACAATCCACAACAATAATCATAAATACTCAACACATTTTTCGTGTGACAAAAGCACACACGAATGGAGCAGCTCGTTGTGTATGTGACAGCTGAATACCTCCCCCTGCTGAGTAAACGTGGCTACTACAACTACTCTTGTGTTGTAATATCCAATGGCAGTGATTGACTGGAAAAAAAAAAGGCGATATACCGTATACCTTTATGACTACTAAAAATAAAATTAAAATTAAAATGTTAGTCCAGTGTATAGATGCGAGTAAAAAAAAAAAAAGAAGCTTATATTTCACAGCTGTCATCATCCATACCGTTTTATCAATATGCTAAAGCTAAATAACTATATAGCTACATGCTACACCGAATGAACATACACGAACACAAAAACCATCTTTCCTTCAAGTGGAATGTCAGCATTTTGTCAAATATTCTTAATTTCTTGCAAGAGAGGTTAAAAAAATTGGCCTGAGTTCTATAGTCATGAGCTGAGCTTAGATTAGCCAACTCATTTGGCTTAGTTCAAGGACTCAAAATGGAGCTCATCTGGCTTTGACGTGCACACATCCCTTCTAAAGTTCAATGTTTATTGGCGATATTTGGACAGTTTCAGTCAATAATTATTATTATTATTTTAATTAAAAAGCGAGTGAGAAAAACTTTGAGGTCAAAATGTGTACGTTAATTCATTTTCATTTGAAATTGTTATCATTCATAGCGAATTTAATTATAATTAATTATTGAAAAACAACAACATTATTTACAACTGATCATTTAAAACTGCAATTATTGCAACAAATACATTGGCGGTGCCCTGACTTACTAGCAGAGCTGCAATCGATCAATCTGTCAATTATTTTTTTTCTACTAATTGCTGATGAAATAAATATAAATTCGACAAAACATTTTTTTTTTTGGATTCCCATCCCTGTATTTAAACATTCATTTCAAACAGAACATTTAAAGATAAACAATGTTCCATTTTTATCAAAACAGTTGTCGATTAATTTGCTAATCGATCAGTTGTTGATTAATCGATTGGCGCGCCTCTATACTTACACTACGAACTGTCGCTTGGTAAATGTTTTTTTGTCAAGCTGAAATTGAAGGTACGAGCAAGCTTCTACAGAATTTTGCTATCTTGTTTCAAAACCATCTCAGTATAAAAAAAATACACGTTATTGCAGACGTTATGAAGTAGGGTGTTTTCACATTATCCCTTCAAGACGAGCATTTGTTATTTTGTGAAGTCAAAAATATCTCAGCATTCCGGCGACAATATGATTGGAATAAGAAGCACAAGATGAGGTCAACTCAAATGTAACTCTGCTCCATCTTCTCTCTGTCCCCTTTCAAACGTCCTTCTGGTCAAATGCATGTCGTCCAATAAACAGCCATCTTAATACCAACAACAGTGGGAGTATAATCAAAGTCTCCTGTATCCACCACGCTGCATAACCCAGCAGCCGAACGGGACAGTAAAAAAAAAAAAAAAAAAAAAGGAAACAAATGAAAGAGTCCAGCTCTCTAAATCACAGTGCAGAGGAGTTTATAAGGGTCTCCTTCCAGCATTGTAATCATCAGACCCATTACATGAGCTCAAATCATTCACCTGGCTGGCACAGTCGATAAAGAAAGTCAGCACCTCTTCTCTGTTAAGATAGCAGGAACCTTTGATGTAAAAAAAAGAAAGAAGAAAAAAGACCACAATAAAGGATAAAAATGCACAATGCATCTATCTAAAAATATTTGTAATTACTCATGAGGATAGATCTAAAAAAAATAAAAAAAAAAAAAAAAATGATGTTGACTCTCAGATTGGCATGACACTCAGGTCCTCGGACAGAGAGAAGCCCGAGTCTCGGTCCCGCGACGGCTTCTCAGCTTTGGTGTGTCTCCTCACGTCCTCGTGCCCGTAGCTGGCGTGGCGCTTGAGCAGCAGCTTGGGCATGCAGGAAGAGGAAGAGGAGGCCGAAGAGGAGGAGGCCGAAGAGGAGGAGGAGGAGGAGGAGGATGTGTAGAAGCCCAGCGCCAAGCCCAGGCCCGTCACCGAGGACATGCTGGGGGCGGAGTTGGTGTTTTTGATGGCTTCCGGGGTTTTGGTCTGGCCCATCAATGGTAAGCTTTCTGCTTCGTAGCTTTGCTCATCGTAGGCGTAATTGACGTTTCCGCAGGGGAAACTCTGCAGCTTGGCGAGGTCCATGCCCCCCTTTGAGGGGCCGGCGCTGCTTTGGCCCTTACTGTGGGGCGGGCTCAGTGTGGCTGGAAGCTGGCAGGAAGGCGATGCGGGAGGTTCGAGGTGGGAGCACTTTGAGCTCTCACAACCTGCCCGCTTGCACTCTGAGGCGGACTGAGATGAACTTGAGAGGGGCACGGACTGAGTGTGAGCCAGGGTCTTCTTGCCCTTGAAGCTTTCCAAGACCCAGGAGCCGTACGTCGGGTTCCACAAATTCTTAGTTTTGTTCTTCAGCCGCTGGCTTCCCGAACAGGAGCTGTTTGCGGTACTGGTTTGGCGCGAGGGATGCTCGGGGAAGGCCGCCGGGGCCGCCTCAGCCCAGGAGGGATCCGGGAGCACCTCGCGGCATGGCGTCGCCTCGTGCTGCACGGGCGGGACCCCCTGAAGGAGAAGACGAGGTTTGGCGGGCTGCGGGAGAAGGGCGGAGGAGACGGGAAGAGGAGCGAAACTGGTGGGTGTGCGGTCGCACGGGCGGATGACGGCGGCGCCATCGTCGTCCGCGGTGGGCCGATATTCCACCGGGAGAGGTGTGTTGATCACATCTGGGTCCTGATGTGACAAGTGAGATGGGAAGATGAATTGCAACAGACTTTTCATTCATCTCATAGTTTCCAGTCCGAGTGTTTTCGCGTGTGAAATAATACCAAAATAATAACCACACCATAAAGTGTACCTGAGTGCAGTAGTTGATCCTCTCGAGTATCGTGGAGAAGTTGGGCCGATGTTCAGGACAATGCTGCCAGCACTGGGTCATGATTCGATAACTAAACAGTAAACATACACAACTATCTGTCGTTTAGCTTGAATGGGATTTAAAAGTCTCATCGTTTTTTGCTGTGTTGTTGTGAGCACTCACACTGGGCCCGGGCAGCCCTCTGGGGGGTCCATCCGACCTCCACTGGTCACAAACTCCAGTACCTCCTGGTTGGTCTTACAAGGGTAAGGCATGTAGCCCAAAGAGAGGATCTCCCATAGCAGTACTCCAAACGACCTGTAGGGGGAGCCGCACATCTACTTCACATCACTTCCTACAATGCTTTTTTACTGGAGTTTCTTTAGACTTCGTCTTTTATTTCATGGGGACTGTTTTGGAAAATCGACTTTGAAATGGCTTGTTTCCTTACAGCTGGGTCTCTGGAGTGCCTGCTCACCCGCCAAGTGTGAAATTAAACAATCGAGTAAATATTTTGTCATCTGCCTATTTGTGTGTCTGTGAGTAAACCATTTTGCACTCTGACCTAAAAGGAACCAGCCCGAACATAGTTTCTCTACCTACTACACCTCTCCGTCAATAAAGTTGTAATCTAAAAAAAAATTAAAAAAAAAGATAATTTAAAGGGGAAGTCAACTCAAAAATTTCCTTAAGAAATTCTATGTATGGAGGACCTAAACCGCCAAAATTAAAAATAAATAAATGACTAAATAAATAAATGAATATAAAATTAGATATAAAAAAAAATGGAAATAAAAACAACACACACACACACACACACACATATATATATATTTATATATATATACACACACACACACACACACACACAGCAAAATCCACCTGGAGGCGGCCATTTTGACTCAAAAAGGACATCACAGTGCCTAAGTGCTCAGGTAACGACCAATCATGGCTGACCTGTTGTCTGGGTTTGGTCACGTGACGTTCGCAAGCGCTTCGCACATAGGCACTGTGATGTCATTCATTCATTCTTTCCCATTTGATGAATTCATTTATTTCAGGCAGCAGACAACATAAAACAACCAAAACATAATTTTCCCAATCACATTTAAACCTGGCCAACCCCATTCTCATTAGAAAAACTACCGGTATACTTAACCCATAATATGTATCCTTTAAGAATGTTTTCCCTGCTATAAAATGACTCGCTTAATGAAGTCTATGCAGCTGTTGATTATTCAAGCTCAACATGGACTGAATGTTAAAAAACGAATAATATTGTTGTGGCAATCATCTGAAGGCTGAGTCACACATTGTCAAAGAATCCCCCGTGCAGCTCTGCCTCTTTCCTCCTTTGTTCATTTAAGCATGAAATGAGCACTAATACCACACACCAACCACAACATCTAAAAGCGGTCTCATGAAATCCAAGACAAGAGCAGAGCTGTTGGAAGGCCAATTGCTACAATAACAATAACACTCAGATGGAGTTATTAATGTAACAATAAGTTATTGTTGTTGTTGGGGTTTTTTTAGAACCGTTTCTGCATTCTGCTGTTCTTTGCCACCGGACGCTATAATAACAAACCTATTGTTAAATTCATACACTTTTGTGTTCATCAAAATTGAGCATTATTAGATTTGTAAAAGCAGAATGTGTAATTTAGCTTTTGTATTGGACTATCAGTGGGAAAATGTGAGCACAGTGTGTTTTTTTGTTTCAGTGAAGAATGACAGTCATGTGTCGCTTTTTCTTTTGTCCTGGGTCGCCACGAAGTTGTTAGAAGCATAAGTATATAGTCCAAAGGTTATTTTTCCTTCTCCATTTTTTTGAGTATTTATGTAGCCCCCGCTTTATGTCTGGCTTGTGTTTTGCATTCACACCCTGATAGTCGTGTCCATATGGTTGCTGTTCTTGACCGCAATGCTAGTTTCCCCTCAAGCAACACTTGCCCCCCTTCCAAAAGTGGCTCTTGTAATTATGTTGTCATTTACTGGAAGATAACAGACATTTGCTTTCATGACGACAACATCTGGTTTAGATTCATTAGTACGTTTCCTCACAGGATTGCACCCCGGTTTCTTTTTCATGGGCATAATAAATCAGTTTGTTGTATGTTTTTAATTGAAAGGAAAACCTTCTAAGTAGACGTTAATGCGAACATACCGCATCCAAGAACATGACACCTGCCTCAGTGGGATGCATTTATAAATGGCGATGGCTTAACATTAATGAGGTCAAATGCAAGGGAGTTGTAATAAATGACTTGGGCTTTTCCAGCATACCGTAAAATACAGTGAATAATTATTCATGTATAATACCCCCCCCAAAAAAAACCCCTTAAAAAGCCATTTTTTTCCTCTGTACTTGTGTAACCTTTATAATCAGTGAATAATATGAAAGGATAAAGATTTCAAACGTACCAATAAAGAGTAAATGCTTGATGATGAAAAACTATGCTCTTTTTCGCATACCTATGACTAAGGTCTTTCAAAGTATTTTTTTAAATCTTTCTACCCCCCCCAAACACTTTTTTTTTTAGATATATTTTTCTGCAAAAACAGAAAAAGAGTGTTAATCATGGGATTTAACAGTAGTTGAGTGATAGAGAAATGCTAAGCACCATATTAACTCATTTACTGCCATTGACGGCTATAGACGTAAAAAACAACATTTTATCTATTTCTATATTAGTTTTAAAAAAAATCCACTTTTGTTAATTTCTTTTTAAAATCTTTTCTTTTTTTTAAAAAAAGAAGAAGAAAAGATTATAAAAAATTAGGGGAGTCAGCCAATAATTTTTTTTAATTGTAATTAATCGCATGACTTCACTAGTTATTTTTATTATTTGAAAAAAAGAAAAGATTATTAAAAATTAGGGGCGTCAGGCGATTAAAATTTGTAATCGTAATTTATCACATGACTTCATTAGTTAACTCACGATTAATCACAACTTTTATATCTGTTCTAAATGTACAATAAAACAAAATTTCTAGGTTTTCATACTCTTGTTAACAAAAGTGGGAAATAAACTAAGAGAAATAGTTCAAATTAATTTTTTTTTATGTCTAAAGCCGTCAATGGCAGTGAATGATTTAAAAACATCTCTCATTATGATAGGGTGGATCCCATTGTATATTATGGTGTGTGTGTGTGTGTGTGTGTTCACCATGTATCAGTCTTGCAGGTGAAGATTCCCTCCATGAAAGCCTCCGGCGGCATCCACTTGACTGGCAGCATGGCACGACCACCTTTCCTGTAGTAGCTGGCTCTGGACACCAAAAATATGAAATAATAAATAGCTACATAAAACGAAAGGGGAAAAAATCCAATTGAATTGTCTTTTTTATTTTTTTAACTGTATGCTAATGATTCTAATCCTTGACAAGAGAAGGCAAAGTCAATACACTGCATGGCAGAACGACTATGGACTTTTGCTAAATACTCATCTACAGTAATAGCTCAATATGTTTACTCCGTGACATTCATTTTCCTTATTTTGTGACCAAATTTACGAGACTTGTAAATTTAGTACTGGAAAAGTTTCCACAAACCATGGAAGCTTTTGTACCCTGTTGTTCAACATAAAATCAAATCTCATGACGGTCGTACTCAATACTTCACAATTCATGTCTTCTGACCTTTTCTGGCAAACTATTACTTGCACTTATAAATGTATTAAATGATCTTAATCGACTTCTGTTTAAATGACCATGTTTGGAGATTTCAACTTGATTGATAATGAGATGTGGTATAGCATTAGCACATTAGCATCCAAACCTGTAAATGTCTCTGGCCATCCCAAAGTCTCCGATCTTGGCCACCCTTTCCGGTCCAGGGCACGTAAGAAGGCAATTTCGAGCAGCGATATCTCTATATGAACATATGAATGAAAACACACACTGTGAGTTGTTATAGAAAATTGCAAACAAACAGCACTTGGGTCTATTTTCGTGCCTAGTGCAAATCTGGCTCGACGATTGGAAATAAATCTGCGCAGGGGCAGGCTAGATTTAGTTTGGGTATTTTTTGTAGATCTGTGCAAGCCCCACTCAGATCGTACATTTCTGTGTGCACTCTGCACTACACTTGTGCTGGGCATGAAAATAGGACCTTAGGGTGTTTTTGATGCTGTCAAGTTTCTCAACGGGTCACATAACGGCTTAATAATTGTTGCATGGTTTCAAAGGGGTTGTCCACTTTATCAGCACCTGTGTATGAAGTGATTCTCCTCCAAGTAGCGGCAACCACGTGCAATGTCCCTGGCCATCTGCAACAGCTCGTGCATGCTGAGAGAAGGCGCTTGTCCCTGAAAGAAGCACAGTTCACGTTAATAATGGTGCAACGCGCATAAAGTGAGGTGCGGGTGAGATGACGTACGCGCTGAGGCCTGTTCTGCCTCAGGAAGCTCTTCATGTCACCTCCGGTCATCAATTCCAGCAGGATGAAACGTGGCAGGATGTTGAGACTGACGCCGATGCAGCGTACGATGTTTTCGTGGTTGAACTTACTGCAGGTACACAGAGTCATAACAATTTATTTTTTTTTTTTTTTTTTAAAGAAAACTCAATTTCATCTTGGTGCAGCAGTGATAAAGCAAAATGTTGTATTAGTCCATCCATCCATTTATTTTATTTTCTACTTATCCTCATTAGGGTCGCAGGTGAGCTACACTCTAGACTGATCACTAGCCAATTGCAGTATTAATAATAATGTGGTAAAATAAATAAATAAATAATTTCAAAATTATTATTAATAATAATCATAATAATAAATTCAAAATTAAAAACAAAATTAAATAAATAGATAAATAAATACATTGAAAATTCGGGTGATATCTTTTAACATTTACATTTATTTACAGTTTTAAATGAAAAAAATATATAATTAAACTTCATTTCTACCTGAACAAAAATGTACGCTTTCTGTACGGTGGTAAGATCATGCACATGTGCATTTTGTTTGTTGTATCTTTTACTGCAGTAAGTGTTTTGTTCCTAGCGCCCCAAATAAAACATAATTTTGAGCAAAAATGTGCGCTGGAGATATATTTGCACCAGCTGATTGGTCCACCAATATTCAAAAACCAGCAAAGGGGGAAGACAAAGGTATAAACGACATACCTTGTTGTCCTTATGCCGCCCTTGTCACCCCAAAACAATTTTGAATCTGTTATTTTAAGAACCATCTTTTATTGCTTTAAAACCACGTTGAGAAAAGCTTGTATTCAGAATAGGAACACGGTGTACACAGTCTTTCCTCTGTGTCTCGCCTTTCAAAGAAAGACAAGAAAGTAAGGAATGAAACATAAAAAATAGAGTTCATCCTCAGTTTGAGAAAAACCACTAAAGCCGCTACTAGATGAAAAAAAGAATAAGAAACAAAACAGAACCGGCTTGAATTTCCGACCCGGTACGGAATCATTTATAAGCTAGTCAGGTTTTCTGCTGGATGGCTGTTATCTGCAGAGCTGATCATTTCAGTGTTTTGAGACGAGGAGGAACACATTTGGACTGGTTGAGTGGTGAGAGGATGGTTTCTCTCACAGGCGTTCATTTTGACACTCGGGTCATGATTAGGACAATGAACCGTGTTCATACAAAGACATATTATTTGTCTGTCTGTAGATTGGAAAATTAGAATGTACACCATTTATTTCCAGTGTACATCTGCTTTAGACTGATGTTTCATATCTCTCTCTCTCTAAAATAAATATAAAATGAAAAATTGCCTCAAATGAATGACAATTTTCTATTTTTCTCATTTCTACTTCCTGATCAAACGCCCACGAGATGTACCTAGAATACCTAGAAGGCCAGATATCGGCCCGAAACCAATAACTGGTATCAGTACTTGCAAATCTCAATTTGTTACCAATAATTGACATACTGTCCTTACTTGGTCAAAAGGTCATTTGCTTTTTCCAACCTTCACGGATGATTATGTAAAGAAAAAAGGACAAAAGTAGAGAGAGATATAAAGTCAATTGCGGTTGAGATCTTTTACAAGCAGTAAAAAAAAAGAAGGCTTTTTTGTTGTTGTTCTTATCACTTGTTTATTTAGATGTATTTATTTTTGTTAATTCTCAGTACAAGCGCTATATAAGTTAATAAATCATGCATGCAAAGATTTT